>NC_057393.1:45352834-46042192 GCF_019320065.1 Cervus canadensis
TAGATAGCATATTAAAAAGCAGAGACATTACTTTGTCAACAAAGGTTCATCTAGTCAAAGTTTTGGTTTTTCCAGTAGTCATGTATGGATGGAAGAGTTGGACTATAAAGAAAGGTGATTGCCAAAGTATTGATGCTTTTGAACTGTGTTGTTGGAGAAGACTCTTGAGAGTCCCTTGAACACCAAGGAGATCCAACCAGTCCATCTTAAAGGAAATCAGTCCTGAATATTTATTGGAAGGACTGATGCTGAAGCTGAAACTCCAATACTTTGGCCATCTGATGCAAAGAACTGACTCATTGGAAAAGACCCTGATGCTGGGAAAGACTAAAGGCAGGAGGAGAAGGCAATGACAGAGGATGAGATGGTTGGATGGCACAACCGACTCTATGAACAAGAGTTTGAGGAAGCTTCAGGAGTTGGTGATGGACAGGGAAGCCTGGCATGCTGCAGTCCATGGAGTCGCAAAGAGTCAGACACGACTGAGCAACTGAACTGAACTGATCTTTAAGGAAGATTATTCGCAAAGATATCAATCATACTCACGGTGACTCCTCTTTGGTAAAATAAATATTTATATATGATTCAAATTCTATAGTAAGAGGTAAAAAAACAGAGGTAATAAATAACTAACTGTTTAATATTTGTTCCAAAAGGAGAAGCATCAGAAATATCTGCTGTCCCTCCCATGGGAGAATTTTATTTCCTTGTCCAGTTGGTGTCTGCCTTGGTTACTGGCTTGTGATACCTCACCCTGTGGGAAAGTTATGTTTCTACCAGTTATGTTAGAAGTTGTCAAAGGACTTTCTTTGGCCAATAGAATGCGTCATTTCTGAATAAACTGTTTAAGAGTCAATATATATTTTCAATGATAACTTTTCCTTTTCAATGAGGTACACATTGTCCCTTACAGGGGCTGTTCTTTCAGACAATACAATGGAATGAAGACAAAGAAAAACAAACCACAGCTGACCCGCAACAAACACAAAATAGTTACTTTAAAAAGCCTATTATTACCTAATTCTAAGAGAAACAAGGCTACCCTCTTTGCAGAGAAGACTACATGTGAGAGAAAAAAGGAAATTTGCTTGTGGAGGAAAGAATTATACTCACACACATTTGTAAAATGTGGATTTGAATTAAAGCAGACATTTAAAGGGGTTTCCCTGGTAGCTCAGCTGGTATAGAGGCTGCCTGCAATGCAGGAGACCTCGGTTTGATTCCTGGGTTGGGAAGATACCCTGAGAAGTGATAGGCCACCCACTTCAGTATTCTTGGGTTTCCCTGATGGCACAGATGGTAAAGAATCCACCTGAAATATGAGAGACCTGGGTTTGATCCTTGAGTTGGGAAGATCCCCTGGGGAGGGCATGACAACCAGCTCAAATATTCTTGCCTGGAGAATCCCCACGGACAGAGGAGCCTAGCAGGCTACAGCCCACTGGATCGCAAACAGTCAGACACAACTGAGCAAGTAAGCACATCACAACACAGACATTTAAAGAGTCTAAAATTATCTAAAGTAGCATTGATCACGTCTTATCTTCAAATTGGCATGATCAACATCAACTGAAAACTTTTGAGAAAGGCAAATTCACCTCCCTGCCTCAAATCTAGTGAATTGTAATCTCTGGAAGAAAAACTAGGATTCTGTGTTTCAACAACTGTCCAAGTAATTCCTATGCAAGCTAAAGTTTGAGAAACACTAATTTAAATGTAAGAACCTGCAGCCTGCTATACAGAGTGAACTAAGTCAGAAAGAGAAAAACAAATATCATATATTAATACATACATATGGAATCTAGAAAAATGGTACTGATGAACCTATTTGTAGGGTAACAATCAGACATAGATTAAAGGCTTGTGGACACAGTGGGGGATTAAGAGGGTGGGATGAATTAAGAGAGTAGCATTGAAACGTATATATCACCAATTGTAAAATAGATAGCCAGTGGAAATTTTTTGTATGAGGCAGAGCGTTCAACCAGGTGCCCTGTGACAACCTAGAGGGTGGGTGGTGTAGGATAGGAGGTGGGACAGAGGTTCAAGAAGGAGGGGCCATATGTATTTCTATAGCTGATTCATGTTGATGTATGGTAGAAAAAATACAACATTGTAAAGCAATTATCCTCCAATTAAAAATAACTTTAAAAAATAAAATAAAACATATAGATCTCAAAACAATCAACCAAATAATGTGTGCACAAAAAGCCCACTCTAGGAATCACCCTTCTCATGCTATGTCTCTATTTATTAATATAATTTTTAACATTGTACTATTTTTATTGAAATGTCTTTAAACTTAGAGTTGGTATTTATTTTACCTTCTAACACTTTCATCAATTCAGTTTTCGTTAGAGTTTTAGTTTTTATTCAGTTCAGCAGAAAAAGATTCCTATTAAACATAAGGCAAAAACAAGATCTTAGTGAATATAAATAGAAATTCCCATTTTACATTATTTCCATACATTGTGATTCTGTTTTCTCTTTCAATGTTTTAACAAATAACTTTGAATACCTACTACATACTAAGTCATGCTGCCCTTAGTACTGAAAAACAGCATAAGATGGAAGCCTTCCCTTCACTTACCCAATCACTCCCTCATTCTTCGTGAGTTACTTTTCAAATGATCAGAATGAATTTTCAAATGAAACTCTTAGTCATATGGTCTCAAAGTTTTATATTTTTTATGCTGTTTATATCTTCAAAGAACCCGAGCTCCTGTTCTGCCTGTGAGTTGCAAAATAAATTCTAACAGTGCACTAAGAATCCTGACTTTCACATGCAACAGAGGCATTGAGGTACTGGTTTCTTTGTGTACTTCACTTTCTTAAATATAGTATAAAAAGAACATTTCAGTTATTGAGAGTTACCTTTAGAAAACATGAAAGATTATACATTTCCTTCTCAGAGATAGAGAAAAACTACTGCTCACCTGAATTTCTTTTTCAGAAAATAAAAAGTGATATCATAATCATTTCATGATTATGTAAGTTGTGTTCATGACAAAATTGAGATTATAGTTTGTCCTCATATAATTTAAAATCTCACAGAGAAAAATAAAGGATTGAGAAAGGACATGAATAGAGAATTCTTCCACTTACTCATTTGTCCATTCACTGAACACACACTATTGTCAGCTAGTTGGCAAGTACTATACTAGGTAATGAGATAACAACTGAGGCCAAAGAGACATGATGTCTGTACTTGTAAAATTTACAGTTTAGTCAACCTATGATAAAGCATCGCCATAATTTAAAATTGCCTTGCAATAAAATAAAAATAATTAAAAGAATATTTAATAAAGAGAATGTTAATGGCATTTGAGTATCTTAAATAATTATCATTATTAATTGTAAGAATTCCATCAGGCAGAAAATCTGTTGACATGCCTACATCCCTGTCAATTTTATGCAAAACAGTTAAATTTGAAATACTCATGATAAAACTCTTTATCTTTCCCTTTGATTTTTAGTTGGAACTTTTGATGACTTTTGAATATATGCCTTACAGCTGTTGACCTACTTCCCAACAATGATTGAGATAAGGCTATTTACTCAGATTTGGGAAACAAAATCTTTGTGTAGATTTTTATTTAGTATATTCAGTCTGTCATATTTAGTATGTTCAGACTGTCATGATTGAAGGAGGACACTCTGTAGCCATAAAGAATAACAAAACCATTCTCCAATGCATGGGAATATCGTTGTGAGACTTTGGTCAACTTTCTCAACTGTTCTGGGTTTTAGTTTCCTTAACTATAAAATAAGAATAATAAATGTATCTAACTAGATGTTCTAATATGACAGCCCAGGTAAAGTACATAATGTACCTTGCACATTTAGTTTTTGATACATGTTAGTAATTTTTACTAATATCAGTTATGATAAATTTACATAAAAATGCATCAAAACAAAGTGAAACACACTGTACAAGGAGTTTTATTTCCCCACTTTTCTCCTCTATATTTAGTCTACTTTCTCCTTTACTTATTATTCTTTCAAATCCCTTATTATTTCTTTTAAATGTTGCCAGAAGGAATGACTAATAGACCTTAAGTAGGCAATCTGAAAATCTTTAAGTATTCAAATAAATCCAAGTTATCAAAGACTCTTCATATTGAAAATTCACAATGATGGAGGGGCTATTCAATTTACTCTGTTAGCCATTAATATTTGTATTACTGCCAACATATTTCCAATTGTATTAAGAAGTGTGTTATTCAGTAATTTGGTTCATAATCTTCACTGCAAGAAATGGCACAATACTAGAACTTCGTGGCATGCAATTGTCTTGCTGCTATGTTCAGTCACTCAGTCCTGTCCAACTACTTGCAACCCCAGGGACTGCAGCACACCAGGCTTCCCTGTCCTTCACCATCTCCCAGAGCTTGCTCAAATTCATGTCCATTGTCATCCAACCATCTCATCCTCTGTTGTCTCCTTCTCCTCCTGTCTCCAGTCTTTCCCAGCAACAAGGTCTCTTCTAATGAGTTGGCTCTTTGCATCAGGTGGCCAAAGTATTGGAGCTTCAGCTTCAGCATCTGTCCTTCCAATGAAGATTCAGGATTGATTTCCTTTAGGATTAACTGGTTTGAACTCTTTGCAGTCCAAGGGACTCTCAAGAGTCTTCTCCAACACCACAGTTCAAAAGCATCAATTCTTCAGCACTCAGCTTTCTTTATGGTCCATCTCTCACACCCATACATGACTTCTGGGAAAAACATAGCTTTAACTATATGGACTCTTGCTAGAAACTCTTTATTACGAATTGAATATAATACTCCATAAATTTATAACGATCATGAATCCTAGTCTGCTTGAAATTGTATGTATATTATTGATATAATCTAATTACCTACCAATAATACTGTGATTTATACAATAAATTGATGGTAATCTTCCATATGAGCGTGCTTTGCGCTAAGTTGCTACAGTCGTGTCCGACTCTTTGCGACCCTATGGACTGTAGCCTTCCAGGCTCCTCTTTACATGGGATTCTTGAAGCAAGAATACTGGAGTGGGTTGCCATGCCCTCCTCGAGGGGATCTTTCCACCCCAAGGATCGAATCCATGTCTCTTACATCTCTTGCACTGTCAGGTGGGTTCTTTACCACTAGTACCACCTGGGAAGCCCACCTTACATATACATATTAAATAATGTAACACTTTAATAATAAAAAATAATTTGAGACATAATTATCTTCTTTGAAGCTCAATTGTCTAAACACATATACATTTAAGAGACGTATCTATTTCATTGTATAAGAGCATGAGAGCAATGAAGTAGATCTTTAGTATAGAAATGTTTAGTCAAGTCAGAGAATCAGATTCATGAAAACTGCATTGATATTTTTTTTAATATGGAAAAAGTAGTAATACTATTCTTTCTTCCTCCCAGCCTCTTTGGTTCTAAATCTGCATAATTTAAAGAAATGTATTCATTTACTTGTACAAGGTACAGAATGATACTGAGAATATTAAATTCAAAATTAGCCTTTCCTATCTTTAGAAAGGTATATCCCAGTCCCAAGTATGGAGTGCATCCTGATCCCAAGACTTAACCATTCTTACTGGTTTCTATTTACTTTATTTTTAAAGGTTTAGGGCTATTGTCTGACTTCAACTGGAAATAAAATCATAGAGTTTTAGAATATTTGTGCTAAGTCGCTTCAGTTATGTCTCACTCTGTGTGACCCTATGGACTGTAGCCTGCAAGACTCCTCTGTCTGTGGAATTTTCCAGGCAAGAATACTAAAGTGGGTTGCCATTTCCTCCTCCAGGGGAATCTTCCAGAGTCAGGGATCAAACCCACCTCTCTAGTGCATTGGCAGGCAGGTTTTTTTTTTTTTTTTTTTTTAAACCACTAGTGCCTCCTGGCAAGCCCTTTAGAACATACAGAAAGTGTAACAATCTCTGACTCCCAACTGCTGCTTGAGAGAGAGGAGAAAATAAGTGCCACAGAAATGTTAAATGATTTGCCCAAAGCCTGGGCGCAGGAGGACCAAGATGATCTACTCCACGTTCAAGGTCAGGAGGGGCTGCTGTGAGGAGATACCCCTCCTCCAAGGTAAGGAGCAACGGCTGTGCTTGGCTGGAGCAACTATAAAGAGACACCTTACGTCCACAGTAAGAAAAACCCAAGTAAGATGGTAGGTGTTGCGAGAGGGCATCAGAGGGCAGACACACTGAAGCCATAATCACAGAAAACTAGCCAATCTGATCACAGGACCACAGTCTTGTCTAACTCAGTGACTTAGTGGGGCTACCCAAGACGGACGGGGCTACCCAAGACGGACATGTCATGGCGGAGAGGTCTGACAGAGTGTGGTCCACTGGAGAAGGGAATGGCAAACCACTTCAGTATTCTTGCCTTGAGAACCCCATGAACAGTATGAAAAGGCAAAATGATAGGACACTGAAAGAGGAACTCCCCAGGTCGCTGGGGGCCCAATGTGCTACTGGAGATCAGTGGAGAAATAACTCCAGAAAGAATGAAGGGATGGAGTCAAAGCAAAAACAATACCCAGCTGCGGATGGGACTGTTGATAGAAGCAAGGTCCGATGCTATAAAGAGCAATATTGCACAGGAACCTGGAATGTTCGGTCCATGAATCAAGGCAAATTGGAAGTGGTCGAACAGGAGATGGCAAGAGTGAATGCCAACCTTCTAGGAATCATCGAACTAAAATGGACTGGAATGGGTGAATTTAACTCAGATGACCATTATATCTACTACTGTGGGCAGGAATCCCTTAGAAGAAATGGAGTAGCAATCATGGTCAACAAAAGAGTCTGAAATGCAGTACTTGGATGCAATCTCAAAAATGACAGAATGATCTCTGTTCATTTCAAAGGCAAACCATTCAATATCACAGTAATACAAGCCTATGCCCCAACCAGTAACACTGAAGAAGCTGAAGTTGAACGGTTCTATGAAGACCTACAAGACCTTCTAGAACTAACACACAAAAAAGATGTCCTTTTCATTATAGGGGACTGGAATGAAAAAGTAGGAACACAAGAAACACCTGGAGTAACAGGCAAATTTGGCCTTGGAGTATGGGATGAAGCAGGGCAAAGGCTAATATAGTTTTGCAAGAGAATGCACTAGTCATAGCAAACACACTCTTCCAACAACATAAGAGAAGATTATACACATGGACATCACCAGATGGTCAATACCAAAATCAGATTGATTATATTCTTTGCAGCCAAAGATGGAGAAGCTCTATACAGTCAGCAAAAACAAGACCAGGAGCTGACACTGTGCCTCAGATCATGAACTCCTTATTGTCAAATTCAGAGAAGAATTGAAGAAAGTAGGGAAAACCACTAGACCATTCATGTATGACCTAAATCAAATCCCTTATGACTATAGAGTGGAAGTGAGAAATAGATTTAAGGGACTAGACCTGATAGACAGAGTGCCTGATAAACTATGGACGGAGGTTTCTGACATTGTACAGGAGACAGGGATCAAGACCATCCCCAAGAAAAAGAAATGCAAAAAGGCAAAATGATTGTCTGAGGAGGCCTTACAAATAGCTGTGAAAAGAGACGCGAAAAGCAAAGGAGCAAAGGAAAGTTATTCCCATTTGAATGCAGAGTTCCAAAGAATAGCAAGGAGAGATAAGAAAGCTTTCCATGGTGATCAGTGCAAAGAAATAGAGGGAAAAAACAGAATGGGAAAGACTAGAGAGGTCTTTAAGAAAATTAGAGATACCAAGGGAATATTTCATGCAAAGATGGGCACAATACAGGACAGAAATTGTATGGACCTAACAGAGGCAGAAGATATTAAGAAGAGGTGGCAAGAATACACAGAAGAACTGTACAAAAAAGATCTTCTTGACCCAGATAATCACGATGGTGTGATCACTCACCTAGAGCCAGACATCCTGAAATGTGAAGTCAAGTGGTCCTTAGAAAGCATCACTATGAACAAAGCTAGTGGAGGTGATGGAATTCCAGTTGAGCTATTTCAAATCCTAAAAGATGAAGCTGTGAAAGTGCTGCATGCCATATGCCAGCAAATTTGGAAAACTCAGCGTTGGCCACAGGACTGGAAAAGGTCAGTTTTCATTCCAATCCCAAAGAAAGGCAATGCCAAAGAATGTTCAAATTACCCCACAATTGCACTCATCTCACACGTTAGTAAAGTGATGCTCAAAATTCTCCAAGCCAGGCTTCACCAATACGTGAACCATGAGCTTCCAGATGTTCAAGCTGGTTTTAGAAAAGACAGAGGAACCAGAGATCAAATTGCCAACAGCTGCTGGATCACCGAAAAAGCAAGAGAGATCCAGAGAAACATCTATTTCTGCTTTATTGACTATGCCAAAGTCTTTGACTGTGTGGATCACTATAAACTGGAAAATTCTGAAAGAGATGGGAATACCAGACCACCTGACCTGCCTCTTGAGAAACCTATATGCAGGTCAGGAAGCAACAGTTAGAACTGGTCATGGAACAACAGACTGGTTCCAAATAGGAAAAGGAATACGTCAAGGTTGTATATTGTCACCCTGCTTATTTAAATGATATGTAGAGTACATCATGAGAAACTCTGGGCTGGATGAAGCACAAAATGGAATCAAAATTGCCGGGAGAAATATCAATAATCTCAGATATGCAGATGACACCACCCTTATGGGACTTCCCTGGTGGCTAAGATGGTAAAGCATCTGCCTACAATGCGGGAGACCCAGGTTCAATCCCTGGGTTGGGAAGCTCTCCTGGAGAAGGAAATGGCAACCCACTCCAGTATTCTTGCCTGGAAAATCCCATAGATGGAGGATACTAGCAGGCTACAGTCCATGGGAGCAAAGGGTCAGACAGGACTGAGTGACTTCACTTTCACTTATGGCAGAAATTGAAGAGGAACTAAAAAGCCTCTTGATGAAAGTGAAAGAGGAGAGTGAAAAAGTTGGCTTAAAGCTCAACATTCAGAAAACTAAGATCATGGCATCTGGGCCCATCACTTCATGCAAATAGATGGGGAAACAGTGGAAGCAGTGCCAGACTTTATTTTTTTGGGCTCCAAAATCACTGCAGATGGTGGTTGCAGCCATGAATCTAAAAGACGCTTACTCCTTGGAAGGAAAGTTATGACCAACCTAGATAGCATATTAAAAAGCAGAGACATTACTTTGCCAACAAAGGTCCGTCTAGTCAAGGCTATAATTTCTCCAGTGGTCATGTGTGGATGTGAGAGTTGGAGTGTGAAGAAAGCTGAGCGCCGAAGAATTGATGCTTTTGAACTGTGGTATTGGAGAAGACTCTTGAGAGTCCTTTGGACTGCAAGGAGATCCAACCAGTCCATCCTAAAGGAGATCCGTCCTGTATGTTCATTGGAAGGACTGATGCTGAAGCTGTAACTCCAGTACTTTGGCCACCTCATGCGAAGAGTTGACTCATTGGAAAAGACCCTGATGCTGGGAGGGATTGGAGGCAGGAGGAGAAGAGGAAGACAAGATGAGATGACTGGATGGCATCACAGACTCCAATGACATGCTGCTGCTGCTGCTGCTAAGTCACTTCAGTCATGTCTGACTCTGTGCGACCCCATAGACAGCAGCCCACCAGGCTCCCCCGTCCCTGGGATTCTCCAGGCAAGAACACTGGAGTGGGTTGCCATTTCCTTCTCCAGTGTGTGAAAGTGAAAAGTGAAAGTAAAGTCGCTTAGTCGTGTCCGACTCCCAGAGACCCCATGGACCGGAGTCTAGCAGGCTCCTCCATCCATGGGATTCTCCAGGCAACAGTACTGGAGTGGGGTGCCATTCCCTTCTCTGTCGATGGACATGAGTTTGAGTAAACTCCGGGAGTTGCTGATGGACAGGGAGGCCTGGCGTGCTGCGATTCATGGGGTCGCAAAAAGTCGGACACGACTGAGTGACTGGACTGAACTGAAAAAGCCTGCAAAGCTCCTGGCTTTTCCTGTAGACATATTTACTTTTTAAACTTGGGTGTGATCATTTCCTTAACAATTAGCCGGATTTAAGCTATGAACATACAATCAGCACACTTGGGTTCTAGTACTTATTTGGTTTACTATTATCTTTTTAGCCTTAAGGAAATAGCGTATTGCCTCAGTCAGTTTCCTTCAGAGATTTATATTGATAGAGAGGGTCAAAGGGAAAGTGAATGTGAGGATATTTGTAGAATAAGAAAAACATCACTGTAAAAAAAAAGAGAAAAAAGTCACTGTAGGAGCAAGTAGTGACTTTATCAAAATAATGAACTGGGTTTGCAAAATACGTTGACAAAACAATGTTTCCAAGAGAAAATACTTAGTGGTTCATCACAAATAACATTTAGCCTGTTTAATTATAGTGACTTCAGAAACTTCAGAAAAGAGTACATTTCTTTTAATGTGAGTTACTTTGGGAGCACTTGCCTTAATAGAAACTGCATTTGATCCTGGACTAGTCTCAACTGACAGGATTAAACTTATAAATCACAAAGATTTAAGTTGAATATTTTAGGGTGAGGGCTATATATAAATTCTGACATTCTTTAAATGTAAACTATCAAGTTAGTTAGAGGTTACAAGTTAACTCGCTCATCTCTATCAGCACATGGTGATAACTGAGCTTTCAAACAGAGAAAGAACAATATAATCCTATTATAAATGGGTGACAAATCCCAAACCTTTCTGAGCTATATAACCTAACAGACAAAAAGAAAATTCTTTTCAACATGATTTTTTATTCAAGAGCTCACACTTGACTGCCAGCCTAATTGGATACTACCATAGAAGTTCATCTGATAGATATCTTAGTACAAAGCCAGGCTCGGAAGGTCTAGAAGGTGCGCAAGTATCAATTTCATAGCATTTCATTTTCAATTCCTCTTGTATAAAAGCACACTAACGCAGCACTGACAGAAGTAGAGTTACATTAAGACAGTACATGAACAGGATTCAAATAAGCCCTCTGACAGGAGGAATCACTGTTTGGTTCAAAGTATTTGTGAAAGGCATTTCACTTGAAGATTAACATAAGGTGAGGGACAGAAATGTCTTTATTAAGGAAGAGAAATGCTATGATCATATGCATGTGTATTGATAATAACTGTGTCATAAATACTAAAAGTACTGAGTTCTCACATTTATTACGGTGTATTTGCATTTAGATCTTGGTTCTTTTATTGTTTGATCAATTGACAAGCTTTCATCTACTCTTGGCCTCAGTTTCTTTACATGAACAATACATGTGAGAATGGTAATAAGCACCTCACTCTTTGATGGGGGCTAAACAAGAAAACACATGCATAGTGCTCCACAAACAGTTGGTGCTCAGTACAGGTTAAGTATTATGATAAAGGTGTTCAACTGTAACTCCAAGTAAGAGTTACTGTTTCTATTCAGAAGTTCTTTTTTGATTTGACTGACTTTGTTTTTGTGTTTTTCTCCTAATCTTTAGAGAAAAGGGGAGAAAATCAAACACAACAAGCAGAGGAGGGGAAAAGAAATAAAACTTCAGGTGAGTCATGAGCACTAGCACAGTTCAAGGAGATATATGTAGGAGGAGGAAGTCAGTAGTCAAACTAATGTGCACTTGGAGAAGGCCTGGTCACTGGACCACAGAGAGGACTTACACAAGACCGACCTCTGCTGTGTGGAAACAGAAGTACATGAGGCCTTTTATACAGTTATCTGCTTATCTTTAGCATACCGTTTAGAAGAATACACTGTATAGTCATATGCTTGCATGAAAGAAGGTTGACTAGTAAGTATATTTTTCTTTCAATAATGACACTATAGACAATTCTAAGTTATAAAACCATTTCTAAGTTATAGGTTTTCCTATTGGTATCAATCCCTTTCTGTTTGATTGATCTCATACTGCTCTCCTCCAATTTATTATATTCCCTTCTAAGCACTATAATTCAGTCAAACAGGCCTTTCCATTCCTCAAACCAGGTTCTAAGCCTGTACACTTTTCTATGCAATGCAATAAAATCTTCACCCCCACTAAATTCCCATGATTGACTCCTAATCATCATTTAGCAGTTTAAGTAAGTGACCCTCACAGAAAATTTTCCTGACATTATAATGTAATTTTCTCTTCCCTGTACAATCCAGAAATATTCTGCTTTATGTTGTTTTCATCACTATGTGAAATGATCATAACTATACAAGAACATGGTATCACTTGATTCCTTGTTTTCACCACACTACTTGATCACAATTGTGCTTAGTCACTCAGTCGTGCCCAACTCTTTGCAACCCCATGGACTGTAGCCTGCCCAGCTGCTCTGACCATGGGTATTCTCCCAGCAAGAATACTGGAATGGGTTGCCATGCCCTTCTCCAGGAATCTTCCCAACTCAGGAATTGAACCCAGGTCTCCTGAATTGTGGGTGGATTCTTTATTGTCTCAGCCATCAGGGAAGCCACGCAGTTGTTCAGTAAAGGCTCAATTAATAAATTGTCAAACAAATGAAAAAACAAACAAATTAAAAAAAAATGGATCTGACAAAGATGAGCAAAAGATAAACAGATTTTATGTTGTTCTCTTCCCTGTGTTATCTTTAGATAAAGTTATACATTGTGGAGAGTTCTGGTTCCAATCAAGGTCCCAGATCACACCTGTTCCAATTTACCATTTAGTCTCTAACCCAGAACTGTTTACTTTCTTTAGATATTGCAATTCCCTTTCCATTATTTCTGTATTGTGGTATGCCATGAAATTGATAAGAAACATATAAATAAATAAATAAACAATATCCCCAAATAACCACCAAACACTGGCATTTTTGTACTTATAATACTACTACTTGGGGTTAGATCTGAATTTTGTCATTATTTGTATTCACATTTTTCAAGTCATTAAATAAGCCAAACAGTTTTTCCTTTATTTGTTAGGAATTTGATTTTACTCAATAGACAAGGTGAGCCCTGATTTTCTTCCACGGTTCCTGACAACTGACCTGAAGAGCATCTGTGGGAAAATGAAGGCTAGGATATCAAGAGGAAGGTAGACAGGTTCTCAGGCCTGAAGTTCTTTATCAAGAGGAAGGTAGACAGGTTCTCAGGCCTGAAGTTCTTTATCAAGAGGAAGGTAGACAGGTTCTCAGGCCTGAAGTTCTTTATCAAGAGGAAGGTAGACAGGTTCTCAGGCCTGAAGTTCTTTGTCTTCCTAACTATTCCCATCTTCCCAAGGGCTAGATTCCCTTTCTTCTCCACTCCCTTTTCCTCCAGTCATGAAGTTAAAGCCTTGTCCTTCATCCCCAGGCTAACTTACATTTATTATACTTTTATTTTCCAGTGCTCCTAATGGAGATACTCAAGCCAAAAGAACTAAAATTGTATCCACTGGTTTTATATATATTTCCCATATCTTATTTTAATCTTACTTTATTCTTATTTTCATTCCATTTTTAAATGATCTTTCATTTTCTAACATTTGTACATTTCTGTATCCCACTACCTAAATATTCTTGAACTTTAAATTTTAAATAAAAGTTGAGTTTCGATTTTTGATTGAGTTTTAGATGATTTATTAACTTGAACATTATATCTCCTTTACAATAATAATATCTTTTAAATTTGTTTGTGTTCTAGACATTTCAGTATTTTATTCAAACATATTAATATTTATAAAAAGCGTTCAGAGTTATGCCAGAAAACTGTGTATCTATATATACAGATATGGATATCTGTATCTAAAACATATATATAGTATTATATCTATTCAAATGCCTGTGGGTATAATTTTGTTCTTTAACAATAACTTTGTTTTGTCCTGTTTTATTCTTTAATATAGTCTATTTTAAGCTTTGACCATCCATTTATCACTCTTTTTATTCCAATATATCCTATATATTCCAGCTTATACATGCACACGCACAAACAGAGCTCAAACAGTACACAGTCACAGATGATATATATTTGTATATCTCCTTGTTGTTTAGTTATTTATATTTGAAACAAATACTCATTTTATCACATGGTTATTAATTTTATCACATGGTATTATCACACAAATGTGAAAATGAAGAGCTTATCTCCTTTATTGTATTGCTCTCATAAGTATGTTCTAGAAAGGTCATTCATGGGAACCTGTATTCATTTTGGGAAGCATAAAATTAATGTTCTTTAAGTGCCATATTGGGCTTTCCTGGTGGCTCAGATTGTAAAGAATCTGCCTACAATGCAGGAGACCTGGGTTTGATCCTTGGTCAGGAAGATCCCCTAGAGAAGGGAATGGAGACCCACTCCGGTATTCTTCCCTGGAGAATCTCATGGACAGAGGAGCCTGGTGGGCTACAGTCCATGGGGTCACAAAGAGTTGGACTTGACTGATTGACCAACACTTTCACTTTCAAGCCCCATATTGAATGGATTTAACCTCAAAAAATCCTCAGTCTTACACAAGTTCATGCTTTTTCCCCTAGTTATATACAAGATTAATTTTGTGATAAATGTTTGACTCCTAGAACAGCCTATGAGAACTTTTGAGCTAGGGAACATAAATCACATAAATCCGCAGAGTAGAGGAGTTTCCAAAAGGTAGTTAAATCTTGCCCTTTGAAACCATGTGCTAGAGCTACAGAAAATTACTGCTTTCTGTGGCTACTGCTGACAAAGGGTCACTGGAATATAGGCATAAAGACAACACTGGATTTCCGCAAAGTTAAAAGCCTCTTAAGAGTGATGTGTAGGGACTTCTGAAAGGTGTGGCTGGAGGCAATGGGAACACACTGATAAAAGCAGGCCACAGTACTTTGGCTATCTTCCTATACGCCCATGTAATAGTAAAGAAATTTACCACTATACATTTTATATCGCCACTCTTATTGTATATATTTTATTTTTGCTTTAATACTAAAAGTTTCTCAAAAACAGTATTTGTAGTTTCATTTTTATATGCCAGAAACTCATTCTATGCATAAATTATAGTGGGTGCTAAATGATCATCTGACAAACGAATGAATCATAGTACACTATTATTTGAATTTTAATCAACTACATTTGCCTACTCAGCACCAACTCTGCTAAATGAGACACGGGATATGAAAAAGGAAGGGGGTCACATATATAAGAGATGAATCATTTAAAATCTATACATTCAAAGTTACATAGAGGGTTTAAGGCTAGGTTATGTCTCTGAGCAGCTGTGTGAGAGCCTTGGGAGTACTAGATAATTTACTTAGGTTCAAATTCTTTCTTGTATTTTCAGTAATAAGTGACATCAGTCTATATTTAAAAGGGCTATACAGAGGATATAAGAATGTATTAATATATGAAATATTAATATATGAAACACTTTCACATGTACACGCATGATAAATGTTTTTGGATATACAGTAAGCACTTAATAAATGATATTTAATTTTTCATTGATACAATTATAATAGTAATATTGCATATTAATTTAAAGTAACTTTGCAGTTTGAAATGATACCTGCAATAAAAGAAGATAAAAGAAGACAGCAATAATAATAATCATGAAACTATTGCTCAAATTTCATTCTGTAAAGCAAATGTTTTCTGAGTTTAATAGCATACAATAAAGTGAAAAAGAATTAGGTAAATTAGAACAACGTATTCATTTATTCCATATTTCCAGTCTTTAGCTCTATTGCACATTGTATCACCACAGAGTTTAATGTAATAATAAAAATAGTAGAATACCCATAAAGTGAAGCATTAATAGTCTCATCTGATTACTACAGATATCAAGTTTTTGGAAATTTCCTTTTCAACTTTCTCAACCATTACAGCATTAAATATTCCCAGTCAACTGATCTGTATAAGGAGACATAACATAAGTACTGGCATCTATGAATATAACTCTATTTAAGGTACGTGCAACTATTTATTGATTTCATTACTCAAATAGCAGTTTTCCTATACTGACTTGGCTTGCAATGTTCTAAAGGCCTTGGATTTGAAATCTGAAGGCCCAGTCTTATTAAGGGCTGCTTATTACCTACATAACCAAGGATAGTATTATCCACACTAGTAAAATGAAATGCAAAACAAAATATCATTCAGGTTTATATTTAAAGATAAAAGAGATAATGCTGTAAAAGAACCATTACTTAAATATTATTTTGATATGTGTACAGATACAATAGAGTATGAAAATTTAGAAAATACAGATAATTTATATTTCTCTGAATTCTATATACGTTTGTACAAAAATACCAGCAAGAATGGATTTAATGAATAAATTTGAAAAGAAAAATGGGAAATAAGGGAAGTAAAAAAACAATAAGGAATTCTGGGATAAAACTTTTTAGAAACAAGGTTTGGAAGCCAAGAACTTGTTAATGGGCTAAGAATATTTAATAACATGTTTTGCTTCTTTAATAAAATAATAGTAGCCAATATTTATGGACAAAGTAGTAATATATTTATGTGTCTAATCTCTGTGATTCCCAAACAACCCAGTGAAACACACTATCATGAACCTCATAATTATAAGCCCCATATTAGTTTTATAATACCTAAGGTTCAAAGTATTTATTTAAATTGCCCAAGAGCACAGAAAAAGAATCAGCAATTCAAACTAGTCTGTGACTACAAAGGTCATGTAGTCCATTTATGATTTACTATATTGTTATATATTTCTTTATTAAGTAAGAAGTTACAGCAATATGCAATCCTAATACTTTTCTGAAGAATACTTTATACAACTCAAGAGATCTAGGTGTGTTATGAATACAGTCTTTTCTCCTAGTCAGTAAACTGATGATTGTGAGTAATGCCACAGTCTGAACATTCCTAATTCTTCCAGCCCTTCCTTTCCTATTTCAACTCATGCAATATCTTTGGACATGTCATGTTGGTAGTAAGAATATAATTTCAAAACAACACTGAGAAATCAATAGAATTTTATTGTGCCAATGTTTGTCTTGTACTAGTTGCAAAGCATCTAAGAATTAAGATAGAAAGGATTACTCTTTTCCTGTAAAATGTAAATGGGTGTGTATGTTTCTTTCAAGAGGGCATATTTCTTGTATTTCAAAAATTAATTGGCAGGTTTACTGAAAAGCAGAAACAACAGATGTGTATAGACATTATAAATCACATAAAAAGCATTCAGATCAACTTGTTTATTTAATTTTATAACATTACAAGTCAAGCTCCCCATAAAGCTGTACCAATTATTTCTACATTCTCACATACTTCATAATCTGTCACTCAAATAAAAAAGTCATGTTTCTGGGACGTCAAAGGTATTAGAAGATAAAGAACTGATAAAAGTAGGCATTTTTCACACACACACACACACAAGTTGTTGGTTTGAACAATTCATATTCTGTTGGAAACAAGCTAGGGTATTTTAATATTTAAATATTTTAAGTTTCACATATTTTAAGTGATGAAATCCAGAATTAAGATATGCAACATGGTGACCATACCATATGCAAGTACTAGTTCCTATCTTACCAAGTTTCCAAAATTGTAAGATGCAAGCAGAGGTGCACTTTGAGAAAACCCTAAGAATATAGTAGGGTACCATAAACATATATAAGAGAACAAAATGACAACCCTCTCCATTATTTTTGCCTGAGAAAATCCTATGGTTAGAGGAGCCTGGTGGGTACAGATCATGGAGTCACAGAGTTGCATATGACTAAAGCTACTCAGCATACATGCACATGTGTATTACAGAACAATGCTTGAGAGGAAAGACTCCATCAGAGATCCTTTTTGACTCTTTTAACGACATGAAACATGAGTAGTCACCTAGGAGTTATTAAAAAATAAAACTTTAGATGATTGTATTTATTTTTCAAAAGGACGTAATCAGCTAATCTTTCTTTTGAGAATTACAAAACTACCTACTGTTCTGTAGACAAATGCATTATCTGCTTCAAATATCAAGTTTGCAAGCATACACAGGCACATTGAGAATCACCTCTGTGTGTACACACACACACAGCTGAATCATATAAACCTCATCATACAATAGAGGGAAAAAAAATTAAGTCCAGTATTATTTGGTTAATTCATACTTAGTTTCTCAAAGTTTATTTCCTAAAATAGAGCCTTCCCCACTGAATAGGTACCTAGTAATATTAAATTACAACTTAAAGCTGTTAACAGCATATTTTTCTCCAAAACATACTATGATCTGAAAGACCTGGGATGTCAAAAGCAAATCAAGCACAATACAGTTATGAGCTTTTATTTACTTCTGATTCTATTCATTAACAAAGCTTTATGATAATTTTCATACTACCAATTTATATCTGTGAAACAAATGAAAACAAAAACATTTTAACTGTGAGCAAAAATAACAAAGGTGCTAAATTATTCTCATTTGAGATATCACAAGTACATTGCTTATTTTTGGATGGCTTTTTAACAGGCTCCCAAATCATTCTCACAATAAACAGAAATTTTAAAAATATCTCAAGATGTATTTTCCTCTGTCATCAGTCTTTTCCCACATGATGGCAAAATATCTGGATAAAAATTGAAAATATTTAGCAGCCTAATTGAAAGAGCTGCCCATAGGCAACTCAAAAGCTGGGTACCCCTATAGATACAAATAGGAGATAGCAATCAAAAAAGAAAAATAATTTTAAGATGTAAGTCAGATTATGTCACACACCCCTGGTTTCTGGTTTCTTGTTGTATTTAAATAAATTCAAATATTCCCTATCTACTCCTAAAATTCCCTACCACTCTGACCACCTCTCCTTCCATCCAACTCTATTTTCATTAACCTCTAGCCATATTGGCCTGAATTGTCCCTCAAATATGTCAAGATTATTTTCCCTTTGTCTCTGACCACAGAGCATAATGCCCATTATTCTCATTATTCTCCTTGATAAGGCTGACATCAAATCATTCAGATTTTAACTCCAATATCACTTTCTTACAAAGGCCACACTGATATTCAATGCTAAGGTGACCCTGTGAGTGAGTGAGTGATGTCGCTCAGTCGTGTCCGACTCTCCGCGACCCCATGGACCGTAGCCTACCATGCTTCTCCGTCCATGGGATTTTCCAGGCAAGAGTACTGGAGTGGGTTGCCATTTCCTTAGTGTTTTCCAATTACATTCTCTAATATGTATCCTTATGGTTTTTCTTTTTTCAAAAGATTGCTTGCTGTATCTGTTCGCTTGTTTATTAGCTGTTTCACCACTGTCCTTTAAACCCCAAGAGAGCAGGGCCTTTGTTTTCTTACCTATGCCTCTGTGTCTAACAACTAGACGAGTTCCTGGTTCTTACAGGGATCTCAAAAATAGTGAAGCAAGTGAAATAGCAAAAATAGTAAATTCTTGGCCTGCTTTTAACAAAAAAAAAATTGAAGCTCAATTAGGACATTTGGATTAGTTTCTTTATAGTCTAGGCTAATTAGTTTTCTATTGATTCTTCAGCCCTTTCCTCTTATTCTTAATCCTTAAATTCTGTAGATTACTCTCAAGCATATATTATTTCAGATTGATTAAGAATAACTTGACCAAATTAAAGTTTAAAACATTTCTATTGTAATTAATATTCAATTTCTGTTTTTTATTTAATAATTAAATATTATTGATTTTTTTGCAGGAGGGAAGATCACATATGAATCTTATTCAAAAACGGTATTTGTCATGATATATCAGTTTTCAATTACATTTGTCAGCAAAGTTTTTAAGTTTTACTTATATGCAATTTACCTATCACAAAATAACCATTGTATTATAAATCAGCATGAAGATCATTTTAAAGAAATGTTCTGCTTAAGAGTGTTTCTCTCTCATGTGTCCTTCAATATATCTTTCTTTGATCAAACTAGAAGTGTGATATTTGATTTTAAATTTTAACTGACATCATTTCTTGGATTATTCACTTCTGCTTTCTTCATTTCTAATTACATAATGGATTTCTCTCTCTTTTTTTAACCAAACTTTTCTCTGTTCTCTTTGGAATTTAGTTTCTAAGTTCTTTATATGCATGTAGGATAATATATTTTGTTTTTCTCTTAAAATTAGGCACATTGTTCTGTCTAGAGATAGCACTATGCATACATTTCTTTTGTTATGTTCTCTCTTTCATCTTATAAACGTTGGTATTCATCTTTTGATTTTCCTTTTTTCCTTAAAACTAAATTTCATTTAACTTTTATAGATTTCATGGGTTGTTGTTTCTTAATTATTTACTAGTTTGTTTTAAATTTTATGACATTTTCTCTGTGATAAATATTTTAAATATCTGGTAGGTAGTGGATAAGAAGGTATAATCTCTCTAGAATAAAGGAGGATGTATATGTGTGCATGTAAATGTGTGAGTAAAATGTTAAACTGCACATTTCCCATTGCATTAGTATATGAGGAAAAGCCCCATCTGGGGACAATTAATAATAAGTACCAAAATTCAGAAGTACTAAACATATAGTGGGTTGGGCAAAAGGTTTGTTTGGGTTTTCTGTAACATCTTACAGAAAAACCTGACCATCGTCAAAGGTGGCATCATCTAATAATTTAGTTTCCCTTCTCCATTTTACCCCTAAGCTTGTATATTTTGATATAATTATTCAACTGCACCTCTGCCTATGGGCATATTTGCCACTGAGAGAATCAATACAAGCCCTAAACCCACTGTGTGATGGAGCAGTGAGACTTCAAAGGCTGTTGCCAAATAAAAGAGTACTGAGAAAATACACAAAAAAATAATTTTTTAAGGCCAACTGAAAGTGCTAGACTCAAAAGAGATTCTGTGAAGATGGAGAGGGCCTTCTCTAGAATATCCTTAGTGAATGCAAGACTAGGTCACAATTTAATTAGAAAAATAAACATCAGAGATCATATAAATAAAAGTCTGATGTTTACATGGTTGCAGTATATCAGTATTCATTTCTTGCTTTGGTGGATCTTTTGGTAGTTATGTATAAGAACACATTGCTTATAAAAATATCCTCTGAATTATTCTAGAGTGAAGAAACATTGTATGGTATCTTCTTATATGGTTCATAAAAAAAAAAAGGATGCTCTTTTTACTGTTTTAAGTAGCTTTAAATCATTTAGTAAATTAAAGGTTTTACAAACCAAAAGCAAGGTAATGCTCAAAATCCCTCAAGGTAGGCTTCAGCAATATGTGAACCAAGAACTTCCAGATGTACAAGTTGGCTTTAGAAAAGGCGGAGGAGCCAGAGATCAAATTGCCAATCTGCTGGATCATAGAAAATGCAACGGAATTCCAGAAAAACATCTACTTCTACCTCATTGACTATTCTAAAGGCTTTGACTGTGTGGATCACCACAGACTGGAAAATTCTTCAAGAGATGGGAATACTAGACTATTGTACCTTCCTCCTGTGTAACCTATATGCAGGTCACCCTGCTTATTTAACTTATATGCAGAGTACATCATGTGAAATGTGAGGCTATATGAAACACAGTCTGGAATCAAGATTTCCAGGGGAAATATCAATAAACTCAGATATGCAGAGAGACACAACCCTAATGGCAGAAAGAGAAGAGGAATTAAGAAGCCTCTTGACGAAGGTGAAAGAGGAGAATGTAAAAGCTGGTTCAAAATTCAACATTCAAAAAACTAAGATCATGGCATCTGGTCCCATCATTTCATGGAAAATAGGTGGGGAAAAAATGGAAACAGTGGCAGACTTTATTTTCTTGGGCTCCAAAATCAATGTGGATGGTGACTGAAGCCATGAAATTAAATGATGCTTGCTCCTTGGGAGAAAAGCTATAACAAACATGGGCAGCGTATTAAAAAGCAGAGACACTGTTTATGGAAAAAGGTCCATTTGGCCAAAGCTATGTGTGAGGAAATTAACAAGATGGCACCAGTCAGGCTCTTTCACTCCATGCTCTCATGTCCTCTAGCTTCATGTTCTGTAAACTATGACTTTGCAAGGTTGTTCAGTGTCTGAGATCACTTATAGCACTGCATGTGTGCATCACGGAGAACTCACTTGATCACGGCCTACTTTGTGGGTTATGCCTGCATGAGTTTCACCATGAAAGCCCTTGCTGCTGCTACATTGAGGCTACATTGGAGCAGCATCATGGTTGTGTTATATGAGGTTATGTTATGGCTATATTATGGCTGTATCAGCCAGGAGAGAGGTTATGTTATGGCTGCTGCGCCAGCCAGGAGAGAATAAATGTGTTCGCAGTTCCTACAACTCCTGAAGTCTCCTTCCAGCCTCTTAGCTAGTGCCTTGCCTATCCTGGGCTCAATGAGCAGTGCACACAATGAGATACAGGCAGGCAATTGGGACTGAAACAGGTTCAGTTACACATGATGGTTTTCCCAGTAGTCTTGTATGGATATGAGAGTTGGACCATAAGAAAGGCTGAGTTCTGAAGAGCTAATGCTTTTGAACTGTGGTGCCGGAGAAGACTCTTGAGTCCTTTGAACAGCAAGGAGATCAAATGAATCAATTCTAAAGGAAATCAACCCTGAATATTCACTGGAAGAACTGATGCTGAAGTTGACGCTCCAATACTGTGGCAACATGATGCAAAGAGCTAACTCATTAGAAAAGATTCTGATGCTGGGAAAGACTGAAGGCAAGAGGAGAAGGGGGCAACAGAGGATGAGATGGTTGGATGGCATCATTGACTCAATGGACATGAGTTTGAGCAAATTACGGGAGATAGTCAAGGACAGGAAAGCCTGGTGTGCTGCAGTCCATAGAGTTGTAGAGTCAGACACAACTGAGTGACTGAGTGACAACAACCAAGCAAAAACAAGCTATTGTTTCAAGTGATTGAAATATCATTTGGGGCTCCATGCAATATATGTAAGTAAATTCTTTGAGTGCTAATTCCATTAAAATATACTTATCAAAAGAATGCAAATTATTTTAGATAATGTGCATGAGACTTTGGATGAATACCTTTGTTTTTCTCCTGTGAGCTGTAGTATCTTTGTTTATAAAATAGTAAAATATTAATATTTTGTATACACATGGAAGTATACACTGGTTTAACACCCTGAATAATAGGTGAAGACAGTTAATCAGATTTTCTGAAGGGAATTAGCTGATCTATGCCTTGAAGGCAATTTGAGGGAAAGAACATACATATGCATAAATAAAGGAACAGAAGGTAAAAATGTCAGATTCTTGGCAGACTAGTTAGATGAGTTAGTCTGAGATATATCAAGTTGTCAGGAGTTATTTTTAGTGAGATACAATGGAAGAGAGAGATGAATAGGAACTGTTTATGCAGAGTATGGACACTACTAATTGGAAAGTGTGTTAGTAAAGGAATGACATTTTTATTCTGCTGCGTGTAGACTTGTTTGAATTATTGTGAGCTTGACTAATGCAGAGAACAATTAGAGTCAGTTATGGTAAGTAGATATCAGGGAGATGAAAGCAGGTGGCAATGGTTCTCAAAGGGAAATGAAAGAGTAAATTTTCAATCCTGCAGTGGCCCAACTAGAAGATACTGATGACTAAACTCATGCGTCAGTAGACCACAACAGGATATCTGAAGCCCTGGAGATCAGCACAGAGTCCATCAGTCCAGAAATACTTTACAGTTAAAAGAAAAAATGAAGAAACTCAGGATTAATTCCACTTGCCATGTCTAATTTAAAAAACCTGATAAAGTACATGAGTTAACTAGATTAAATTCAGGAAATAAAAGATGTACATGTATCTACATATAGAAATGTATGTGAGCTCTTTCAGCTCACTGTAATGATACATTTCATTATCATTACATGAATAAATGCTTAGGCATAAGTTAGTAAAACTGCTACAGAAGCATACATTTTGAAATGATTTTTTATAGATAGTGAGATACTCAAGAAGAAACCAATGAAATAGGAGTAATGAAAAACAAATTTATACATAGATATATTCATGTGTGTATGTTTATATATCCACTATATGTTTAAGTTACATGAGTCTATAGTGTTTAATATATAAACACACACACAACTTAAAGAATACACACATAAATGTATAATATATAGAACAAAAGAACTCTAATGGTTTTTCTGTCCAATATCTCAAAGGGAATGACTTTCTATTTAGAAGTCAACTTGTTAATATTCATTCCAGTTTGAATTTTATACATTTAAATATATAAAACATGTATTTTTGAATATACATGCAAATCTTAAATAATTTATTAAGCTTGTGTTTCGAAAAATATGTTTTAGGGGAATTGATAACTCTTCAGTTAAAAAGATTATTTTACTCTGATTAGATATTTGTCCTAGGAAAATAAATGCAAAGAGGTTAAGGACCTTGGATAAGGTTATATGATTGAAATGTTAATTTTCAAGTCTTTTTTTTAGTTTAATTCAAGTTTAGTTCTTCAAAGACCAAAGCCTCTCTTCATTTTATAAAATTTGAATGTTTGAGTGTTAAAGTACATTATTTTGCACCAGAATCAATTAAATAAAAGTTGAACCTAATTAAAAATAATTCATGAAAGAGAAACAGATACAACGCAATAAGACTTAAAGTCAACTCTTGTCATTTTTTTAATATTAACAGTAAGTTAAATGACACTAATTATCCTAATAAATAAAATAAAACAGAAGGAAAACAATACATTTTCTTCATATTCGCCTGAAGTAATGTTACCACATTGATTTTTTCCAAGTGTCTAGCTAAAGTTCCAATTAAAAACAAAGTGAAACATACAGCTACAATCTGAAATGTGAAAATAACCCTATGGCTCTAGAATCTTGGTTTATTTATTTATCTATTTTTTGTATTTTCACAGGATTGAGGATTTCGAATAAAATAAACAAATCCTATCCCTTAAATATAATTGGAATATATTATATATTATATATATATACTATATATTAAATATAATTATAATTATATTTATATTTTTATAAATATAATTATAATTATATTCCTCTATATAATTTAATTAATGGTATATAATATATGATTATAATAAAATTAATGATCATATATTATACAATTATATATAAGCATATTAATCATATATTATATATTACAAATAATATATGCAATCATAATCATAATTATATATACTATATAATTATATACAACACCAAATTGAAAACAAGTGGGAGTTTACTATCCTCATAAGGTTTCTGTGAAAAAAACAATGAGAGAATATTCAAACAAAACCTTTGGAAAACACAGTAATTTTAGTGCAGAGTCTGCAGAACAGAACTATAAGCTAAGCTCTGGTCTATAATGACAAAGTTATTAACTCATCAACAAAGAATGTCCCATGCCTTTAAAAGAGATCAGTTCCCTGAAAGTGTATTTTTTTAGAAATTTAATGTTATTACAGCAGATTATCCAAATGTAATATAAAACATTTCTTTTTTCACAGCACAAGTCGAAGTAACTATCCAAACTTTTAATAAAAAGTGTTATTTGCTCAGTCATGTCATACTTTTTGTGACCGCATGGATTGTAGCCCTCCAGGTTCCTCTGTCGAGGGAATTCTCCTGGCAAGAATAGTGGAGTGGTTTTCAATGGTGGATGGTGAGTAAATCCTATATTTGCTATTGTAGGGCATTAACTTATGAGAGGGTAAAATCGTAAGGGTATATTGCTATTAAAGGCATTAAAAAATCAATAATTTATTTTAGAAAAATAACTAATAATTTCTGCAAGCAGATTATGTAAGTAACACTGAGGGCTATAATATTCTGAATAATTATTTTGGCTTAATTCATTTGAAAAATATCTCCAGTACAAAAAGTAAATGCTATAGGAATGAGAATCTTTCATTAGTTGCCATAGAAAAGCATCAGCTTTTAAAATTTTTTATCAGTTGTTGGAGTCTGGGTATCCATCTTAAAAAATAAATAAATAAAAAGAAAAAGGGCAACGTTCATTTTAGAAGAAAACAGAGGTTAAGGGTAAATTCCTGTAATAATAAAGTCATACATTTTGGTTGCCACTTAACAGAAAAGAATGACATCTTATGTCCTAGAGGGCCAGGATCACAGCGTCCTTCAGATTTTGCCCTGGAGCTAAATCTCTATTTAAACACAAGAGTAAAATTGTTGTGACTGTAGGTAACAGCTTAAAGGGGCACATTAAAGTGATATAAATGTCCTTCCATAAACTGTAGGAGTTGAGAAATATTCACCTTCAAGGAGAGACTCTCTCATTTTTATGTACTTGAAGTAGGAGTCCTTCCTTATTCCATTACTACAACCAGCTCTTTGACCTTACACAGACAGCATATTAAAAAGCAGAGACATTACTTTGCCAACAAAGTTCCATATCATCAAGCTATGGTTTTTCTGTAGTCATGTATGGATATGAGAGTTGGACCATAAAGAAGGCTGAGGGCTGAAGAATTGATGCTTTTGAACCATGGTGTTGGAGAAGACTCTTGAGAATCCCTTGGACTGCAAGGAGATCCAACCAGTCAATCCTAAAGGAGATCAGTCCTGAACATTCATTGGAAGGACTGATGCTGAAGCTGAAGCTCCAGTTTGGCCACCTGCCGCGAAGAACTGACTTATTGGAAAAGACCCCGATGCTGAGAAAGATTGAAGGCAGAAGAAGGGGACGACAGAGGATGAGATGGTTGGATGGCATCACTGAGTCAATGGACAGGAGTCCGAGCAAGGGTTCATGAGTTCACCAGGAGCTGGTGAACAACAGGGAAGCCTGGTGTCCTGCAGTCAATAGGGTTGCAAAGAGCCAGACACGACTGAACAACTGAACAACAACAAATCAACAAAAACACAATGTGGAAATCACAGAGAATAAAACATTCAAAGAATCTGAAGAAACACAGAGGTCAGTATTTTCTACATTATTTCAACTACATACTGCATGCAAAATTCTGCATTAGATTACTTTGGAAAACACTATATCTATAACCCTTTCTCAGATAGGCAGACATTAAGGTACAGTGTGTGCTCAGTCAGCTTAAGTCATGTCTAACTCTTTGCAGTGTTCTGGACTGTAGCACACCAGACTCCTCTGTCCATGGGCTTCTCCAGGCAAGAATACTGGAGTGGGTTGCCATGTCCTCCTTTAAGGCATCTATAATAAAGAAGACTTTTCAATCATTTTAAATCTTTCTCTCTCTCTCTTTTTTTTTTTTTTTTGGCTAATATACTCTTTTATAGAGGAAATACCTACTAGCATCACACAGCTGCTCTCCATGGAATAATTCCTGAGATAAGCACAGATGATATTTTCTACTATGGTCTCATAACTTTTGAAAATAGCCACTTGCAATGGCTACTTCTAAAGAGTAAAATAGTATTAAAATATTTCCTCAAAAAGAGTCATTGCAGGACAGGATATTGTAATAAAACATATTAACCCTTGGTCATATTTTAGGTGGATAAAAATAACTAATGAAATTATGTTATATTTACATGAATATTATTAATTGCATTGAACATTGACAGATCTTATGTTGTAATTCTAAAGAGGCATTCTAAAATGACATTAAATTGAGGAGCAGAAAGAAAAAAAAAAAAAGCTTAGTTTTCCATTCTATATAGTTTGTTAATAACATCTGATACAATTTCCTATAGTGCTCCCATACAGAAAGTCTTACAATGCACTTTTAAAAAATGCTAATGCTATAGAGGTCTAAAGTAAATTAATCCTTATGGGTAATGACTTAAGTAGATTAAGCACTCAGTGATGCATATTTTTTGAGAGTTAAAATAAATTGCAAAGGGTACAATTACTAAAGCAAACATAACTTCATTTCAAATGACAGCTTCAAGTGCTGAATTTTTTAATTTCCCTACTTATACAAAAGAAGAAATTGTAAGAAATATTTACGCTACTTTTTGTATTGGCTCACAGACTGATTTCCTCACTCAGGAATTTTGTCAATTACTTTTGCTCCATATTTCTTGAGAGATAATAAGCAGCAAATTGGAGAAGGAAATAGCATCCCACTCCAGTATTCTTGCCTGGAGAATCCCGGGAACAGGGGAGCCTGGTGGGCTGCCGCCTATGGGGTTGCACAGAGTCAGACACAACTGAAGCGACTTAGCAGAAGCAGCAACAATAAGCAGCAAAAATAAATTTAAATCTTAAAATTCTTGTTTCACTTTCTCATTTAATTACCTAATTTTCTTATTACTCTTCTAATAATGAATCAAATCCGTATTTAAAAACAAACAAACAAACAAAAAACTGAGGATCAAGAGAAAGGAATGCCTAATGGACAGTCTATCTCACCACTAGGGGTCATTGTCAGTGCATGAGAGACAAGTCAAACTCAAGGTTACAGTTTAGTTTACTAGATAATAATTTGATACCAAAATATGAAAATAATTTTATGTCATTATACCTTCCCCCATTTCTAAAGCTTTATGTTTTAATATGACTCATCAGAATACAGGCAAATAAAATTTTCCACTGCATATCATCTGTGGTAAAGCACAGATACTGGAAAGGGAATGTGTGTAACCAGTGTAGCATAATTTCATCTTAATTTTCCTTGCATTAATATTAAATCCAAAAGAGATTATGCAGTCAAAAAATAAAAATAGCCTTATCTACATATGAATAAACATATTCCTCACATATAACACCAATGGCTTTAACAATCATTAACAGTACAATTTCATAATCGGGGAGAGTAAATCTGAGTCTTTTCAGGGTTCTGTAGAAATCCTATTACTAACTTTCTGTAAAGAGGTAGTTGTGAGAATGCATTTAACTTTCAGAAAACTGGAAGAAAACATGCTATGCTTTAAGAAATTATTCTAATGTCAGATATATCTTAAAAAGCAAATCTGAATTCTAAATCCTATTTCTTTCCATAATACAAAATCTGGAGCACATTTAAGATTCCACTTTGCAGAAAAGATGAGTAGTCTCAAAAAAGATATGAAATATAGCAGGATGTGGAAGAGTCACATCCAAAATTCCTCTGCTATACATTATATTGAATAGAAAATAGTGTTTCTTGAACTTAAAGTTGACACAGACACTACATACTTTTAAAACTGACCTTCATTATTTACAAGAAATGGAGTTCTTGGTAATATGTGAACTTGCAACATTCTAGATATGATTTGAGTATTCAACATCACTATCAGAAGAAGAGCAAGATGATTAAAGAGGAAAAAAGAAGCACCAAGAAAAGAATAGAGGCATTGTCTAATGATTCATGACAAAGGATTTTACAAAGAGGGAGAAATGGAAGGCAATAAAAAATCCTTACATGATTTTTATATATAGGTTACACTGATACCACATCTATGTATTACTTAACAAACACACATATAAGATCTACTGGGCTTCCCCAGTGTCTCAGCAGTAAAGAATCAGCTTGCAATTCAGGAGATGTGAAGATGTGTGTTAGATCACTGGGTCGGGAATATCCCCTGAAAAAGGATATGGCAACCCATTCCAGTAATCATGCCTAGGAAATTCCATGGACAGAGGGGCCTGGTGGGCTACAGTCCATGGGGTTGCAAAAGTCAGACACGACTGAGGGACTAAACAGCAACTGTATTAAGAACAGCTCATATAATTAATTTAACCTTCACACAAATCTCAGGGAGGTATTATAATCCTCATTTCCAGATGAGGAAATTGAGATACACATCTTATGTAATTTGCAGGATGCCACATGCTGTTAAGTGGCAGAAACAAGATTCAACTTCAAGAATTCTTAACAGCTATTGTATGTTGCCTTCTTTATACAGAAAGCCTGACATAAATAGACATTCATTATACAAATCTATGTATGCATTCCTCATTCCTCATATTTCAAATTCATGATTGTCCAAAACACACACAAGTGAAAAATGTTTGTTATGGAGATCTGTAGACATTTAGGGAAACAGTGTTGATCAGAGAATTGGATTGTCTATCATAAGCAGCTGATACTAACATAGAGTTACAAAAATTTTGAACTAAATGGATAAAATCATAAGAAAACAATAAAGAATTTTAATTGTAATATGCCTCATCACTTGTTGAATTATTACTACAATGTATTCATCATTTGATTCAATATGTTTCAATCACAAAAGGCATCAACTTCTGAATGATGCATTTCCATTCAGTTCAGTTCAGTTCAGTTCAGTCGCTCAGTCGTGTCCGACTTTGCAACCCCATGAATCGCAGCACGCCAGGCCTCCCTGTCCATCACCAACTCCTGGAGTTTACACAAACTCCATTGTCCATTACAATACATAAAAAATAGAATACATCCTACTTATATCCCCTGGTAACATTAATGTACCTTAACAGAATCAGGTTTTCATTATCCATAATATTGGATTGCTTACTGTGAAATTTTTCTTCCATAAGAAAACTGTCTTTTCCTACTGATAAAATGGGAAGCAGGAGAAGGAAAATAAACTTGATTAGTAAAAGAAACAGATCATTATTATTACCTTTGTCATTATCAACTTCATTCAGTTACTCATTGCAGTAGATATACACAAATCCCTTTAGAAACAAATCCAAAATGAAATGTAAACCAAATAACAAAGATAATTAATAATTTTCCTTAAATATTCTGCAGTGACTTGCCAGGTAAAATTCATATTCCTCAATTTACAGCTCTTTGAGCAATGTTTTCTGTCTTTAATGACTTAAACAGCAAAAAATTAAGATTCAATACAATTTCCCCAAAATTTATTATATGCCTGATAAGTACTTAAGAGCATTTACATATAAAATACAATGATAAATAGACACTGTATTCCAAAAAAGTTTTTATCTTATTAGGATCTATTTTATGGTTTAATTCAATATATAGTTTCAAATGAGAAACTTTCAGGCAAAAGGATTTTAATCACTTCTTAGTCATAGGTTTTAGAGTCCTTGAAGCAACTTTTCTTCAGTTTTCAAACAAGTGGATAAGTTTCTTTTAGATATTATGCATATATATTAGGAAATGTAGACATTGAGTGTTGTGTTTATTCACAGTTATGATTTGGTGTTTTTCATTCAGTTATTATCATACTCTTGGATCCACAGCTCTTAAGTTTCTTCCCTTTTGTAAAAGCAGTAGGAAATCAAGATCTGGGGTAAGGGAGGTGGGACAAAGAACTATAATTAATGGCAACTCATAAAAGAGAAACTACCTTCTATCATTGGTGTATTATGTATCTTTTTCCTAAGAATTGAAAGTCTTTTTAGCCTGAGAATTTTGAGTATTTTGCTAATCACTTTTGTTCAGTTTTCTTAATTTTTTAATTGGTGACTAATACTGGGAACAGAATGGGAATACCAGACCACGTGACCTGCCTCTTGAGAAACCTGTATGAAGGTCAGGAAGCAAGAGTTAGAACTGGACATGAAAAAACAGACTGGTTCCAAATAGGAAAAGGAGTACGTCAAGGCTGTATATTGTCACCCTGCTTATTTAACTTATATGCAGAGTACATCATGAGAAACGCTGGGCTGGAAGAAGCACAAGCTGGAATTAAAATTGCTGGGAGAAATATCAATAACCTCAGATATGCAAATGACGCCACCCTTACGGCAGAGAGTGAAGAGGAACTAAAAGGCCTCTTGATGAAAGTGAAAGAGGAGAGTGAAAATGTTGGCTTAAAGCTCAACATTCAGAAAACTAAGATCATGGCATCTGGTCCCACCACTTCATGAGAAATAGATGAGGAAACAGTGGAAACAGTGGCTGACTTTATTTTTCTGGGCTCCAAAATCACTGCAGATGGTGATTGCAGCCATGAAATTAAAAGACACTTACTCCTTGGAAGGAAAGTTATGACCAACCTAGATAGCATATTAAAAAGCAGAGACATTACTTTGCCAACAAAGGTCCATCTAGTCAAGGCTATGGTTTTTCCAGTGGTCATGTATGGATGTGAGAGTTGGACTGTGAAGAAAGCTGTGTGCCGAAGAATTGATGTTTTTGAATTGTGGTGTTGGAGAAGACTCTTGAGAGTCCCTTGGACTGCAAGGAGATCCAAACAGTCCATCCTAAAGGAGATCAGTCCTGGGAGTGAATTGGAAGGACTGATGCTAAAGCTGAAACTCCAATACTTTGGCCACCTGATGCAAAGAGTTGACTCATTGGAAAAGACCCTGATGCTGGGAGGGATTGGGGGCAGGAGGAGAAGGGGACGACAGAGGATGAGATGGCTGGATGGCATCACCGACTCGATGGACATGAGTTTGAGTAAACTCCGGGAGTTGGTGATGGACAGGGAGGCCTGGGGTGCTGCTGTCCATGGGGTCTCAAACAGTTGGACACGACTGAGCGACTGAACTGAACTGGGATTACAGTTGTGCTTATAGGTCATTCCTTTTATCCAGTTAGATTCATCATAGATATTTAATAAATATCACTCCTCTACAGCAAAGTCTGTCTTTGCTACCAAACCTAATATAAAACTGTGGGGTTGTGAATTGGTGTATTTACTACTATCTTTGAAATTTTAAAACATATGGATATTAAAATTGAGCTCTTGTTTATAAAGTTTGATTCCCAGAGTTTCTTATGTTAAAAAAAGTGCTATTAACAGTGAAGTGTTTATATAATCTTATAATATTTCTATTCTATTTGTATTCATACTTTATTCCATTGACTAAGCCATACCAAATGATTTTAACTTAATAAATGTATCTTCACTACATTTGGAGTAGATCTACATTTTTCTTAGAGCTACTTATGCAGTTATTTATACTACATAAGTTTGAATTGTTAATATTAAATACTATTTTCATTTTAAGTATATAATATAATATGGTATGTGTGCATGCTAAGTCACTTCAGTCATGTCCACCTCTTTGCGACCCTATGAACTACAGCCCATCAGGCTCCTCTCTCCAAGAGTTTCTCCAGGCAAGAATACTGAAGTGGGTTGCCATGCCCTCCTTCAATAAAGTGATATACATATATTTATTCTCATATAGTCAATTTACTAATATGAAGTTTCTTACTTTTATATTCTTTTAATGTTCATTTTAATGTATTTATGTTGTATTTAATGGAATTTTGTACATCATAACATTTTATCATGTTCATTGTAGAGCAAATTTTTATCACTATAAATAACTTAAAATGATTTATATTTAAATCTATACATTTTTGAACTTTTATTTGAGAGTTTTCATTATCAATTCAACAATTCTATTCAATTTTTTTTTCATGTGGATATTCAGATTTTTTTACTTTAAATATTTAAACTTAAAACAATCTGTTTTTCTTGGATGTTCACTTAAAATTATCTGTCTCAACTATGAATATCTTAGCTTTTGACTTTGCATTTTATTTTTTTACTTATAAAATAATTATATATTATATGTATGTAATATATAAAATAAAATAACTAAAAGTTATTTCTAGAAATTTTAAGGCATAGGCAAAGAATTAATTTTGTCCTATAGTAAATACTACTAAAAAATAAGGTATTCTATAAAACAAACAACCCAATTTAAAAAATGGGTAGAACTGAATAGATTTTTTCCCAAAGAGGAAATGCATATAGCTAATAGGCACATGAAAAGTTGCTGACCATAAAGAAGGCTGAGTTCTAAAGAACTGACGCCTAATTGTGGTGCTAGAGAAGACTCTTGAGAATCCCTTGGATTGCAAGGGGATATAACCAGTTGACTTTAAAGCAAATCAACCCTGAATATTCATTGGAGGGATTGATGCTGGAGCTGAAGCTCTAGTACTTTGGTGACCTGCTGAGAAGAACCCATTTACTGAAAAAGACCCTGATGCTGGGAAAGACTGAGTGTAAAACAAGAAGAGGTGGCAGAAGATGAGATAGTTGGATGGCATCACTGACTCAATGGACTTGAATTTCAGCAAACTCTGGGAGATGGTGACGGAAGGGTAGCCTGGTATGCTACTGTTGATGGGGTCACAGAGTCAGACATGACTTAGTGACTGAACAACAACAAATTCCTAATCATCACAGAAATGCAAATCAAAACCACAGTGAGATAACACAGCAGTCAAAATAGCTATCATGATTAAAAAAAAAAACAACAGAAAAGAAAGAAAAAGACTAAATGTTTGTGAGCATGTAGAGAAAATGAAACCCTCATGCAATGGTGGTGGGAATATAAACTGATACATCCACTGTGAAAAATTGTGGAGGTTTCTCAAAAAATAAAACCTAAAAATAGAACTAACATAGGTGGGTGTATATATCCAAAAAATATGTTAATTTGAAAGATATACACACCCCAGTGTTCACAGCAGCATTAATTACAATAGCCAAGACATGTAAATGAGTTGTGTCCATCAACACATTAATGGATAGAGAAAAGTGAATACTACTCAGCCATAGAAAATAATAATTCAAGGATATTGTACAACATGGAGAATATAGGCAATCTTTTGCAATAGCTATAAAATTTTTGTATATCCTGTAAAATATTAACAATATTTTGTAAAAGCTATAAAATAGCTTTAAAAATTACATAAAAATGGAAAAAACAGAAATAAATGCTAACTGACAAAATATTAAGATGAATGCCATGAATATCATGTCACATTTGCTTTTGTTGTACAATATTTTTAGTGGCCCTAAATACTTAAGTATTTAGTATTAGTATTGATCTGCTACTTTCCATACAAAGGGTGGATGAATTCTCTACAATCTGGCTGTTCAGTAAAACTTAACTGAAATTTTAAGCAGGAGGCATTTTTATTTTCCAAAGCTCATAACAAAATGCCCACAGCCTGTGAATATTTTATCTATTAAAAGAAAAGAAAGTGAAGTTGCTCAGTCTGTCCAACTCTTGCAAACCCATGGACTGTAGCCTACCAGGCTCCTCCATCCATGGGATTTTCCAAGCAAGAATACTGGAGTGGGTTGCCATTTCCTTCTCCAGGAGATCTTCCTGACACAGGGATTGAAGCTGGGTCTCCAGCATTGTAGGCAGACACTTTACCTTCTGAGCCACCAGGGAAGTCCATATTATCTACTAGGAATCTACTAAATAGAATAGGGGTCTTCTTTTGTTTTATGTTTATCTACACATAGAACAGGAGATTTTATATTGGGTAATATGAAATAGTCTGTCATTTTTTTTTTCCCCCTTGAAATACTATCAACCCATGAAAGATGATTTTGTTGAATGGACATTCTCTAAAGGATATATAAATAGGAAATCCTAGGATCCCTGAGTAAATGCTGATTCATAAAAACTGATGGGTAAATTTTCAGGAATTCTGCAAGGTTGGTATTAAAACCTGGTTAGCTTGAAATCAGCCATGGTGGGAGTATTTACCCACGTATATCATTAATTGCTACGAATGAGAACTAGCCCTGGATGATTAATACATCCATACAAAAACCAGAAAAGAGTAAAAATTTTTGTTGTCAGACAAAAAAATTAAACTACCAAAAACTCCAAACAAGCTGTATGAAAAAGAGGACTAGTATACACATGAACATATAGTCTACACACAATTTTTTAAAGCCTTCTCAACTATAACGTGATTGCTCAAAGTACAACAAAAACGTACCAATTCCCTCCACAAAGTGAGAACACCCCAGAGTCTCCTCCTATTATTAATCTATATCCAAGGCTAGGCTTTCTTTGTGAATTCCTTTTGGTCCATATGGATTTAGCTCATTATGCTTAATTGATCAATTTAATTTACTCCAACAAATTCAATAAAGAAGATGCGGGAAATAGAAAATGTTAGTACACACATTTGGTAAAGAACAGAAGGTAAAAGCACGTAGAATAATCTCGTCTTAAAATAGATAGATTGCTTTTAAACATAGAAACCACCTATCCTCTGTCTTCTGCATAGAATTTTGAGTCAATCTCAAGTTTCCTCCCTAGAAAGATAACCCTTAACAGATATATTCCATGGCCACCTCTTTGTGGTGTGTAAGAAAGGATTCTCTTAGAGGCTGCAGCCCATTAGAAATAAGCATACTTGTTGTTAGTATGAATTTGAAGGCCTGGAGATTACCTTGATTGCTGAATAAATACAGGTCTAATTATCAGCATTGGTTTTTCTAAGAGTTAAGTGTCAAACTTCAGCCTGTTGATGGTTGATTAGATGACAGAAAAAGGCATGTGTTGGAATAGAGACTGAAACTCTGGTAATAGGCTTATCAGGATACTTATTAAGTCAGTCATACATGAGAAATTTTTTACAATATTTGAGTTATACCAGACAAACTATGGATTTTTAAGAAAAAATATCCATAGAAACAGAGGAAAGTTATTGTCCCATAGTGATGTGGAGGAAATTTGATTTCTGATTACACTTCTCTTATTTAATTTATTTAGTAAGGACACAGACTGCCATATTGAAACTAGTATTATGGTGTTGCAATCAGGTGTGATATTTCTTCTAAAAATATACTTTGCTATTGTGTGCTGTATTTTTTTAAACAAAAGAAACTGAGAATCAAACAATAAATTTATGCTAAAGTTTACTTTTCAATATTTTTCAAATTAATATACTGATAAATGTAAAACACTTTTAAAGCCTTTCAAAATAACATTTATTTCTTAAAAGTTAACATGTGCCTAATAGGAAACCAAAAACCACAAGAAGCAAAAAATAGAGTCATTCATAATCACAGGCAGTTTACCATGTGATATGACCTTTTAGGTCTCATTTGTGTGTTTTCACAACTAGGCATCCATTTTTATGTAATTAAGATCATGCAGTTATGTATCATGCTCTTTCACACAAAATGAATATCTACCATTCAGCAAAGCACTTTTAATTGGCAGTTTCCTACTGAAATAACAACTAAATCTTAGTAATGAGAAATCATCATCAGGCTTTAGGTACAGAACTAAAGTATTACCTCCTTTCACATACCACTGAAGACAACTGAGTCTTATATTGACACATATATTCCAAGAATGCCTAAAAATGTTGCAATCTGCCTAGCTATAATTACATTATTAGAATAGAGGAAATAATGGACTTTAGATGTTAGGCAGCAGTCCCTGTTATGATGATCATTTCCATATTTAAGTATTTCATGGAAGCAGCAGAATCCTTGACATGAACAGACTATGATGATTGGCATATCAATCAGTAGCCAATAAACATAGACCAGTCCAGAGCCCTCATTCAATATTGTGTGGAGTGAGACTGAATTTTCCATGAGCTCAGAGTCATGGTGAGCTTTACTCAGATTTAAATAATTTCTTCTAAAAAATGAATGCGTTATTCATTGAAAATGAGACAAGTGCTCCGGCCTGGTGCACTGGGAAGACCCAGAGGAATCGGGTGGAGAGGGAGGTGGGAGGGGGGATCGGGATTGGGAATACATGTAAATCCATGGCTGATTCATATCAATGTATGACAAAACCCACTGGAAAAAAAAAAAAGATAATAATAAAAAAAAAAAAAAGAAAATCTGTGCTCATGAACTAAGATTCACAGCTACTTCAGAGAGTTTATAAGAGAATATGTAGTTTGCAAAAATAGTTTTGTCTTCAGAAGATTTGATTTGCAAATATCTTATATGCTTAAACATTATTTATTAATAGCTTACCTTTTTAACTTCTTAACAGGGTCTGATTTTATCCAATAAATCACATATTATTACCTTGAACTGACTTACATTAATTCTAAAATCACATTATTGAAGCATGATAAATGACTATGATTGGAAATATTCCATATTATTTTTTCAACTTCATAATTATTACTGTTTCAACTCCATTAGTTAAATTTTCAGGCATAAAAAAAGAAGAGGCAATACTAACAAAAATATCCTACTGGAATGACACAAAGTTGCTCATTTACCCTCAGTCCTACTACAAAAATAACCCCATTCTACCTCACACAGTGAGAGGTGATGAGGATGATGAAAATCCTAAACCATTTTTCACTGCCTAGTAAATACATGTCTTCCATTTCCTTCAGCTTTCCAGGTTAATGTTATTACTTAAAAGTAAAGAATTCTTAAAGTTCTTTCTATATTTGATTCCTTCAGTTGTATAGATATTGAAGAGAATAATTAGTTTCAATAATTATATATATATATATATATGGGCATAAAATATATTTTATTTAATGGAGTATTCCATAATATACTCCAAATATATATCCATAAAAATAACAAAGACTGGGATAGACTTGGAGGGTATTATGCTAAGTGAAAAATATAAGACAGAGAAAGACAAATACTGTATTATATCACTCAAGTACAGAAACTAAAAATCATAACAAACTATATTTTTCAAATATAACAAAAATGAAACAGATTCATAGATAAAGAGAACAAACTAGCAATTACCAGAGGGGAAAGGGAAAGGGGGACAGGCGATATAGCGGTAGCGGATTAGTAGGTACAAATTATTATGTATAAAGTAAGCTACAAGAATATACTGTACAACACAGGGAATATAGCCAATATTTTATAATAACTATAACTGAAGTAAAACCTTTTAAAATCATGAATCACTATACTGTAAACCTGTGACTTACATAATTTGTTGTTTAGTTGCTAAGTTTTATCTGACTCTTGTGATCCCATGGACTGTAGCCCACCAGGCTCCTATTTCCGTGGGATTTCTCAGGCAAGAATACTGAACTGGGTTACCATTACCTTTTCCAGGGGATCTTCCTGACCCAGGGATGGAACCCAGGTCTCCTGCATTGGCAGGCAGATTCTTTACCACTGAGCCACAAGGGAAACCCCACTTACTCCTACTATATATCAAGTATATTTTTTAAAAAATTCAACAGATTGTGTGTTTTTATATTTATTATATTTTTCACATTTTACAAAATTACATACTTAATATAAAGAATAAAAATTCCACCAAAATCAAATAAGCAGAAAAAAAACTAAGGCTTTCAAGTCTACTATTAAGACATAAGCATTGTAAACACTTAATGCAGGCCTTTCATGCTTTTAATCTATGCATATAGATGCACATATTCAATATATTAATTGTATAATAGCAATCATTACTTCTTCATTATCATTATAGCACTCATTTTCTGTCATTAAATATTTAAAAAAAAAATTTTCAGTGCCTGCATAATTTTATAAGATATTGGTCCCAATTATCCAGTCCTGAAGGAAGTCAACCCTGAATTATCTTTGGAAGGACTGATGCTAAAACTCCAGTACTCTGGCCACATGATGTGAAGAGCCTTGGAAAAGACCCTGATTGGAAAAGACCCTGATGCTGGGAAAGATTGAAGGCAAAAGGAAAAGAGGGCGGCAGAGGACGAGATGGTTGGATGGCATCTCAGATTCAATGGGCAGGAATTTGAGCAAATTCCAGGAGACAGTGAAGGACAGGGAAGCCTGGTGTGCTGCAGTCCATGGGGTCACAAAGAGTCAGACATGACTTAGTGAGTGAACAACAACAAAAATGCTTAATTGCTTAAGGGACCAGAAGAGAGTGTAGAGAATAAAATCTTTATACTTTTTTATCTTGGCTCTTCCTGCTTTCATACTCAGTTGCCTCAGGCAAGTTAATTACAATGTATCAGTTCAGTTCAGTCCCTCAGTCATGTCAGACTCTTTGGGACCCCATGGACTGCAGCACACCAGGCCTCCCTGTCCATCACCAACTCCCGGGGTTTACCTGAACTCATCTCCATTGAGTCGGTGATGCCATCCAACCGTCTCATCTTCTGTTGTCCCCTTCTGCCACCTTCAATCTTTCCCAACATCAGGGACTTTTCAAATGAATCAGCTCTTTGCATCAGGTGGCCAAAGTATCGGAGTTTCAACTTCAACATCAGTCCTTCCAATGAACAATCAGGCCTGATCTCCTTTAGGATGGACTGGTTGGATCTCCTTGCAGTCCAAGGGACTCTCAATAGTCTTCTCCAACACCACAGTTCAGAACCATCGATTCTTTGGCTCTCAGCTTTCTTTATAGTCCAACTCTCACATCCATACATGACTACTGGAAAAACCATAGCTTTGACTAGATGGACATTTGTTGGCAAAGTAATGTCTCTGCTTTTTAATATGCTGTCTAGGTTGGTAATAGCTTTTCTTCCAAGGAGCAAGTATCTTTTAATTTCATGGCTGCAGTCACCTTCTGCAGTGATTTTGGAGTCCAGAAAAATAAAGTCTGACACTGTTTCCACTGTTTTCCCATCTATTTGCATGAAGTGATGGGACCAGATGCCACGATCTTAGTTTTCTGAATGTTGAGCTTTTAGGCAACTTTTTCAATCTCCTCTTTCACTTTCATGAAGAGGCTCTTTAGTTCTTCACTTTCTGCCATAGTGGTGGTGTCATCTGCATATCTGAGGTTATTGATATTTCTCCCAGCAATCTTGATTCCAGCTTGTGCTTCCTCCAGCCCAGCATTTCTCATGATGATCTAGTCCCTTAAATCTATTTCTCACTTCCACTGTATAGTCATAAGGGATTTGATTTAGGTCATACCTGAATGGTCTAGTGGTTTTCTCCACTTTCTTCAATTTCAGTCTGAATTTGGCAGTAAGGAGTTCATGATCTGAGCCACAGTCAGGTCCTGGTCTTGTTTTTGCTGACTGTATAGAGCGTCTCCATCTTTGGCTGCAAAGAATATAATCAATCTGATTTCAGTGTTTCTTGACTTCCTACTTTTGCATTCCAGTCCCCTATAATTTAAAGGACATCTTTTTTGGGTGTTAGTTCTAGAAGGTCTTGTAGGTCTTCATAGAACTGTTCAGCTTCTTCAGCATGGAAGACAAAAATTCAGGCTCTCCTTTATTTAACATAAAATTATTATTGTTATTTTGGTGAATCTGCAGGTAATCCTGCCTTCTATTATAGTCAGTAGAAGCAACAGCTAAGTCTTAGAAATATTTAACAGTATCTGGAATATTTTGTTTTTCAACAGGCAAAAGCTATTGGCCTCAATTTGTCAATCAAAATACCCGATGTTATGCTCTAAAGGACAAAGGAAAACAAGGGTCCTTTTTGGTATAGACCAATTAGTGTGGCACAGAGGTACTATCTTCTAGGCTCCAAAAAAGCAAAGTTCTCTCATTTCCTATAATGTGTGAACAGTTTATCCAATTTCATTTTGGCAGTGTCCTTATTTGAACCTCAATGTCTGGAGGGAAAGAAAAAGCCTTTTGCACCATTCTGACTCAAGAACCAGTCTGGAACAAACATCAGTACCTGACACCAAAAGAGCTTCTGCGGAGATAAAGAAGCTAATTTGTAAAGGCTGTTAGGCAATAGAATCTAACAAATAGAGAAAAACAAACTAAATTGGATAGGGCATCAAAAGCTGAAGAAGCATGAAAATACTATAGCAGGGTGCCATAAATGAGTTGCTCTGCAGTGGTCAACTTTGATTTTTTTTGTCTCATCTGGTAGGATAAGTCTTCAACTGAATCTATGTCTAAGAAGGAATAGAAAAATCACTTTGCAGCCAATTTCCCCAGTGTTTCTTAAGGCTGAAAAAAAATAAAGTACCTTTAGTAGCTTCCCCCAGTTATGAATATATAGTCCTTGTGAAGTCCACTTTCTGAGAGAAGGTGATATAAGAAATTCTGATGTTCAAGTGACTGTTACTAAAGCAGATGGTTAAAGGGGAACTGAAGATTACCACCTTCTGGAAAGGAAAAAACTAATACTCCAGCCCCCATTTTCTGAGATTAGAAGGTAAAGAAAACTGCCAAATTGACAAGTGTTCAATCTTAAGTGTCATCTTAACTAAGACCAGAGCACAGAGAAACTAGACCAAAATTAGCAACATGGCTGACTGCAGGACAAAATTCCAAATAGAAAAAAAAGTTTAAATGAAAGATTTGAGTTCTTTAGACAGACAATGCTGAATCTGTCCCAAGTCTCCTTGTTCTATCTTACACGCTACAAAGCAAATGTAAATTAAGAAAGTGTGGGATGGTGATAAAGAAGTAGTAGAGAGCAACATATGAAAAAAATCAAAGGATGTTGCAACATAGATATTAAGAGAAGAATCTGTTTTTAGAGAGGAATTATCATATGTTAAATATGATAGGTCAAATAAAATAAAAACAGATAAATGATTGCTATTCTTGGCAACACAGACATCATAGGAAATCTTGATTACAGCAACCTCAAAGAGAGCTGGCTACAGAAAACCAAATGGAGTACTGGAAGGACATGTTAAATAAAGAGATAAAAACTATGAAAGGCAGCAGTAATTTCAAGAGGGGTGTGAAGTCAGCTTGAGTTGTCTTATACTAGAGCTTACATGAATATAGATATAAATGATTCATGAAGCAGAGAAAGAAGAACTGATGATTCAAGAGGATGTGGGGAAGATGTATGTAGGAAAGTAATATGAGATTCATACCAAAGAGTTGCCCTTTTTCATATCAGGGATGAGTAACTAATCTGTGTGCAAGCACAGACACTCCATGGTCTTCACTTTCAATGTCTGAAAATAAAGGAGGAGGATGGCTTTTATTTTCTCAATTAATTATACGGCAAGATCATTATCAGAGGAAGGGGAGAGAGAAGAGATTGTGAACTGGGTTACAATTTCAAGACTTGAAATTGTCATTTTGGAGAATATTAAAGCATATTATAAACATAATTAAACTGTTGGGCCCTACTGAATGCGCAATTTGCACTTGTGACCTTAAATTGAAGTGTGACTGGACAATATAGTAGTGAGTTTTCCCTCCAAATGTGCTCAGGTGCAACCCACAGCTATTTGGATTAACAAGGTAAGAGTTTTTTCTAGAAGCATGTTACAGAGAAGTAATCATGAAAAAAGTTTAGGTTTCTTCAAAGCAGAGATTTTAATTATGGAATAGAAATCTAAATCTGAGTAAGGAGGGAAGTGCAGGTATGATGAGGGTTACTGAATAAAAAAATATAATTGGGTAAATTGACTGTACTGGATTTCAGAGTTAAACATAGAATTGAGAGTTGAAGGTCATTATGTAGGACTGATTAGGTGAGGTGAGAATGAGAATAAATATTGTGTGAATTGATAGGATCAATTTATGAATGTATGATCTATAGAAATGTTGAAATCAATAAAGTTAATGATAGAGAATAGGGTGAAAATAAAGGGAGAGACTCATGTGCTAAAATTATACATGAACGAGTAGAATCATGAAATTTAGGTAGATGATAGCAATAGGATACTGGTAGCTGAAAAATCTTAAGGGAATTCAAAGAGAAGCTATGATTTTTTTTTTTTTTTTGAGAAGCTATGATTTTTTAAAAAGAATGGGTGTGTTAGTTGCTTAGTTGTGTCCAATTCTCTGTGACCCTATGGACTATAGCCCACCAGGTTCCTCTGTCTGTGGTATTCTCCTGGCAAGAAATCTGGAGTGAGTTACCATTTCCTTCTCCAAGGGATCTTCCTAATCCAGGTCAAACCCAGTTCTCCCGCACTTCTGGCAGATTCTTTACATCTGAGCCACAAAGAGAAATACACAAGCATGCAAAATAAAAGATGCTTAAATCTTGGTAGAGTAGTACACCTTCCAGAAAATTATAAGAAAATATATAGAAAAGCACATAAAGATAAACTTAAATATTCATCAAGAGTGAACTAATAAATTAAAAAAAAAAAAAAAGAAAGTAAGCTTGATAAGATCATATAATTTGCTACTATTTTGTTTTTTTAAATACACAGTTTTCTATACTATTTTACCAAAGGAGAAAATGCTCATGGCATGGAATATGGAAAAAAAAAAGCAAGTTATCTATCAGCTCAAAAAGTATATATCAGCTCAAAAGATATCTATCAGCTTCATTAAAAAAAAAAAATTAAAGTATAAAATCAACTATACCTTATCTTTGGCTGAAATAGAAATGTTTCCTTTCTTATATTTCATAGTATTCAAGTTATAAGCATTCATCATATTTATAGCAATAATAGGAATTAATATATATTCGTTTTTCTTGAACTTCCCTGTTGGTTCAGTGGTTAAGAATGTTTGCCAATTCAAGAGACACAGTTTCCATCCCTTGTCTGGTAAGATTCTACATACCTTGAGACTACTAAACCCATGGGCCACAATTACTAAGCCTGCATGCTGCAACTACTGAAGCCCACATGTCCTGGAAACCATACTTTACAACAATGGAACAAGAGAAGCCACTGCACTGAGAAGGCTATGTACCACAGGTAGAGAGTAAGTCCGGACACAGTGAAGATCCAGCACAGCCAAAAATAAAGGAAAAATGGTTGGTGGTGGTGGTGGTGTAGTTGTTAAGGCTAAGTCAAGTTTGACTTTTGCAACTCCATGAACTGTAGCCCACCAGGCTCCTCTGTCCAGGAGATCTCCAAGGAAAGCATACTGGAGTGGGTTGCCGTTTCCTTCTCCAGGGAACTTTCCAAACCCAGGGATTGAACTCAAGTCTTCTGCTTTGCAGGCCATCTCCTGCATTGTAGGCAGATTCTATACCAACTTAGTGACCAGGGAAGCCCCAAATAAATAAATAATTTTTAAAAATATATATTTATATATGTATATATATATATTCATTTTTCTTAATATTTCTTTTATTTAAGGGGGTTTCCTCTCACCTGAATTTGAACTTTAGAATGTGATTTAACTTTAATATAGAATATGCCATACACTGAGAAAATGTTTTAACTAAAGTTCAAATCTGGTTTTGTAAAAAATGTTTCCCTATCAACTGAACAGAATATTCTAAGTATATATATTTAACCCCATTTTATATCATTATGCTATAAAGATGGGATTTTATACATGGGTAACTTTAAAGTCCTCTTCCCTAGAAACTGAGATAACTACTGAATGGCTAATATTTTATTTTTGTGGAATAGGATTCTGAAAGCAGGAGTGGAGGATGGAGAGCTAAGCAGAGAAGGAGGGAAGGCAATCAAAGTTGCATTACTGATTTGGATGTCAATAAGACAGACTGCTAGTTCAACCTCATGGAACACAGAGTCAGGTGAATATGTTTCAGAACCTTCTTTCTGGGGAAATCAAGGGAGGAACAATTATCTGTCAACTCCTGATCTTCATTGGTCAAGTTTTCATTCAATAGATTTTAGACTTCTGACCTCTACATATGAAATGACAACCCAAAACATGAGTTTCTTTTGGGCATCAACAGAGAAGCCCTGATCAAGGAGAAAGTCATGTAGCATGGTACTGTCTGGAGATTACAGTTATGTTCTGTAATCATATCCTAGACCATAGCAGTGTGTCTAGGATAAGAGATGATAGTTGTACCTCTCACATAAATTTGTCATGATTGGTTTTTCTTTAATCCCTGATGATAATGAAAGGAATCATAATCGGGGACTATTATTAGCTAACATTTCCAAAGATGAATCCAAATATGCAAATTAAACATATAAAAATAGACATTTTAATAGAAAGTGATCTATTTTGAAATGACTCTTTTATATTCTGTCCTTTACTCACAAGAGCAGTTTAATTAAAGGTGCAGGATTATAATGCCTCTGCTGGTCACAGATTACTTAGAGTTCTGGAGCCTACTAAGCTAAGATGGATATGATAGCAATTCACAGGTTCTGTTAAGATAGAGTCTTAATGATCTATAATGTAAAGATCTACGCTAAAATAATTATTTTGAATTATGTTAAATGCACATATTTATGTATTAAATTATTTTCACTTAATACAACAGAGCTAAACTCATAGCACTTACATTGTTAGTTGCTATAAAGACTTTTGACACTGATAATTTTTCTCTTTCAATTCTGGTTCTTTACCTATTTTGCTTAAACTTTCAAAAGACATGGGTTCTTTTCATTGGACTATCACATTCCTCTAATATTTAGGGCAAAAATGTATTAGAAACAATAGCTATGTGGCTGGACCTTAAATACTATTAGACATAATAGTCTAAAGAATTTAGAGAAAGTTTCAGTTTATTTTATCTGCCTCAAAGTGCCTAATAAGGTAAATCACTGACAAAACTCTACCTATCCTTGGATAGGATGTATTTCAATTGTGTCAGTTTGCAGATGAAGGAACTGAGGTTTACAGAGATTGAGTGACTAGTCAAAAGTAATAGAGCACAATATAAGACTGAATTCTAAAATATTTCAGATGTCTTCCTTAAAAGTTCTTTGAATTAGGACTCCAGGGTTGCACATGACACAAAAGTCTATTTAAAATCCTTGACATAGGAAAGGGAATTACTGGTTCAAATAACTGACAGATTCTAGAAGTAAGACTAAGAGAACTAACTTTAGACATAGCTATGGCTATCACAGTATCAGCCAATTTCTTAGCAAAAAACAGATGGCAAAATCAGACTAGTATACTTTTTAATTTTTTTATGGGGTGATTTTAAAAGTATGTATTAGGTAAGATATCATAATCCACAAGAAATAATATAGCACCCCAAACAACAAAAACCTATACCTGAAGTTGTTAAAGGTAATAACTACTGATAACAACAAACAGAGAATATGTAAAGCATTAGACTATTAACCAGATAGATTCACACATTGGACAATGATGACATCCCCTCCTCAGGAGAGTACTCAATTCAAAATTTCTCAGTAAGTTCTAGTTCTTTCCTCTAATCACCCTGAAAGTCAGAAGGCAAGGGAACCCAATGATGCAACCATACAAATTAGCCCCTTGAGAAGAACGGAAGATAGTTTCCACATCCTATCACATATCCCCCGTTCCTCTTAACCTGGACTAGTACCTTGGCTAGAAGGCACTCTTTACCTAGTAGATTGACCCAAATCTCAATTCACTAATATACTTGGAGGTTATTTATTTACTGAGTTGAAGTGCTTTTTCATTGACCAAGACTTTTGGGCAAGGGAAGAAGTATCCTAGTGAAACCCCTGTATTCTAAACATAGTTATCTTTGCCTCTATTAAAAATATTATTTTTTTAATCTCTTTACCTCTCCCTATCAATTTCCATTCCAGTCTGTTTTACCTTGACTTTCTCTTTTCTCCTACTCGAATCCCTCTCCTCTTGCCATTTCATAGGTCCCTCTTCCTTTTCATCCCTCCATCCTATTCTAAACACATCCCCCTCATTGGACAAAATACAGTTTATAAAATAGGTAGTTTTGCAAAGTAGGTAGTGATGATGAGCAACCTAATTTTTTTTTTATAACCTAATGGTTATAAAAATTGGCCAAGATTAGATTTGCATAAAGAAAGAGTATAATAGTAAGATTTCTCAGCAGCTAAACTTTTCTTCAAGATTGATTGGTGAGGAATTCAATCTTGTAAGCCAGAAAAAGAAAAAATCATCCCATCACTGATTGCAGAGGTTGCTTAACTAGAACCTTCCAAAAATACTCAGATCTCCATAAACATTAAGATACCACTGTCTTTTTTCCTCCGCTATTGATGGTCTTAAATGTGAAGTAACACATTTATTTAGAACACAGAAAACAGCGGTAGACTTAGGACCCTCGAAATTTGAAGATCTTGCTGAGAAAATGGAAGATACGTAGACTCAATAATAATAAAAAAAAAATAGATCAAATGAATTGCTCTTTAGATTACACAAAATAAATAAGTCCAAGATAAAGAGTAACAACATGTCTAGACAAAGACACCTGTTGATACTGGTGAAAAAGGAAAATTGGAATAATTATTCTGTTTTCAGTTAGAAAATATATCATCTAAAACACAAAAGACAAACTTTACATGACACGGCATCCTTCTGTGTAAATCTATCCACTGTGGTTTTCCTGAAATTTCCCTAAACACAAAAGAGAGATGTTCATGTAACTGCAAAAAAACAAATTTCTAGTTGATATCGAAGCTACACTTCCAACTCAAAACCCTAATGCCTATTCATCATTCTTTCCTCTGTTCAGGCATCAAACAATTAAGTGGTAAGCATTTTGAATGCCATGGACTTTGCCTCTATCTTAGCTTCATTATCACTAGTCAACACTCTCATTCACAAGCTTTTCTGCTTGGCTTTTCCATTCTAGGGAATTAACTGAAGCAAGATAAACCTGGAGAATGGGATGCCAATATTAGATGTGTCACAACATCCTGTTTCTTGCACTCCCAGAAGCAATGATAATTTGATGATGGCATAGATTTCCCTGGTTGCTTGGTAAAGAATCCACCTGCAATGCAGGAGACCTTGGCTTGATCCCTGGGTTGGGAAGGTCTCCTGGGCAACCCACTCCTGTATTCTTGCCTGGGAAATCCCATGGACAGATCGGCCTGTAGGCCTGCAGCCTGTGGAGTCACAATGAGTCAGACGTGACTGAGCAACTAACATTTTCACTTTTTTTCTTTTTAGATTAATTAACTGCTATCTGATGTTTCCCCTATTAATATTTTAGATCTTGTAGCTGTTCCTTGTTTGCTCTGGGTAGAATATATTTCAGATATGGGACACATGGTGGAGGCTGAACCCAGTTGACTGGGTATGATCTCATTATGAGTATCTCCAAATCCAAGAAAAATTAGTTTTTTTAAAAAACTGCCACAACTTGCTTACGTATCTTCAAATGCAATCATTATCCCCTATTGACTGACTGGAACACACTTCTACCCATCAAAAAGACAAGTACTTACTACTACTAATTGATGCTTTCAAACTGTGGTGCTAGAGAAGCCTCCTGAAAGTAACTTGGACAGCAAGGAGAGCAAACCAGTTAAGGTTAAGGGAGACTAACCCTGAATATTCACTGGAAGGACTGATGCTGAAGCTGATGCGCCAGTGTTTTGGTCATCTAATGCGAATGGATGACTCATTGGAAAAGTCCCTGATGCTGGGAAAAATTGAGGGCAGAAAGAGAAGAGGGCATCACAGAGTGACATAGCTAGACAGCATCACCGATGCAATGAATATGAACTTGGGCAAACTCCAGCAGATGGTAAGGAACAAGTAGGCCTGGCATGCTGCAGTCCATGCGGGTCACAAAGAGTTGGACATGACTAGGTGACTGAATAACAACTGTTTTGTACAAAATTTAAGATCCATTTAAAAGACTACTCTTAAAAAAAAAAAAAAAAAGACTACTCTTCCTCATGTCCCTGTAGCACTCATCCTAATAGCAGCCTATCTCTATTCTCAGAAATAGTGGCAGATCTACATGTTCTATTTTCTCTGAAAAAACTATTTGTCTTCAGTTAAGAAAATCAAAATGCCATTCATGCCCTTTGTTGTTGTTTAGTCTCTAAGTCATTTCTGACTCTTGGGACCCCATGGATGGTAGCCCACCAGGCTCCTCTGTCCATGGGATTTTCCAGGCAAGACTGCTGGAGTGGGTTACCATTTCCTTCTCCAGGGGATCTTCCCAACCCAGGGATTAAATCTGCATCTCCTGCATTGGCAGGTGGATTCTTTACCAGTGAGCCATCAGGGAAGCTCTTATGCTCTTAAAGTTTTACAAAAATGTCCTCTTACTTCTTGCAATTATTTAACTATGACCTTAGAAACATTAAATCTGTTGTTTAGGACTCCTACCTTATACAATACATGGGTGACTGCTTTGTGCCAATATAAGCCTAACAATAACCAGTGCTGTGGCCAGATAGGACCTTATGAGTCTTACTGACTGCAACACAACCTCAGCAATAGCCATCAGGAAACTAAAAAAAAAAAAAAAGGCAAAAACAAAAAACAGTTTATTACTTAACAGGTCCTAGAAATTATATGACATACTTTGGTCTTATGTGGCGGGGGTGTGGGGGCATGCAGGCCCCAAGTTATGCTTTTATTGAGGTCTAGAGTGAGGACCTCAATAAAAGCACAACTCTTGAATTGTGAATTTCAGACACAACAGTGGGAATTGAAAGTGTGGAAAAAGAGAGAGAGAAAAAAAAAGTAGCCCTCAGATTTATCAAGATTAATCAAGATCTCTAAAACTAAGGAGTCTGTTAATGAGGGAGGATTAGGTTCGCTCTTCATAGAATCTGTGGCTGGCAGTGTATTTGCCAGAGACACCCATCTTTGAAGTAGGTACCTGGGAAGCCAAAGTTTAAATCAGGCACTTTCATTACCAAAGAAAAGCCAGTTGTCAGGCCTTATAATGATCTCCCAGTATATTCTCCAGTCTGAGAATCTTGCAGACTTGATTCCCTCTATTTGCTGACAAAATAATATACAAAGGACAGAAAATCACTAAAGATGTATTTCAATTTTATCATGCCCAAGTGCATTTAACAGACCATAAAATCACATAAAATGTGAAATCTTTCTCCTCAAATATTGGACAGACTATTCATGACTTCCCCTAACCAATGAGCAGAGGACAACATAGTGAATTTCTTGGTCCCATAGGATACTATAGACCTTGGATTCCTAAAGTCTTCAAACTCGTTGCCACTTTGTTATGATCTTACTAAACCTTTCTTACTTAAATCTTGCCCTTAACAGATGAACTAATTGTCTTCTAAACTTAAAGCTGTCTCCTTCAACCCTCACCCACACCACATATTTAGACTAACTACTATCCACCTTTCTTTCTATTTATATTTTTGACCCTGAACAACACTAGTTTGAACTGTGCATATTCATTTACACACAGATATTTTTTAATAAATACATTTGAAAAATTTTTTTGGATATTTGTGACAATCTGAAAAAGCAGGCATATGAATTATGTAGCCTAAAAGCACCAAAAAATTAAGAAAGTGTTAGACATGTCATATACATACAAAATACATGTAGATACAAATCTCTCCTTACATAGGTATAAGGTGAGAGATAGTAAATCTAAAATGAATAATGTGTTTGTTTTCTTACTGTTTTAAAACTTTGCTTTCAAGGAATTACATTACCATGTAGTATGTCTCTCTTATAACTGGAGAAACTGCATATCAGCCTGTCTTCAGAAGTTTCCTTTTTTTAATGCAACAATGTTTTCAATACTTTATTATTGATATAACTGTAATATTGTATGCCATAAAATTTTTAAAATGATTCATTCATTTGTGTATAGGGTAGGCTACCATAAAGCATTCAAAATGCTTCTTCTTTATTATTAATGTATGAATCATTATACTTGTAAATAATAATTTCTTTCCACATTATTTTTTCACTTTTGATGTTTAGTGTTAGTAACACATATAACATCTACAGTGTTTTGTATCATATAATTATATATGTACTGATAGACAATTTGTCTTATAAACAGACAACATACACTTAGGATATCAATAAATACAATACAGAACTATAAGTGGATTGCCACTTCTTTATAATTATCTTAATAACATTTTTTCTAGCTTACTTTATTTTAATAATATAGTATGTGATGCATATAACACACAAACATATTTTAATTGACTGTTCATGTTATTTGTAAGGCTTCTGGAAATAGTAGGCTATTAGCAGTTAAGTTTTGCATGAGTCAAAAGTTATTTACTGAGAGTGAGTTTTTCACTGTGTTGGAGGGTAGGAGTACCTACTTCCCAAGTTGTTAAAAAATATCAAAAGATATTTAACATTGGGACAAGCTTTGGGGATTGTAACTCAACAGCTCGGTGAATTAGAGATCCAACACTTATGGGTCCATCTTTCATCTGAACCTGAAATAAAAACCTATATTATTTGTCTGCTATTAGGGGCAATAGCCATAGCAACAGCGGAGTTAGCTGAAGCCTCTGTGTACTTAATTCCTGCATAACCTCAAGGTCCCGCATGTGGTTTAGACTGTTCAGTTCAGTTCAGTCACTCAGTCGTGTCTAACTCTTTGAGACCCCATGAACCGCAGCACACCAGGCCTCCCTGTCCATCACCAACTAACAGAGTCCACCCAAACCCATGTCCATTGAGTTGGTGATGCCATCCAACCATCTCATCCTCGGTCATCCCCTTCTCCTCCTGCCCTCAATCCTTCCCAGCAGCAGGGTCTTTTCCAATGAGTCAGCTCTTTGCATTGGGTGGCCAAAGTACTGGAGTTTCAGCTTTAACATCAGTTCTTCCAATGAACACCTAGGACTGATCTCCTTTAGGATGGACTGGTTGGATCTCCTTGCAGTCCAAGGGACTCTCAAGAGTCTTCTCCAACACCACAGTTCAAAAGCATCAATTCCTCTGCGTTTAGCTTTCTTTATAGTCTCACATCCATACATGACCACTGGAAAAACAATAGCCTTGACTAGATGGACCTTTGTTGGCAAAGTAATGTCTCCAATTTTTAATATGTCTAGGTTGGTCATAACTTTCTTTCCAAGGAGGAAGCATCTTTTAATTTCATGACTGCAATCACCATCTGCAGTGATTTTGGAACCCAGAAAAATAAAGTCAGCCGTTGTTTCCACTGTTTCCCCATCTATTTGCCATGAAGTGTTGGGACTGGATGCCATGATCTTAGTTTTCTGAATGTTGAGCTTTAAGCCAACTTTTTCACTCTCCTCTTTCACTTTCATCAAGAGGCTCTTTAGTTCTTCTTCACTTTCTGCCATAAGGGTGGTGCCCTCTGCATATCTGAGGTTATTGATATTTCTCCCAGAAATCTTGATTCCAGCTTGTGCTTCCTCCAGCCCAGCATTTCTTATGATGTACTGTGCATATAAGTTAAATAAGTAGGGTGACAATACACAGCCCTGATGTACTCCTTTTCTTATTTGGAACCAGTCTGTTGTTCCACGTCCAGTTCTAACTGTTGCTTCCTGACCTGCATACAGATTTCTTAAGAGGCAGGTCAGGTGCTCTGGTATTCCCACCTCTTTCAGAATTTTCCACAGTTTATGTGGACTGTGTGATCCACACAGTCAAAGGCTTTGGCATAGTCAATAAAGCAGAAAGAGATGTTTTTCTTGCTTTTTCAATGATCCAGCAGATGTTGGCAACTTGATCTCTGGCTCCTCTGCCTTTTCTGAAACCAGCTTGAACATCTGGAAGTTCACACTTCATGTATTGCTGAAGCCTGGCTTGGAGAATTTTAAGCACCACTTTACTAGTGTGTGAGATGAGTGCAGTTGTGCGGTAGTTTGAGCATTCTTTGGCATTGCCTTTCTTTGGGATTGGAATGAAACTGACCTTTTCCAGTCCTGTGGCCACTGCTGAGTTTTCCAAATTTGCTGGCATATGGAGTGCAGCACTTTCACAGCATCATTTTTCATGATTTGAAATAGCTCAACTGGAATTCCATCACCTCCACTAGCTTTGTTCATAGTGATTTACTTTCGACTGAAAACATATACTATTGTTATGCTTCTAAAAGGACCTCCTATGAAATACTTCTCTTTTCACTCATGCTTATTTCTATCATTGCAATATCTTAAACTGCTATTTTGTTCCTTTCCCCAAAGAGCGATACCTCAATGATTGTCCTACACTTATACAAAATTTTCCTCCCCTCATTCTGACCTCCTATAGATAATCTGTGGGCTATAGAATTGTAAATGTATATGTGGATCTACTCACTTAAATCATTTAAAAACAAAAAGGCAAAATTCATGGGATGCTGTGGTGGAAGTCATCACTAAAGAATCTAAGACTGCAACCAATGCTTTCAAGAATTTTGAAGGGTTTGAGACTTTACCTTATTTATAAGCTTACAAGTTAGCCTGTCACAGTGTCAAGAAAATGATAGCAGAAAATGAAAACTCCTCGATCAGGAAGAAAGGAGAGTTTATTACTCAAAGCACTAGCAGTAGACTGTATACCAGGATATTTGAGTTAGCTCCTCTTGCCTCAAGTCCCGTGAGATCAGGGCAGATGGAATCAGATGGAAGTCTGCACAATTAACAGTTCCACTACAGGAAAAGAAACATCATATTAAGGAGTCCTCATCATCGGTGGTAAGGAAGCTTGTTTGTTCTTTGTCCCAAAAGGAAATACTATACCTTTCTTTCCATGCTATTTTCTGCACATTGTTTGAAAGATTGTTTGGAACAAATGCCTTCAACACCAGAGTTGTAAGATGTACAAAAGAAAGACAAACCCATGAAGAATTGTCTCTTCATAGATGAGAGGTGTAGAGTTAGAGAACTAAGTAAATAAAGATAGAGGTCACATAATGAGACTCACTTTCCCTGAGGATCAAGTAAAGGACTATGAGAGACAATGAAGGACTTAGAATTTTCCATGGTGATCTCCACATATCCCTATCATTTCAGCTCTTCCCCAAATTCCTCCTCGATGACTTTACCTTCTAACACATCCTTTCACCTCTCCTGATAAAATCTAATTTGACCAATCAAAGGCTGAAAATCTGCAGTCAATTTCCCACTTCTGGGACTAATATTTACTTATTTTTTTTTCAAACTGAGCTAATTTTCATGGTATCCCTCCTGCTAAAGCCATATAACATATTTCACCTTCTCCTCCAAATTAGGATGTTTCTTTTAAGTATTGTCACATCTGATATTTTTAAAGAAAGACTAATGCCAACAGTGCTCTGATTTTCTTTCATACTGTTTATTTATTTATATAATAAATATGCATTCATTTAACAGATATTTACGTGTCCAACTTGGATCTAGGATCTAGGATGGGGAAGTGTGTTATTTGAGGTAAGTGGTCAAGAGAAACATGAAATTCAAAGAGAATTCTTAAAGGATATAATTGTGCCAGTCATGTTCAAATCTGAAAAGGAGTGGTCAAGGCCTAAGGCAAATAGTGAAAGCAAAGCCTCCAACACTAAGGTTGCTAGAAATATATCGGAAAGAGCATAGAGGCCATTGTGGCTAGTTATGACTCAGATAACAAGATAAAAGTGTAGGTCACGTGAGACAGTATTGATTAGTAGTCACAACTTGAGGAGATAGACTGCTTGGGGGGAAAGCCCAGCTTTGTCAGATTACAGAGCATAATGTTGGGAAAATAACATTTTTGTGACATGATATCCTCGTATGCAAGATGGACACAATAAAAGCACCTACATATTTGTACTTTTTTGAGAGGATTTAATTAATTGAGAGGATTAAACTAATTCATTCACATCTTGGTTGTGAAGTCAATAAAAGTTATGGTAACTAATATCCAACTACCAGATCCTGAAGGACCTTCTGTGCCGTGTTGTGCTAAGTCACTTCAGTAGTGTCTGACTCTTTGCAACCCTGTGGACTGTAGCTCACCAGGCTCCTCTGTCCATGAGATTCTCCAGGTGAGAATCCTGGAGTGGGTTGCTATGCCCTTCTCCAGGAGATCTTTCTGACCCAGGGATCGAACCTACATCTACTTCATGAAGGATCTTCTAGAACTTGGTAAAAACATTTTGCATCAGCACCTTTAAAAATCAAATGAAAATATGAAAATATAAAGATTTCCCTACATATGGTGTGTTTATAGGTTCAAGTTTTTAAACTTTAAGGTTAGGAACACAGTAGTAACAACACTATTTACCATAGCCAAGACATGGGAACAACTCCAGTGTCCATAAACATATGACTGGCAAAAAATTGTGATCTATACATACAATGTAATATTTGTCAGCCATAAAAAGAATGAAATATTGTCACTTGAATCAACATGGTAAACCTAGAGAATATTATACTAAGTGAAGTCAGCCAGAGAAAGACAAATATATGACATCACTTATGTGTGACATAAATGAATCTGTATACAAAACAGAAACAATCTCACAGGCATAGAAAACAGACTTATGGTGATCAAAGGAAAAAGAGAAAAAGGAAAGGGATAAATTAGCTCTCTGAGATTAACAGGCACTAACTACTATACATAAAATTGATAAGCAACAATAATTTGCTGTATATAACAGGGAGCTACATTCAATATCTAGTAATAACTTATAATGGAAAATAACCTGAAAACATATATACATATACATGTAACTGAATCATTTTTCTGTATACCTAAAACTGGCACAATATTATAAATCAACTATATTTCAATTTCTCTATATATTAACCTAAATGTTTCATAGATATACCTGTACTCACTGACAGGCTATTTCGTATGGCTCACACTAGTCAATAAAAAAGTTTAAAAATAGATTTATTATTGATGGGAGAGGAGAAGGAATGATTATAAAGAAATTTTAACTCACTTTTAAATATAGATCTTGCATGGACCAGCTTAAGTGCATTCAAATCTTCAAAGAAAATTCATAATTATTCTTTGAAAGACAGCTATGAGAAAATTAATTTACAACAACTGCCTTGTTTTTTTACTTTTTTTTAATTACCCCAAATCTCTAGTGTAAATTTGGGGTCATTTTTGATGTTGTATACTCTATGATTTTGACAAATGTATAAGGAAATATATCCACTATTACCGTATATCATACAGAATAGTTTCACTGCCCTAAAAATCCTCAGTATTCTGCCTTTCCATTTCTCCCTCTTCTCTAGTTCCCAGCAACAATTGATCTTTTTATTACCATCATAGTTTTGCCTTTTATAGAACATTATATAGTTGGAGTCATCCAGTATGTAGCCTTTCCTGTTTGGTTTCTTTCACTTAATAATATGCATTTAGGGTTTCTCCATGTTTTTCATGACTTGATAACTCATTTGTTTTTAGCACTGAATAGTATCTCATTTTATGGATGTATCATGGTTTATGCATCCATTCACCTATCAAAGGATACTTTGGTTATTTTCAAGCTTGGGCAATTATGGATAAAGCTGCTATAATCATTCACGTGCAGTTTTGTGTGTGTGTGTGTGTGGCCATAAGTTTTCAACTCATAGGGTAAATCCCAAAAAACACAATTGCTTGATTTTGTATCTGACAAAATTTTTACCCTTACTTGTTTCTAGAACATCTGAAGGGGCTCTATTACATGGCATATACATAAAACTGATTTTCCGCAATACAAGTTTGGAAAAATTGTCAGGAAAGAACACTATATCCCTTGGTGAATATAAGCAAGTAGGTGAAGTGCCACCAAAAGCAACATCATTCTGCTTTCTGTAGAGAATAATTTCCTCCATTGCCTAATGTAAGAGAGCAGTGGCATTTTACATTTTAAAAGAAAAAAAAAATCAGATAATGCCTACCGGTTAGTATAACAGAGCACTCAGGCACTTTACTACAAAACCATTCTCTTATACATCCTGGAACTCTAAAGCATTAGCAATTACAATTTCATATTTATAAATTTCTACTCCAGCTTGAAAAGGTCAATATTTTTTAAGTTTTTCTTAAAATAGAAAGACACTACAAAAATAAAGAGAAATAAAATCAAAATTTGGGTCATTATAGTGTTTTATATAAAAATTGATAGTGACTGAATATATATGACAATATATCCATGCAAATTGTTTCCTAGTTACACTGAAGTAGATAGTTACACTGAATTCTACTAATGAATAATGCTCTGACAAATTCTAGTTATCTTCGTTTTACATGTAATTAGGTTAAGACTGTAAGTATTTACTTTCCAGAGTAAGGCCAGGGGAGTTTATGCTGTCTGGAGAGAGACTACAAGATACTTTTCAATTTCTTAGTAAATCCTTGCTGATTTTATTGTTTCATCATTGTTTGGCTTTAAGCCAAGTGTTGACAACCAATGTATTATAAAAAATGTATTTGGGAAAAATGAGATATAAAATACTTTGCTACTTTTCTGAGAGATTTTGGCATAAGAGAAAAGTATATGCTTTAGGAGCACACAGGTCTGGATTAAATTGATGCTTAATCATTTAATCACTCTGTAGCCTTGAAAAAAAAAACAAAACAAAACAGAAACCTTAAGCCACTGGAGTTTAAGTTGAATTACCAATAACAATTGTTAGAAAGATTAAATGAGGTAATGTATAGAAAAGTGGCTCTGGTCAAGGTCACTTTTCTTGTCAAGGTCATCAATTGCTTTCACGTTGCCAAATGCAAGGGTAAATTCTCAGTCTTCATTGTATTTGAGGTATCATTGACTTTTGACAGAATTGATTACTTCTGTTTCTGTGAAACATTTTCTTTATTAGGATTCCAAGACTCCATACCCTCTTTGTTTTCCCCTATTTAGCTGACCACTCCTTCTAAGACTCCTTTTCTGGTATTTTGTCTCCCTGATAAGGGAATTTCTCTTCTATTCTCTATCTGCATTCACAGCTCTATGCTGATGAACCCTAAATTTATATTTTCAGCCCTGACCTCTTCCCCAAACTCTAGATCCATATATAACACTACCTTTTAGTCATGTCCAATTTGATGTCTAATAGATAACCAGTAGGTGACTTAATATTATCAAAAACTGAATTATGGATATTCTTCTCTCAAATGTGTTCCACCTACTGTCTTACTCATCTCAGTTTTTGGAAATTTCAATCCCTCAGTTGCTCAATGCAAAACCTTAAATCTATGCTTTCAGTTCAGTTGTTCACATACCACATCTAAAGAATCAAGAAATCCCGATAGGGCCCACTGGCTCCAACTCCAGAGTTCTGTAGGATCTCACCACTTCTCCGCCCCTCTGGTGCTGACCTCCTATCCAATCAGCATTATGGCTCCTATAGATTTAAGCATTAACATCTCATCAATTTTCCCTGTCTCTGCCCTTGTTTCCCTATAGTATATTACCAACACTTTGTATAGTATATTACAAAGCAATTAAAATAATGCTTTAAAATTCAACATAATAGCATGTCAGTCCTCTACTCTATATCCTGCAGTGCATCCCCATTTCTTTAAGAATGTGCTTCTAAGTCACTTCAGTTCCGCCCAACTCTGTGCGACCCATGGAATGCAGCCCATCAGGTTCCTCTGTCCATGGGATTCTCTAGGCAAGATGACTGGAGTGGGTTGCCACGCCCTCCTCCAAGGGATCTTCCTAACCCACGGATCGAGCCGTGTCTCCTGCATTGCCAGGAGAGTTCTTTACCACTGGAACCACCTCTCCATTTCTGTAAGAATAAATTCCATTAATGGCCCATAATTCCCTCCATGATACTTTCTCCCACTCCTTTCTGCCTTTCCTCTGTTACTATCCCAGACATTTAAAATGCTCCACTGTAGGGCCTTCTAATAGTCCTCTAAAACACCAATCCACATTCCAACATCAGAGATGTTGAACTGGTTGTTCACTCTTACCGGGGGCCCTTTCTCCACATAGGTGTACAGCTAATCCCCTCTACCCCTTCAAGTTTCAGCTTAATTTCTTAATGACACAAATGAATCATCTCTACCCTCCACCTTCCTATACCAGATCTTATATATCCTGCTTTACTTTGGTCCTTTTCAAAACATTTACCTCACTGCAGATCATTTACTGATGAGCTGCCAAATCATGCTTTCAAAGGAAAAAACAGTAGTGATATCTGTCATCACTGTAGAAAGGAGATATTTGTTGTCTCAGACTCAGTGTATTGTGCCTACTTATTTTTCAGCCATTATACACCTGGGATCTCAGAACATACTCTCTAAGATTAACATCACTTTTAAAATGTATATTGATTCTCTGGTTCTTGGTCATCTGCTGTCCTCTGATTTAGTATTCTGTTTAATTTAGAGGTAACATTAGGTAGGTTATCATTTGATATTTATGCTTTGTGAGAACTTATAGTGGTATAGACTTAACTTAGCAGTTCAAAAGAGATTACCATGATCAGCCTAGTGATTGAGAGACTGTTTCTATCTGTGCTCACTTTTCTAAATCTATTGTTCATTTTCTGTTCTCATTTTTAATCTTAGAATAGTCACCCTTGGAATGTAACCTGTGCTGACAAGACCACAGGTAGGACCTCTAAGGCTCATAAAATTGCAGAATCTTAAGGAAAGCAGGTTTAGCATGTTTACCAGACTCTAGAAAACCTAATAAGAATATGAACTCTTACAAGTTTTTAATTAAGGGACAAGATCTTAGCTTAATACAGTAGTTATTTATGTGGCCACTCCTAAGTGCTATCAGGAAATTTTATTTTTTATTCTTTTAGATTTAACACACTAGCAATAACAACTCATTGTCTTGGGGACAAGGCAAATTGACAAGAATGTGAAGTTTTTGTTGCTTGTTCTTCTATAATAAAGCTCCTGATCTGTAGGAAAAAGAATATATACCAAATTTAAAATAGTCATTTTAATATGGGAATTGTTTTTAATATTAATGGCATCATTTTATTGTTTGACAATAAAGTATTTAGAAATAAAGAAAAAATATTAGCTAATATCTACAATGGAGGTATTCAAAGGTTTAAAAATATAAACTATGCTTAAATATACAGTATATATAATAACCTGTCACATGAAAAAATATATTAGCAATTATTTTGCATAGACAACTGATATACTGAATAACCATTGAGTTTCATCCTTTGTAGCCTAATTTACTTTTTTGATACCTTATTAAAATACCCATTAAATACTGTTATGTTAAATATTGAACATCTAGTACCATAATATTAATGATTATAAAGAATATAATCAGAAGTTTAATAAAGGATGTGATCCCATCTGATGTTTCATTGCTAACTGCTTTCTAGCTTCCATACCCTCCCCCCATCTTTCATTTCTGCCTTATATCTTGGCACGTCTTACTCTATCTGGTATTAATTTCAAACTAAGAAAGCCCTAGCCCAAGTGAAGTTAGGAATCCTCAGCCAAGCTTCTTTCCAAAACACAGTATAAACAAAGTCAGCCTTTTTTCCCTGTCCTCTCAAACCATTGTCAGACCTGCTTGGGAGGCTGACTTGCTCTCCCCAAAATCTTTGTGTGTGTGTGTGTGTGTGTGCTATTAATAAATATTTTAATAAATTTTATATTAAATGTGTGAAATCTCCAAATCACAAAATTGGGGTAGGGGATTACAAATCCATTCCTTTATCACAGCATGACCACAACAAGGAGATAAATTGCACAACAATGAAGTACAAGAAAATGCTCTCAATGAAATTCACATCTGAGCTTTTACATTAGTGACATCTACAGAGCAAAAAAAAAAGAAAAATGAATAAGAGTGATATGAAACTAATAATTATAACATGAAGTGTGAAGTTAAGTGAAGTGAAGTTGCTCAGTCGTGTCCAACTGTTCACGACCCCATGGACAGTAGACCACCAGGCTCTTCCGTCCATGGGATTCTCTGGGCAAGAATACTGGAGTGGGTTGCCATTTCCTTTTCCAGGGGATCTTCCCGACCCAGGGATCGAACCCACGTCTCCCGCACTGCAGGCAGATGCAGGCAGACGCTTTAACCTCTGAGCCACCAGGGAAGCCCAATTATAACTTATTAACACATAATGGATTTCCCAGGTGGCTCAGTGGTAAAGAATCCACCAGTCAAGCAGAAGATGTGGGTTCAATCCCTGAATCAGGAAGATTCTCTGGAGAAGGAAATGGCTACCCACTCCAGTATTCTTACCTGGGAAATCCCATGGACAGAGAAGCCTGGTGGGCTACAGTCCATGGGGTTGCCAAGAGTTGGACACGACTTAGTGCTAACAACAACTCATGAATATATTTACATAAATATAATAAATTAGAATCATGTTGACATAGTAGAAGGATCAATAGGCTGTAAGTCAAAAAAAAAATCATCTAAGCCTATCAACTAAATAGTTATGTGATTTGGGGCAAGTTACTACATATTCTAGCAAATGTTCCAATTTCTATTAAACAAGAAATTGAAATAGAACCATATTTCTTTTCAATCTTATGATTTGTAAATTTGCCTTTGATTTTCAAGGAGAATTCTTTAAAAAACAAAACAAAACTCTTGCAGTACTAACAATGAAAATACTCTTGGCCATGATATTGAGAAACAACAAAAGAATGAGGGTGTTGCAAACAAACCAATTGGGAAGGGATTCATCACCAAAATATACAAACAGATCATACAGCTCAATAGCCAAAAATTGAATTGAAAATTGGGTCAAAGATCTAAATAGATATTTCTTCAAGGAAAACATACAGATGGGCAGAAAACACATGGAAATATGCTCAGCATCACTAATCATTAGAAATTCAAATTAAAGCTACAATGAGGTATCATCTCCCACCATGGTCCACTGAAGAAGGAATGGCAAACCACTTCAGTACTCTTGCCTTGAGAACCCCATGAACAGTAAGAAAAAGCAAAAAGATAGGACACTGAAAGATGAAAACCCCATGTTGGTAGGTATCCAATATACACTGGAGAAGAGTGGAGAAATAGCTCCAGAATGAAGAGGCTAAGCCAAAGTGGAAACAATGTCCAGTTGTGGATGTTTCTGGTTGTGAAAGTAAAGTCTGATGTTGTCAAGAACAATATAGTATAGAAATCTGGAATGTTAGGTCCATGGATCAAGGTAAATCAGATGTGGTCAAGCAGGAGATGGCAAGAGTATATATCAATATTTTAGGATGGATGGGAATGGGAGAATTGAATTCAGATAACCATTATATTTACTTCCATGGGCAAGAATCCCTTAGAAGAAATGGAGTAATTCTCATAGAAAGACTTAACAAAAGAGTCTGAAATGCAGTACTTGGGCACAATCTCAAAAACAATAGAATGATCTCAGTTCATTTCCAAGGCAAATCATTCAACATCACAGTAATCCAAATCTGTGCCCCAACCAATAATGCTGAAGAAGCTGAAGCTGAACAGTTTTATGAAGACCTACAAGATTTTCTAGAACTAACATCAAAAAAAGATGTCCTATTCATCATAGGGGATTGGAATGCAAAAGTGGGAAGTCAAGAGATACCTGTCAGAATGGCCATCATCAAAATGGCCATTTTGTTGATGCAAACAATAAATGTCGGAAAGAATGTGGAGAAAAGGGAACCCTCTTACACTCTTGTTGGGAATCCAAATTGGTACAGCCACTATGGTGAACAGAACAGAATTCCCTTAAAAAGCTAAAAATAAAAGTACCATATGACATGGCAATCCCACCCTTAGGCAGATACCTGGAGAAAACCGTAATTTGAAAAGATACATGTATCCTAGTGTTCACTGTAGCACATTTTACAATAGCCTGGACACAGAAGCAGCCTAACTGTCCATCAAATATACAATGGAATATTACTCAGCTATAGTAAAGAACAAAATAATGTAATCTGCAGCAGCATGGGTGGACATAGAGATTATCATGTTGAGTGAAGTAAGACAGACACATGTGGCTTATGTGTGGAATCTAAAAAAAAAAAAAAATTACAAACAAACTTAGTTATAAAACAGAAGGAGAGTCACAGATGTAGAAAACAAACTTATAGTTACCAGAGGATGGGAGGGGAGAGGTAAATTGGAAGATTGGGTTTGACATATACACATTACAATATATAAGATAGATAACTAATAAGATCCTATTGTATAGCTCAGGGAACTCTAGTCAATAGTCTGTATGGGAAAATAACCTACAAATGAGTGGATATTTGTATATGTATAAGTGATGCACTTTTGTTGTACACCTGAAAGTAATACAACATTGTAAATCAATTATACTTCAATATTTTTTTTTAAAGAATAAGGGCAGTATTTCCTTTCCAAAGGAGAAAGAATATTATAAAAGATATGCGATCTAGTGCACAAAATAGGTAGTTTAATGTGTTATTGAACCAGATTAAGCTGGATACACAACAAATCAAAAATGGGTACAAGGAATAAGTTAGATAAACAAGTTCCTAGTTGGCATTCAGACTAAAATTTTTGAGGAGGAATGTAAATTATAAGTGTTTTAGTTAATCTTGTAATTTCAATATTGTGAAAAACTCTGTCACTTGCTCTGTCACTAGCAAATGTTTTGATCTAAAGGCAAAACATTGGAAGGAAATTATAATAATTTTAAGCAAAATTATAAGCAACTCAACAAGCCATATCTTTCTTTACAGCTTTCTATGAGCTAAAGTAAACAAATGAACGTTTAATAAGCAAACTGAAGAAGAAGATCAGAGACTCCCTTTCCCTCATGAACTTATGCAAAACCCCTCAGATCTTAAAAAAAAAAAAATTAAAAAGTCAGTATGGTTTAAGAAATAAAGTGAAACAGATGGAGAAACATACCATGCTCATGGATTGGAAGAATCAATATTGTCAAAATGGCTATTCTACCCAAAGCAATCTATAGATTCAATGCAATCCCTATCAAGCTACCAACGGTATTTTTCACAGAACTAGACCAAAGAATTTCACAATTTGTATGGAAATACAAAAAACCTCGAATAGCCAAAGTAATCTTGAGAAAGAAGAATGGAACTGGAGGAATCAACCTGCCTGACTTCAGACTCTACTACAAAGCCACAGTCATCAAGACAGTATGGTACTGGCACAAAGACAGAAATATAGATCAATGGAACAGAATAGAAAGCCCAGAGATAAATCCAGGAACCTATGGACACCTTATCTTTGACAAAGGAGGCAAGGATATACAATGGAAAAAAGACAACCTCTTTAACAAGTGGTGCTGGGAAAACTGGTCAACCACTTGTAAAAGAATGAAACTAGAACACTTTCTAACACCATACACAAAAATAAACTCAAAATGGATTAAAGATCTAAATGTAAGACCAGAAACTATAAAACTCCTAGAGGAGAACATAGGCAAAACACTCTCCGACATAAATCACAGCAAGATCCTCTATGACCCACCTCCCAGAATATTGGAAATAAAAGCAAAACTAAACAAATGGGACCTAATGAAACTTAAAAGCTTTTGCACAACAAAGGAAACTATAAGTAAGGTGAAAAGACAGCCCTCAGATTGGGAGAAAATAATAGCAAATGAAGAAACAGACAAAGGATTAATCTCAAAAATATACAAGCAACTCCTGCAGCTCAATTCCAGAAAAATAAATGACCCAATCAAAAAATGGGCCAAAGAACTAAACAGACATTTCTCCAAAGAAGACATACAGATGGCTAACAAACACATGAAAAGATGCTCAACATCACTCATTATCAGAGAAATGCAAATCAAAACCACAATGAGGTACCATTACACACCAGTCAGGATGGCTGCTATCCAAAAGTCTACAAGCAATAAATGCTGGAGAGGGTGTGGAGAAAAGGGAACCCTCTTACACTGTTGGTGGGAATGCAAACCAGTACAGCCGCTATGGAGAACAGTGTGGAGATTTCTTAAAAAATGTAAATAGAACTGCCATATGACCCAGCAATCCCACTTCTGGGCATACACACTGAGGAAACCAGATCTGAAAGAGACACGTGCACCCCAATGTTCATCGCAGCACTGTTTATAATAGCCAGGACATGGAAGCAACCTAGATGCCCATCAGCAGATGAATGGATAAGGAAGCTGTGGTACATATACACCATGGAATATTACTCAGCCGTTAAAAAGAATTCATTTGAACCAGTTCTAATGAGATGGATGAAACTGGAGCCCATTATACAGAGTGAAGTAAGCCAGAAAGATAAAGAACATTACAGCATACTAACACATATATATGGAATTTAGAAAGATGGTAACGACAACCCTATATGCAAAACAGAAAAAGAGACACAGAAGTACAGAACAGACTTTTGAACTCTGTGGGAGAAGATAAGAGTGGGATGTTGCAAAAGAACAGCATGTATATTATCTATGGTGAAACAGGTCACCAGCCCAGGTGGGATGCATGAGACAAGTGCTCGAGCCTGGTGCACTGGGAAGACCCAGAGGAGTCGGGTGGAGAGGGGGGATTGGGATGGGGAATACGTGTAAATCTATTGCTGGTTCATGTCAATGTATGACAAAACCCACTGAAAAAAAAAATAAATAAATAAATAAATTTTTTAAAAAAAGAAATAAAGTGAATCATCTTGCAGTTTTGACTCTATTTGTAAGAATTAATACATAACTTTGGCTGAAACATTAATAATTTCTATATTTAGTTCTCCAAAGTCTTTCAAAAAATATGAAGACAAGACAAAACTTTGTTTCTTGTTAAAAACTACTCTCAAAGCCCAAAGACATTTTTAAAGTTAATTTTATAATTAATGGATTCAAGGACTCTTAGGGTTAGTCATTAATGAGAATTTTTAAGGAAATTGAATGGAAAAATTGATACAGTCTGTCAACAAGCATGTACTAATTAGCTTACACAGGTCAAATATAGCTTTGTGTGCTGAACAGTTTATATGTATATTTTATAAAACTCACTGAAAGAACACCAAGTGAGAATACCCTGAGTCCCAAACAAGTTTTGTATGTTCAAAGAAAGAACAACATGAACTAAAAGAAGAGAGAAGAAGGTGAAGGTTGCAATAAATGAGTGGCTGAGGGAATCACGGGCATATAACATCAGTCTTCAGGCCTGGAAAAATTCTAAATTTTACTCTAAGTGGGGAGAAAACATTTCCATCCCTACAAAGATCCCTTATCTTGCTCTTTTATAGATATAGTCACTTTGATATTGTCCCTTACCCATCCTGGCAAATACTATTCTCTCTTGACTTGCTCTTATTTTATTATTTCAAGAATGTTTAAATGCAATCCTACAGTGTAATTTTTTATATTGATTTTCTTTTTTTCACTCAGTGAATTTGGAGATTCATCCAGGTCATTGTGCATGTTAATAGTCCATTCCTCTTCATTGCAGAGTAATATTCCTTACAGTGGATATACTATAGTTTGTGTAACCAGCCACTTATAAAAAGGGATCTTGGTTGCTTTTATGAATAGAGTTTCTATAAACATCCAGGTTCAAGTTTTTATGTGAGCATAGGTTTTCATTTATCTGGGGTAATTACATAACAGTACAATTTCTGGGTCATAGCATTATTATAGATTTAGCTGTTTTTTTTGTTTTTAACAGTTAAACCTTTACCGAGAGTAGCTGTTCCATTGAATATTCTTATCAGTAAGAAACGAGTGTTCCAATGTCTCTATATCCTCAGAACATTTAATATTAGCTATTCTGTAGATACGTATTGATATTTGATTGTGATTATAGTTTGCATTTTCCTAGTGGCTCATGCTGTTGAATATTGTTAGGTAGTTAGGATAGGAAAAAGAAGTCCAGAATGGTGGTGGCTAAAAGACAAAGAAGGGAAAAGCCTGTGAAAATAGAACAAAGAATGGTCCGAGGACCGGAGTGAGGACCTCAGGTAAAACAAACAGCCCTCCTGGCTAGCCCAACTTACATAGGACAGGCCCAGTGGAGGAGTAAAAACACATACAAAAAGAGGTGCCAAAATTGAGGGGAGGGGCTTCTCTTCTCTTCATGTCTTTTGTTTTGACCCACCCTCATGGCTGGAGGATGTATATTCCTTTGCTTTCTAACTAAAACTGAGCTGTAACATGGAGCTATAACACTGATCCACCTGTCACTTCAAATTTTTGCTGTGGTGAGACAAAACTGAGGAAATTACACACTCCCCTGACAATATCTTCTTGTGTTTTTTTATTGTCATCCATGTATCTTTTTCAGTGAAATGCCTCTTTGCATATTTTCCTCATTGTTTAATTAGAATTTTTATTATTTAATCAGAATGTTTATTTTAACTTGAGTTTTGAGAGGTTTTAGTATACTCTAGGTATTAATCTTGTGTTGGTTATAGAGTGGTCTATTAATTCATGCTCCATTATGAGCTATCAATTATTAACTCAAATTAACTCATTAGTAGTTAATATTAACCAGATTTATTTCCTTCACTGTCATTAATTCAAGGACCCACTGATGGAGGATTTTGCCAGTCTGATATAAAGAAGACCTTGCAAGTCATAGAATAAAAGGGTGAGTTAGTTAAAGGCCATAATCATAGAGGGAAATAGAAATACTAGATCATAGAGCGAAGATGAGAAGATATGGTCTATGAAGGATGGCCACAGGCCTTTTGCATATGTTTCTGAGAATTTTTTTTCCAATTTTACTGAGATACAACTGACATAGTACATTGTATAGGTTTAAGGTGTCTTACATAATCATTGAACATATGCATTTGTTACAAAATGGTTACTACAATATTAGTTTACATCTATCACCTCTCAGAGTAACAAGATATTTTCCTCATTAAGGGATCTTATAAAATCAACTCCTAGCAACTTTCAAATATATGATACAGTATTGTTAACGATAGTGATCATGCTGTACATTATACATCCAGAACTCATAACTGAAGTTTGTACCTTTTGACCACCTTCACCCATTCTGTCCACTCTCCACCTCCAGTAACTACAAGACTGACCTGCTTCTTTGAGTATGGTATGTCGAATCCCACGTATAAGTGAAATCATACAGTATTTTTTGTGAGATCTGACTTTGTCTGACTTATTTCACTAAGTATATCGTCTTCAAGAGCCAGCCTGTCAATGTAAATACTAAAAAAAAAAAAAAAGAAAGAAAAGAATATTGCTGAAACTCAACTTCTGAGGTGAGGCTTTATTTAGTTTTCTCATGTTTATAAATATTTTTCTAATGCTAAAATGTGACTTTTATGAACAGCTGAATGACATTAGAACTGCCTCTAGAATAGTGCCAAATAAAAATAAAAGCTGGAACCCCAGAAGGCAAACAGATAAACAAAAGAAACAAATTAGGGCGAAATCATTATTTTAAAAAAGCAGGTAACAGACATTTTCTCCCTCAAGAGGTGACCTTTTTATTAAAAAAAAAAAAAAAAGAATCCTAAGAAGTGATGTACATTTCTCTCTTCCACAGTGACTTTTCCAGAAGTCAGCTTTGGCATAAGCATAATTTTTTTTAATTGCAGTGTTTTATAATACTCATTAAAACAATGAGTATTGATATAATACTCATTAAGACAATGCTAGATATCTTTGTCATTTATATGGAAAGTTTAAAAAAATTCTTCCAATATGAGTTAGTGAAATGACTTCTTTACTTTAATACAGATTCTAAAAATAAAATAAGTAATAAAGTAAGTACAGCTTAACTGTTGTTGTTTAGTCACTAAATCATGTCCAACTCTCTGCGACCACATGGACTGTGGCCCTCCAGGGTCCTCTATCCTTGAGATTTTCCTGGCAAGAATACTGGAGTGAGTGGCCATTTCCTTCTCCAGAGGATCTTCCTGACCAGAGTTCAAACCCATGACTCCTGCTGCATCTCCTGCATTGCAGGTGGCTTTTGTACGGCTGAGCCAATGGGGAAGCCCTAACTTTTAATCCGCTAGATTAATTTCCTGTAAGTCATTCAACATTAAAAGGGAAAAATAAACAGTTATGTAAATTGGAAAAAGGAATGCCTTTGAGCAAAGCTAAGCTCATTAAAAGAAAAGGCTGTATTCAACTTAGAGGAGAAACCTGCTATTCATAGCAAAAGGTCTATGATTTCTTTATATTCCCTAACATTTTTTCAGGACAAGTCTTTTTGTAAATAACAAATTCAGTTTTAATAGCATTACACAGGGACACAATTGCTCAAGTAGGTCACACTTTGATCTTTATTGTATTCACAGGATTTACTCTATGCACATTAACCTAAAACATCATGCAAACATGATAAATGACATATTGTTTTTGTTAAGTTAAAAGAATGAGATCATTGTTTGGGAACACTTGTTGTGACTATGTCCAGAATAATGATGGCTAAAAGAAACCACTGGCGAAGCAATTATCTTTGTCTCATTATTTTTATCTTAGTAACTATTAACTGATTCATTCACCATCTCATCTACTTCTCATCCTTCTGTTCTATCTTACTATAGAAATGAAATAAACAAATACTGTTAAATCTATCAATTATCCAGAGTCATTGATAGCATTGAATAACATTCACAGTTGAAATAATCTTCCTAGTAAAAAAAGATATTAGACTTTAAGAAATGCAGAGTTCATCCTCCATATTAATTATTAAAAAATAATGAATAAATAAATATGTACATGGATAGCAATATAGATGAGGATGCATGCACCTGTAAGTTAAATGTATGTACAGATATCCTTGGCAGTTATTTTAAATGATTATGTAATTTTATAGAGTTATAGGGCTTCCCTAGTTTCCCTGGTGGCTCAGTTGGTAAAGAATCCACCTGCAATGCAGGAGACTTGGGTTTGACCCCAGGGTTGGGAAGATCCTCTGGAGGAGGGCATGACAGCCTATTCTAGTATTCTTGCATGGTGAATTCCTATGGACAGAGGAGCCTGGCAGACTTCAGTCCATGGTGTCACAGAGTCAGACATGACTGAACGACTAAGCACCTCACAGCATATAGTTTTGTAGATGTTTACATTGTGTACATATTGTAATATTTATATATTTGTAGATTTCTAGATACTTAGTTTAATAGTTATCTAAGTGATAATATATAAATGTATCAGTAAAAAGACAATAGATAACTTTGTGTAAGTTAACATGTGAGTTTCTAGAGATTTTCCTCAACTTGCCCAATGTAAGGGACTTAAATGGCATCCTCAAGTCTCTTACTATATCAATCATCTGAGAAGCATCTTGCCTACTTTTGGTTTGTTAATATGCCAAATTTTCTGCGTATATGGGAGAAGGACAAGAATGTGAGAGTGTCACTGAGAAGGAAGAAATGCAAGATGAGAGTTAAAGTGCAGATACATGCATGATTGATAGAAAAACAAAAGAATGATTTAAAGACATTAGAGATGAAGTTCTAATTTCATGGTATTGATATTCTTTTCAAACATGAATGATTTAGGATTACTGAATAACATGAGTTAGTTTTTGCTTACTGAACTTTTTTTCTTAATATACTCAAATAGTACCATGACTCATCCATCTATTAATATTTTCTATTAGCACTGCCACTTTACTTTTGTATTGGGCATTCATTTTCACCATGACAGGTAATTTATCATGATATTTTAAAATAAAAATGCATTGGCAAAGAGACAATATAGAGATCACATTGATATTGGAATTCTGTTTTGGAGGAGACTACAGATGTGAGAGCTATGTGTTTCAGACAGAAAACAGTAATTACATGGTATTTTGGAGTTCAGTAACTTTAGTCTATAAACACATCACTAAAATTTTTAGCTGGATATTTCTTTTTAATCTTGAATCAAAACCAATTTGATAAGAATTTAAAGTCATGTCTAGTGGGTAGGTGAGGAGACACTATTTCAGATGTTGAAATTCACTCAAAAATTTGTCAGATTTCAAAAATTGAAATCACTGTTTCTGAGAATGCAGGCCTTATCGATGATGAAGTAAAACATATATTTAAACTACTGCCAAATTTTCACTAGAAGCTAGAAAAATTGCCCAGAGTTTTGTCTTTGAGGTAGGAAGGAAAAAAAAAGAAAACACCTCTATGTTGCAGATAGAACATTACATGGGGCTGATAAATATATGTGCACATGCACAGGTCAATAAATGTTCTTAGGCATAAGACAATTTTCAAGTATCCATCTGAAGTCAGTGAAAGAAAAAAATACCTGATTTTTTTTTTTTTTTTCTGTATTGGACTGACTCACAAACCAAGAAAGAATAAATACAAAGTTAAATGTATGGGAAATTTAAATTAAATTAAGTTTAATTTAAAATTTAAAATTAAATTTAAATTAAGTTAAATTTAGGAAATAACTAACATTTAACATGGTGAATTCTACTTTTTTTTTTTTTTAATTGTGGCTGGGAAAAAAATAAATCTATTACAATATACATTCTGTGAAGAAAAATCACATAACAATTCTTTAAGGCTGGAGAGCACCCAAACTTTGTCTGAATGGGAATGATTTAAAATCAAGAACTGGTAAATACTAGTGAAATTTTTGCTACTCTTCAATCGCATTAATGGGAAGTCTTATTGGGACTAAGTTTAAGATGAGAATGAATCCATTATTCCACAGGAGTACCTAATGAGATTCCTACCTTTCTCAGTTCAGTTCAGTTCAGTTGCTCAGTCGTGTCTGACTCTTTGTGACCCCATGGACTGCAGCACGCCAGGCCTCCCTGTCCATCATCAACTCCCGGAGTTTACTCAAACTCATGTCCATTGAGTCAGTGATGCCATCCAACCATCTCATCCTCTGTCATCCCCTTCTCCTCCCACCTTCAACCTTTCCCAGCAATGGGGTATTTTCCAATGCATCAGTTCTTTGCATCAGGTGGCCAAAGTATTGGAGTTTCAGCTTCAGCATCAATCCTTCCAATGAACACCCAGGCCTGCTCTCCTTTAGGATGGACTGGTTGGATCTCCTTGCAGTCCAAGGGACTCTCAAGAGTCTCCTACCTTTCTAGAGGGGGAAAAAGTAGGCTTATTGCAGATATGGCTCTTCTCCTTGAATCAGTGTACTTGGAGAAGAGGGTTAGGACCAGGATAGGTTTTGGGGTTAAGATTTTGTAATACAGATCAAGACCAAGTCCTATAGTCAATGATTAATCAATCATTGTCTTTTCTCAGATAACACTATTAATATGACAAGATACAAATCTGAGGGAGGTTGTTAACATTCTTTTGTGCTTTAATTTTGACAAGAAGGATATATGAATACGTACTTGCCTCAAACATATTTTTATTTGCCACAATTCACATGAACTATATTGCTTAAGTAGCATTTATTTTTGGGCTTTCATTACAATACTTCAAGTTCTAGAAGAGCACATAATAGACTCAACATTTTTTTTTCCTCAAAAGTATATGCAGAGGCATGTGAGAAAAATTAGACCCATTTATTCTTAGTAAAAGAAGGAAAAGAAAAAAAAAATGTGTTTTGATTATAAGTAGAAGAATCCCATTTTGAAAAGGCACATACAAAGAGCTAGCATCTCTTTGTGAAGAGTTAAAAAAAATTGACCTTGGACAAATTATAATATATTAAGATATTTTAACATGACCATACTTGACTAATTTCCTCTCCTGGACATGTAAGACATTTATATTCAGGCCCTTCTCTAATCCCTACCTGAAAACACCATCTGCCATCAATTTCTCAGAGAAATGGCAGGTCTCTCGCTGAATATTCAGATGAGCAGATGAAGACTCAGGAAGAAAGGGAGAGGGTACCGCTGAGGTAAGCAGGCTAGGGCTCATGAAGAACTTTACTTAGGAGTTTTGAATAAAACAGTTGGAGTTTATATAATGGCTAGGAGGAAAAAAAGGTTCTAAAAATTTTTCACAGGTGATTTTGTATCCCTTTCATGGTATTGAAGGGAACATAATCATTATGAAATTTCACATTGTTATTATAGTGTGTGCTTTAATTTTGATAGAACTGTACATAGAGCAATAATCTTGGGGTTATAATCTTTCAAAATGTATAAATATAGAGAAAAATACATCTTTGCTGAAGGGTACCTAAATTATTTTGTGTTTTGGAAGCAACATACTTTATGTCCTGAAGTATTGGTAGACAGTTACTTTAGTAAACTCCTTTAATAAAATTGCTAATGTATATACAATTCCAGAAAATGATAAAATATTTTAGCCAAGGTATCAACAATATGCTAAATAGGGACAGATTATACCATGTTTCTACTTTATTTATAATATTAACCACTGAGATTTTAAGAAATCAGTTGTTTTTTAAAAAAATATTAATCTAGTTAAGTGCATAATCTTGCAAAACTTTAGACTGTCTGAGTCACCCTATCATCAGACAGCAAAATGGAAAGATATAGACTAAACAAAACATACTGACCAAAGATGAAAGAGAAATATAGAGAAGCTACAAATAATAAAACCATAAACAGGAATATTTTTCATCTCCCTTTGCACACTAAATAAAATATTGAACTCATCTTTCTCTGTGTAACCACCAACACAGCAAGGCTCCACAGCAAAAAGTTCATTTCTCTTTGGCTTTCTGTGTGGCAGACATACTTTTTTCTAACTATTATTTATTATACCACTTGTAGTTATTAGCAAAATCTTGCCTTTATACCTGGTTCCCATTTGGGTAACAGCACTAACAAACTAGACTTACTGGCAACTAGTTTAGCCAAAAGATGTATCTAGTCAATGATTTCTAAGCAGCAGTCCCTTTGAACATAGTTGTTTTTGTATAAAAGAGAAGAGCTCAACTGGCAGGAAGATTGTGCCTTTCTGTTTTTGCATCTCTTCAAATTTAGAATTCACACATAAGGCTTCATGTTCAGAAGGTATCTTGTGAATCAGAGAAGTTATACACTAACAGTGGGAGAGCCAACAGAGGGGAATCTGTGTTCTCAATGGCCAACTACATTTAGGTGTCTGCTTGCTTAAAAAAAGAGCGTAAAATTTCTCAGTTTAATGCCTGTAAATAGATGTCTGTTACAGTGTGTGTAACACAAAGGTAATTTGTAATAATACTTTTAACAGAGCAATATTTTTAATTAAATTATACATTAAAAATCTTGAGAAATTATTAATTATCAAAATATTTGAGTTAGGCAAGACTTCAAAGAAGATATGTAAATGCCACTAAACACAATGAAAGTTTAAAGAAATATAAATCCACAAAAAGATACCCCCAATAATATGGCACAATGGTCAACAGTACACTATGATTTCTGTATATATATTTATTATAATGAAAGAATCATACCCAACTGTTATTAAAATAAAGCCATATTTTTACAAAATTTTATACTGTGTTTATAAGATATATAAATATTCTAAGTAATTTATAAGTGGCTAAAAATAGAAAATTACAAATAAGCAATTATCCCAACAGAGTAACAGTACATATGTACTTTTACTAATTATAATTCAGTTCAGTTGCTCAGTTGTGACTGACTCTTTGTGACCCCAGGGGCTACAGCACACCAGGCTTCCCTGTCCAACACCAAATTTACTCAAACACCAGAGATTGCTCAAATTCATGTCCTTTGAGTTGGCGATGCCATCCAACCATCTCATCCTACGCCGACCCCTTCTCCTCCTGCTTTCAAACTTTCCCATAATCAGGGTCTTTTCCAGTGAGTCAGTTATTCTCATCAGGTGGCCAAAGTATTGGAACTTTAGATTCAGCATCAGTCCTTCTGATGAATATTCAGGACTGATTTCCTTTAACACTGACTGCTTTGATCTCCTTGCACTCCAAGGGATTCTGAAGAGTATTCAACACCACAGTTCAAAAGCATCAATTATTTGGTGTTCAGCTTTCTTTATGGACCAACTCTCACATCCATACATAACTACTGGAAAAACCATAACTTTGGCTAGACAGATCTTTGTTAGCAAAGTAATGTCTCTGCTTTTTAATATGCTGTCTAGGTTTGTCACGGTCTTTCTTCCAAAGAGCAAGCATCTTTTAATTTCATGGCTGCAGTCACCATCTGCAATGATTTTAGAGCCCAAGAAAAAGTTTACATTGTTTCCCATGTATTTGCCATGAAGCGATGGGACTGGATGCCATGATATTAGTTTTTTGAATGTTGAGTTTTAAGCCAGCTTTTTCACTCTTCCCTTTCATTTCCATCAAGAGGTTTTTTAGTTCCTTTTCACTTTCTGCTGTAAGGTGATGTCATCTGCATATCTGACATTACTGATATTTCTCCTGGCAATCTTGATTCCAGCTTGTGCATCATCCAGCCTGGCATTTTGCATGACGTACTCTGCATATAAGTTAAATAAACAGAGTGACAATATACAGCCTTGACATATTTCTTTCCCAATTTGGAACCAGTCTTTTGTTCCATGTCTGGTTCTAACTGCTGCTTCTTGAACTGCATACAGATTTCTCAGGAGCCAGGTAAGGTGGTCTGATATTCCCATCTCTTCAAGAATTTTCCACAGTTTGTTGTGATTCACACAGTCAAAGGATTTGGCATAGTCAATGAAGTAGAAATAGATGTTTTCCTGGAATTCTCTTGCTTTTTCTATGATCCAGTGGATGTTGGCAAGTCAATCTCTGGTTCCTCTGCCTTTTCTAAATCCAGCTTGAACATCTGGAAGTTCTCAGTTCACACACTATTGAAACTTAGCTTGGAAAATTTTGAGCATTACTTTGCTAGTGTGTGAGATAAGTGCAATTGGGAGGTAGTTTGAACACTTTTTGGCATTGACTTTCTTTGGGATTGAAATGGAAACTGATGTTTTCCAGTCCTGTGGCGACTGCTGAGTTTTCCAAATTTGCTGGCACATTGAGTGCAGCATTTTCACAGCATCATCTTTTAGGATTTGAAATAGCTCAACTGGAATTCCATCACTTCCACTAGCTTTGTTCTTAGTTATGCTTCCTAAGGCCCACTTGACTTCATACTCCAGGATGTCTGATGCTAGGTGAGTGATCCCCCTATCATGGTTATCTGGGTCGTTAAGGTCTTTTTTGCTACCTCTTTTTAATATCTTCTGCTTCTGTTAGGTCCATACACTTTCTGTCCTTTATTGTGTCCATCTTTGCATGAAATGTTCCCTTGGTATCTTTAATTTTCTTTAAGAGATCTCTAGTCTTCCCCGTTCTATTTTCCCCCTCTATTTCTTTGCATTGATCACCGAGGAAGGCTTTCTTATCTCTCCTTGCTTTCTTTGGAACTCTGCATTCAGATGGATATATCTTTCCTTCTCTCCTTTGCCTTTCAAGCCTCTTCTTTTCTTAGAAATTTGTAAGGCCTACTCAAACAACCATTTTGCCTTTTTGCATTTCTTTTTCTTGGGGATGGTTTTGATCACCACCTCCTGTACAATGTTACTAACTTCTGTCCATAGTCCTTCACACACTCTGTCTATCAGATATACTCCCTTGAATGACACTGAAAGATGAACTCCCCAGGTCAGTAGGAGCCCAATGTGGTACTGGAGAACAGTGGGGAAATAACTCCAGAAACAACGAAGAGACAGAGCCAAAGCGAAAACAATGCCCAGTTGTGGATGTGACTGGTGATAAAGTCAAGTCCAACACAGTAAAGTAAAAAAATAATATTGTATAGGAACCTGGGATGTTAGGTTCATGAGTCAAGGTAAATTGGAATGGTCAGACAGGAGATGGCAAGAGTGAACATCAACATTTTAGTAATTAGTGAACTAAAATGTACCAGAATGAGATAATTTAATTCAGATGACCATTATATCTACTACTGTGTCCAAGAATCCCTTAGATGAAATGGAATAGCCCTCATAGTCAACAAGAGAGTCCAAAATGCAGTACTTTTAGGTACAGTCTCAAAAATGACAGAATGATTTCTTCATTTCCAAGGCAAGCCATTCAATATCACAGTAATTTAAGTCTATGTCCCAACCACTAATGTCAAAGAAGCTGAAGTTGAATGGTTCTATAATGACCTACAAAACCTTTTAGAACTAATGCCAAAAAAAGAAAAAGATGTCTTTTTCATCATAGGGGACTGGAGTGCAAAAGTAGGAGGTCAAGAGATACCTGGAGTAACAGGAAATTTGGCCTTGGAGTACAAAATGAAGCAGGGTAAAGGCTGACATAATTTTGCCAAGAGAACGCACTGGTCATTACAAACACTCTCCTCCAGCAACACAAGAGATGGTACACATGGACATCACTAGATGGTCAATACCAAAATCAGACTGATTATATTCTTTGCAGCCAAAGATAGAGAAGTTCTATCCAGTCAGCAAAAAGAAGACTGGGAGCTGACTGTACCTCAGATCATGAATTCCTTATTGCAAAAGTTCAACATAATTAGAAGATGACAAAGACAGCGTTTTAATAGGATTTTAAAGTCATTCTTCCAAGCAGCTTGAAGGGGTACAAAAGTCCAGGATAAACAAAGAAGATCTCTTTTAAAAAGCATTTGTTATCTTAAAAATCTTTCATCTTCGATAGTTTAAATACAATTATAGACATAAAGTAATAATATAAGATAATGTACTTATAAATGAGTCCTGTATTAACTTTCTGTGAAGAATCATATTTTAAATAATTTTTATTTTGAAAATAAAATTTATTTATCTTTACTGAAATTCAAATAGCAGTTCTAACACAATATTTAGAATACAAACTATGACAAATATGAATCAAATAAGTGTTAATACATTTTAAATATCAAACATTCCAATTATATTCACTTATTCCAGTAAACTGTTAAATTTAACTGTTAAACTGTTAAAATCCTAACATTTTTCTCAGTGTCATTAAAGCCTATATGTAAAATATATTTGGAAATCATTCAACCAGAGAATCTATAAATAGACTGAGCTGAGTATCTCTAATGAAATTATTGGCATATTTCTGTCATGACAATTGGACAAGATAAATGATCTTAATTTTTAAATTTTTATTCATAGTATAAGTCTGTAAAGTTCATAGAATGTTAATTTTTCCTGTGATTTGTTGATGCTTAAAATAATTTTCATGGTAAGTCTAAAGAATTCCCAAGTGTTAAAACATGAAAATATTCTGAATCACTGTCTAATTAAATCTGCGCTTGAACAACATGCGGATTTTATAGTAAATACAGTTCTTTAGAAACACTGACTCAGTTCATTCCTTCATGAAATCACTTTTGAAATTAATCTACTTAAAAATACCAGCATAAAAACCTTTTTTTTTTTTTTTTTTAAAGAAAAGAAAGGTTAATTTCTGCTTTTAGTCATTAAGGGGAAACTCATGCCACATAGTGTGTCTGCCACAGACGACTATAAAACAAGGAAAAAATGTTAAATGACTATTTCTCAGTGAAAGGCAAGAGGCAGCAGCAGCACATATTGTGAACAATAACAAAAGGAAAACTGAGATGAGCCCCACAATAACCTTAATGTTCTGCCTGAAGGTCCATTCCAAAATGGGACACAGGTAGAAAGTTGCTCAAAGCGCAGTGGAGAGGGTTTTGGTAAATTGATGAAGTAGGAATTAAGGTTCTCAGAGGAGGTGACTGAGAAATAAGAGAGACGGAAACTACTCAAAGAGCAAGTTTGAAAATATGCTTAAGCAAGACACAAACTAGGAGAAAATTCTCTTAGCACACATACCTGACCAAAGATTCTAACAAGGTTATGTACACAACCAATTCAAATCAATAATAAAAAAGAAAATAATGCAATTAGAAATGGGCTAGGGCTTAACACAAAAGAATACATATTACAGATTAATAATCATGAAGAAGAGGTCAACATTTATAGTCATCAGGGAAATGCAAATTAAAAACATAATGCAATTACACTACACAGTCATTAGAACAGTTACAATTAAAAACACTGACCACATTAATTTTCTGGCAGAGATACACAGCAAACTGAACTCTCAACATTTTTATCCAATTCTGCAACCTCATGGACTGTGGCCCACCAGGCTTCTCTGTCCTGAATGCTCAACTTTTTGATCTATTTGTCCTTTCTTTCAATTTTTGCATATACTTCTAATGGCAATATAGAACGATATGAACACTCTGGAAATCCAATCATTTTTGTAAATGTAAACATACCTTGCTGACACAGAAATTCAAGAGAAAAACAATTAATCATCTAAAGTTTTATTCGGACTTCCCTTGTAGCTTAGTCGGTAAATAAACTGCCTGCAATGCGGGAGACCAGGGTTTGATTCCTGGGTCGGGAAGATTCTCTGGAAAAGGAGATGACAACCCACTCCAGTATTCTTGCCTGGAGATCCCATGGACAGAGAAGTCTGGCAGGCTACAGTCCATGGGGTTGCAAAAGTCAAACACGACTTAGCGACTAAACCACCGCCACAAAGGTTTACTCATGATTATTCCACATGGAATAATCTCCAAACATTCATAAAACTCTCAAATTGGAAAAATCATAACATCAGTCAACCTGATAATATAGAAACTAATTGTGGTATATTGATACAATGGAAATAACACACAGCAATAAGAAGGAAGGGATAAGTGATGCATGGAGCAAGATTAATGAACCTCAAAAATATGCTGAGTGAGATATGTTAGACTGATATTAGTATATTTCAATTTAATATAGGCAAAATTTATATAAGATGACAAATTAGCTGGAAAGTGTTGCCTGTAAGGGAAGAGAATTGACAAGATAATGTTCTACATATCATGGTAATGCCATGAGTTACACGACTGATGCAATGATCAAAACTGATACAGTGTGGCAGCATTATCTCTACCAACTCATTTCAGTGACAGAAAACTATCCCATCTTAAGCATTTTACTTTGTGAGGAGATTTCAAAATGCTACCGGACCATTTATTTCCTTATCTCAGGGGGTCTCCCCCAGAAGAATATGTATATTCTCCAGAAGATACATACACACACACACACATAGACAACAGTCTCCTCTTATCCAAAAGGGATAAATTTCAAGACTCCCAGTAGATGCTTTGAAACTGTGCATAGTACCAAACCCTAGGCATATTATGTTTTATTCTATACATACATACCTATGATATAGTTTGCAATAAATGGCTTAGGGATGCCTTGCTGAAGGTGTCTATAGCTCAATTCTTTCTGGCACAACACTTCACTGTCAATCAGAGTATGTTTTCTGTTTGTGATTTCCACTCATATATGTAATGTCTTTTCCATTTTAACTAAGCATTCATCATGCACTGTAGCTATAGCATATGCATTTTGAGATGTGACAGCAAAATAAACAATTTTTTTTTTCCTTCCTGAGAACTATCATCTTTCACACAAAGGGAGAACTTCACTGCTGCTGTTTGGCATAAGTGAATTGCCAGCATCAGCACTCTTGTACTTTAGGGCATTATTAAGTAAACAAGCATTACTTGAACACAAGCACTGCAATATCATGGCAGTTGATCTAAAAACCAAGGTGGCTACTAAGCGACTATTGGGTTGGTAGTGTATATAGACTGGATTGGATGGACAAAGGAATGATTCACATTCCTAGACAACAGGAGATTTCATCATGCTACCTAGAAGAGTGCTCAATTTAAAACTTAGGAGCTGGTTGTTTCTGCAACTTTCTATTCAATATCTCTAGATTGTGACTGACTATTAGTTACTGAAACCATGGAAACTGAAACCACAAATAAGGGAGACTAGTTCATATTGCTATCTATCTTAATGCAAATATTTAACTATTTATATAGTTATACACATCTGTCTGAATATGCAAAATTTAACTGTCACAAGAAGCTAAATTACACTAAAGATTACTTTCTTTAAATATTTATTAAAATGTATGCCATTAAATATCAAGACTAAATATGATCAGTATTTCAAAATATTTATAGTATCATCTCCAACAATTCTTTGAGAAAGTGAAAAGTATAACTATTAATTAAACATTTATATATAAGTCTAAAGTTTGGTGATAGCAGTCAAATATATAACTCAATGACTACATCAATCTGGTTACTGGGTGGTAATTAGTTGGAAGTCAGTAGTTTTGAATTGAAGCCCTAATTCTACAACTACCTGAGGGTATGACTCTGTCAGTCACATCTGCTCCTGATTCACCTGCAAGATATGGAAACGAAAAAGAGCAGAAATAAACTTTGAAATCATACACCTTTTTTTAAAGTCTAGAATTATATCTGTTTTCAAAATTATGACCAACCTATCTTGTCATATCTACATATCAGAATGGAAAAATATTAAAATCAAAAGTATAGCTATAATAGTCAACCTGTTTTTTTGGAAAAACATTTATAGCAGATTTATAGATGGATATTTATCACCATACATTTTGTAATATAATCTTTACTTTTAAAACATTTGTGGTTTTTAATTCTACATTGAAGCAAATATATAAACTTTTATTCAAGTGTCTGATATATAGCACTGTAATAGTTTCAGGTATATAACATAATGATGCAATATTTGTAGATATTGTGAAATGATCAACACAATAAGTCTAGTTAGCATTTGCCACCATACATAAATGCAAAAACTGTATGTGTATGTAATGAAGACTTTTACAATCTACTCTCTTAGTAACTTTCAAATATGCAATACAGTATTATTAACTATAGTTATCCTTCGAGGACCACAGTCTTGTCATGGTGAAAGGGTTTGTATAACTCAATGAAGCTATGAGCCATGCCTTGCAAGACCACCCAAGATGGACAGGTCATAGTGAAGAGTTGTAACAAAGCATGGTCCACTGGAGTAGGAAATGGCAATGCACTCCAATATTCTTACCTGAGAACCACATGGACAGTATTAAAAGGCAAAAAAAGATATGCTATTGAAAGTTGAGCCCCCCAGGTTGGAAAGTGCCAAGTATGCTACTGGGGAAGACCAGAGGGCAACTACTAATAGCTCCAGAAAGAATGAAGCAAAAGTAGAAACATTTAGTTGTGGATGCGTCTGGTGGTAAAAGAAATGCCCACTGCTGTAAAGAACAATATTACACAGGAACCTAGAATGTTAGGTCCATAAATCAAAGTAAACTGAACATGGTAAAGTAGGAGATGGCAATATTGAACACTGACATTTTACTAATCAGTAGATGAAAAATGGACAGGAATGGGAAAATTTAATTTAGATGACCATTATATCTACTACAGTGGGTCAGAATCCCTTAGAAGAAACAAAGTAGCCCTCATAGTCAACAAGAGTTCAAAATGCAGTACTTGGGTGAAACCTCAAAAGTGACAGAATGATCTCAGTTTGTTTCCAAGACAAACTGTTCAACATCACAGTAATCCAAAGGTATGCTCCAATCATTAATGTTGAAGAAGCAGAAGTTGACTAGTTCTATGAGAAGAATTACAAAACTTCTAGAACTAACACCAAAAATAGATGTACATTTCATCATAGCAGGTTGAAATTCAAAAGTAGGAAGTCAAGAGATACCTGAAATAGCGGACATGGTTGACCTTGGAGTACAAAATGAAGCCAGACAAAGGCTAACAGTTTTGTCAAGAGAACAAGTTAGTGGATATGTGAAGGAGAAAAAGAGTTTGGCATGCTACAGTCCATGGAGTTGCAAAGAGTTGGACATGACTTAGTGACTGAACAATGACAAGGACAATAATGAAGTATTCATTTTATAATTAGAAGTTAGTACCTTTAGGCAAATTTATTTCTTATTTGACATGTATTTAAATCCCACATATGAGCACAATATTACATTTTAACAAACTTGGTCCACTTTGTCTACCAACATTTCCAGTTAGAAATAGATTATTGAGTTCAATCACCTTTTTTTTTCTTGATATTTTCTCCTCTACTCCAAGTAACTATTCTTGTCTCAAATGAGACTAAATTTTAGGAAAGTAATGAGAATGCTTTGTTTGAGGTGAACAAATTATGTTAAAATGTAGTAAGAATGTTCATGAACTGACCCAGAAAACATTAATCACAAATGAACCCAAAAATGAAGTACCTAATCAAATAAAGTTTAAATCACAGTAACGAAAGTATTAACATTTTTAAGACATGGTGAACTGGATCCTATAGGATATATCTATTACTCAAGAGAGATATAACATCATATTAGCTCATTTAAATTAATGGAGAACATCTGAATTTATAACCCAGGGAAAAATTGACCACCTTGACAGGATCAACCTCATGATTTCATAGTAACTGGTTAAGATTAGTATTAAAATTTAACCTTTCATATTTATAATTAAAAGTAAATTACAGCCCTTAAATTTGATTAGCATAAAAAGTTTCATGACTGCAAATGTCTTTCAGCATTTTATAGAAAAATCCATTTCAGAAAACTGTCTGAAGGACAGAGAAATAATATTCCCCCTTTAGAAGTTCCTTAAAGGGGGGATATTATTACCTTAAACTTTATTTTTCTTAAATCTTCAGAAGTCACAATATACATTAATCTTTATAAAGAAGTTTATTTCAATAAGTTTCTACTAAGACATACAATGGGTTCTTAGCAAGAATTCTTGAAAAGAAGCTCAAGTGCAGTTAAAGACAGAATTTTAAGATAAATTATAATTAAATTTTAGAAACTAAATGAGAATAAAACTTAAGGATATGTATGTTACCTCACATCAATATGAGCTTTATTATCTCTTGATGGGAATACAGAATTTATTTCAATTTTTGATCTTGATTCTCTCAGACTAGAAATAATTGATACAAATATAAAATATAACACTCAAAAAATAGGCAATATTGCTTAAACATATTTTACTGAATTTAATTAGTTTATAGTAATTTAAGTGGCAAAAATCTCATGATCATTTGTAAGTATTAAAATGAAGCAGTTTTTCAAGAGTATTTCTTGAAAAATACTAAATAACTCTGGTTATTTAGTACTAAATAACTAAATACTAAAAATACTAAAAATAACTCTGGTACATATATTAGGGGAACCACTGACTGAAACTGCCTAACCTGGCCAGGCAAAATAGTAACCATTTGCATGAGTTATCTTACAAGAGGTCCTGATAAGGAACCTGGAACTAACAAGCTACCACCAACTGGAAAGGTCAAAAGGAGAGAATCAATGCCAGCCCGTATGTCCTACCAGCCTCCCAGAATCCTTCTCACTGGAATCCGTCTTGGCTGAGTGATGTGTGTGTAACACAGCAAGGACCCTGATTCCGAACGATTGTCCAGAGGCAATCAAACTAACCCCATTATAAAAACCAAGACTGTGGACCAGTGGCAGAGACATTCACCAGGCTTCCCTTTGTGAAATGATAAACATATTTCCTGCCATATCAATAAACAAGAAGTGTCACAGCCATCAGCAATTTCTGGCCTCCAAATGTGAGTGAAGTCTCCCAAAACTGTGATCCAATGGATACTGTCACCCCTCAAGGTAACTGCTGAGGAGTTGGAGGAATGCAGGAAGCAGCCATCTGCCACTCTTTAAGGTGAAGAAGGATTGGCACTAGATAGCTGAGGTGCATATGAAGGCAATGAATTCAGTGAGCCCAGAGGCTTGTATCTTCCCATACAGAGAATGATAAATTCCTTAACTTGATACCTAATCTTTGATGTTCAATTTGCCTGCTCCCTTTGTTGCAAACTTGTATAGTGCCTGACTTCCCCTCCTACCTCCTTGGAGCAGTTTTCTCAGAGCTACTGAGATGGTCTCACCTGACCTCAGACTCACAAACATCCTCACCAAATAAAATAACTCTACTTTCAGGTTGTGACTATATTTATTAGTTGGTACCTTACTATGTTGCTCTCTACCCAGGAGTCCATTCCCAATAAAGTCTCTTGTGTTCTCAGCATGTATGTCTCCTCAGACAATTCATTTTTGAGTATTAGATTGAGCCCACTCTTGGGCCCTGGAATGGGGTCCCCCTTCCTGCAACATTTATTCAATAATTTTCATGTAAAAATTAGTCTATATGGAGGTGGTTCAGATGGTAAATAACCTGCCTGCAATGGGGTCACAAACAGACACAACTGAACCATTAACACTTTCACTTTCTTTCAATGAAAGTCTTAAAATCCTGGTTCTAGACATGACATAACATATTCACAGGTTCACACATATAATATCAATTCTCAGATTATTAGCAGAAGTTATGAAGTATAGAAATAAAATAAAATAATGAATATTTTCTGATAAGAAAATTGTTAGGCAATAAATGCTCAATTCCATCTGTAATAGAAATTTATATTGAAAGTGACAGAAAGCAACAATTCAAATTCATTTGGTCTGTCAGTTATATTGCAGTTTCTTTAACCAATAACTTTATTTAAATAATTTTATTTATTTAACTAAATAAATTCAAGATACACGTTATCAGATAAATATTTATCAAGTATAGTTTCAACTTCCTCATTGGAAGCATTGATGCCAACGCTGAAACTCCAATACTTTGGCCAGCTGATGCAAAGAACTGACTCATTGGAAAAGACCCTGATGCTAGGAAAGATTGAAGGTGGGAGGAGAAGGGGACGACAGAGGATGAGATGATTGGATGACATCACTGACACGATAGACATGAGTTTGAGTAGGCTCCAGGAGTTGGTGATGGACAGGGAAGCCTGGCGTGCTGCAGTCCACAGGGTCACAAAGAGTCAGACACAGCTGAGCAACTGAACTGAACTGATAGTTTCATTTGTGACCAGGGCAAAGTCCCCTTCTTTTTTTCCTCAGATCTATTTCTGTAGTATTAACATCCAACAGGACTCTGACAGTTCCCTGAAGTACTTATACAATCTTTTCTAGATTCAAAGCCCCGGAACTGAGACCAGTTGACCAGTCAGTTCTGACTGACCTGAAAGGCATCATGTTTTCATTCTTGAATTATGGCCGAGAGAATCTTAGGCACACATTGAATTATAATAAGTGGCTAAACTACTCAGGACCCACGCGAAACACTGGGAGCATTCTGACCCAAATCCAGTACGTGCTAGATAAACTGAGTTCAATTTGGGCCAGGCAGGACAGATGAACACAGACAGAAAAAGGGCTAATGGATCCTGGAGAGGCTACAGGTATTTACTAATACCTGCCAATCCACAGGCATCTGGAAGAACATAAAAGTATATTAATGACAAAAAATTTTTAGTTACTGGAATTTTACATAATTTTACTCATGATACACAGGCAGCTAAAACAAAATTTCTGAAAGTTCAGAAAAGTTAGAATTTCTGTAAGTTAAAACATTTTTAACCATAACCTCTAATTTTTAAGTTGCTTGCTTTTTGGTAGCAGCCCCATGATAAATAGTAGCTGAAAAGTCAGTCATTTAAATTTCAGAATAAAGATACACTGCAACTTTTAGTTAAAGTCTATTTGCACCAAAACATGGCACAGGCAAATGATTCACTTAATGCACATAACAAAGCTATATACTTGACATGATATCACAAATTGGGAAGATTAGTCTGCTAACTTGCTTACATAACCACGCAATAAGAATGTCATGATATTTCACTTAAATTGGTTAACTCCTTGACTGTAGAAAAACATCTTTTAAAAATGTTAACTATCACTGATATTCAAGTTTTACTAGTAACTGAGAAAAAAATATGAGCATTGAATGCAATATTGTTAATGCCTCACATAGCAGGAATAAAAAGCCAAGAATGCTCAGTTATATTTTGAAGCTGTTGAATATTAAAATAAGCAAATCAAATGCAATGCATGTTTGGATGGTAACCGAGGCTCTTCAGAATCATAATTTTACATTTGCAGTCAATTTATCTCTTTATCCATCTGAAGTAGATAAATTGAGTATCACAGTTAATAGTAAGACAGTGGTTTTGAACAAAGCCAAGCATCTGTCTTTTCAGCAAAGATATACATGTCATTTTGCCTTCCATAAGATCTCAGCATATTTTTTTTTAAGTAGATAAACTCAGAAGAGAAAACAAATGTCAAGTTGAGCAGAATATTTTCTCTCTCAGTTCCCTTACATGGAAGAGTAATTCCTATCATATAGCAAATCTAGAAGAGATGCATTTTGATACTACTGATAATTTGCATTTAAATAACTTAAGCATGGTAGCATTTCTTCCTTCAAGTGACAGAAAAATGCAATTGGCTACTTTCTTCAAAAATTTTGTGTACACTAAGCATTCAAAATTAAAAACATATAAGATGGAGATGTGAGAGTAAATATTCTGCTAAATGATTTTAATAAGAAAATATTAAAACTTTAGTCTTTTTTGTCCTTCTTCTTCTTTTTTTTTTTCTTGGCTGCATGGTTTGAAGGATCTTAGTTCCTGATTGACCAAGGATCAAACCCACATGTCCTGCAATAGCAATGCAGAGTCTTAACCACTGGACCATCAGGAAGGTCCCCCAAATTTAGTGTCTTGTTCATATTATTGCTATGACTAATAAATGCTAGTTATCTTAAAACAAATAAGGATATGAATAATACTCATTAACACTTTCCATGATGGTAAGTTAAGCAGCAATTAGGCATTCAACAAGAATGTTTTGGGCTTGCCTGGTGGCTCAGACCATAAAGAATCCACCTGCAGTTCAGGAGACCAGGATTCGATTCCTGAATGGAGAAGATCCCCTGAAAAAGGGAATAGCTACCCACTCGAGTATTCTTGCCTGGAGAATTCCATGGACAGAGGAGCCTGGTGGAATCCAGTCCATAGGGTCACAAAGAATTGGACACAATTGAGCAACTAACACTTTCACATTTTCATTCATCCATTCAAGAATGTTCCAAATTTATTTATTTAAATTTATTCTGAGATAGCCTGAAGTGAAATTTTGATAGTGACCCCACAAAACTTTGTCTCAGATGACAATGTGGTTTAATATTGGGGAAAAATAAATCTTTTGTTTTTGCTAGGATTATTTCCCATATTTTTTTAATAAGCATTAACCCAACATTTATTAAGTCCCTACTATTTACTGAGATAACGATTAGAACCAATAATATAAATGTCAGGGGAGTTTGCAATTTCCTCGGTTCTGGCTTGTTGCAACAAAAATTTTAAGTGACAGACAGACCAGTGTTGCAGCCCTCAGACAGACCAGTGTTACAGCCCTGTGTAATTTCCTCAGAGGACCAGTGTTACAGCCTCGTGTTACAGCTTAGTTTTATTTAGAAAGTAAAGGAAAATACATCCTTGATGCATGAGGGTGGGCTAACACAAAAGACACAAAGAGAAGAGAAGCTGCGGGACCAATTTTGGCTCCTCTTTTTAGATTTTTTTTTTTTCCCTCTTCCCCCTGAACTTGCCCTATGTAAATTGGGCTAGCCAGGAGGACAGTTTGTTTTACCTGAGGTTCTCACTCTGGCCCTTTGACCTTCCTTTGTTTTATTTTCAGGGGCTTTCCCCTTCTTTGTCTCTTAACCACCACCATTTTGGACTCTTTTTTCCCATTCAAACTACCTAACATTCCCACCTCAAGAGATGGGCGGCCCTATTCTTTGGGAATAGAGGCATTGAGTTATCTCTGGATACTTCCTGCTGAAGTGGGACAGTGAGGGCCACTGGGCCTCCCCGTCTTGCTAGTCTCAAGCCTCAGAGTCCTTATAGCAGTGTCCATCTAAGGATGAGTGATATTTTCTGTGTTCAGCTGTAGTTTTATATATTCCTGTTGAACTGGCACTGCATGCTGTAGCTTGTTGACCTGGGCAGAGACAAAACCAGCTAGACAATTGATAATATATGGAGCAATCACAAGCAGCATCAATATGGTGATTAAAGGGACTACTAGGGGCATTAGACAACTCCAAATTTCCCATCGTCAGAAAGATCCCCTAAAGAAAGATGGTAGCCACCCTGAGAACTCTCCAGCTCATTCTTTGAGACCCTGTAGGGTCTGAATGTTTTTGTTGAGGACTGAGACTTTCTTTAATTTAGACTTTCTTAATTTACCCAGAAACAACACATCTCATTCTAGATGGCTCAAGTCCCTCCTTGTTCAGGTATCAGGAGATCTATCTCCTGTCTCTTTTGGAGTACAACTCCTGACAAGCTATGTTGACTCTTTAGAGCTATCCTGAGAAATCTATCCCCAGAAGCTTAATTGTGTTCATTAGGATGGTACTCATTTGTAGTTCTGAATAGGTATCTGAGATCTCCCAGGGGCTCACAGGTGTATTGAGAGTCCTTTTCTGTTTGCTTCCATGGCTTGACTCATGAGTAGTGAAACCAGGAGTCATGCCCTGGTACATTTACTGCTGTGGTGGTAGAAAGTATTACAGGGTAGGGGCTCTTCCATGTGGGCTGAAGTTGAGTCTTTGGGGACCCATCTTTCCAGACTTTAATTAGGACTTGAGTCCCTGGAGTTTATAATGATGACTCTTTAGGATCTTCTGGGTCCTGATTGACACCCCACAAGTGTATATCCTGTTGGAATTGCCCAGTGGCCATGGTATGACTGGAGGGTCTGAGCCTCTGGATCTAGGAAGAGGTCACTGACGTAAACAAAAGGTCTCCCACATAGCATCTCATAAGGACTAAGACCAACCTATAACTTAGGGGCAACACAGCAATATGGGTGTGGAGGAGACCTATTGGTAAAGCCTCCTTTCATCCCAGGGAGGTCTCCTGGGTTATCTTTTTTTTTTAATTGCTGATTTTAAGAATTGGTTGGCTCTATCTACTTTTCCTGAAGACTTAGGTCTCCAGGCACAATGGGGATAATAAGTAATGCCCAATGCTTTAGAGACCCTTTGGTGACTGTAGAAGTAAATGATGTCCCATTGTCACTTTGTAATGACCTGGGCAGCTCAAATCTCGGAATGATTTCACGGAGCAGTTTTTTAACCACCTCCTCCTGGTCCAGCTGTAGTCTTCAAGCTTCTTGGGGGTTGTTTAATTGGCAAGTTGGACGAGAGGAGACCACTTTCCTTATAATTGTTTGGAGGCCTGCTCCTTTGAAGGATCTTTCTAGTAATCTTTGAAGGGGCTTTTCCCCTAAATGAGTGGTGGCATATAAGGAGTTAACCAACTTCCATTGGAGGTTCCCAGGCAGAAAAAGGAGTCCTTCCTTGTGTAACTACACCATATGATCTTGAAAGCCCTCACTCTTAACTTTAAGAGTTTCACCTTCAGTATATGAAGGAGTTTCTGGCAAATTAGTCTGTGGAACTAAGGTGACCACCCCTATTAGGTCATGGTCCTGTAATGCTGCTCTCTTAGCTGCCTGATCGGCTGCTTGGTCCCTTTGTGCCACGTCCATGCTCCCTTTTTGGTGTCCATTACAGTGGGAGACTGAAACCTCAGTGGGCAGATGAAATGCCTCCAAAAGCCTAAGGATTTGATCACCATATTTAATTGGGGACCCTGAAGTGGTCAAGTGGCCTCTTTCTTTCCAAACAGCAGCATGTGCATGTAACACCAGAAATGCATACTTGGAATCAGTGAAAATGACTACTCTTTTTCCTCTTCCCAGCTCTAAAGCTTGAGTCAGGGCTATGAGCTCAATTAAATGGGCTGAAGTACCTTGTGGCAAAGGTTTAGCCTCTATGGTCTCAAAATTGGAGACTACTGCATATCTGGCTCTTCTTAAAAGCTTCTTTCATCAGTGTAACAGATTTCCTCAGGGTTGGTCAGAGGATCTTCTGACAATCCATCTTGGGGTTTTGTCCATTGGTCCAAGGTTTCTAGGCAAGAGTGAAAGGGGAGAGAGCCCTCAGGGGTAGGCAGGAGGGTGGCTGGGTTAAGAACCTCACAAGGGGATATAATCAGGCCTGGATTATCCATCAGCACTACTTGATATCTGGGGATTCTTTGATCAGTTCAGTTCAGTTCAGTTGCTCAGTCTTGTCTGACTCTTTGTGACCCCATGAACTGCAGCCCGCAAGGCCTCCCTGTCCATCACCAACTCCTGGAGTCCACCCAAACCCATCTCCATCAAGTCTGTGATGCCATCCAACCATCTCATCCTCTGTTGTCCCCTTCTCCTCCTGCCCTCAATCTTTCCCAGCATCAGGGTCTTTTCAAATGAGTTAGCTCTTCATATCAGGTGGCCAAAGTATTGGAGTTTCAGCTTCATCATCAGTCCTTCCAATGAACACCCAGGACTGATCTCCTTTAGGATGGACTGGTTGGATCTCCTTGCAGTCTAAGGGAGTCTTCTCCAACACCACAGTTCAAAAGCATCAATTCTTTGGCACTCAGCTTTCTTTATAGTCCAACTCTCACATTCATACATGACTACTGGAAAAACCATAGCCTTGACGAGACGGACCTTTGTTGACAAAGTAATATCTCTGCTTTTTAATATGCTGTCTAGGTTGTTCATAACTTTCCTTCCAAAGAGTAAGTGTCTTTTAATTTCATGGCTGTAATCACCATCCACAGTGATTTTGGAGCCCAGAAAAATAAAGTCAGGCACTGTTGCCACTGTTTCCCCCTCTATTTGCCACGAGGTGATGGGACAGGATGCCATGATCTTAGTTTTCTGAATGTTGAGCTTTAAGCCAACTTTTCCAATCTCCTCTTTCACTTTCATCAAGAGGATTTTTAGTTCTTCACTTTCTGCCATAAGGGTGGTGTCATCTGCATATCTGAGGTTATTGATACTTCTCCCAGAAATCTTGATTCCAGCTTGTGCTTCCTCCAGCCCAGTGTTTCTGGCTTCTCCCATTCAGGAGTTGTTTCACTTGGTGGCTGATAAAAATAGTTTGCCCTCAAGAGAAGAATTTAAAGCGTCTTCTATCAGGACTTCAATAACTGCAAGATTTCAAAGGCAGGGAAAGATCTCTTCCCAATAAGGGGTAGAACACTCAGAGACCACCAGAAACTCACGGGGTGGGGGGGGGGGGGCGGGCGGATATTTGTCCATCACAGTAACAAAGAAATGCTCAGTGAATCATCTTTTTGTAGCTGTTTTTCCTGTCTCATCCAAAATGGTACAAGTTTGGGAGGAGAAGGCTCTGGAGTAGGAGGTCAGGACAGAGTAGGTAGACCCTGTGTTGACCAAGAAATTCTTGGACCTACCTGTCACATCTAGTTGCACCCTTGGCTCTAACCCCGTAATAGTTGTCTGTGACAGGTGGGCTGTCTGGATGGGGCTGTTTCAGTCCTGTTGAACCACCGTGAGGGAAGGCTTGGCACTTAACCTTGGGGCTCTTGGGTCCTGAGGGCAGAGTGCCACCCAATATCCCAATAGATGGCATCTATAGCAAGCTGTTTTGGGAGACTTGTCATGGTTTGGACACTCTTTGGCCCAACGTCCTGCCTGTCTACAGATTAAACATTTGCCTCATGCCTTGTCCTTCAAGGACTTGGGGTTTGCTATAGGGTTTCCCTGGAGGGCAGAAAGCATCTGGGCATGTCTTATCTCTTTCCTTTTCTCCCTTTCCTGGGCTTTGGCCTCCCTCTCCTGTTCTCTGTTATAAAAGGTATTGGTGGCTGTCAGGACCATCATCTAAAGAGGCAGCAGGGTCCTGCTGCTGTAGCTGTTGTAACTTCATCCTGATGTCTGATGCAAATTGGGACAGGAATTTGTCCTTTAAAAATCACCTGTCCCTCAGAAGAGTGTAAGTTCAGACTGGTAAACTTTTGGAGGCCTCTTATAGCCTTTCGAGAAAGGCAACGGGGCTCTCATTGGACTCCTGTGTTATTGCTGAGACCGGACATAGCAGATTATTTTTTTTCTGGGCTGCTTTCAGTCCTGCCTTCACACAGATCAGAAAATGATCTTTCCCAGGTGTGCTCAGAGTCATTAGGATCTGAGAGGGGACCACAGTTTCACCTACTGGGTATTTATCACTTAATATGTGAAGCCCCATAGCATACCTCTGGGCTTCCTTTAAGATCCTAGCAGGCTCAGGGAAAGGACTGAGATGGATATTGACTGATATATGGGATTTTTGTAAAAGGATGAGAAAGAAATACAACTGCTTCTTAAACAATGTGGAAGTCAGGGGCCCTTAATCCCATGGAGTTGAAAATCTGAGCCTTTTCTTTTTTCCCTTGGCCACATTGTGTGACATGAAAGATCTTAGTTTTTCAACCTAGTATTGAACTTGTGCACCCCTGCAAATGAAGGGCAGGGTCTTAACCACTGGAGTGCCAGAGAAGTCCCTGAGTCTAACTTTTGACTCCCAAACCTTAACCATTAATAGACTACTACTGACTGGAAGTCTTACCATTAGTATAGAGAAAATTAACATATGTATTCCATACTATATTCTCACAAAAAAGCTAGAAAGAAGAAAATATTATTGAGAAAATTGTAAGAAAAATATATTTATAATACTGTACCATATTTAACAATAATGCAAGTTTACACCATCTGTTTAGGATGGTTTATTAATATTTATATCAGTATTGTCTTATATAATACAAAACATCGTAGATGTTATACATATTACTAATTCTGGGCATAAACAATAAGATAATGTGGGAAATGAAATTCATGGGACTTTCCTGATGGTCCAGTGACTAAGACTCCGCCTTTCCATTGCAGGGGGCCCAGGTTTGATTCTGGTTAGAGAACTAGATTCCACATGCCAAACTAAAAACCCCACATGTTGTAATTAAGACCTGGCATTGCCAAATAAATAAAGAAATATTAAAAAAAGAAATTTAGGCTTGTTTACAGGTCTAATCTATGCATTGACAACAGGGAAGAAGAAATACAGTTGCTTTATGGTACCTAGTGTAATCCAGTGATTGCTTCATGATAGCTTTGCCTATACATTAATAAATAAACCATTATAAAAATGTTTATGGGAACTTTCCTGGTGGTCCAGTGGCTAAGAACCTATGCTCCCAAGCAGAGGCTTGGATTTGAGCCCTGGTCAGGGAACTAGATCCTACATGCTACAACTGAGATCCTGTACAGCCAAATAAATATTTTAAAAAAATGTTTGTGGCATACAGTATTAACATCATATTCATAATGCAGTACTGGAAACTGTTATCCTTTTTAAAACCAATTATCTGTGATGATAGACTGATATGCAATTTCTCCAATTATGAGAAGTGTACTGTATACTATTGTAATTCTTTGAAAAGTAAGAAAACAGTAAGAAAACACATTGTTAATTTTATATTGAATATCAATCACTGTATGTCTATATAAAAACAGACTAGTATCTACATATATTTTATGCATGAATGACATCTTTAATTTTTTTTAATTTTGTCAATATGTCTAGACTACATGGTTCACTTGCAAGTTTTATTTTCCAAATTGTTGGAAATCTCAAAAGAATATTTCAGTGTATTTATTGAAAAAAAACCTATAAATGGACTCATACAATTCAGATTGTCTAGTTCAAGGGTTAATTGGACATTAGGATGCAGTTGTGACATTTCAACATGAACAAGTACACAGAGGTTTGGCTATATCAGGTTTTGTTTTGATTATAAATTCACAAACTTTTTTCTAAAAATCTTGCCAACTAGTGGGTGTCAAAATACCAGAATTTTCCCTGGAGAAAGAAATGGTGACCTGCTCCAGTATTTTTGCCTGGAAAATCCCAAGGACAGAGGAACCTGGTGGGCTACAGTCCACAGGGTCACAAAGAGTTGGACACGACTTAGTGACTACACAACAAGAATTTAGTCCATATACAGAAGATTACAGAATATCTCACTGGGGTCTGGGGCTGCATCTCATAATATATATATATATATATATATATATATATATATATATATATATATATATTTCTACAGTGAAACATACATGTGTACATTAATTGGGTACATAGAGTCAATATGAGTCTCACAACAGGTCAGGATCAGTTTTGCTACCTGATGAATTACAAAAAATAAACTGTTCTGGAAGTTTTTTTTTTTAATTTTTAAAATGGTAAATAAGGGACTGTACACTTGTAATTCTTCAGTTCATGTCTAAGTGGTGATAATTTATAAAGGAATAAAGAGGAAATTACAACAGGTAAATTGGAGAGTGTAGCAGAGGTTAGAGATTATAAAGCTCATACACATTAGAGCAAAGATTTGAAAATGAGTGAGAGTAACACTCAGATCCACTTTCCCTGATAAATTACACTAGTCATACATGAAGGACTACCTGAAAACTGAAAGATATTTATGGGAACAATTCCAACAAAAGATGATGAAAACTTGAAATATGATAGAGAAGACAGGTTCAAAGAAATAAGTAGAGTTGAATTTCTTAATCAGACATGTGAAGAACAATTCACACTTGCCCTAAGAAAGCACTTAGTATTTGAACAGTGAAAATATTTGGATATTTTAACTTAAAGGACCATATCATAAAATAAAAGGATGCATCCTAATTATGTGTGTGGTGTGTGTGTGTGTAGAGTGTATGCATGTTTCTGTGTACACATGCATATATATGCATGTGATATTTCTATGATGGTGGTGGTATAGTCACTAAGCTGTGTCCAACTCCTGCAACTCCATGGACTTTAGCCCGTCAGGCTCCTCTGTCTATGGGATTTTCCAGGCAAGAATACTGGAGTGGGTTATCATTTCTTTCCAGGGGACCTTCCTAACCCAGGGATCAAACCAGGGTCATGTGTATTACAGGTGGAGTCTTTACCAACTGAGTTTCGAGGAAAGCCTGGCAATACTTCTATAAATTCCATGAGTTGTTTAGGGCTAGAGTTATACACTTTCCTCCCACCACCATGATTATCTTATTTCAGTTGAAATATTTAAACTTATGATTAGAGGAACATATAGTGAGAGTCAAAATACAAGTGATTTTTTTTTTAAATTAGAAAATAAGACTAAAATCCAAAACAATCAATTATTTTAATACCTTATTTTGAAAGGAACATCATCTTTCATTTGTATCACCCAACTGATATACTTTATTGATTACCCTCATACATATTTCATATATCTGAAATGACTATCAATAAAAACAAATTTAGTCCAGATATGCAGAGTGAGATTGAACCAAACGTGTTGGCTATCCTAAAGCTGCCCAGATTGCATCCTGCCCATCAGGACTCAAGCAGAAGTCTGAAATCCAGTCTGCTTTTTCCTTCTTCAAGCTGCACAGCTTGATATGGCCTACATCTGTCTAGAGTAAGAGTTCACCTCTGTAAATTGTTTTCTGCACAGTGACTTAATTTTTGTAGTCATCATTGGGATGAGGGAGATTAAGTTTTCTTCTCAGAGAAGGTTCTTTAATGAATTATCAAAGGCAACTCTGTGCCAATAGCCAGAGTCAGCCTTCTGCTAAACCACCTTTCACTTGCTTATCATCTTAACAGGTTTAACTATAACAGGAACTCTCCTTTCTCCTTTGTCTTCCACATGACTGATTTCATGTAGTAAACCCTGCGTGGGCATTGGTTCTTGAGGTTTCAGAACATAAACATCTCTGGCTCTGCCACATGATAGCCATTATAGCCTAAGTGTTGCCTCAGGCAAGATACACATTTATTGAAGAGAGGGAGTTAGGTTCTGTTCTGACAAGTCATCAAAAGAACTGCTGTGACTACAGACTTAGTCAGGAATTGCCAAATCCTTATGGAGAGAAGCATATTTAAACATTTACAAACTGAATTACATTCTGAAAATGACTAAATCTAAAACTCAATTTGTAAACACAGAGAGAGAATTTAATAATGTAAAAGCTCATTATATGAGCCATTACTGTATACATTTCCCTGTAATACAGTCTAATTTCTAGCTTGGGTTTGAAGTACATTATTTATAATATATGTTCAGAAAAAATTCAGACCACAAGGAGTTAAATTGAAGAGTTAGTATAAAGAAAATTTTCATATCATTTAAATACATAAGAAAATATAAATTAACCTATATGAAATCAATAATATTTACCATTCTGACCCCTCCAAGTGGGTATTTAATGGAGTTCAATTGAATTTTAATAGTTCATGACAACAAAATTATTTCCTGTGTTCTTGGGAGAATGCCTGTCTTTATTTTTTATATCAGAAGTTAGAATCCAGACACTAAGTGTACCTACATACACACATAAAATTGACTCTTTTTTATCATGGAAATAGACTGCACTTTGATTATTGGCATTCTGGCATACTTAATCTTGTTTTCAAGAGCTTCAGTCTCCAGAGGTGGAGTTTATAACCTAAGCTAAGTCAGTAAGCAGTGGCCATGGTGATTGGTTGGCTCAGAGACAGGCATGTGATATAGATGGTCTAAACAGATGGGATTAGGGACTTTTAGGGAAATGTTATGAATATTAATTTAGAACCATATGGAACATGTAGAGTAGATAGCATAGATTGAGATCATGAGGGAAGCCTGCCTTAAAATATAGCCTTCACCAATGAAATCAAAGCTGACAGGTTGTAAAATCACCTAAGCCCTCAGATCAATCCTTTCCTGAAGCCTAAAGAGGAATTCTAGACTTTCAGATTCATATGTAATTAAACTTATAAATTTAGATAAGTCAGATTCCTAAGTCAATAAACTTACTTTGTTTATGCTAATTTGAGTTGTATTTTCTGTTAATTTCACTCAACACGTATGTGAAGGTACTCATAATTATAGATAGGAATGTGTTTATAGATAATCATTAAAAACATCACACATAAAGATTGCATATTATTCAAATTTTTGGTAAATTAATCATATTCTATTATTTTAAAAGTGTTTATATTCAAAATCATATATAAATATGTATATGAATTTATTGTCTTCTTCCAGAGAATATGCTCAACAATATTTAAAAATTTTAATACAACTAGTGGTGATGAGTGCTAGTAATTGAAGAGAAGAGGAACTACATCGACCTTACACAGTTCAAAGCCTCACAGCTCCTCAGTTACCTTGAAGAAGAGGAAACCTTCTTCATTCTTAATGAGGCAAAAGTCACGTCAGCCATTAATTATATTCCAAGACAGAAGTGCCTCCGCTACCATCTTCCCTATTCTTGATATATGAATCTCAATGTCCAAACAAACAGAAGAACAACTCATTATATTTCAAAAGCTTTCAGAGGAGCTAGGGGTCAGAGATAAAAGCGTTTGAAGTGAGAAATAGATATAATCATTAAAGAAGGAAAACCTAATAGCGTGATTCAGTTTGGTCTATAAAGAAAAACATACAAACAGTGACAGAAGCTATTGGAGAGGTACTGAATATAATCTCTATGATGACATTTATAATCTCAAGGTTTTGAGAGGGAGAGTTTTATGTGTGAAATATATGAACAGGAAAGAAAAAAAAAAGAGAGAGAGAGAAAGTGAGCAAGAGAGAGACACATTAGAATGTTTTGCTGCCGATGAAACAATTTAAAAAATATCACCTCATTTTGGTCTTGTAACAAACCCACACAGGGTGAAGGGCAATTATTATCACCCTCATTTTAGAAATGATGAAAGGGAGGCTGATGTCCTGTGTGGCTAAATGACTTTAGTACAGCTAAATAGCTAGTAAATGGTGGGCTTTAGATTATATTTCAGACTATAACTCCTCAGAAATTTTATACCAATTTCACACTATAATATGCCACTCATAAACCACAAATAAGTATTCAGTCTAAGTAGATGCTAATATAATTTCAAACAGAAAAGCTTTGAATATTTGGTCACATCCTACTCTAACACATTCCAGTTTTATTGCTTGGCTCTGATATATCTATTTACTTCATTTCAGAAAACATTTTCTCAATAAACTTATCAAATTATAATTTGGCTAAAATCATCTTTTGAAAATTCTTATAAAATACTTAAGAATTCCTATAGTTGTTTCTGTGTGAATCTTTATAAGTTCTCTAAATCCTCTGGTACCCCCTTCAATTCCTACATGAAAGGAGAAAAGCCAAAAAGCTATTTTCCCCACATACTCTAGAAAAAGCAGTGGCCATTTGATCCATTTGTGTGTCACAAAATATAAATGGAAAAACCTGATTGGTGGAAAGTTTGATTCTGGAAATATATGATTCTGGAAAGTTTGGCTTTCCCCAGTAAAGAGTCACTACATTTGGTGCATCTTTTCTCTTCTTGCTTTAAGTTTGGGCACAACATCTGCAAAGGCAGCATTCATCAATTGTGAAATATCCAGATAATGCTTTTTTTCTTATTTTCCCTGGTCCCTGAAACCCCTAAAACAACTTAAATCATGTTAAGTATGCTTTATGTCACAACTTAGAAAAGACAATGTCAACAGCATCCTTAGGTAATATATGCATATGCATCATACATATTTACCTGAGGGCAGGTGGGAACCCATTAATCAAGGAATAAATGTGTATCTACCATGCTAATATCCTTCAGGGGCAGGGCATTTTTGTTGGGTTAAATATCTTGGTGATGCAGACTTACTTTTCAGCCTTACACATTCCTGACTTGAATATTTGCTGCAAAAGCAACTTGCTTTCCCCATTGTCATCACCTTTCCCTTATTTCCACCCTTCCATCTAGCAACATTGCTTTCTCATTACTCTATCTTCTGTAACACTGTCTGTTGAAGTCTAGGTATAATCCTTCAACCTTAACTGAAACAGTATCTCTTATATAGACACTTGCCTGATATCTGTGACCAAACCATTTTCTCCTTTTAATCTCCTTGGAAAATGTTTCACTGCTCATGAAGCATTTGTATTTCATACTTTAATTTTGTTGAGTGTACTAGTTCTATTTCCTTGCCTTCTGCAAAATCATCACCATCACTCCCAGTAGAGCACAAAGCTTCTGGGGGGCAGGAAGAGTATGTGGCTATTTTTAATTAATAATGTGATTTTCTTTAGCCACCCAGTACATGGCACAGATCCTGATATTGGAGTGATATTGGTGGGATAGCCATGAATACCAAGGTTGATATGTTGATTTTGCTGTAAAAATTAATTGCCTTCATTGTGTCCTTCTATACGGCTACATACTTGGCAAAAATTATAGTCAGAAAAGAGGATGAGTTATCTCCTTGAATCTTAACTTTTAGAGAGTTTGGTCTTTATAAATATAAAATGATCTCAAGAATAAAGATTTCCAGAAAGCACCCATGCATATTGTTAACAGGGTTAGCAAACTACTGCACACAGGTCAAATCTAGCCCACTGGCTATTTGGTAAAGAGGTACTGGAACACATGCAGTTTATGAATGATCTAAGGCCACTGTTGTACAAAGACTGAGTAATTACCCCAGAGACTAATACATATATATAATATGTATATATATAAATACACACACACACACGTACATATCCCACAAAGTCACAGATATTTGGTATCTGGGCCTTTGAAAAGCTTACTAAATCTTGCTAGTAAATTGGTCAAAAGCAACAATTATTCAAATTGTTAGGTCAAATAAGTTAGAGAAATAAAATTAAATAAAATTAAATAATTGTCTTAAGACAGACCTCCTCAGAGCCTGTGATTCATATTACATGTTACATGTATTCCTATTATGCATTACTAATTTTCATGTTCCCCAATATTCTTGATCACTGGAAATTTTTAATGGACTGTATCTCATGCCTAGTTACCTGAGGATCAACAGGTTGGCCAATTGTTGCTTTAGTGAAGTGCATAAAAAACAAACAAACAAAAAAAAAACTGAATTGCAGTTTCTCCTTTAAAGTATTGCCCTCTTCTGATAATATTTAACTCTCTGTGAATTGCCGTATTATGCTAGTGATTTTCTCTAATACAATTAAGCCCCTTAGCAAACTGACCCATGATAAAAGGACCACTTAATCTTGCTTCAGGTAAAAGTAACTATGTACCTTGTGCTGTAAACAAGTAAGGCAGTAATTATCTCAGTGATGTGGATAATTAACATCAAAACCACAGCAATGTACTTGAGGGGAAATTTTACAATCACAGATTTAAAATTACTTGTGTGTTAGTTGCTTACCTGAGTCTCTTTGCAACCTAATGGACTGGGGCCTGCCAGGCTCCACTGTCTGTAGAATTTCCCAGGCAAAAATACAGGAGTGGATTGCAATTTTCTCCTCCAGAGGATCTTCCTGACCCAGGGGTTGAACCCAGGTCTCCTGCACTGCAGGTAGATGCTATGCTGGCTGAGCCGCCAGGGAAGCCCAATTACTTAAAGGGAGATGGGAGGGAGGTTCAAAAGAGAGGGGTTATATGTATACCTGTGGCTGATTCATGTTGAGGTTTGACAGAAAACAACAAAATTCTGTAAAACAATTATCCTCCCATTAAAAAATAAATTAATTTTTTAAAAAATGGAACGTGAGCCAAAAAAAAAAAAATACTTAATCTAATATAAATTGAGGCTGTAATATGTAATACCAGGTTTAGGCATATTAATGTGATTTTTTACACAATTAATAACCCAATTAGATGTAGAAACTAGTTTCCATATTTTCTGATTAGTTCTTACATTACTGTTTTGTTCAGTTCTTCCTTTAAGAAAATACAGTTTGCCTCATTTATATTCCTTTAGACATTTTTCCTTCAACTTAAGTAAACACATTGTGTAAAAAGGTGCTAACTCAAAATATATTATTTTCCCAAAGGCTTAAAAATGTGCAGTTTACTTAGTTATTTCATTCATTTAACCTAATACGTGATACAAACGTAATTATAATTAAGTTGACACACGCATACTCCAAAGAGACCATCTAGGATTATCTCACAAAGGTAAATTCAGTATATAAAGATCCATAGTCTCAGCTTTATAAATCATGCAACTCATTTACTATAACCGCAAATGCCTTCCGAGTATCAGAGGAGAGACAGCACTGTGTAGGAGAACCTATTCTGATGTTGGAGTCAGACTCCAGTTTGAAACTATGTCCCTTTGTTCTTCCAACTTCAGCTTTTAAGTGGGCAGAAGTCTTCTGACAAGTAAAGCCTGAGTACTTTGGCACTAGGTACTAAATGTACTAAAAGTACAAGGGAACTTTATCCCACAGTTTGGCAGTGGTACAGATTTCACCTATTTCTCATAAAATTCCTTCATTGATGGTGTCTAAAATATTTTCTTTGTTACAAGTTTGTTTCCTTGTCCTATTAGTACAGTTGAAAACACTATTAGTAATACCTATAAATGGAATATGTCCTTGAATACCTTACTTGCTAAGCATATTTATTTAATAATTATAAAATTATTTGTAATAGTTAAATAATATATGCACAGTGCTTTAAGATAAAAAATAAATAATAAAATCTCAGCATAGGGAAGGTAACAGCTTATAAAACAAGTAGTTGAAACACATATTGCGGAAGTTTTTGCAAAATTACTAAAGTCCTTTTCAACTTGTAAGTATTCCTGGTAATTTGTTGCAGAACAGTGCCAAAAGTGTTATCAGTTACCCAAGGAAATAAGCAGATATTCTTTACACTAAAGTCAGGGAGCATGCATGTGCGCACATGTGCGCGCGCGTGCACACACACACACACACACACACACAAAGAATTTCCCTAAAATCTCAAAAAGGGAAAATTAAAATATGTTCTATATTATTAAGGATAATATTTTTACATATAAACAGAACTACAGAACTATAATGGCCTCATCCTTATTATTTAATATTTGAACACACTTCTACCATACAAGTTAGGTAGAGAAGGGCACATGAAAAATACTTATTCTCATGCTTCATGGAATTTATTACTGAAAGGTAGAGAACTGAGAGTGATTGCATACGATACTGTTTGCGCTAGAAGCTGAACCTGCTCCACGAATACCTGCCTATCTCTACTTACGCACATATGTAAACACATGACTTTGTATGTTAATATATGTTAATAATTGAAATAATAAGCTATATACACATTTGCTTGGAATAGTCAGAGAGAAAATTCATTGGAATTCATCCTGGACTGCAAATAGCAAGAAACTTTAGGACAGGAAACTAGTCTTTTCAATGATTATTTTCAAGATTTTATGAAGTCCTTAACAAAATGAAAATTGATCTTTTTAAAACGTGAAAATGTATCATCTGAAATATATGAGTCCACAGAAATTTAAATATACCTATATGAGGAATAACACTATTGTTGGAATTATAAGGCCTCATGTACATTTAAATATACTTACTGATATGTATACACAAAAGTACCTAAAGCAGCACTTTTAAAACTTAAGATTTTCTAAAAAATGAATTCATAATTACTGACAAGGGAAAATTATTTCAACTCTCTTTCAAAATTCTATAAATTCTCCCACTAAATGGCTTTTGATGTCACTTGTATAATTTTATAATAAAATTATAACATTACAAATGTATTGCTATTGTTAATCTTTTAAAATATTTAGGTAGCAAACATTCATGTAGTGCCTACTATGCCCCAGCAATAAGATAGATGCTATAAATACAATAGTGAACAAGAGACACAGGTTCTCTATATTTCAGTAACTCACATTCTGCTAGGAGTGAGAGGATTTCAATAATAAGCAGGCATGTATATATAGAGAATATTTTTCATGAATTGCAGATTTATGTATTTCTTCTTTAAAAACATTTGTTTTTCTAAATCATCACATTTTAATTGAGGCCTTTAAACATAAGTTTTATCCATTGCTGTCTCAATTTGAAAGAAATTGTCTATTACTTTACCTATTTCCATAAGTTTCTATCTCTGGTTCTATTTCCACAGATTTAAAATATTATTAGACCACAAAATATACTTCTCCTTGCTTTCACTGAAGCTATTATTAGCCAGATTTTATCTTAATTCCTATTTTGTTATTCTAAACTTCCAAAAGCCATTTCTTCTACAACCAAAGCACAAGCTTCACTTCAAAAATACATAAAAGAAAATTGATTTTCATCCTGAAAATGTCAAGTTTCTGCCTATAATACTCCGCTATAGTTTTCTGAAACAGCAAAGTTCAAAAAGAGCCATCGACCTGATGGCCCTTTGACACATTATGATGGATTCAATGTGTCTACTACCATACTGCCAGAATGTCCTCCAAGAGAATGAGACAATCAATGAAGAATAAAAAATCTAAACTGGCTGAACACCTGCTTGTTTTAAACGAATTAAAAGAAAAATACTGGTCTTTCAATTTCTCTGGGGAAAGAGTTTTATAAACTCTATAATTAACTTGTTTCTCTTTTTCTGGCTTTGATGAATCAGATAGTGCCTAAAAGTTAAACTCTGTATATAGATAATAAACTTAAAATATAGCTGCTATGTATTGTTCTTCTCCAAAAGAGAATGAAAATATTATGTAAAGGATACAATTTCATGAAAAAACATAAACATTACTCACTGTTGTGTCTTGTCTTTCCCTCATCCAGTGATCCTGGCAACTTCAACTGTGTCTAGTGAATAATGCTTCCATTTTCCTATAGGATAGAGTTATTGATCAATGCCACATCAAAGCAAAGACTTTATTCAGGTACAGAACATAGGAGCAATTCATTTTCTTATAGATTATACTTAGGCTTACAATGAATTAATGCAAATTCTGAAAAGTAAATTATGCAGTCATAACTTAAGTTTTGGAAGCGTCATACTTCTGATTGAAAACTTAACTCTCAGAATGCATACCAACACAAATGTTCCATAAATGTTCTCTACTTGGAAAACAAAATTTCACTCCCATCTGCAAATATTATGCCATGTGACCAGAGTCCTAACAAGGAAGCACAGTATAAATTCTCCTTCAGTGACACTAAAAATATGGTTTTTATAGTATGGTAAATGGATGAAAGACAATTAAGAACAACTATATAGTTTGAAGATGACTTTTGAGTCTATAGCAATTTTAGTTTACAGAATGTTATATAATACTCTTATTTCCTTTAGGTTCACAAATTTTGTACTTATGCTTTATGAAAGATGAAATGGATGATTTTATGATAATGTAATGAAAAGTCCTAAGACATTTTAGCTACTGTCATTACTGCTACTAAATTTTAATCTTCCTCAAAATCGAAGGCTTTGCTTTAATTATTCTCACAGTTCTGTTAGCACTGCATTGAGTATATATATAGCAGGAAATACAGCACACATAAATGGAAACAGCTATAGTTTGTTTGAAACACTTAAACATGTTCCCTTGAAATTCTGAAGTAGATATGAGGTTGACAAATGCTCCTCATTTATAAAACACAAAAATAATGCTTTGTTTCTCAAAACTAAACTCTGCTTGTGAACTACTGAATAAGTAGAGATAAATACATAAAAATTACATCTTAAAATCGTACTTCTAAAATGATCTACATTAAACAGCAGAAGGTAAATAACATGCAAAAAGAGATAATTTTTTATAAAAATTGAGAGCATAAAATTGAAATTTTAAAAATATTGTGTTTACATGAACATATTAAGATTTGTATATAAAATAAAAATTAAGAATGCATAAAAGTGAATTTTATACCTCTTTAGGGACTAAGGAATATATAACTTTAAGGAAAAAATAAATTAGGACAGTTTCAATTTTTTAAAAAAATTAAACAGTATGTTAATCTATTTTTTCACAGTGAAATATAAGCTTAGCATCAACATATAAAACATATCAGTTGAATCTTTGTAGGCAGATTATAGATGGGGCTGGATAGGATCTTCAAAATTGATACCTGCACCTGCCAAGCCCACTTTGGTCCCTTGGTAGCATCTGTGCCATTTTTGTATAGCTCTATGGCCTCATGGAATGTATTCTGGAAACTCCTGACATAGATAATTTCTTAACAGACTTTAATGAAAGCTCTAAAAAGGATATGCCACTTTATCTTTTTTAATCAACAATGACTATACTAAAAGGACAAGTAGTATAGTGACTTCCTTCATGTAAATAGGCTCTGAGTACAGTGCCATAGATGAAAAATGACTCAAGTTTTCCCTAGGAAGTCACTATTCTCTTCTGAATAGTGCTAAACCTTCAATTAATCCCAATTTAAATAAATCACATTTCACTGTACTTTGGGTCTATTTGGCAATATAGTGGGGTTACCCAGGGATTTCTGAGTAATGATTATACATTAGAAAGTATAAAAGAAAGTGAAGAAGGTTTAAAAATTAATATTTAAGGTATTGAATGCCTCCAGACCTGGAGACAACAGTTAAATGAAAGGGAAAATTTGAACAATTCTAGCAAATATAAATTATATATAAAAAATTCAATTTTGTTTGATTGTGCCTATATGTTATCACTATACTTTCAAAGATCAAATAATTACTTAAAATTTCAATTTAAACTTATATCATCAGTCCTAGTTTTGAGAAGTTATAAATCAGAGCTTCTATCCAGAGTGCAGGATTTCAATAAATAATTTATACATTTACTAAAATTAAGAGGTAGAATAAAGGTGACATCTAAGGTTAGTACCAGCTCCTGAGATATTTCCTTTATCATAACTATAAAAAAAATTTAAAACCTAAGTTTCTATATTGATACTTTGATAATACCTCCTCTAGAGGTCTGTGTTCAGTTCAATTCAGTTCAGTTCAGTTCAGTTCAGTTGCTCAGTCATGTCCGACTCTTTGCAACTCCATGGACTGAAGCACTCCAGGCTTGCCTATCCATCACCAACTCCCTGGGCTTACTCAAACTCATGTCCGTTGAGTCGGTGATGCCATCCAAACATCTCAGCCTTTGTCATCCCCTTCTCTTCCTGCCTTCAATCTTTTCCCCAGCATCAGGGTTTTTTCCAATGAGTTTCCAGTAGCATATTGGAGAGCTACCAACCTGGGGAGTTCATCTTTCAGTGTGCTATCTTTTTGCCTTTTCATACTGTTCATGGGGTTCTCAAGGCAAGAATACTGAAGTGGTTTGCCATTCCCTTCTTCAGTAGACCACATTTTTCAGACCTCTCCGCCATGACCTGTCCATCTTGGTGACCCTACACAGCATGGCTCATAGTTTCATTGGGTTAGACAAGGCTGTGGTCCATGTGATCAGTTTTATTATCCTTCTGTGATTGTGGTTTTCATTCTGTCTGCCCTCTGATGGATAAGGATAAAAGGCTTAGAGGTCTATGTAGTATCAAGAGTAAACCCAAGCCTTTCTGCTTATTCTGAAGTGCCTCAATATTAGCGAGAATAATAACATAAGCAGAGACTCTATTATTTACCACACACAACTTCACACAGCTCTTTGGAAACACGTTCCCTAATGAACTCAAACTAATACTAGAATTACTAACTGAGAAAATTGTTTGCTTTTTAAAATCTTATTCGTGATTGGCCTCTGTAATATCTGTGATGTAGTAATTCAGTATTCAACCAATGAGACAGTTTAACTGCATTTCAGCTCCTAAACAGTGCCATTAAATAAATGCACAACCATTGACACATTTATGGTGTGATCTAATTAAGCAACCACTCTACCTTGACAATACCTGAATAAGAAAGCTGTATGATATTTATTAAGGTAAAAGACTGTTATGTTTCAAGCATAGAATTTCAATCTCTGAAAACTCCATTCACAGTAGAGTGATACTTTGAATTCTCGATCCAATATAAACACTAAAGTCAAAATTGATAAAAATACAAAATTATGCATTGCTATTGCTTCATTTTTTAATAATCATTACAACTACTCCATCCAGTTTCATAAAATCCCTTCATATTTTAAGCCATGATATAGTAAAGCAGAATCATACAGTGGAAGGAGGGTTGTCAGCCCACTTTACTGTTTGGCATTTGACAAAGTTCTCTATCAAACTATGCTCTCATTTATTGATTTATAAAGTCAGTATATTGTACCTGACCATTTCTAACATGTCTTACAGATCTGTGATTCAAGACCATGTAGTTTTAAATCAGAAGTAGACACTGGCTTCAACTCAAGAATTAATAGCAGTCATTTGATAGTGAACATTCATGTGAATGAGGATTTGATTACTGATCTGGGAAAGGATGCTGTGTTCAGGATGTGGGATGGCTGAGTAGTGGTGATCTGTGTCACAAAATTGTCACATCTGCAGTGGATTTAACCAGAAAGAAGTTAAAGTAAGACTCAGTAATAGAATATACCTCCTTGAATTCAAGTGATAAAACCATTTAAATTGGAGAACTATTTTGAATATTTCACTTCAAACCTTTTAGAGAAAATAACATTAATTCTTCCTGGTTGTCATGAAATAAATAGATTTCATGACCATTTACCTGCTTAGAAACCTAGAGATTCTCAAACAAACAAACAGAAAACTAAAGTACTGCATTTATTTTTCTTAAAAGCCCTTAGAAAATGTCGTTTCAGTGATATAAGAAATATAAACCACCAGGCTTCCCTGGTGGCTCAGTGATACAGAATCTGCCTTCAATGTAGGAGACTGGGTTTCAATCCCTGGGCCAGAGAAGATCCCCTGGGGAAGGGAACGGCAACCCACTCCAGTCCTGTTTTCTAGGAGAGTGGAGCCTAAAGGGCTACAGTCCATTCTGACTTCACAAAGAGTCAGACACAACTTAGAGACTAAAAAACAACAAACAAAGAAATATGTAATAGCTATTGTTAATCAGAAGAATAAATTTATATTTCAAGCAAAAACACTAGTATATAATAGAGAAGTTGAATAGACCAAAAGAAAATACATTTTTTATGAAAAGAAATTCTTAGTCACTATATTTATTAAGGTCATTTTTAAACCTAGGTAACCATCTAATCAAAATATTATGATTTTTGTTTTTTTTTCAAGATAAAGCAACAAACATGTTTAAATGAAGGAATGGTCTTTGATTTTTTTTAACAGTTTTAACTTAGTCAAAGATAGGCACAAAATTTAGAAAAAGCTGTTAAGTGAACAGGGCTTTGTTTGTGATCAAAGTGTTTAATATATGACTTTACAGAAAGGTTAGTGGCTATTTTGCATAACAAGATGCTCAATGAATGGCCACTTCAGAGTATTTGGATATTATAAATCATTACAATACCAGTTTGAAATCTAAAAGGCCTTCTAATACTCAGCATGCTACAATAACTCCATGAAATTATATTTGGCATAGTTCAAGAGTGCACATCTCATGATTACTTTTTCCTACTGAGAAAGCTCACATAGAACACATCATTTTTTTAATTACATTTTATAGAATATTTATGGTATTGATAGAACGTAAGAAAAATTCAAAGATGCAAAAAAGGAGAGATGGAGTTTATGTATATTAAAACAAAGGCAGAATTTAAACATATGTACTATTAAAAGACATTTTTCTTTTAGATTGTCTTTGCATGAGAGAGCTTTTATTAGAAAAAAAGTATTGGTTTCTGCAAGACAGAAACTGCTTCACAAGTTCTAAAAGCCTTTTAAACACAAAGATCTACAAAAATGATTTATCTTATGCAAACTTAAGTGAAAGTCAGCTGAGGAATATTGCAGAGATCACTCAGATTCTATTCCATACTTTCTCCCACAAACAGCTATATAATTACATTTAACAAATTCTGAGGAAATGTAAGAATTCCTTTAGATAACAGATTATGCTTTGTAATTGGCAATAAAAAGTACTGTAGAATTCCTAGATACTTTTTTTTAAGGTTTTTCTTTACCTCCAGTGGTCCAATGAATCTCTGCATTTAAATTGGCAAAGCCTTAGTGAAACCTTAGTATATTACGGGGGTAAAATGACAAAACTGGAATCAGCTTTGCTTCTATGTTAAAAAGAAAATATGATTGACTACATGAATGTGACTTTTTACTTTTTTAGATGTCATACACATAGTCAAGCATATTTTCTTTCTAAAGCAAACAGCCAACTCATTGGAAAAGACCTTGATGCTGGGAAAGACTGAGGGCAAAGGAGAAGGGGGCAACAGAGGATGAGATGGTTGGATGGCATAACCGACTCAATGGTCATGAACTCGGGTAAACTCCAGGAAATGGTGACAGACAGGGAAGCCTGGTGTGCTGCAGTCCACAGGGTTACAAAGAGTTGGACACTACTTGGCAACTGAACAACAATGTGCATGTCTATGTGTATGTAAGGATGTGGGTGAAGGATGTGTATGTCAGGATGTGACTGTACATATGAATATCTTTCTTTTTTTTTTTTTTTTTTGGAATGAATATCTTTCTTAAAGGATTATGATAGCCTTCCTTTATGGTTACCTTAACATTAAACAATGTGCCTGTAATACAGGAGACTGGTGTTTGATCCCTGGGTTGGGAAGATCCCAACTTTTATCTGTTCTATAATGTTTTACATGTTAACAATATTGTATTGGTTGCATTTTTTGTAAATTTGCTTTCTCAGCTCATAGGATGCCTTTGGAGGTTGCAGAATACCTCAAAATATGCCACTTTTGAGCTAAAATTAATAATAAACCCTGCAAATATACAAATAACACTCTAACCTTTCTTCTTTTTCTAAAAAGCAAGAGAGGAAATTTACATGTGAAAAATATTCTCCCTGTTCCAGGAGGAACATAATATTCTTATTATTAATATAAACAGGAAAGAGAAGCTGAAACCAAGGGAATTCTCAATAAGGTGACCTTGTTAAAATAATTCTTATTCTCTAAATTATGAGTTGGGGTTAACATAGACATACTGCTATATATAATATAGATAGCAAGGACCTAGTATATGGCATAGGGAACTCTACTCAACATCCTGTAGTAATCTATATGGGGAAAGAATCTAAAGAATGAATGGAAATATGTATATGTATAACTGAATCAATTTGCTGTTACACCCAAAACTAACATAACATTGTTTATCAACTATAATATAAAATAAAAAAAAATAAAAGCTACCAAACAATCCAGAGAAAAACAAAGTTTATAATTTGAAAAGGAAAAACAAATTTTTATCTTCCTTTAGCCTCTCAACATGGTTTAGGTGGCTCAGGCTAAGAATCTACCTGCAATGCAGAAGATGTGGGTTCTATCTCTGGGTCAAGAAGATCCCCTGCAGAAGGAAATGGCAACCCACTCCAATATTCTTGCCTAGGCAGTGCCATAGACAGAGGAGCCTGGCAGGCTATAGTCAATGGGGTCACAAAAGCATCAGATATGACTGAGAGACAAAACAACAAAATGGCTTTGTTACTTTTTCACATATGTTTCTCTTTGTTCAACCTTCTGTAAAGGCATGTAAGGTTTGTGCAAGAGAAATACCCTAAGAGGACAGATGCAAAAATTTGCTTCCCCATACACTTTCATCTTATACCATTTGACATAGTTATTAAATCATTATACACTGAAAATACTTGAATTTATTTTTATTCCTTTAAAATGAAAATATTTCAGTACAGACATCTGATGTTCATGTCTATTTATTTTTAAATTGGAAAATTTAAACCAAATTGTCTAATCCACCTGAAATTGATTCTGATATAAAGTGTTAATGGGTCCAAAAGTATGAATTATTACATTTAAAATTTTATTCACACTTTGCACTATAGTTTGCAAACTCATCATGGAAACCATAACACCTAATTTACAGATACATACTTTGATCTTTGTTTGAAAAGTAGAATTGTATTCTCAAATCTTTACTAATGGAATATTACTGTGTAACTACTCTTAACTAACATGACATTAAATCTATTATAAAATTGATATTTGTTTATTTTCATTTTTACAGAGTACTTTCAGCTTGGTATATAGATGTGAAACGTGTTACCAATTTGAATTAAATGCTGCCAGTCAAAATCTTTCAAATATCTAAATCTCAGCTAAGTTGTGTGGAAGATACAAAGAATCAGAGACGCAAATCCCTGTTCTTGGAAAGCTTACCAGTTGAGATCAGTAGGCTTCTGTCCACATATATTAATAATTATAATTTAAGGCAGACTATAGTAAATCATCAGAACTTTATCAAGCACTGAAGAGAATCGGGGCGGGGGTGGGGGGAAGACAGGAAGAAGTCCTGAGACACCTTCAAAGAACACTGAGATGTTGGATAGGGCTCTGGCAGTTGATAAAATTCACAAGATGAAAAAAAGAGGGAATCAGGATGAATAAATACCCAAAGCAGGGAAATATGAGCCCTACAAATAATGTGGTTTCTCTTCAGCTGTACAAGTTGTAGAAAATTTGGGGGACAGATTGTGAAAGCCTACCTGAAATGCCCCAAGAGCCTGGATACTGTAACTTTGAGATAGAAGATGTTAAGTTGATGGTTTCCAATAGGAGATAGGTAAGTATTAATCCAGGAAATTAAGCTATTAGCACAAATTCCCTATAAAAGGGGAAGACAGTAGGAGACAATTGCATTCAATCATGCACTTTCTCACTTATGCATCCATTCAGCAGCGATTTATAAGTACCTGCTGTGAACTAAGCATTGTTCTGAATTTGCACCCATAGAAATTAATAGACTGCAATAACTTGGTAAGTTTTATCTGTCATGCATGGGATGTGAAGATGTTTTTCTAATATGACAACAACAGTAACAAAAACACAAATAAACCATAAAACAGTAGACTGTAAATGTGGGTACACATTTATAAAATTAGTTTCATAGTAAAACATCTTTAAAGTAAATCAAATGCCATGCTGAAAAAAATATGTACAACTAATATTTCAGTTCCAGGTTTCATTTCCCCAAAATACCCAAAATCCCCGTGGATGAATAAGACTACATCATAAACACATGGGCAGTTATTCAAGTTTTGCTCACCCTGTCTTATAATATTGATATAATGTCCCTCACCACCCTTTCCAGGTACTTAACTTTTTTGTTTGTTTTTGGTAAACATTCATGTTAGAATAAATCAACCCTGAATATTTTTTAGAAGGACTGATGTTGAAGCTAAAGGTACAATAATTTGGTGATCTGATGTGAAGAACCGGCACACTGGAAAAGAGTCTGATGCTGGGAAAGATTGAAGGCGGGAGGAGAAGGGGGCAGCAGAGGATGAGATGGTTAGGTAACATCACTGAATCAGTTTGAACAAACTGACATGAATTTGAGCAAACTCTAGGAGGTAGTGGAGGACACAGGAGCCTGAGGTGTTGCAGCTCTTGGGGGTCACAAAAAGTCAGACAAGACTTAGTGACTGAACAACAACAATTCATATAGCAATTATTCTTTTCTAAATTTATGTTAGCCCATGGGAAACTTTCTGTTAGTTGGATGCCAATGCAACATTATTGTGTAACTACTCTTGAGTAGTTACATTCTAGTGTGGGGAAACACAGTCAGAAAAAAAAAATAGAGAAAAAACTATTTATACTTGAAAGGAAATTGACTTTTAAGAGCTTATGTCAGGGTCTAAGATAACAACTCAGGTTGGGAACTGGCACTTACTTCAGACAGTATGACAAGGCAGAGTGATCTGGTGAAGTGATATTTAAACTGAAGCCTAAAGTATGTGAAGATGATAGACATTTGAGCAACAACCAGTTCAGGCAACCTGAATAAGACAAGGTAAAACCATGCTATAAAAAAATAAAACAGTCTCAAATTCTATGCTTTATGATTCATTGAATTTTGGTAAGTACATTTAAATAACTGTTTGCTTTTATTTTTAATACTGAAAATCATTTTGAAAGAATGGTTTCAAAAAGAGTTTTAAATCCTAGTGTCCTCACAGCTATAGTCTTTGAAACAGACACCTGATGAGACAAGGCTTCTAAAAATGTATCTATAAAAACAAGATAGAAAACAAAAATTATATCATATATTTCATGTTTTCTTTATATTTCATGTTTCATGTTTCTTAACATATATAACACATTTCTAATATAGTTATTCATTTTCTATTCTAGTTATTCTATTTCTATTCTAGTTACATTAATTTTGTGTACGTAAGATATTAATAGTTGACATACTGAGTTAATCAGATTCTAGCTATGATCATTAAACAAATGGGTTTTCTGAAGTAATTTACTGAGTTCCATTTAAACTGTGTTTAATTTGCAGGCTTTTATTAAAACATACTAATTGTTTAACATTCTATTTATGGTGTTACTGTATTATACATCTTAGTTATGTATTAGGGCAAAATTGGCACCTTGAATCATATCAGACTAATGCGTTTGTCTGTATATAAATCCTAGTTAACAGGAACTTAATCATTAACCTTTTATATGTGTCAGTATTCAAGGACTAAGTTTATTGACAATAATTATCTGAGAATACAAATATTTCTAAAATTTTAGAACCATTTAAGGTAGCAGGCTAAAATTTAGGAATGCTGTGTGTGCTATGCTTAGCTGCTCAGTCATGTTTGACACTTTGCGACCCCATGGATGGCAGCCCAGGCTCCTCTGTCCATGGGGATTCTCCAGGCAAGAACACTGGAGTTGGTTGCCATGCCCTGTTTGAGGGGATCTTCCTAACCCAGGGATCGAATCCAGGTCTCCTGCATTGCAGATGGATTCTTACCCACTGAGCCAGCAGGGATGCCCAATATGAATCTAAATGTTATTTTGTGTTATAAATGTATATGGGGCATTACAAAAAAAATTTATACTGCATTTCATGTTGAACCATTTAAGCACAGGTCGAATGAAATTTAGTTTATAAATTACAACTTTTGAAGCTAAAGATTACTTTGAAGTCTCTTTTACTCAGTCGTGCCCGACTCTTTGTGACCCCTTTGACTGCAGTCCACCAGGCTCCTCTGTCCATGAGATTTTCTAGGCAAGGATACTGGAATGGGTTGCCATTTCCTTCTCCATCTGTGTATGGAAAGCACCTAGAATGGTGCTTCATAAGTAATAATCTCTAAGAAAATGTTAAATGATATCATTACCACTACTCTTTGAATATAGAGCAGCAGCAAAATTCTCAGGAGAGAAAATAGGGGTTTTACTGGGAAGACAAGAATGATTTACATTTTGTTTGTAGAAATGTACTGTTACATTAGGAAAGTTAGGAAAATCATGCAGCAAGACTGTGTGACAAAAAGCCGATAAGACATTAAGAAAGAGACGAAAAAGCATTAAGTTTTTTGTGACTTGAAAGGCAAAGTGAAATAGGAGCATAGCTGCAAGGCGTGCCCAGGAGGCTGAAGAGCACCTGAAGCGTGATGCCAGGAACCCTGAGCCACAGGCGGCAAAGTGCTCAGCACCCCCGCGGAGGGACAGAGTGCATACCTGTCACGCTTCCCCAAGTCAGAGAGCGGAAGACGGCAGCCCTGGAGGAGGTCAAGCAACAGCTAAAGGAGGACCGCAGGAGCTCCAGGAGAAAGGCCGCCTGGACCACTGATAGAAACCAGGAAAGAAGGAGGCAGACTAGACAGCCTAGTAATGGCAGTACGAACACACGCCTTGGTGGCCACAGCCCCCACGGAACGACCTGGACCTGTGGGGTCTGGCTGCTCTGACAGTGTCACCTGAGCACAGGCCCAGGGTACGGGTCTAGGGAAGCGGCTTCATCCATGGAAAAGCCGAGCTGAGCCTTACCCAGGAGGTTCAGGGTTCCCTGCTATCCTAGAGGGCCTCCTGTCTCCTGGAACTGCCATCTGTGCAAACTCAGTTGCAAAAAAAGAGATCAGTGGCAATATCCGTGAAGGCCCAAGACCCCACCAAGTGCCACTCGTACTGTCCAGAACCAGCTGACAGGTAAAGTGGCTAGGAATATGACCTGAGAAAAACCCCTGCCCAGCCCGGCTTGCTTAGACCTGTCCTGTCTCAGCTTGGCTGTTCCCCTAACCGCCAGCTCAAAAGTGATCCTGCCATAGCCTCAGGTCTGGATGCTAGGACCTCTCCAGATGGAACAGGCAGCTAAAAGCTGGCCTCCTTTGGGAGGAATTTTCAGAGCCAAGTTTGGGGCCCCTTTCCAAGGGCAGGCCTTTAGGATGGTGCTAATGGTCAGGGAGAATGGGCCCATCCATAACTCTCTAGCACGTTCCCTGTGGGTGGGGGAAGGTAGTATTAGATCTGCACTCTCTAGAAGAGTTGGAGACCCATGTCACGATGGGTAGAATCCAAATGCCACCTGCTCCTCTGAAAATGGGGCAGCTGGGGCAGTGTGGGTGAGCAGCTCTGGGCTCTTTATTGGTTGAGACTTTAGGCTTGTCCCTTCTTCTTGGCCTTTTTCATCTCCTCAGTTGAAACTGAAGTGGTGGAAGCAGATGTGTTCTGAACAATTTGCCTTTCTCAAACTTGGGCAGCTTCCCCAGGCTTCCACAGATTCTAGACTGTTTAAAAACTCCATGTAATTTTTAAAAGAAAGTGTCATGAACACATACAAATTAACTAAAGAAAAGGAATTAAACTTAAAAATTAACACTAAGTCAAACTTTTACATCTCTCTCTTTGAGGGAAAAAAAAAAGGTACAATAGCAAAATCCAAATTTTTATTTTTATATTATTAATCAGAAAAAAATGTGATCTATAGTATTGAATGGTTAAGACATTCTTGGTATTGAGTGAAGTATATAACATCTGGGAAGACCACACATTTTTTTTGTCCTGCAGAGTCCTAGTCCCCTATTTTTCTGATGTCACTTTTTGTTTAGACTTTGCCCCAGACTTCTCAATAATTAACAAAATGTTACTATTAGTAGACAGATAAAAACATGTCAGGATTATTTTTATAGATCTCCACTTTGTATCTCCAGTTGTGAAAACACAAATGGGTAAAAAGCAATTTTCTCACCTTATGGTTAAATAAGTAATAAATAAGCTATAAGACAAATCTCTCTTCCTGGTCCCTTCCAGACATGGTAACTCCAATTGTACTTCATAGAGAGCACATAAAAGCCCTCCACTGTGTAAAAAGAACATAGTGGTTGAAGTATTCAAAACCATCATCTAAGACCTCCCACTTAGTTGACCAGCCTATGACCAGATGGGGCCATAGGCTCTGCCATAGTTTGTGAGATACTTGAAATTACAAGGCACGGATGGTAGTAGGTGGGGTTATTGTGAAAATGAGAGAATCATTGTTTTGATGGATGTAAAATAAGTATAGGAAATACAGATCCAACAGTCCTGCTATAGAGCACATAGAATAGCCTGAGACTTCCTGTAACACACGACTTGTCATTTACTGTTTGGTGTAAATCTATTGAATATTAATTTATTGATTTAGTATTTTAGTGCTTATTTAGTTTTAACCATAAACACTTTCTACAGCAATGAACAGCTGATCACCCCCAAAAATACACATGTAAAACCTAAATTTTCATTTCTCGAGAAAATTGGTATCATTCACATACAATATTTGTTGGCATGTACTGTAATTTTATCACTGGCCACATGCAAAATAGAAGATAAAATTGCCAAAGAAGCAGTAGCACCAGTTATAGAAGTGACTAGCTATACTAATAAGACTATGCCCTAAAACAAATATTTAAAACATGCAGCTCCATAAAGTGCATAAGGTATGCTACTGCTGCTGCTGCTGCTAAGTCGCTTCAGTCGTGTCTGAATCCCTGCGACCCCATAGACGCCAGCCCACTAGGCTTCGCTGTCCCTGGGATCCTCCAGGCAAGAACACTGGAGTGGGTTGCCATTTCCTTCTCCAATGCATGAAAGTGAAAAGTGAAAGTGAAGTTGCTCAGTTGTGCCTGACTCTTAGTGACCCCATGTAATTCATGAAGTGCAATATTGTACTCCATTCAAAAGGAGATTATCTACACATTTTTGAAGCTAAAACTGTTTCAGCACACTGTCTTTTGCAGTGTGCGTTCATTACTCAGGGCTTCCCAGGTGGCACTGGTGGTAAAGAACCCGCCTGCCAACGCAGGAGACATGGGGGATGTGTGTTCCATCTGTAGGTCGGGAAGCTACCCTGAAGAAGAAAATGGCAGCCCACTCCAATATCCTTAGCTAGAAACGTCCATGGACAGGGGTGCCTGGCGGGCAACAGTCCATGGGGTCACAAAGAATCAGGCAAGACAGAGCTACTAACACTTTCACTTTCATTAAACAGATGCTAGAAATAGAGCCTTCAATGACCAACTTAGTTATCTTAAAATAATACTGTATCTTTCTACAAACTAGTGTTCTAAAATATGGCTGCATTTTGTTTAAAAAATATAACCTTGGAATCCTCAATAAAATCATTCAGTGAGTACAACACCAAAAAAATATCAATTTTGGAGTTTCTAGTGAATTATAATTATTACAAATAAAGACTACATAGAGGAAAATATATAAATACGGCCCTACAAAATTATTAGGGGATTGAACAAGCTAAAAAATAAAGTGAAAAAAGTAAGGTTTTATTTTGAAATTCTAGACGCATTCTTTAGAATAACTTATAGAAAAAAAATTTTTTGATTGGGCTCCCATTTTTCACTTGGATAAAATATTTTCTGTACCAAATAGAAAAAACACTTGACAAGTGTTCTCATTTTCTCCATCTCCTAAGCTTGGCAAAATATTCAATAAACTCACATAAAGAGATAATATATATTGAATTTTGTTACATAATATATTTTCATGAAGAAATACTCTACATAAAGGAAAAAGGGTAGTGCCTGTGAAGTTGTTTGAATTGAAATATTAACACAATTTAATATAAAAGATTGCACTGAGCTTATTTATTTTGGGCTTACCTTGGAATTTGTAGGGAAAAATTTTCTCAGTTACAATAGTCTAGAGAGAAAAGTCAAAGATTTGATAATTTTATATTTGTTCATCACTGTTAACTACAAACTGATACTTTCCAGGGACACTTGCCATCTACCTCTAGAAGGATTAAACCAGATGCTGTTGCAGCTACTGACCCTGAGCAGAGTTCAGGGTGGAGAGCAGAAATGAGGCACCCTGTACTCATCAGGGTATGAGGGCAGAGGATTGACAAGACAGGTTTTCAGATGGTTAGAGATTTCAGGAGCCAATTTTATGAGCCCGATTCTTGTATCCTTTCCTATCTAGAAAAACACTAAAATCCTTCATAGTGATGACTATTCCTTGTGACTTCAGGAGCTTCAGGAGACCAGCAGAAAATTTCTGGAGAAATATGTGCTTGATTACATGTATTTCTCCCTTTGCCAAAATTCCATATATGCTGACATTCCCACTCCACTCCCACCCCAACTCCCTCCACCCCCGCCTCTTTGGAGCAGTTTCTCAGAGCTGTCTGACACGCTCTCTCCCAGGCTGCAGTCCTCATTTTGCCCCAAATAAAACTTAACTCATAATTTTCATGTTGTTCATTTTTTTTTAAGTCAACATCGTGAAATATACAACAAGAGAAGACTTAAGGTGAGAAATGGAATATTTCCTGTTGTATCGGTAAACAAAGGAAGTCACAGTCATCAGAGTTTATAGCCACCACCAAAGGTGAGCTGGTGAGCTCTGGTGAAACTCAGAAAGGAATGAATACCTGCCATCTAGGAGCCTTTGGACACCCTGTGGTGAGCCCTGAGGAAACTAGGATGTGAAAACACAAGATGCTCTGGGTGAGTGAGGAGCATATCAAAGGAATGATTCAGGAGACAACTGTTGCATTTTCCCATACAAAGAAAAGCACTAAATTTCTTAGCTTGAGATATCTGATTTTCTTTCCATTAACAACCACTTTTGATATTCAAACTACTTGGTTTTTGTTGCAAAACTTCTAAAAAACCTGGGTCCTGTCCTTGCCTCCTCGGAGCAGTTCTCTCAAGGTTACTTGAGATGCTACCTCCCTGGCTTGAAGTCTTAAAAATTCCCACCCAATAAAACCCACTCCAGTGTTTTTGCCTGGAGAATCCCAGGGATGGGGTCGCACAGAGTTGGACACGACTGAAGTGACTTAGCAGCAGCAATAAAACATAACTCTCTTTTGCCCTACCTCACTACCACATGTAAAATAGATAGCCAGTGGGAATTTGCTATATGATGCACGGTGCTAAAATCCAGTGCTCCGTGACAACCCAGAGGAGTGGGATGGGGTGGGAGGTGGCAGAGAGGTTTAAGAAGAAGAGGACATATGTGTACCTATGGCTGATTCCTGTTAATGTATGGCAGAAACCAACACAATATTGTAAAACAATTATCCTCTAATTAAAGGTAAATTTAAAAAACATAACTCTCAAAAAAAAAAAAATAACTCTCAACTTTTAGGTTGTGGATTTTTTTTTAAAGCAAAAAGACCACTGTAGTAAATAAACAAAAAATTGTGAGATGATGTTGAAAATATTTCTTTAGAAAAATACCATAAACATGACTTTGGAGAGACAGAAGGCTAAGGGACAGACTAAAGTATATGAAAATAGAACAAGAATAATTCTGTTATGTTTTTATATTTAGATAAACAAAATAAAGATAGCTTACTTGTTTTTGCTCCACAGTTGTGAATATACATTCATTTGTAGACAGTTTTATTGTTAAGAAATTCTAAAAGTTTATTCCATAAATCTAATACTATGATAAATAAATATGATTGATATATATAAATAATCATTTTTCTACTATCTTTCACTCTCAGAAGTGTACTAGTATGAACAGCATATTATGGGTTTGCTTTAACTTAATCATTTGACTGAATAGGCAGCTAATGTAATGCCACCAAAAATGTATTCTTCCTGTCTCCACAAATGCCAATACATGCTTCCCTGAACTTATTTTGAAAAACAAAAAACAGTTAAAAGACACAGGGAAAAAAAAAAAAGACTCATACTATGCAGGCCCACATATTTTCACCAAGAATTATAAAATTTTAGTATTTTTCACATATTTTTCTTCTTGTATATACTCTTATATATGCTCCTCTTTGCCTGAATAATTTACAGTTAAGTTACTGACAACACAGCACTTTACCACTAAATTAGAATCAATAGGAGTTATATTATGTATGCTTGAGAACTTTGTGACAGTTAAACAAGGCTACATTTTAGTATATAGTCATTAAAATCACCTCAGCATTAAGACTATAATTAATAAATTATAATCTCCTTCAGAATGAATACATTAATTTCTTTTCCTATATTTTATAAATATTTTTGAGAACCTATTATGCCACTTTCTATATTTAATAAGTTATGAACATAATAGTCAAAAGCTGTAGTCACAGAATTAAAATCTATTGAGTTGTGACTAACAGGAGACAGACTAGCATACTGTATGTCATTAAAAGCTTGAAGAAAAAAAAAACAGCAGGGAAAATTAATAGACTACAACTGGGATACTGTTTTGGATAAGAGTATATAATCTAGGCCATTCTTTGGAGTTCTATTTGAACATAAACTTGAAAGATGTGAAAACGTCAGTCATGCGAATATCTGGCAGTCAGATGCTATAGTCTGAGGGAACATAAAGTGCAAAGACCTCATTGAAGTATAAGTTCTGTTTGATCAAGGAAGAATAAGAGGGTGATGTAGCTTGAAGGCAGAAAATGAACCACAGAAAAGGAACCACATAACTGATGATGTCAGAGCATCTGCCAGGTTGGTTGAAATCACACAACGCCTTTTAATCACTGTCCAGACTTAGATTTAAGAGCTTGCAAACTATAGCAGGCCAAATAGCCCTCAGACCACTTTACATGGCCTGAGAAGCCAGTAACGTTTTTGTTTTTTTTGTTGTTGTTGTTGTTTGGTTTTTTTTTTTTTTAACATTATTACATGTTTCTTAATAAAACTTCAAACACAAAGGAGATCATGTACCAGAGACAATATGTGGAGCAGGAAACTGAAAATATTTACGTTCTGGCCCTTTCTGGAGAAAAAATTGTCAACTCCAGGTTGAAAACCATTAAGATTTGAAAGTGGAAGAGTCACATACATGATCTACATTTCATAAAGATCACTCTGAGGGACATGGTGAACATATTCTGCGCATGGGCAAGAGCAGAAGCAGGAAGCTCTATTAAGATGCGATGGCAGTAGTTCAGCCATCAGCCAGTGATAGTCCAGGGTTGTAACCTTGGAGCAGCCAAAAAACTGATTGGATTTGAGATATAATTGAAGGTAAAACCAGCAAAGATTGCTGATGGTTTTGTATAGGAGGGAAAGAGAACAGTCAAACATCAATCCTTAAATTGTAGACTGAATTATTGTATGTCAGTTTCTTTGAGGTGGAAAACCCATAACGTACAATTTTTGTTAGTGTTCAGATTTAGAGATGATTTTTTTTTCCTTCCTCCAAAATTAAACTCATCTCTTCTGTTATTTCCTTATGCTTTTTGTTAAAAAAAAAAAAGCTGCCAAAGCAAATGAATGCAGAAAATATTAGTGTTTATAAAAGTTATCTTTCTTAATTACTATTCTTCAATATATTTCCAACTTAATCATCAGTTTCTTTAACTGACACCAAATTTCAAAATAACAACTTAAGAGTAGCAAAGGAATTTTGTCAAAAACCTAGAAAAAACACAGTCATATTCACCTTAAATAAATTTTGTCACTTTAAAGACCTTTACTGCATCTATACTGAAGCTAGAGAACTATTTTTGTTAATGTACATAAGTAGCCTATAAACATTTTCCCGTTTTACACAGCTAATCTAAAATAATCATTTCTGCAGTTATATTAGTCACCATGACACAATTTACCAAACTTTTATGGTATCTATTTTTAACAAAATTAAAGTCCTTTACTAGTGGTATTTCCAGTTTTTTGAAAAATTCAATAGCCTTAGCTATATACACTCTTTCTTTCATTAAAAAACCCTAATTTCTAACTATTTCAATATCTTGATATGAGCGATGTTTATGGGTTCAGGCATACAAGAGAATTTATCGAGGGTATATAGAGTCAGACACGACTGAAGTGACTTAGCACAACAAAACAGCACACATACATGAAAAATGCAACAAACTATTGAGAAAAGGAAGTCATTTTACTGTATGGAATTTTTGATTCAATAAAAAGTTATGTAAAGCGGTTTCCACAGTACATGGCATATACTAAGGGTAAGAAGTGATAGATATAGATCAAAATAAGTGTCACCTAAAACCTCTAGAAATAAATTTCTGATTACATTTTGACAAAAGTGAGCATCAACTAGTCAAAGGAAGATTCATTTTAATAATTGGTCAAATGTTTTGTAAACTATATATCATATATAGATGTCTAGAATATCACCTCCACATCAATAAAGTATTATACAAGTAGTATAGATGTTGGAATATTCCTGCATATTTAAAGTCCAGAAAATTTAAGAGGGAAGTAATTTATCATTCATCAATGAGACTGATAAAATGCTTGAAACATTTTTAGTGCTGAAAGCTCAAGATTTGACCTGGTAGATATAATAGACATTACTCTTTATAAAACGACTGTCTCATAAAATCAAAGTAAATTCTCTAATTTTTTGACTCTAATAAAAATGAAGATCAGATAAAGTCCATTACATTTAATATAACATTTGATAATCCTGTATGACTGATACTGTGTACCATATCCCTCCTCCAGCAAAGAATATACAGTGTTTTCTTTTTAATAATATAGTTTTGCATTTTGAGCCAGATTTTTAGTAATTAACAGGTAAATATAGAGATAGTAACATATTTTTTGCTGTTTTGGTCCAGACTTACATTAAATGTCTCAGAGATTAGAAATTATAATTTTTCATCCACTACAGAATATTGCATCTTTACTATAGCTTAAGAGTAAATTTGATTTTTTTGCACATCCTATTATTCTAGGTAAAATCACTTTTGCATCTTCAGTCTCACATTTTGTCAACTTTTCTGTCAGTACTTTTCTGGGTACAGATACATGTATTATTTACTTAGACATCACCTAGTTCTCTGAGTTAACTGCCTGCTTCAATATTTCTAATGAACGTAAGGTTCCAAGTATCTTAACACAATTTTCTTTCTTTTTATATTTCTAGTATTCCCTCATCATTTTAGGTGACACTTACATTTTATTATGTCAGGAATGTAGTATTAGAGAACTAAATGACTAGACTACAGGAGCATGACTAGACTACAGGAGCACCTAGTTTGGTGTCAGATCCAGACTCAAATCTCAACTCTCTAGAAGTATGACTTGTGCTGTGCTGGGCTTAGTCGCCCAGTCACATCCAGCTCTTTGTGACCCCCACGGACTGCAGCCTGACAAGCTCCTCTGTCCATAGGATTCTCCAGGCAAGAATACTAGAGTGGGTTGCCATGCCCTCCTCCATGGGATCTTTCCAACCCAGGGGTTGAGCCCAGGTCTTCTGCATTGCAGGGGGATTCTGTACTATCTGAGCCACCAGGGAAGCAATATAGAGTTATGGCTTACTTGTGTTATTTGATCTCTTTTAAGTTTAGGGATTAAACCCTTTAAAATGAGAATAATCATACCATTATGGAATGTTTCCAATAATAGAGATGGGATCAAGTGGCTAGTTACTGACACATTCCCTGGTGGCCCAGATGGTAAAGATTTGGCTTGTAATACGGATACCCAGGTTCGATCCCTGTGTCAGGAAGATCCCCTGGAGAAGGGATGGCAACCCACATCAGTATTCTTGCCTGGAGAATTCCATGGACAGAGGAGCCTGGTGGGCTACAGTTCTTGGGGTTCCAAAGAGTCGGACACAACTGAGAGACTAATACGCACACACAGAAATACACAATTCTGTAATAATAGTAATAATAATAAATAATCCTGTAATAAACATTTCCTTTTTTTATGCAGGCTCATTTCTTATATTTCCTTCAAACCCCAGCAAACATACAAAAAGTACTCTCAAGTCAGCGGCAAACGTGTGCAACTTTCCTAAACAATTTTCATGAGGCAGATACTGCATTTTTGCTGTTCTTAGCCTCTCACAACTTGACACTGTGTTTGAACAAGACAGAAAAACCACTGAAAATCTCAAATGTTTTGGATGCTGACAAAGGCAGACTTTTTAAAAATCATCATCTTCAAAGAAATGCTCTGCTATCCAACACTCCTGTATAAAGAAATCTTAATTGGATAAAGGGACAGTTTTTCTTTCCTGAATTGTGATGATCTTTGGATATCCATTTCAATACCTGAGAAAGAAAAGTGGTGCAAACACCTTAAGGCATTAGCCAGTTTGTGCCACTCAGCACACCTAGGTTTAAATACCAATTCCTTCAGAGACAGGACTTAGATTTTTGAAGCCCTCCTCTTTGTCTCATCAGTTTCCAAAACCACTGAGGAATTGTGTAGAGTACCTTTTGTCAGCTGGCTTTTGTTGTGATCCTATTTATAAGACAACAAGATTGATATTTGGCAGGAATAAAAAGGAACTACAGTGTCCTAGAAGACAAAATACATCACACATTCACTTAGGTACAAAGGAATTATTCCTCTCTGAATGGATATTAAATGTCTGGGAAACCAAATCAGAATGTTTCACAGTAGCATGTGCTTTTTTCTGGGTCAGTTCTCCCTTTAATATACTTGGATAAAGTTTTCTTTCCAATGTTTCTAATATTGAAATGTGGGAGTTTCAAAGATGAACCCAAAGGAATCACACTACAGCACATAATTAATCTTGATATTGAGGTTTTCCTGACCTGCATATTAAAGTATGGCTTGCTTATTTTTTCACTTGTCATTTTTCTTGGCAAAAAGCAAAGAAAATCAATTCTGCACCTCATAGATGAGAGAAGTGCTCTCTTTCTCTCTCTCCACACATACACACACATCTATCTGTTATACATGTATATGCACATATAGGTATATAATGTGTTTCAAATACATATATACACATATTTTAATGTACTATGTGAATTAAAATACAGATATGAAAGCAGATAAAATATGCCTATGTATATTGATTTAATCACCTGTACTCTCAAAATAACTACCTTCCTTTGAAAATGACAAGACTTTTTATTTTTTTTATTTTTTATTTTTTTAATTGTATAATTTTCTTATCAGAGCCAATTTTACATTAGAATATTTGGCCTAAATTTTTACAAATTTATTTGCTATTTTGTGCAAGAAAATCATGTTCAACCTGGACTGTGTTGAGAGTAGGGTGTGGAGCTGCACTCCACAAAATGCTGCATTGTGTGGAGAGCAGTATGTAACTTGAACATGTCTTATAGGACTCTCTTTCCCTCAGTTAGGTTAGAAATTCTAGAGAGCCTTATATTAATATTGCATATATTCACATGTAGTAAGCACTAATAAAAGAATACAGAATCTAGAAAAAAAAGTATATGAAACTATAATAAAATGCAGAGTTGCTTGGTGGCTCAGTTGGTAAATAATCTGCCTGAAGTGCAGGAGGCCTGGGTTTGATCCCTGGGTCAGGAAGATTCCCTGGAGGAGGAAATGGCAACCCACTCCAGTACTCTTGCCTGGGAGATCACATAGAGGAGCCTGGTGGGTTACAGCCCATGGAGTCACAATGAGTTGGCTGCAACTGAAACTTTCACTTTAATGGAAGTGAAAATGCTCATTTACTTTAATTTTACCTAGATTTAAAGCTACTATGTTGTGTCTGACTATTTGCTACCCCGTGGGCTATGGCACCCAGGCTCCCCTGTCCTTCCCACTCGGGGAGCATGCTCAAACTCATATCCATTGAGTCAATGATGTCATCCAACCAACACATCCTCTTTCATCCCCTCCTCCTCCTGCCTTCATTCTTTCCCAGCACCAGGGTCTTTTTTAATGAGTGGGCTCCTCAAATCAGGTGGCCAAAGTATTGGAGCTTCAGCTTCAGCATCAGTCCTTCTAATGAATATTCAGAATTGATTTCCTTTAGGATTGACTGTTTTGTTCTCCTTGCAGTCCAAGGGACTTTCAAATCTTCTCCAACACCACAGTTCACAAGCATCAATTCTTCTGCATTCAGCCTTCTTTATGGTCCAACTCTCACATCCATATATGACTACTGGAAAAACCATAGCTTTGACTATACAGAGTTTTTTCTGCAGAGTAATATCTCTGCTTTTTAATACATTGTCTATGTTTGCATAACTTTACTTCCAAGGAGCAAGTGTCTTTTAATTTTGTGGCAACAATCACCATCTGCAGTGATTTTTGAGGCCCCCAAAATAAAGTCTGTCACTGTTTTCATTGTTTCCCCATCTATTTGCCATGGAGTGATGGGACTGGATGCCATGATCTTAGTTTTTCAAATGTTGAGTTATAAGCCAGCTTTTTCACTCTTCTACTCTACAAGGTCGATGTACCCTACAAGGCATTTACTGTGTTAGCCAAAAAGTCTGTTCAGGCTTTCCTATAACATCTTATGGAAAAATTTGGATGAACTTATTAGCCAACTTAATATATAGTGAGGCTTATTGTATACTCTATTCAGGGAACAGTATCAGCTTCCTTCATCATTTTTTTCATAAATGTAAAATAAATGTAAATGGTTTAATTTAAATCTAAATTAATAATTCAATAAAGTAAATTCCCATTCACAGAGTTAATGTAATTTATCTATGACAGATGATGTTTTTCCACTTATATAAATTTCATAAATTTCTCAGGCATTTAGGACTTCAGATTTTTTGTCTTGCATGCTCATGAAATAAACTTTAAATAGCTATTTGTATACATGGAAATTCAACCAACTTATTTTCTTGCTTTTTTCTTTTTAGTCTATCATATATGTCCTTGAGGCAAACATAAACATATTGAAAATCGTATTGCAACTTGATACACAATTAAGTAAACTATGGGGTTTTCTAAATGGTATTCATAAAGAGTTGAACACAACTGAGTGACTGAACAACAGCAGCAAAATGGTATTACTATAAGCCAATATCCCCAGTGTTGAAAAATTATTAACTAAATAATGTTAATCCTAGTCAACATGTGCTGCATATGTGATTATAGTAAGCCAGGCACTCTGCTAAGATAAAAATAGACATACTCATTTATGCATTGGTACTATTGCTTTCACCACTTTATAGATGATGAAAATGAAGTTTAGAGGAGTTAAAATATTATCATCTTGCCCAAGGCCTTATATTTGCAGAGCAGTGATTTTAACTATGATCTTATACTGCCTGCTATCATGATTCACTGCCCTATTTCTTTGTTCCTTAATAAGTCATGACATTCATACATCCCATTGGTTTTAATAACTAATATTTTCTCTCCATCATTCTTTTCTCACAAGCCAGAAATATGGTAGGTATGGTGATAAATAACATTTATGTGATCCTTCTTGGTGTTGTTCAGTCACCCAGTCATGTCTGACTCTTTGTGACCCCATGTACCAAGCTGCTGAAAATAATGTTATGGGTGGGTGAGCTAATATTTACAATTTTTACAGATAAAGAAACTGAGGAAGTGACAAAATAAAATTTCCCTTAAGTTGCAAACAAGAAAATGATGAAACCATAATATATGAACTCAGAAAGGCTTGCTTCAAAAATCTGCGCTCTCAATCATCAGTGCATCTGCTTTCAAAGCAAATATGTATATGACAGTCCTTGCTCTCAACTAGGTTACTGTTGCAATGGAGAAATAACACACATGCACATGAAAAATAACTAGCATATGAGCTAAACTTGATGCATCACAAAATAATACTGCACTTGGGAAGTGCTACTGGAACTTAGAACTGGAAAATTCCTTTCTCATTTTTTGCTTCCTCAAAGGCTCTGTCTTCTTTATACATCCACATCCAATTCAACATAAGCTAAAAATACTCAACTTGTATTATATATGAGCTAATTGTTACTGCTGTTGTTCAGTCGCTCAGTCCTGTCTGACTCTGCCACCCCAGGGACTGAAGCAGGCCGGGCTTCCCTGTCTTTCACAATCTCCTGGAGTTTGCTCAAACTCATGTCCATTCAGTCAGTGCTGCCATTCAACCATCTTGTCACTTGTCGTCCCCTTCTCCTCCTGCCTTCAATCTTTCCCAGCATCGGGGTCTTTTCTAATGAGTCAGCTGTTCCTATCAGGTGGCCAAAGTATTTGAGCTTCAGCTTTCGCATGAACTAATTGGGTTTCAGCTATTCAATCTGCTCTGTCTAGCAGTAATTTAATCACATGCACAAGCCATAGGGTAAGATTTTATTTTGTAGCTTATAAATGTAGAAAAGAACATATATGCATGATGGCTTTGAGAAAAACTTACACCTGATAGTAAGTAAACTGTCACAAATAAAAATTACCAAATACAACATTTCTGTATCAGAAAATGCACTCTAGAAATATTCATGACTTTCATAGAAAATGATATTTGGTTTCTTCTTATTATTTTATTACATAATAAGAGGAAATGCAATTTTAAGTATTACTTTGTTCCTTTCTCATTTTTCTTCATCATATGAAAATAATGCAACTCAACTGCTGGCTCAACTGCATAGATATAGAACTAAGAGTTACAGAATATCACTGAAACAAAAGAAAAATCATTCTCATTTTTTTATGCCCTTAGCCTTGGATGTTAATGGCCAGTCATATGCAAAGTTCCTTCTTAGTTTTGATGTCTGTACATTTTTAATCTCTGAAGTTTGATGGTGCCTTTTCTTTTTTGCTTCATTTCTCTCACCTTTGATTTGTTTGGTATTCAATTTTGATATTTAGATATTCAGTGCTTATCTGACCTCCTCTGTAGGTTTATCCCATTTTCTTCATGTCAGTGTGATATCTTCCACACTTGAATTACCTAAGTATAAAATATTGCTACCTTAAAATCAACATGTTAAAATGTAACTAATTTTTTTCTCTAAACTAACTTTGATGGGTCTTAAACCACACCCTCTTTTAGTGTGTCCCTAACTTGAACTTTGCCATCATAGATCACTGCTTTGTGATGAAGGAGCTTGCGTAATTCAATGAAGCTATGCAGGCCCACCCAAGACTGATGGGTCATAGAAGAGAGTTCTGATAAAACGTGATCCACTGGAGAAGAGAATGGCAAACTACCCCAGTATATGCGCCATGAGAAACTCATGAACTACATAAAAGGCCAAAAAGATATGACACCAAAAGATGAGTCCCCCAGGTCTAAAGGTGTCCAATATGCTACTGGGGAAGAATGGAGAATTACCAGTAGCCCCAGAATGAATGAAGCATCTGGGCCAAAGTATACACGATGCTCAGTTGTGGATGTGTCTGGTGATGAAAGTAAAATCTAGTGCTGCAAAGAACAGTATTGTATAAGAACCTGGGATGTTAGGTCCATGAATCAAGGAAAATTGTACGTGGTCAAGCAGGAGATAGTAAAATAAACATCAACATTTTAGGAATCCATGAACTAAAATGGACGGGAATGGGCAAATTTAATTCAGATGACCATTAGATCTACTACTGTGGGCAAGAATCCCTTAGATGAAATGGAGTAGCCCTCATAATCAACAAAAGATTCTGAAATACAGTACTTGGGTGCAAACTCAAAAATGACAGAATTATCTCAGTTCATTTCCAAGGCAAGCCATTCAACATCACAGCAATCCAAGTTTATACCCCTACCACTGATGCTGAAGAAGCTGAAGTTGATCAGTTCTATAAAGACCTATAAGACCTCCTAGAACTAACACCTAAAAAAATATGTTCTATTCATCATTGTGGATTGGAATGCAAAAGTAGGAAGTCAGGGTACATCTGGAGTAACAGGCAAGTTTGGCCTTGGAGAACAAAATGAAGCAGGGCAAAGGTTAAGTGAATTCTGCCAAGAGAATGCACTAGCAAATACCCTTTGTCAACAATACGAGACAACTTTACACACGGATATCACCAAATTATCAATACTGAAATCAAATTGATTATATTTTTTGTAGCCAAAGATGGAGAAGCTCTACACAGTCAGCAGAAACAAAACCTGGATCTGACTGCAGCTCAGATCATCAGCTGTTCATAGCAAAATTCAGGCATAAACTAAAGAAAACTAGGAAAAACTGTAGGTCAGCCAAGTATGACTTAAATCAAATACTGTATGAATTTGCAGTAGAGGTAACAAATAGATTCAAAGGACTAGATCTAGTTAACAGTTTGCCTGGAGAACTATGGACAGAGATCCATAGTATTGTACAGGAGGCAGTGAACAAAACCATCCCAAAGAAAAAGAAAAGTAAGAAGGCAAAGAGGTTATCTGAGGAGGCTTCACAAATAGTGGAAGAACAAAGAGAAGCAAAAAGCAAGGGAAAGAGAGAAAGGTACATCCAATTAAACACAGAGTTTAAAAAAAATAGCTAGAAGAGACAAGAAGGCTTTTTGCTATGAACAATGCTTAATAATAAAAGAAAGGAACAAAAGAGGAAAGACTAGTGATCCCTTGAGGAAAATTGGAAACATCAAGGGAGCATTCTGCCCAAAAATGGGCAAAATAAAGGATAAAAATGGTAGAGACCTAATAGACACTGAAGAGATCAAGAAGAGGTGGAAACAATACGTGGAAGAACTGTATAAAAAAGATCTTCATGAACTGGATTACTATGATGGTGTGGTTAGTCACCCAGAGCCAGACATCCTGGAGTGTGAAGTCAAGTGGGCCTTAGAAAGACTGCTGTTACTAAAGCTAGTGGATGCTATGAAATTCCAGCAGAACTATTCAGACCTCTAAAGGAGAATGCCATCAAGGTTTTGCATTCATTATGTCAGCAAATCTGGAAGACCCAGCAATGGCCACAGGACTGGTAAAGGTCAATCCTCATCCCAATTCCCAAGAAGGGTAGTACCAAAGAATGTGCTAACCATCAGACATTTGCACTCATAACCCATGCTAGCAAGTTCATGCTTAAAATCTTGCATGCTAGGCTTCAGCATTATGGGAACCAGTAACTTACAGATGTCCAAGCTGTGTTTAGAAAAGGAAGAGGAATTAGAGATCAAATTGCCAACATTCACTGGATTAAGAGAAAGCAAGGAAATTTCAGAAAGAAGCATCTCTCTCTGTTTCACTAAAGCCTTTGACTGTGTGGATCATGATAAACTGTGGAAAGCTCTGAGAGAGGGGGAAATACCAGACCATCTTTCCTGTCTCCTGAGAACCTGTATGTAGGTCAAGAAGCAACAGTGAGGATCCTGAATAGAACAACTGATTGGTTCAAGATTAAGAAAGGAGTATGGCAGGGCTGTTTGCTGTCACTCTGTTTGTTTAACTTATATGCTGAGCACATCATGAGAAATGTTGGGATGGATGAGTTACAAGCTGGAATCAAGATATGTGAAAGAAACATCAACAACCCCAGATATGGTGATGATACCACTCTAATGGCAGAAGGGAAAAGGGAACTAAAGAGCTTCTTGATGAGGGTGAAGGGAGAGTAAAAGAGCCAGCTTAGGACTAAATATTAAAAAAAAAACCTAATATCATGGCACCTGGCCCCATTGCTGCATGGCAAATAGAAGGGGAAAAGGTGGAAGTAGTGATGGATTTCTTCTTCTTGGGATCCAAAATCAATACAGACTATGACTTCAACCATGAAATCAGAAGACAGTTGCTTCTTGGTAGGAAAGCAGTGACAAACCTAGAGAGCATGTTGAAAAGCAAAGACATTACTCTGCTAACAAAGGTCCATATAGTCAAGGCTTTGGTCTTTCCAATGGTCATGTATGGTTGTGAGAACTGGGCCATAAAGAAGGCAGAAGACCAAAGAATTTATACCTTTGAACTGTGGTACTGGAGAACATTTCTCAAAGTCCTTTGGACAGCAAGGAGATCAAATGAATCTTAAGGAAGATCAGCCCTGAATTTTCACTGGAAGGACTGATGCTGAAGCTCCAGTATTCTGGTCATCTGATGCACAAAGTTGACTCATCGGAAAAGTCCTTGAAGCTGGGACAGATTGAGTGCAGAAGGAAAAGAGGGTGTCAGAGGATGAGATGGCTGGATGACATCACTGATGCAATGAACATGAACCTGAGGAAACTTCAGGAGATAGTGAGGGACAGGGAGGCCTGGCATGCTGCAGTCCATGAGGTCTCAAAGAGTTGGGCACGACTGGGTGACTGAACAGAAACAATAACCTGAACTTACCCCATTACCTTGTTTCAAAAGTAAGTCCTATTTTCTCTTTCAGAGTACCTTTCAGACTATTTCTTTCTCCTTTATATTTAATGCCTTAAAGTGAGTTCATAGCCTCACAAATTCTCTCTCCACTACAACAGGCTCCTGGCTATAACCATAGGTACAACATGTAACAATCATAATGACACAAAGGCACTGTATATTCAGTCTCTAAGTATAAAGTTCATGGTAACATGCACTTAAATTATTTACTGTTAAAAATACCAAAGTAAAAGTATGACATTAAAGAAAATCTTTAATGATGTGAGAGTTGGACTATAAAGAAGGCTAAGTACCAAAGAATTGATGTTTTTGAACTGTGGTGCTGGAGAAGACTCTAGAGTGTCCCTTGGACAGCAAGGAGATCAACCCAGTCAAACTTAAAGGAAATCAATGCTGAATATTCATTGGCAGGACTGATGCTGAAGCACTAATACTTGGCCACCTATTGTTAAGAGCTGACTCATTGGAGAGGACCCTGACACTGGGAAACATTAAGGGCAAGAAGAGAAGAGGGTAACATAAAATGAGATGGTTGGATGGCATCACTGACTCAATGGATGTGAGTTTAAGCAAGCTCCTGGGAATAGTGAAGGACAGGGAAGCCTGGTGTCCTGCAGTTCATAGAGTCATAAACAGTTGGACATGACTTAGTGATTGAACATCAACAACAATCTTTTAGTGCTTCCATAAGCCATATAAATTTATTGTCTGAGAAAAGTAGTGTTGGTATATCTTAAAAAAAAAGCTTTTGATTTGAATACTGAGCTCCTACCAAAATACACCTTTATCAGTTATGCTGATTATGGATATATTAAATCATGAGGATACTTTTGTAGAGAAAACAATGACAGATGGACAGGAATAGCTACCTTGAATTTCAAAATAATATTAATAAGAACACCATGTCATAGTGACCTTTGAGAAGAAATAAGAAAATTATTACTCCTACTCAAGTAATTCTATAGCTCTTTGCCTATATTTTTATTTGTAACTGTGATTCTTTTTCCACCAAAGAATGTTTAAGTAGTCACTCTGAAATTTCCATCTCTTCTTTTACTACATAAGCCACTTACCTAAGCAAAAAGAATAACTATTTCTCAGAGACCAGGTTAAAGCAAAGTAATTCAGCTTAAATTCCTTCCAGCTACCTATCTTCCTGCCTTTAAAACTTTTCAAAAAAAAAAAAATTAAGATATCAGCAGTATCAATCTCTACCATTTTCTGATCAGGTAAGATAAGAACTTTTTTTCTTAAAAATTAGGAGAAAATATTTACATTGCAAACCAACTTTTAAAAATGATGAAATTCTGCCTCAACCTACTCTTTAAATAGCATCCTTTTCCCTAATTCTCACTATTAAACACTTACAGAAGGAAGAGAAAAAGGCCAGGAAGACTAGGTTAACTTTGCTACTAATTGCTATGCAATTCTCTAAGAATCATGGTTCTTCAATAATTGAACTGTAAGTTGCAGATTGAGTTTTTATAGATGGACTGTTGTTTACAAAGTATCTTTTCTTCTAAATTAGAAGTTTTATTTTGAGATAACTTAGATTCAGAGATCCAGTGCACCCTTTACACAGTTTCCCCAACAGTAATATCTTGTAAATATATAGTGTAATATCACACTCTCACATTTGACATTGTCGAGGCAAAGAACATGTCTTTTGAATTTTTTAAATGTCATGATGTTAATACATTGAGTTTTGACTCTAGGTTCCCAGACAAAATTGTCACTAAAAGTCTTTATCCATTGCTGTCATTGTTGTTTAGTTGCTAAGTTGTGTCTGACCCTGCAACCCCATGGACTGCAGCCTGCCAGGCTCCACTATCTATGGGATTTTCCAGGCAAGATTAGGGGCTGCAGAGTAAATGATGTAGAAAGGGCAAATACTTTCTCCCAACTACTTCTACAAACTGAAGAGCCTAATTAGATAGTGCTTATTCCTAGAAATTACACTATCTTCTTGAAATATTATCTTCTTTATAATTGGCATTTCAGTGTGGTAGAATTATCAGTTAGCTTTCTTAAGCATCTAAAATTTGAATATACCTACTGACTTTATGATATCAACCATATGTCAAATGTTTCATAATTCTCCAAAATTGATGACTATTATATGGAGATTATGACAAATTTTAGAGGATAACAAATGCATTTTGGTGCACTTCTTTCTTTTAAAGCTGAATATAACAGATTGCAGTTCTTACAGCATAAAATTGCTTAGAAGATATATTATTTCAAGAAAATGTTTTATTTATCTGTTAGTTGCCACAGTGGAGATACAAGGACCCTGTTTCATATGTCATCTTGGATTGTTTTTAAAAACAAGGCCCCTCAATGTAACTTAATAGGTCATGCCTTCTCAAAATCATTACAAATCTCTTATATTTAAAATACTTTAGACAAGTGAAAAATGGAATATTTTTTATTGGCTAAAGAACTGTCATCTCCGCCGTAGTATACTGAATATATGATTTTTTTTTAGTATTTTTTATTTTGATAAAATATAAAGCTTACCATTTTAGCCACTTTTATATGTACAGTTCAGCAGTATTGACTCTGCACACACTGTCTTGCAAACTTCACCACCATCCATCTTTAGAATTTTTTCATCTTCCTGAACATATTCATTAAACCGAAAATTCCCCCTCTCCCCACCATAGCTTTCGTCAAACAGTGTTCTATTAAATACTCTCTATCTCTAGAAATTTGACTACTGTTAAGTGTAATACTTCATGTAGGCAGATCATATAGTATTTATCTTTCTGTGACTGACATAGAAACTTGTAGAGGTGACTGACATGCCTATTACCTTGGTTATGGTGATAAATTCATAGATGTAAACATAGGTCCCGAATCATAAAATTGTATACATTAAACCTGTGCAGTTTTGCATATCAATTATACCTCAATAAAGTTGTTTTAAAAACTGCAATATCATTCAGCCTAAACAATTCTGACATATAAAATAGATGAAACTTGATGACAGTATACTAAATATGTGGTTTTGCAGAAAAATAAAGAATATTTGTTCTGACATGGATATTTCTCAGTGCTCATCTACACATTACTGATGCTCATTGATGAAATTCCAACGATAGGTGGAAGTGTGAGGAAAATAAAGATGAGCAACTGAGTTACTCACAAAGTGAAAAATATTAACTAAAAGACCTCTCCTTCCTTTTTAGATTATGATTTCAACTTTTTTGGTGGAAAATGCATTTTTGTTTTATAAGCAATGAGAATTTACTAGATCAGTTTTCTTATGTGCTTTTCAGTGTCCTTATTTGGCATAATAAAAGTTTAGCTCTCCGGTGCTACTCCTTCAGTGCATTAAGGGTTTTGTCACCCCTTCTCCCACCAGACAGAAAATTCTGAAACCAACAGCTTTCAGTAATTCCCTTGAAAGATTTCATAGTATCAAATGTATCACTAGAAATTTCAACCAATTATATAAAGTGTGTTCCTTCCTGCAGATAATACTTAGTCTACAGCTGAGCCATTTGCTGAGCGGGGGATAGAGAACTTTTGAAGAGATGAAAACTACCAATGGATGCAGTTCCTAGAAACCATCATTGCCAAGGGCTACTGTCATTTTTGAAGTAGATACTGGAAAGTACTGACATTCGAAGTTACCCCAAGTCATCATTAACTATCCCTTGAATGGGGTGAAGACTCTTGCTCCTTGGAAGAAATGTTATGATAAACCTAGACAGATATTAAAGAGCAGAGACATCACTTTGCTGACAAAGTTCTGTATAGTCAAAGCTATGGTTTTTTCCAGTAGTCATGTGTGGTTGTGAGAGTTGGACCATAAAGAAGGTTGATCACTGAAGAATTGATGCTTTTGAATTGTGATGCTGGAGAAGATTCTAGAGAGTCCCTTGGATTGCAAGGAGATCCAACCAGTCAATTCTAAATATTCATGGAAGGAGTGTTGCTGAAGCTGAAACTCCAGTACCTTGGCAACCTGATGTGAAGAGCCAGCTCATTGGAAAAGACCTGATGCTGGAAGAGATTCAAGGAAAAAGGAGAAGGGGGTTGCAGAGGATGAGATAGATAGCACCACCAACACATTGAACATGAACTTGAGCAAACTCCAGGAGATAGTGGAGTACAGAGGAGCCTGGTGTTCTGCTGTCCCTGGGATTTCAAACAGTTGGCTATGACTTAGTGGATGAGTAACAGCAACTGACACATTAAAAGATCTTAATAAATAATAATATTACTATAATTATAAGAAGAATCAGTAATCCAAGAATCAGCTATCACCCTAAGGCTGAGGACACGAATTAAAGCGGAAGGAATTATAGAATTTGGAAACTTAGAAAACAAAGTCTGCAGAACTGACACTCATTACTTTGAGAGGGGAAGCAGCTTGATGTGTTTTAGATTCTAGAAGGAGCCCTGAAGGCCCAGAACCCAAACTGTTCTTTGGGGAGGATGCCCAGGGTATGCTGGTGTCAGTGTTTTACAAATGTGTGATAAGACTAGTTTTGTGAGTGTTGGGGGAAAAATGCTAATAAGATTAAATGGGTGCTATTAGGAGTGACTGGGAGCTATTGGTAGCATTGTTAGGTAAAGGGCCATGGGTAGGAACAGAAAGCAAGCAGGTAGAATGCCCTTTTGTCTCTTTCAGCCTTGTCTTCTCCCTTCCTCCTCCCTGTTCAAGAGATGGAGTCAATAAGTGAGCAAAAATGTGCTTTATGGAATTCCAGAGCCAGTACCACAAAGAAATATATAAACAGTGTGAAGTAGGATGGCAATAGGTTAGTTACTGGCACAGTCCTGGGTCTGTAATAGAAAATAGTGCTCATCTTTGGTGTTATTCCCACTTGATTTTTAGTGACTCTCATTGTTCTGAAGTCTTATTTGTACTTAGCAGGAAGAGTGTTTAAAAAATTAGCAATATCTGCCATGGGTGATGGAAGGGTGAGAAGCACCCTACTTTTTATTTGCTGCCTTTTTCCTTGAATCTCTTCCAGCATCAGGTCTTTTCCAATGAGCTGGCTCTTCACATCAGGTTGCCAAGGTACTGGAGTTTCAGCTTCAGCAACACTCCTTCCATGAATATTTAGAATTGACTGGTTGGATCTCCTTGCAATCCAAGGGACTCTCTAGAATCTTCTCCAGCATCACAATTCAAAAGCATCAATTCTTCAGTGATCAACCTTCTTTATGGTCCAACTCTCACAACCACACATGACTACTGGAAAAAACCATAGCTCTGACCATACAGAACTTTGTCAGCAAAGTGATGTCTCTGCTCTTTAATATCTGTCTAGGTTTATCATAACATTTCTTCCAAGGAGCAAGCGTCTTTGAATTTCATGGCTGCAGTTAATGTCTGCAGTGATTTTGGAGCCAAGAAAATAAAGTATGTTACTGCTTCCACTTCCCCTTCTATTTGCCATGAAGTGACAGGACCAGATGCCATTATTTTGGTTATTTGAATGTTGAGTTTCACGTCAGCTTTTCCACTCTTTCACCATCATCAAGAGACTCCTTAGTTCCTCCTCACTTTCTGCCAGTAAAGTGGTGTAATCTGCATATCTGAGGTTGTTGATAGTTCTCCCAGCAATCTTGATTTCTGCTTGTGAGTCATCCAAAATACAGTACATTTGTTCAATCACAAAAACAACAGAATGGCCTTGGTTTATTTTCAAGGCAAACCATTCAACATCACAGTAATCCAAGTCTATGCCCCAACAACTGATGCTGAAGAAGCTGAATTGAATTGGTTCTATGAAGAAGGCCTACAACACCTTCTGGAACTAGCAGCAAGAACAACAAAAAAAGAAAAAGAAAAAAGTCCTTTTCCTCACAGAGGATTGGGATGTAAAAGTAGGAAGTCAAGAGATACTCAGAATAACAGGCAAGTTTGACCTTGGAGTACAAAATTAAGCAGGGCAAAGGTTAACAGAGTTTTGTCAAGAGAAAATACTGGTAATAGCACACACACGTTTCCAACAACACAGTAGACGGTTCTACACATGGACCTCCACAAACAGTCAATACCAAAATCAGATTGATTATATTATTTGTAGCTGAAGATGAAGAAGATTTTTACACTCAGCAAAAACAAGACCTGGTGCTGACTGTGGCTCAGTTCATCAACTCCTTGTTGCAAACCAGGCTTAAATTGAAGAAAGTAGGGAAAACCACTAGGTCATTCAAGTATGATCTAAATGAATCTCTTATGACTATACAGTGAAGTTGACAAATAGGTTGAAGGGGTTAGATCCAATAAACAGAGTGCCTATAGAACTATGCACAGAGGTTTGTAACAATGGACAGGAGACAGTGACCAAAAGCATCCCAAAGATGTGTCAACTAGTATATGAATCTCATATTTGCATATATACACATATATACACATGCATGCACTTAGTGCTTACAACAATGCTAAGTTCTTACCATTCTGGAAAGAAATCTAATGTCCTTAGTGGTTAAGTCCTATTATTATTTAAATTTTTTAAAATAAAGGAACAGGAAGATTCTTGGCTTGCCAGTGGTGGACTGTAAGTCACAGGGAATCAACATTAGGAATGGCAGTAGGAAATGTTAAAAAGTGAAAGCTTCTCTGCTCAGATATTTGTAGACTTTTCTCTCATCCCAGAATCACTCTCTGGCCAAAACAACTGTTGGGTGAGATAGAAGCCATGATCTTTTCAATATCTTTCTCATTGAATAGATAGACATACATACATCTTCAAAAATACTAAATAGATTGGATATTTCAGTACTTTTGAAAGAAACATAATGTTCACTGAAGAGAATAACTTGACTGAAAGATGAAATCTACATCTAATACACAAAAAAACATAAGGGTTTTCCTCAAGTGCAACCAACTGAGTTTTTAACCAAGAAGTTCCCAAAACTTCTCATTTTAAAAATGTTCTATTATTTGCTATGGCTCTAAAAATGAATTTGCTGATAAAATGTAATATATTTAAGAATAAAAATATATTTTTTGGATTTCCCAGGCAGTCTAGTGGTTAAGACTCTGTGCTTCCACTACAGGGATTCAATCCCTGATTGGGGAACTAAGATCCTGCATGCCATGTACCGTGGATAAAAAAAGAAACAAGAGATCCAGTTCAAAAAATAAATTTAAATAACTATTCACTGGATCTCAAAAATGAAATGGTACTTTGAAAATTCTTTATTCTTGAAACTTTTATACTTACAAATGCATTGTTGTCTTCAATTAAGAAGACTCCCAATGATAGTCATTCTATTTATACTTTGACAGTATAAGATCAAATTAATCGAGGATTGCTAGGGAGAGGGATCATTTCAAGGTCCAGAAATTCCAGTTTATGGCTCCAGTAAAAGTACAGATATTTGAAAAGTTGATGAGATCTTCACTTTAGAGAGTAAACTCAATCATAAATGTACATCTTTTCCTAGATCTCAAATTTTACTGCATAGTATCACTGTGTATCTTTTAATAGAATGGTAATATAAATGTTTATTGAGCCCTCAGCCTGTGGTAATTGTGTTGAGCACGAGTCACCTTTAATTTTTAAAATTCTGTGAGGTGTAGGTATTCTGACATCCAAATTTTATATAGTAAGTAAAGTAAGGTTTAGAAAATGTTAAATCTCTCAAGAGCTTAAAAATAAGCAAATCAATGAAACTAAAACTGTTTGGAAAAAAGCTGTCTGACTGCCACAAATACTACCTCTCTTTGCAAATAACTTTTATTGGATTAAATCCTACCAACACTTTTTTGTAATTACAATGCCAACAAATTTCCTATAGAAATTAGTATAGAAATCTTTCTGCTTGAAAACTTTCCTTTGTCCTCTTTCTGGATATAGTAATTGAAAGAACAGACTTTTCAGATATTCTCAGATCTTATTTTCAAGCAAGAAATCCATTCAGAACCAATGTTAAAAAGTAGAATTGCAAGAATCAATGCAAGGCAAGAAAAGATACAATTATTTTTTTTTTAAGCTTCAAAAACTTATAGAGTGGAAAAAAAAAAAAAATTCAGATCCACTCAGTGTGAAAGACTATTTTCAAAGCTTGTTTGATAAAGTATAACAACTCTCTGAGAGAACATAAACCTAGAGTACTCTGAACTCAATTAGAGCAGTTTTAGAGCTGAGATTTACAAGAAGTCAAGGCTCAAAAAAAAAAAAAAAAAAAAAGAAGAAGAAGTCAAGGCTCAGAGTCCCTACCACCCTCAAGCACTGGTTGGTTTTGGGTTGGTGATCAGATAAATAAGATTATGTGGGTATTTTTAAGGCAACCCCTTGGGACAGTTTGAGTGGAGGAACCAGAGACTAGGGTCAGCACAACTAACACCTTAGGAATAGCAAGATCAAGGGAATGGAGATCTGATGAAAGCAGTGTCAGTGAGAATGGTCTGAAAAGAAACGATGGGAGAGAACTTGCAGGAGGAAATGGAAGTCCTTTGTGAATAATCGGTTAAAAGAGATGAGAGCTTGGAATTAAAGAGGATGCCATATTTCAAAAGAGTAGAGTACTCCCACACATACAGAAAGAGTATTTAGAAAAAGTTAGTAAACAAACTGTAATTGCTTAGTAAATGAGAGGTAAAACATGATGCTTTTTCAATAGGAAATTATGTTCATTGAAATATAATCATCTGGACTTCCAAGAATACACAGAAGAACTGTACAAAAGAGATCTTCATCCAGATAATCACAATGCTGAGATCACTCACCTAGAGCCAGACATCCTGGAATGTGAAGTGAAGCGGGCCTTAGGAACATCACTACAAACAAAGCTACAGAGGTGATGGAATTCCAGTTGAGCTATTTCAAATCCTAAAAGATGATGCTGTGAAAGTGCTGCACTCAATATGCCAGCAAATTTGGGGAACACAGCAGTGGCCACAGGAGTGGAAAAGGTCAGTTTTCATTCCAATCCCTAAGAAAGACAATGCTAAACAATACTCAAAACTACTGCACAATTGCACTCATCTTACACACTAGTAAAGTAATGCTCAAAATTCTTCAAGCCAGGCTTCAGCAATACATGAAACTTGAACTTCCTGATGTTCAAGGTGGATTTAGAAAAGGCAGAGGAACCAGAGATCAAATCGCCAACATCTGTTGGATCATGGAAAAAGCAAGAGAGCTCCAGAAAAACATCTATTTCTGCTTTATCAACTATGCCAAAGCCTTTGACTGTGTGGATCACAATAAACTGTGGAAAATTCTGAAAGAGATGGGAATACCAGACTACCTGACCTGTGTCTTGAGAAACCTGTATGCAGATCAGGAAGCAACAGTTTGAACTGGACACGGAACAACAGACTGGTTCCAAATAGGAAAAGGAGTACATCAAGGCTGTATATTGTCACCCTGCTTATTTAACTTACATGCAGAGTACATCATGAGAAACGCTGGGCTGGATGAAGCACAAGCTTGAATCAAGATTGCCGGGAGAAATATCAATAACCTCAGAAATGCAGATGACACCATGCTTATGGCAGAAAGTGAAGAACAACTAAAGAACCTCTTGATGAAAGTGAGAGGAGAGTGAAAAAGTTGACTTAAAGCTCAACATTCAGAAAACAAAGATCAAGGCATCCAGTCCCATCACTTCATGGCAAATTGATGGGGAAATAGTGGAAACAGTGACAGACTTTATTTTCTTGGGCTCCAAAATCACTGCAGATGGTGATTGCAGCCATGAAATTAAAAGACCCTTACTCCTTGGGAAAAAAAGTTATGACCAACCTAGAGCATATTAAAAAGCAGAGACGTTACTTTGCCAACAAAGGTCCATCTAGTCAACACTATGGTTATTCCAGTAGCCATGTATGGATGTGAGAGTATAAAGAAAGCTGAGCACTGAAGAATTGATGCTTTTGAACTATGGTGTTAGAGAAGACTCTTTAGAGTCCTTGGACTGCTAGGAGGTCCAACCAGTCAATCCTAAAGGAAATCAGTCCTGAATATTAATTGGAAGGACTGATGTTGAAACTGAAACTCCAATACTTCGGCCACCTGATGCAAAGAGCTGATTCATTTGAAAAGACCCTGGTGCTGGGAAAGATTGAGGGTGGGAGGAATGGGGACGACAGAGGATGAGATGGTTTGATGGCATCACTGTCTCAATGGACATGAGTTTGAGTAAACTCCAGGAGTTGGTAATAGACAGGGAGGGCAGGCGTGCTGCAGTCCATGGGGTCACAAAGAGTCTGACATGACTGATCAACTGAACTGAACTGGACTTCCAGTGGAGAGAAAAACAAGAGTAACTCCTGAACTGAATAATTCATATGCATATATAACGAGAAAGAAATTCACATATGGCTACTGATTAGTGTGTTTTTGGTTAACAGTTCACTACTGATTACTTTTCTTCTCTTTCTACCAATGTATGCTTTGGAATGAATGGCTTTTTAATATATTTGCAAAGGATTATAAATATTTCTAAATAGCAGTGAATAAAGTTGGCTTCCTCTCAAAGACCAAATATTAACATTTTAAACTTAAAACTCTTAACCAAGAAGTCAAGGAAACAGGCAAGCATTAAATGCATCATAGTCAAAATGGCTTCAGAGGAACAAAGCCTACTGAAAATGAATCCACAAGAAAAACTTACATAAGATGTAAAATTAGAACTGGTTCATTTACAGAATGATGTGTGTAATCAGGAATGATATGCAAAATACTTAACAGTGAAATGACCAAAGAGAATGCATGTATACATCAATGTACACATCAGTCAGGCATGACAGTCTAAAAGCTAGTCATGGGTATCCCAGGGGTGAGGAATTTGTTGTTGTTTAGTCACTAAGTCATGTCTGATATTTTTGTAACCCCATAAACTGTAGCTTGCAGGGCTCCTATGTCAATGGGATTACGCAGGCAAGAATACCGGAGTGGGTTGCTGTTTCCTTCTCCAAGGGATCTTCCCAACCCAGCATCTCCTGTACCAGAGAAGCCTGGTGAGAAACTTAGTTTTTTTTTTTCCCTAAACTTCTAAACTGTGGTAAAATGATTGGATTGAATATATGTCTATGTGTTTATACACACACAGATACATGGACAGGTGAACAAACAAATCAGTAGAGAGGGTGATAGCAGCTGTTTTGCCTTGGTGATGCATGATGAACATGCATAACTTATTCTGAAAACTTGCTATGAATTAATAACTATGTCAACTAGATATTGGCTTATGTAACTCATGGGTAACAAGAATACCCTCCAATATCCTTGACAGAAGAAACTGATGGTAAAACTCGTGCATTATCATCATAAAGCATCCAGTATTTCATGTGAAGTATCAACAAGAAGTGTTGTCACTCCTGGGCATAACATAAACAGTTTAAGGACTCTGTATACACCAACTAAATGGACAATTTCATATGACTTTCATAGAACTACATGGGGAAATTCTTTTAAAGCTTTCCAAGGAGGTATGTTTACCTTGATCAGATAAGTATTAGCTGTTCCCTGAGTGTTTGGTAGAATGTTTCACTAAAACAGTTCTTATGATGTACTTTTATCTAAAGATTTCAAATCATGAATTCAAATTTTGACAATGTTTATAAACTATTTCATAATTTCTAAGTAACATTTAGTTTTTAAAAAGTTTAATATTTTATGAATTTGTACAATTTTCAATGCCTGAATTGTTGACAAAGATAACTTTTTATGGTATTTCAAAGTATTTTAAAGTCTAAATATGTGTTGGATCCCTATTAAGTCTCCTTTTCCTAATATTAAGTCTCCTATTTTCCTATTAAGTCTCCTATACCTAATATTGTTTAGCTACTGTATCTTCAGTCTCTTTTCTCCCTGTGATCGATTTTGCAAAATGTTTAGTATTCTTCATCTTTGCAATATAAAAGCTTTTAGGTTATACTGAAAATCTTTATTATATTATATTCTATTTCCTTAGCTTCCATTTTATATTCCTTTTAATTTCTGCTAGCTTATTTTGTTGATCCCTTTATATTTTCATTAATTGACAGTTCACTTTTAACTTTCAGTATTTTATTTTCAACATAAATATTAAATATTAAATTGACTTAAAAATATCTGTTTATATATATTGCATGATTTTTGACATGTGATGCTCTCATATTTCAATTGTAAGTATTATTGACTTTCTACTACGAGTTCTTCTTTGACTCAAAAGTTATGTAGGAATTTGTTCCCAAATACATACATTTTTATAAGATTGTTTTACATTTTATAATATTGTTATCAATTTCTAGCTTGATAACATTGCATTTAAAGAACATATTCTGTTTGCTATATATTTTCTGAAATTTGTTGGAACAATTATTATGGCTTTATATGTTGTAAATTTTTTTACAAGTGTACTTAAAAAGCAAACAGATGCTTTTTAGTTGTTAGATTTAAATAGCACAGAATAGATAAAGCTTTGTATATTATTTTGTTCATATCTAAATCTTACATAAACCTGTTTTTTTTTTTTTTTTTTGGTCATTTTGATCTATCAACTACTGAGAGAGGTATGACAAAAATTTCTATAATCCTAGTATATATTTGTCTATTTCTCTTTTCATTTCTCTCAGTTTTATATATATTGAAAAAAATGTACGTAGGTCCATACGATTCCAGAATATTTTTTCTTCCTGATGGGATTAAAAGCTTTATTAACATGCAGAATCACTTTGTCTCTAGAATTTTTTTTCTTCCTTCAATGTTATCTGGTACTTATGTCTCAATACTACTTTTATTTTTGTTTTTGTGGGCACATATTTTTCATTCATTTACTTTCAAGGTTTAAACATCCTTGTGTTTTAAGGATGCTTTTAAAAATAGCATAGCTGGTTTTACTCTAAATTCAGCTTGATAATTATCTTTTAACTGATGAGTTTAATGAATCTATAGTAATTATGATAAAGTATGTGTGCATTTGTATTTGTTGCTACTGTTTTATTTAGTGCTTTTCTATTGTCTTGTTTTTCCAGTTCTTGTGTCTCCTTCCTTACCCTATTGAACAGAGTTATCTTCCTTCTTTCCCGCTTATACTAAATTTCTTCTCTGGTTTGGAAACTGCATTCTTTCACTACTCTGCAGTAAGGGTTCAAATATCAACTGCCTTCACATTTCAATAGCAAACCACTCTAAAAAAATACTTTCAGCCTTTCCCTCCTAAATTCTGTAATTTGTCACTGTTTTACCATGCATTTTTGTTGCTTCTGGCTACTCTCAAGTAAGCTTGCATTTGAGAAAGCTTTTTTTTAAGGAGGTATTAATGATTTATTTAGTTCAATACAGTTTTTTTCTCTTGTTTCTCTGGGTAACCAAAACATACATAGTAGATTCCTGTCTAGGATTTAGGTAAGCCTGGAATTATAAAATATATTAAACTAATTGGTCTCCAAAGGGCTCAAATACATGATCTTAAGCTCATTAGCTCTGAGCATCTAAGCAGGATAAATACAACGAATCCACTATGAAGCAGGATAACACTATTAAGAATCTGAAAATTTTAATTTGTTTACTTTAAAAATTAAAGAAAAGTAGAGATACTTCTTTCTTGTTAGTACCAAATTATCCTTAACTGAATTCAGATGAAAATTTTGTGTTTACTCAAGTTGGATGTAATTAGCATTAGTGGGTGGTCATGCAAATGTGCAGTGGGTAGTCTGCAAACAAGCACATAGAGTAAATTTGGTAATCTTAACATTATCAAAATGAGATAATTCTTAAGTCACTTATTTGGAGTATACTCTTCACCTTCCTCCTTGTTAATTTAGTTTTGCACTAAGCAAATTTATTGATACTTAATAGACATAGCTAAGGTTACATGGATAAAATTCAAGATTATGTTAGGTAGAAGAGAAAATTAAACTTAAAATCACTTATTTTTATCTCATTAAAGTAAATTGATAAATGCTGTATGTCTGCTAACCAAATAGTGCTGACCAGCTCTTAACTAGGATGTTCATTTTAAGATTATTGTCATTTGTACCTAATTCAGTTAACAATTTTCTATTGTGTTACATGTGACTATCTGTTATTTTCTTCCTCAAGTTCCCTTCAGTTGTCTGTGACTGCCCAAATATTTCTCTTCCAGTTGTTTTTCTTTGTCTCAGAAGTATGTCTCAGGATTTCTAAAGTCATTTCTTGATGTATCATAATGCAACATGAAGCAGTAAAATGTAGTGTTTGACATCAGTTTTATGGAAATAGAGAAGGCTTGGATCTGGCCTTATTTAGCCTTCATTCTGTTTTTAGATCTGCTGCTTATTATCTGTGCTGCTTATCATCCAGGGCAAATGACTTAGTTTTCCTCTAGTTATTTCCTCCTTATATGTAAAATAGAGTAATATCTATCTCTAGGAAGACTTAATGGAGGAATATATATAAAAGTGCTTGGTATATAATAGGTGCTCAATAAGTTTCTATTGCATCACTAGTTTCCATGCTGGCCTTTAATAATTATTTTGAAATATCTGGAAATTCACATGCCTTAACACCAAGCTGGGTGCAGACATAAAACAGTTTACCGTTTTGTGTTTCTAGAATTCACATAGAGGGGATCTTTCATTAGAATAAATTTTATGATAGTAGCTGTAGCTAAGCTCTGCTTACATGAAGAAACAGCGAATGCCCATTATGTCTGAAGGCTTTGAGGATATGTAACATAACTCCACCCTGCTCTTGCTTTCTATAAATCTTTTGTATTTTGTATATATGTTCTATCCCCTATTATATTCCAAGTCTGAGGGATACAATTCTTTTATACACATATTTCTTAGAAATTGCCATAGAAGACAGGCACCTAGGAAAAACACAGGCCTAGGTAAAAATTTACACTTTACTAAGTAAGTGTACACATTGCTATTATCATAAATGTGTGTATCCTCATAAAATTTTATTTGGAAAATTGACTTCCACATAGAGATGCACACCAAGTTACCAATTTTTCTGTGAAATAAAGATTTGTGTGTTAGTCACTCAGTCATGTTTGACTTTACCATCCCATGGACTATAGCCTCAGTCTATAGAATTCTGCAGTCAATACAATAATACTGGAGTGGGTTGTAACTCCCTTCTCCAGCAGATCTTCCCAATTCAGGGATTGAACCCAGGTCTCCCATGTTGCAAGCAGACTGTTTATAGTCTGAGTCATCAGGGAAGCCCAAAACAAACTTTTAACAAATGAAATTAGAAATACCAGTAGAACAAGAAAGGTAAGATAATTTTCCTAAGAAATCAGGTCATATGTAGATTTTTCATATCCAGATTTTCTTTTCTATTTCTACATTCTCCTCATTTAAGGGGATTGATTCATCAATAGAGGGCTTCCCAAGTGGCTTAGATGGTGAAGAATTTGCCTGCAATGCAGGATATGTGGGTTCGATCCCCGGGTCAGGAAGATCCCCTGGAGGAGGGAATGGCAACCCACTCCAGTATTCTTGCCTGCAGAATTCCATTGATAGAGGAGGCTGGTGGGCTACAGTCAGTGGGGTAGCAGAGTTAGAGAGGACTGAGTAACTAACACTTTCACTTTTTCATCAAAGAGAAAAAAATTCAGCCTGACACACATTGGACACTAAGAAGCAAACTTGGGTAATAAATCTTATTAAACTGCTGCTGAGGCAATGCATTTCGTCAACTTGAGGAATCTGGGAGAGAATTTTCCAATGATTGCTTTTTCTCTTAACCATTGATATCATATCAACATATAAAGAAAGCATTTTTACAAGATACATTATAATATCATAAAAAATGGTAATTTTGTGTGTGTGTGTAGGGGGGGTATTGTAAAAGCTCTCAAAACCTTCTGCTGTGTGCATACTGCTAGGTCATATTCACAGTACTCTAAAAATATTCACATTTTTATGTTCAGAGTTTTTTTTATGTTTAAATCTCAATGCTTTAAAAATGAAAGCTTTAATTATTCTGTATCAAGTGATACACATAAAATGGAGGTCAGCTCAAGTATTTGATCTGCTCACAATTCATAAATCTTTTAAATAAACTCCACAAACCTGGGATTGATGGAAGTACATTGTATTTTGGATAATGCTGAATTGTAATTGACAAAATCTATAAAGTCCCATTAGTTAATAAGTAATAGCAATAAATGAGCATTGTCCAAAGTAGGTTGCCTGAGAATTCTATTAAATTATACATAGACACAAAAATTCTAGTCACTACTTCAAATGTTGCTATTACCTTTCTTGTTCTTAACATACAAATGAGATTTATACATTTTAAACAAGGGCTGGATGGTTATAAAATAAAAAAGAAAGAATATTCATTGTTGGAGCGGAGATTCTCTTTCTTAACAATCGTTTTAATATAAGGGTCTTTCTTCAAAGTATCTGTCACAGTGTAAAATGTACATATTCTTAAAAATACTTTCACAGTTGATATTTGCTTTCTTAAAATCCTGTAGGAAGGATCATGGCTTCCTCTTTAGAAGAGGCCTTCCTTACACTTCTTAGCCATTGGGTCATTTAGCACACCAAGTTTTCTCCTTTATATAGATTATTTCTAGTCCTCACAATAACTTGTAAACAACCAAGAATATTTCCATTTTGCAGATGAAAAAGAGAAAGCACAGAGAGCTGACTTGCTGTTGCTGGCCATGTAGCTATGTGAGAATTTCTTTTTCCGGTACCATCTTGAACTCAAGAGGCCATTTCTACTCTATTTGCCCTGTGTTAAAATGAATGATGTAAGTTGCATATTGTATACAAAGAAGGAAGCAAACACAGTTGTGGGCTTCCCTAGTGACTCAGCGCTAAGGAATCCACCTTCAGCAGTAAAGAACCCATAAAGGAGATGCAGGTTTAACCCCTGGGTTGGGAAGATCTTGAGAAGGAAATGGCAACTCACTCCAGTATTTTGCCTGGAAAATCCCTTGGACAGGGAGCCTGGAGGATAACAGTCCATGGGGTCACAGAGTCAGACACTACTTAATGAATAAACACCAACAAAGCAGTAGGAAGAAAATAAAAATATATAGAGAATGGTAATATAAATGAGGAAAAGAAATGGAAATTGAAAGTGGAAAGAAACTAATGGTAGTGCCAACTAATTTTTTTTTTAATTTTTATTTTTGTCATTGACTTTGTTCCTGGTACAGACCCACATATGGCTTGGAGAGCATTCCTCTTTGAATCTACTTCTAAGTAGCCTTGTGTAAGTTGTTTTCAGTAGAAGCAATATGGCATAGAGTTATGCCATTGTATACTTCATTCACTCAGACTTCACAACAGGTAGGCCAATCAAAGTGAGCTAAATTGAACTGGAAAAAATCAAGTCTTTGATGAAAGACTTTATTTGCTTTTCCTGATGGATTTTGACCATCAGATATAGAAATTTGAGGGAACTATGCCAAACCTCTGAAAATAGAATTAACTCAAAAGAGGGAGAATCAAGACATGATCCTTTATGGCCTCATTTGACCCCCATTTTTGCCTGCTTGAAAATTTGTGAGCTTTTCAATTGTGAGAATTCTCTACTTTTTGTGTAAGCCATTTTAGACCTTCCATATGTAAATGAGAATGAATTGAAGACTGCATTTGGTTGACTTCCTTCATGTGTATATCAGAAATTGAGTATAATTCAGGATAATAAGATTCCAACCAGAAACACCCCTTAATTAGCCACCATGTGACTCTGTTTTCCTAATTTCTATGGTTCCTGCTTTCTGTGGTTGCTCCCCAATCCTGGTAGAAATATTCAAAGAGTTTATATCAAAATCCACTTTTGCAGGAAGTCACACCGACTAACCCCAATATGTTTTACCCATCAGATACATCCAATATTCCTTCAAAGTGATTTCTCCTGATTAGTAGACTATAAAGAAGTAATATCACCTCCATTTACGGTAATATCTCCTGCATTTCTCTACATAAACTGGTTTACTCAGGCCAGTTGTAATATGCAGTTAGGTTTCTAGCAAAATTACTCTTAGTCTCTTATTCCTCTCTCAAAATGGTTCCTGGTTCCATGATAAATTACATAAGCACTCTATTGCTCATAGTTCTATCATAGCATTAAATCATTATAACATTAATTATAGACATTTTTTTCATTTACTGTTAGGTTGTTATATCCAACCTTCACTATATTATTGTTTTTTATTTAGTGTATTGCACATTGATAGTCTCAGAATATTTTATGTGGCAAACAAGATTTTATGTCCTTTCAAAACATGAGTCTTTTATGAAAATGCAAAATGCCATATATTTTAAATTTTAAATCAATTTAATTTTATTTTCAAAACTGGTGAAGGTAAATAGCAGTATTTACAAATACTATACTATAAACAAAAATATTTAAAAACATGCAACAAAATATTGAGATAAATATATTAAGTTAATATTTCTTTTGAAAGACTAATGTTAGTGACTAGGTGCCTCAAATTTCAGTTAACAGAATGTCTTTCATGAGTGCACAGTGAGAAAATACAAGGAGTTAAAGAATCAATTATCTTTCAAAATAACATTCCAAATATCTCTCAGAATGTCAGATCCAGAAATTCTGACTTATTGCTCGATCTCTGTTTATCTTTCTGTTTTTCTCCCCCTCTCTTGCTCACACACACACACACACACACACACACACACACACATATACACACACAGCATTCTTAGGATTTTAGATAAACAATTACAAGGAAGCTATTTTGATTCCTTGAATAATGTTCCATTTTTAAACTCTCCATCATCTTTAGAAGACTACATGCTATGACAGACCACATGGGTGCTGTCAGTTCAATACCCTGATACTTTATGCATCAGAAATGAAACCATGAGTTATTATTTTTTCTCTTTTCTTAGCTAATAAACACTGAACATCCTGCACCTTATAAAAATTCTCATCCTAAGCATATTGATCACCCTGATGGTGATTTATAGCAATGGGGCCAAACAAGATACGTGTAAACAATATACAGTCTCATACACAGGAGTTATACTGACAAAACTCCCCAGATTTCCAACAAAAGAGACAACAAGAATATTACAATATATTTTCTCCTATTTTGTCAATGTGTAAATCTTTCTCTTTTTATCTTTGTTTTTAAAAGCATTTTAGATTTATGGAATTTTTGTTTATTGCATGAGGCAGGGTTCTAACCTCATTCTTATATTATTAAAATAGCCATACACTAAATTATGCATATTTTTCTAATGTATATGTAAAACTTGTGTGTTTGTGTATGTGTTTCTGCACACATATATGTATTCTGTTATATAAAACAACAATGACAAATATATATATTTGACTTTCTCTCATTGTTCATTTAGGTATATATATTTTATGTCCACATAGGTGAACATTTTTCCTGTTTTAAAAAATATATTCCTTACTAGGTTTTACTTTTCTACATAAAAGTTTGAGTTCTCAACTATAAAGAAATTCCTTCTGTAAATAAAGATATCCAAAATGGAATATAAGAAGCAAAATTGTCATTATAGGAGGATGACATGATACTCTATATTGAAAACCTAAAAAAACACACAAAAACTATTAAACTAATAAATGAATTCAGCAAGGTAGCAGGATACAATATTAACATACAGAAATCTATCGTATTTCCATTTCAGAATGAGAAAGTGTAAAAAAAAAAATCCTATTTATAATTGTGCCAAAAAATAAAATACCTAGGACCTAGGATTAAACCTAAGTAAGGAGGTGAAAGACCTTTAAGCTCAAAACTGTAAAACTGATAAAGGAAACTGAAGGTGAGTTGAAGAAATGGAAAGATAGTCAATGCTCTTAGACTGGAAGAATTACTATTAATAAAACAGCCATAAACCTAAAGCAATGTACATATTTAATGTAATCCCTTTCAAACTGTTCATTGCATTTTTCACAGAACTAGAACAAATAATTCTAAAAGTTATATGGAGCCACAAAAGACCCAGGATTGCCAAAGCAATCCTGAGGGGAAAAAAGCAAGTCAGGAGACATAACCCTCTCAGACTTCAGACAGCACTATAAAGCTGCTGTAATCAAACTGCATGATATTAGCAAAAAAAAAAAAAGACAGATGGATCAATTGAACAGAATAGAGAGACCAGAAATAAACCCACACAGCCATGATAAATTAATCTCTGACAAAGATGCAAGGGTATACAATGTAGAAAAGAAATTTTCTTCCACAAGTGGTGTTAGGAAAGCTGGGCATCCTCACATAAATCAATGAAATTAGAGTGCTCCGTTATACCATATACAAAAATAAACTCAAAAATGGTGTAAAGCCCTAAATATAAGATATGACACCATAAAACTCCTAGAAGAGAACATAGGCAAAACATTTTCAGACACAGAGCATAGCAATATTTTCTTAGACCTGACTCCCTAGGTGAAAGAAAAAGCAGAAATAAACAAATGTGACCTAATCAAAATTAAAAACAAAAAAATAAACTGTATAGCAAAGGAAACCTTCAACAAAATGAAAAGAATATACTGAATGGGAAAAATATTCATAAAGGATATAACTGACAAGAGATTATTTTTCAAAATATATAAATAGCACATACAACTCAATATTTAAGAGGCACACAATCTAAACAAAAATTGGGCAGAAGATCTAAATAGACATTTCTCTAAAGAAGACATAGAAAAGATCAAGAGACACATGAAAAGATATTCAATGATGTCAATTATTATTAGAGAAATGCAAATTAAAACTACAATGAGGTATCACCACACACTGATCAGAAATGCTATCATCAAAATGTCTATAAATGATAAAGACTGGAGAATGTATGGAGAAAAGGGAACACTCTGACACTCTTGGTGGGAATGTAAATTGCTGCAGTCACTATGGAGAACAATATGGAGGTTCCTTTGAAAACTAAAAATAGAGCTACTATATGATCCAGCACCCATTTCTGTGGAATTGAGAAAAGATGCACAGTGGCATGTTACATGTGCTTCCTCCATAGATACAACAGACATAAATCATTTCACAAACACAGATAATTGTAAAATACAGCAAAATAATTAGGAATCAATACATTTAGACTATTCCCTTTAAAGTATATAATTTATTTAATTATAAAGTTATATAATTTAATTTTTTTAACATTAACTCTCTTAGAATGGTGTTCAGTCACCACATAAATAAATCCAGGCTAACTTGTTCCTCATATGGAGCAGTGACCAGCCATTTCAACTCAGGCTGTTCTAGACCAGCTAACCTTGACTGACCTGATAGTAAATATCAGACATATGATGAGTGGACTAGAGGTAAACAAGACTTCCTGAAGTATAGGCTCGCTTCCTGATACTTAGAGAACCGCCTCACACACTAGTAGCTCAACCAATAGAGACAATTCTTATGCTCAATCCTCCAATTAAACTCAAACTCCACACTGTGGTCTGCAGGGCCTACATGATAAACTCTCTTCCTCTCACTCATACCTCATCTCACACTGCTTTCAGCCACTACTTTACCTTTCTCCAAATGGCATCCTCATTCTCCCTTCTGGATTCCTCTGCTGTCTGCTTACCCCACCCCTTCATGTGGTTTGAAGCTTATCATGATTATATCCTCATCAGAAATATTAGAAAGACCTTTCTGTGACATACTAGTTACAATTACCCCTTGTCACTATCACATTATTTTATTTAGATATCTTCTTAACACTTATCCTTAATTGATGCAATCATTTTCTTATTTAGTGTTTGAATCCTCTATTAGAATATAAATTCATGAGATTTTTTTTTTTGGTAACATTCACTATATTATATACTTTAGTTAGTACTGAGCCCAAGGAAGGGCACATAGTAAAATAAGTACATAAGAGATAAATGAATGAACATCTAATTTCCCTAACTTAAAAGTGAATAAAAACATCAGGGTCCTTAATTGTTTCTTGGATTAATTATTGTTATAACTTGCAACATCAAAGAATATTTCTGTAATTAAGCTTTTACATTTATTCCCTCCCAGTCCTCCATTAACATTGTAATAAAGAAATAAAATCAAAATCCCCTTAAGAGCAAGGTAGAACTAGAACAGATGAAGGATGTCAAGTTAGCTTTGCATGATTAGAAGTAGATGGCCTAGTGATAATAGCTCAGCAGAATCAAAAAAAAAAAAAAAAAAAATCTGGTTGTTGTGTGGGAAGCCAGAAAAAGAAAAGTAAAAGAAAAAACAATTTGCACTGCAAAATCCCTTAAAAGCTTCATAATTGTAGATGTCAGATTCCTTGATAGGGTCTGTGTTTGTATGTGCATCTCTGTGTGTGTGTATAAATGACGGGAGGAAGGGATAAAAATGAGGATTAATTATGTGAAGTATAAGAAGCAGTTGGACTCCTAGATTTCCTCTCTGATCTCATACTTAGGGAATTCTCACCACCAGACTAACCAGGAAAATTCAGTTTTCTCTCTGCAAAGTTTAAAAGAAGTTTTGTGGGCTTTGGGAATAGGAGAGAATAAGAGTGATGTGACCATTACATTGATTAAAAAGTGTATGCTAGATGGTGAGAATTCCTGTCTTCTTCCTCATTGGCTTCTAGCATGCTGAGTTAGAATAAAGATTAGACTTCTTTGTGGGGAGTATGACCATCTCTGGAGGAAAAAAGCAAAACTACCAATATGGAGATTTGCAAGTTCCCCCAATGAAACATAGGATTCATCATCAGATCATCTATGCTGATACCATCAGTTAACAAAGCCTGGACTAACACAGAGAGTTTCTAATAAGCTTTTAATACCCCACATTTAAATATGAACTGGCAGCCAATAAACACCAAGCAATTGAGGAAAACATCTAGCAAAGGGACCAATCAAAAAACAGAAGATTGATCTCAATAATGACAAAGCCAGCACACTAAATTTTTGAAATTCTAGAATTCTTTTCTTCAGAAGGGTATTCACATGATAATTAAGCAGAACAAGATCCTTTATGAAAAAGGTTATGCTCAGAGATTAAGGCAGAGCTCTTTATAAAATAATGATACCAATAATAATGACAATAATAATTAATAATAATAAAAATAGACAATAAAAATGTTAAAATCACTTGAAATTTTGGAATACAAGGCTGAGGAAGATTTCCAGAAAGTAGAACAAAGAGACAGAGTTACTTAAATAAAAGAGGAAGGTCAAGAAAATGGAAGATCAGACCAGGAAGTCCACTATGTAGGTAATATTTTACAAGTGATATTAGAAATAGAATGGGGAAATGGTGGGAGCACATTAACAAAAAGTACTGGAAAAGTTTCTAGTAACAAGAAACCAGAACTTTCAGATTAAAGAAGTGACCAAAATATGAAAAATAAAAAGTAGACAAAAATAATCAAATCTTGAAATTAAAAAAAAAATGATCCTAAATTTTTCAGAAAGGATTCAGAATAGTCAGACTTCACAGCAAAAATGCTGAGAACCAGAAGGAAATGAATACATATTTTTAAAGTTCAGGGACTACTAGATTTACATGCAAGCTAGAGTATGAATGAAGTCAATTTGAATATACTCAGAGAGTCTATTACTAACGTATTCTTTTCCAGAAAACAATTTGAGAATCTATGCCACCAAAATAAATACATAAATAAATTAAGAGCAAGACACGGGGTACAGAAAAGAGATATCCAATACCAGAAAGAGGCAAAAAGGTTCTAAGATAATGATGGAAGAACTACCAAGATAACTGTTTAGCAACAGGCTTACAGGGCAATCAGCCAAAGGATAGAAGGTGCTAGAAAGGAATGTTTCCTAATATGAGTTGCTATCTTGAGAAATGCTTTAGAATTTTAATAAAAATGAGAGAATTAAATCATGAAAGGATGATTAAAACTACAGAAGAAACGCAGTTTTTATTGGCAGAAGTAAACAAGGATCTGGTAAGACAAAAAATTGAATCATGGGACACTACTTTGCTCAGCTATCTACAGTATCAACAGGATTGTGATAGTGCAAATACTGACAATTAATAAGACATGTAATCTTATTTTTTCAGAGGATGGGAGAAATCAATGAACATATGTAGGAAAACTGGTCAAAAAAGAGCAATCTCCACTTTATATATGTGGACTTAAAACATAGGTAATTTTTTCTTCTACATTTCTACAATCCCCTTTCCTCTGGGCTACTTATCCTGGGGTATGCTAAATGTACAAATTTATATAGTGAAAATCAATCAAAGTCACAATTTATCTGAGGCAGCACATCACAAATTCACATGCAGAGACTGATGAAAATGCTGCTTAATGTATTCTATTCATTCCAGCTTTTCATAGCCCATTGAAATATACATGGCTCATGGAGGACCTGGACTTTGAAAATATTGCGTGGGAAGACAAACCTACTCAACATATATAAAATGGTACATGCATCATGCAGTATAATGTGAAATAAATGTAAGTTTTATTAAACATATCTGCCTATGTTTTAAGCCTTATTAACATCTTATTTAAAAAGACCAAATGTCATGTGTTATTTCAAAAAAAATACATTAGAATTTTTTAGGCATACAATGACATAATGTATTGAGAATCAGATTAGGAGTTTATCAGGGCATCCTTTTTTTTATTATAAGCTTTTCTTTAGATTATAAGGACAATTTGATTTTTAAAACTATACATGTGTATAGCTTTGATTTTAAAAATAGCAAAAACCAAGACATTCCTTTCTCTTTACAATATAGCTGTTCTTTTGCAATTGAGGGTTAAATATGTCATTATGCAGTAATTTACCTAGAGGTAAGCAAATATGTATATGCTTGCTTTAATCTTATTTTAATTTCGTGTATTTTTATACTGGTAAGCCTGAGGGAGATTGTCAAGGCAATATCCTCCAGCCATTATACTTTTGAGACAGAAGATGATATGTCTTAATATACTTATTTCTTAATACACTATTTCTTATACGTTTTAATGATTATCAACTCTCAAGAGCATTAAATTCAAATTACATTATAATATCCTAAAAGTGGATTAAAATGATTCTTAAAAAAGGATAGGCCCAAAGGGCAGTTGAGCAATATCGTACATTTACCCGGGTAGTGAGTATATCATCTTATTCCTTTTAGAGCTGAAATAATAATCTATAAGATGAAAAATCCCTTAAACTTTTCTATAAAAACCATATAATATAGAATTCTCTCCAACATATCTAAAAACATAATTTTATAGTATGTGGTAGACATGTGACTCTTTAGAAGGCAAAAGATAACCACATGTAAAATATTACATAAAAAAAAAAAATCTAACAAAATTGTTCCTAACAGAAAGCTAAGTGATAAAGATCTCCTAAAAGGAAATAATATATTATTCAAAATTCCTCTACAATAGAGGCTTATAATCTGTTGGGAAGAAGTTTTAAAAGGCTTTGCAAAGTAATTTTACTATTTAACATGCTAACAGGGTGAGATATTCAAAATTAAATATATTAAGAGAAAAGTATGCATTTATTCAGTATGTAATGTTTTATTTTTATAACTACATTTGAAGTTAACTTGAATCACACAATGTGTTGACAGTATTTTCTTATTGCTATTGCTACTGATGATATTGATGTCACTTAGTAATAGAAATTTAACATAGGCATTTAGAGAAAATATTGTCTTTTATGATTTTATAAACAGAATGTAAATTTATATACACAGTTAAAATGATGAGGCAAATGTGGAAAAATAAGCCAAAATGCCAAAATTTTATTTTATTTGGCTTCAGCTTTCATTCAAATGCAGCTTCCCTAATAGCTCAGTTGGTAAAGAATCCACCTGCAATGGAATTTGATTCCTGGTCGGGAAGATGCCCTAGAGAATGGAAAGCTACCCACTCCAGTATTCTGGTCTGGGGAATTCCATGGACTTTATAGTGCATGGGGTCCCAAAGAATTGGACACAACTGAGTGACTTTCACATTCACTTTTCCTTCAAATATTATATAAACCAGCTAATAAAATGAAAAATATGACATACTTATTAGAGCATGGCAGTCATATATAACTTAGCAATCTGCTGTGGCATAATGGCTAGCAGAATAAAATAATAATTAAGAGAGAGTTCTAAGCAGATCTGTGTTTGGGTCCCAGTTTGACCAGGTTCCAGTTATGTGCAGTTGGGAATTATTTCTCAGAGTTCAGTGCCATAATTTTAAAATGTGGACTATTTGATAGACCTTTTGAATGCCACTGATTCTTGAAAGAACTGCTTGGTGTAGGGCTGTCTCATAAAGCATAGTAAAAGACAAATGAAGTATCTTATAAAAAGCACAGGCACAGTGCCTATGCCTACAACATGGTAGAAATAAGTAAATGTTAGTAATCTAAATTTTATTTAATATCATTACATTCAAATAATGTAGTAATAGAACCTTACTTTTTGATTTGTCCTAATCTCTTTCTCCTTTACAACAAGCACAAATTAAATTTGTGAGGTATTTGGAGCCTAAGTAACAAGTTTTTATTGTTTTCTAATTAACTATTAAGGTAATATCTTCTGGCTGTTGGACATTCTATACAAAATTATATTTAGCATCTGTATCTACACACATACTTACAGATATTTTTTAAAACAGTAACATCTCAGAACTCAGGGTAGTCTATAATACTCTTATTCAAAGAAATGTTAATAATTATGAAATTATTTAAGCATATTTGAGTAATATATTTTGTGAATTTATTAACACAACTAATATATATTTTCCAAATGAAAACTGAAAAAGCATCTTTTGTGTATACATAGAATAAAACATATGTCTTGTAAAAAGGAAATAAGTTTCCAAAGGGGGTGGACATATGTATATCTACGGCTGATTCATGTTGAGGCTTGACAGAAAAAAGCAAAATTCTGTAAAGCAATTATCCTTCAATAAAAAAATTTAAAAAATCACTACTGGATAACTTAGCTTTTATTTTTAATAAAATTTATGATCACACATTTACTCATTATGTTTTAAATCTATGAAATGCTTATTGAGTACTCATTCTATGATGAACAATTCACCAAGTATAAGGAAAATACAAGGATAGACTATCTGTCATGGGCAGCAGGGTATAGAAAGAGAATTATACAAACTATGGGCAGAGATGGGTGGAAACTACCTATCTAGAGGAAGGAGCGGCTTCTGTCCCAGAGAATGACAGAGTGCCCCAGTGTGATGTCAGGCCTTGGCTAAATCTTTACAGATAAATAGAAATATTGATGTAAGATTTGTTTGCACCTAGAGGGAGATGTGGCAGGAAGAGGTCTTGAATTTGGAAATATTATGAAAACTTAGGTGTGAGCAGTGTATTTGGAGAATAATTCAACATATGTGACAAAAAGGCAGAAACTGAGATTGGAAAGGTTGATCATAATCAAACATGGCAAATCTTTAATTTCCTAGCTCAAGTTTTAGAGACTAATAGATCATTGACTTACAAAAACAAACAAACGAAAACATTTTTTAAAGTCTCAGGACTTGTTTTCAGTGAATGGATGAGCTAAGAAAACTAAGTTAATCCTTTGAGGGTGCACTTTTGCTTAGTGTTCCTTCAAGTCTGCACAACATTCAGATAATTCTCTAAAACTTGATTTTAGTGGGATGGGGCAAAAGTGATGAGATATCACTTCTGTTATAAAGTTATAAGAAAGCTTCATAAAGAGCAAAACTAGGTGTCATATTGATGGGTTTGTATGACCCCCTAAAAGAAATACATGGAAAGAGAGAAAGAATATAATTTATTTAAAGATTTACAAATTGTTCAATATCGGTGAAGCACCAACAGTGAAGCATGAATACATGTGTGTATCCATATAACAGTTTTTACTCCTCCAAGGAACTTGAAATTTTAGCCCATAAGTGAGTATCTTAAATAGAAGGTTAATTGATAACAAACAACAAATCTGAATCCAGGCAACACAATCAGAAGAGAAATGTATTGAGAAAATATAGGGGAGTTCCTAAAACTGATAAGAAACCTGAAGAATTAGGTCAGAAGAGAAGCAAATTGATACAGTTTCCATGATCTAGGTTTCAGGCACTAGCAAGAAGTCTTATTAGAAAAATGACACTGAAAAAGATAGTAAACTTTCTTAAATTCTGAAATCTTTGTTCCATTTAGTTCATTTTTTAAAGTCACAGGACTTGTTTTCAGTGAATGGATTAGCTAAGAAAACTAAGTTATTCCTTTGAGAAGGCACTTTTGCTTAATGTTACTTCAAGTCTGCACAACATTCAGATAATTCTCTAAAACGCGATTTTAATGGGGTGTAGCAAAAGTGATGAGATATCACTTCTGCTATAAAGTTATAAGAAATCTTCATAAAGAGGAAAGCTAGGGGCCATATTGTTAGTAATCCTCTGAGGGGCTGAGGATCAAGTCCAGTGAGACCAAGGCACTCAAACTGGCAGCCTTTCAGAAAGTGGATCTGACAACATCCAGGTACATGAGCTTGGAAGCTGATTCTCCCTCAGGTCAGCCCTCAGATTGGGCTTCCCTTGTGGCTCAGCAGTAAAGAGTCCACCTGCCAATGCAGGGGATGTGGGTTTGTTCCCCGGGTCTGGAAGATCATCTAGAGAAGGAAATAGCAATGTGCTCTAGTATTCTTGCTTGGAGAATTACATGGACAGAGGAGTCTGGGAGACTACAATCCATTAGGTTGCAAAAGAGCCGGGCATAACTTAGTGACTAAACAAATAAAACAAACAAACAAACAAACAAAGCCTTTAGATTGGACTGCATCCCCAAATGATACGTCTTAATTGAGGTCTTTTGAAATTTGAGGCAAACACACGCTTCCCTGGTGGTTCAGCTGGTAAAGAATCTGCCCGCAATGTGAGAGAGCTGGGTTCAATCCCTGCATTGGGAAAATCCCCTGGAGAATGGAACAGCTAGCCACTCCAGTATTCTGGGGCCTGGAGAATTCCAGGGACTATATAATCCATGGGGTCGCAAAAAGTCAGACACGACTGAGCGACTTTGACTCAGTTCACTAACACACCCAAGTAAGCTGAGTCCAGGCACATAACAAATTATGAGGTAATAATTGTTGTTTTAAATGGCATATTTCAGTATGATTTGTTACTTAGTGGTAGAAAACAAAACATATTTATCTGTAGAAAATATTTTCAGGATTTGATTTATATAGAGAAGGATATTATCATTCTGCACATTTATAAAGAAGAAATGACATCTGGAACTGCCTGTAGGAATTATATAATTATGTTTACATACTGGAGATACTCTACATAGTTTTGGATTGCTACAATAAACTTAACTTAGTAACTTAAGTTTCTTAGTAACTTAAATTTCTTTATTTAGATATAAAACACTATATCGGCAATTATCTATATTTTTGCTTTTATTTTCAGTTTAGTTTAACCATGAGAAAGACTTTTGGGTGTGTATCTAGTTGCAAAGCTATTTTTACCTTAAAATAACTATATGTTTTATTGCTGAATTGGCTGCTTCTCAGATATAGTAAGCTATTAAAAAAAACAACAACACTTTTTATCCATAAAGCACATGAGAAGTAGTAAATGCATGAGACTTTAACCATATCTTCAGTATTTTTTGTTTTACATAAATACAATGGCAACCCACTCCAGTATTCTTGCCTGGGAAATTCTATGGACAGAGAGCCTGGTGGGCTACAGGCCAAAGGGTCACAGAGATTCAGACATGACTGAGTGACTAAACACATCATAATTATAGTGAAAAAGATAAATATAAAATTTATGAGTTCAGTTTCTTTGTAGTGTTTACTGCTTTCAAAAACCTAAAAGTTTTTATTTTGCAAAACCAGATATTTCTATACTTCAGATTTAAACTTAAAAATTAAAATATTCTTTAGTGAATTAATATGAGAAATTTTGAACATAGATTTCCTGGTATTTCTGTTGAGATTTCTGATAAAACATAAAGAAAATAAAATTATACTAAAATTATACTAAAATACTTATTAATATAATATTTTCTTATTAATTGTGATGGCCATAATATTTCACTTTATTATTAGCATAATGTAGCACTAAGAAAATAATAATTATTAGAATAAATGTTATAATTAGTATATAGCTTATTACTCACTAAAAGCTTTGTATATACTATTTTTATTATCATAACAATTGCTTAAGGCATATATCACTGTTTTCTTGAAATAGTATGGAAATGGATATCCAGTAATATTCTATAATTTTGCCAAAATTTACTAAAATTTAAATCCTGTAATGACATCTCTGTTACGTTTATTCACAAGACCTAGGTCCTCATGCTTCCAGAAGGGACAGTAAGATCATTATAAAATGCAGAAATTTATGTTGCTAGTTAGACTCAATCAAGTCCAAGGCTGTCTTTTTGTTTCCCTTTGTTTCACTTTTTTTTTTTTTTCCTAACTTCATAAGAAGTTACCACTGGTTAATCAATCCTGTGATGTGCCATCTCAAGGCAAAATGGAATTATCTTCCAAGTTTGCAATTTACAAAAACAATGGTCTCTTTTTATTTGCTTATTGTTTCTAAAGCCCACCTATCTTTTACCTGTAAGACCTCATTTAAACAATTAATTAATCACATTGTATTGCACAGTAAGAAAGTGTTTTCTTCCCTCTTAGTAGGTTCATGGTGTTGGTCACCTTGGCCAGTTTTCAAGCCCCCCATGGGACCACAGTAGACTGTAAGGCTCTCATTCTGTTCAGAGACAGGTAACATCCTCTCTATGATTCACTATTTTCAGGAAACTCTAATTTTGCTATTAAATGTTTTAATTTTGTGATGAAATAAACATCTCATTCTGTCTTCTGACTAAAGGTAAGTTTAAAATCTAAACTGTAGATTATCCTTATTTTAAATCTGCTGGCAACCAAAGTAACAACAATAACAACAACAAGAAGCAGCTTAGGGGCCCAGCAAACCTCAACCCCACCTTCTCTTTTTCCTTTTGTATTCTTGGCCTTTATTTTCTTTTCCTGTGCTTTCTTTTTTTATCTTTTTTCTAACTTGGAAGGGTGATATAATATTCAATAGCATATGCATTGTTGCTTAACTATGAGGAGTTTAACTATGAGGATTCAAATGAAATTCTTAGCAGATGTCCTGATACACTATAAGGTGGTCAATAAGAGGTAGCCATTAGTACTATTCTAATCAAATAAGCATTTTATTCCTTGATTATTCTTGGAAATGTCTTTTAAAATTATTCAATTCAGACAAATTGGAAAGGAAACTAGAATGATTATTTATTGAACTATTTCTTGGAATATGGTTGACTGTAAACTCAGTAGAACAAGACACTTTTCTGATAATTTATCCACCTACAATTTTTACCATTATGATACAAATAGCTTAATTTCTAATTGTTGAGTTAATGAGGTGAGCAACACAAAGTGAACTTTTAATGGGAAATACTAATTTTCAAATATTGAGCAATTTGTGCCTTGTTAAGCATTAATAGAAATATCCATATTCCTAATCAAAAGAAATATCATTAAAAAAAATCAGATTCTTCCACAATTAAGTTGCCATTCTACATTTAAAAGGCAACAACAATTCCATATTTCAAAATAATACTGAACTTTCAAAAGGTGGCTTTTTCACACTAAATGTAATCTACAAATGTATATCAACATTGAGTGAGTGAGTGAGTGAGTGAAGTCACTCAGTTGTGTCCAACTCTTTGCGACCTCATGGAACCATGAGGAACATGCCTACCGTGTTCCTCAGTCCATGGGATTTTCCAGGCAAGAATATTGGAGTGGGTTGCCATTTCCTTCTGCAGGAGATCTTCCCGACCCAGGGATTGAACCCGGGTCTCCCACATTGTAGGCAGACACTTTACTGTCTGAGCCACCAGGGAAGCCATTCTTTTTATAAAAATGGTAAGCCATACCACATTACCATTTTTTTTAATGCTTTCAGAATTTTGAGAAGTGTAGAACAGAATACAATTATTGGAGGACAATTACTTTATAATATTGTGTAAAAATCTGAATGTCTTTCCTAATTAAAATAATAATGCTAATAATTTAGTTTTATGATATCTCTTGAATGCCTAAAAGTCTATAATTATTCACATATTTCCATGATATAAAATTAAAGTCCTAAATATATTGATAAATTATATAAAAATGATAAACATGTCTTTTTTTGGAAGTAAGAATTAACACACCAGTAAACTTTATGTTCTCCATGTTAAAAGTTATGATGAATTAACATTTCCTAAAGGAAAATAACCAATATGCAGAAAATTAAATGCTAATTAGTTAAGAAAGTGAATTTTCTTAAGCAAAGAGTATACCTTAATATTGAAAATATTGACCTTGAATCAGCCTGTGATACTCTCTAATAGAAACATAAAAGTGTCATTTATTAAGTGAAAATTATATTTCTAAATTTCTTTGAGAAGGAAAGATTTTATTTCCATTGTAGCTTCAACTTCTTGAATTTTTCTTCATTTAGTCAACACTACCAATTCATATTCAGTACATGAAGTAGTATGAAATTTATACAATCTTATCTGTGATTCCAAATATTTTTGGAATTTTATCACCTTATTGTATGTAGTAAACAACTGTGCACACTCCACTCTAACCAATAAAATCATCCTCCATTAAAAAAAAGTTAGATTATATATGCATGCTATAATATAAATTTCAATGATTGTTTTCAGAATTTTATTTAGAGCCTTGTGACATCTTGACATTTGAAGTAGTTCAGCTGGAATTCCATCAGGATTATATTCAAATTCCTTCAAGCTAGGCTTAAGCAGCACAAGAAATGAGAACTTGCAGATGTACAAGATGGATTTAGAAAAGGCAGAGGAGTCAGAGATTAAGTTGCCAACATCTTCTGGATCATAGAAAAAGCAAGCAAATTCCTAAAAAGAAAATTACTTCTGTTTATTGACAATGCTAAAGCCTTTGATAGTGTGAATCACAGAAAACTGTGGAAAATTCTTAAAGAGATGGGAATACCAGACCACCTTACTTGCCTCCTGAGAAACCTGTATGCAGGCCAAGAACCAGACACAGAAAAATGGACTGATTCAAAATTGGAAAAGAAATATGTCAAAGCTGTATATTGTCACCCTGCTTATTTAACTTATATGCAGAGTACATCATGCAAAGTGCCAGCCTGGATGAATCAGAAGATGGAATCAAGATTGCCAGGAGAAATATCAACAACCTCAGATATGTAGATTATACCACTAATAGCAGAAAGCAAGGAGAAACTAAAGTTTGAGCCTCTTGATGAAAGTGAAATAAGAGAGTGAAGAAGCTGGCTTAAAACTCAACATTCAAAAGCAAAGCTCATGGCATCCAGTCCCATCTCTTCATGGCAATTAAATGGGGAAAAAGTGGAAACAGAGATAGATTTTATTTTCCTTGGTTCCAAAATCACTGTGGATGTTGACTGAAGCCACAAAATTAAAATACACTTGCTCCTTGGAAGAAAACCTATGACAAACCTGGACAACATATTAAAAACCAGAGACATCACTTTGCCAACAAAGGTCTGTATAGTCAAAGTGATGGTCTTTCCAATAGCAATGTATAAATGTGATAGCTGGACCATAAAGAAGGCCTAGCACCCAAGAATCAATGCTTTTGAACTGTGCATGTGCATGCTTACTAAGTTGCCTCAGTCATGTTCAACTCTGTGTGACCCTATGGACTGTAGCTTGCCAGACTCCTCTGTCCATGGGATCTCCAGGCAAGAACACTGGAGTGGGTTGTAATGCCTCTTTTCAGGGATCTTTCCAAATCATGTATTGAACCCACGTCTCTTACATCTAGTGCATTGGCAGGAGAGTTTTCCCACTAGCACTGCCTGGGATGCCCCTTCAAACTGTGGTGTTGGAGAAGACTCTTGAGAGTTCCTTGGACTGCAAGGAGATCAAACCAGTCAATCCTAAAGGAAATAACCCTGAATACTCACTGGATATGCTGAAGCTGAAGCTCCAATAATTTAGCCACATGATACAAAGAGCTGACTCTGGAAAAGACCCTGATGCTGGGAAAGATTGAGGGCAAGAGGAGAAGGGGATGACAGAGGGTGAGATGGTTGGATGGCATTACTGATTTAATCAACATGAGTTTGAGTAAACTCAGGGAGATAGGAGAGGACAGAGAAGCCTGGTGTTCTGCAGTTCATGGGTTCACAGAGTCAGGATACAACTTTGTGACTGAATAACAACATCTTGAAATTGTGAAAAATTGATCCTTCTTCCAAGCAAATGTAATTCTAGGTGACATATCAACCAATGCAATAGATTTAAAATAAACTATTTTTAAGATTCATGCAGATTTACACTTTTTTTCAAAATATTCTTAATGTGTTTCTTACAGATCTTTCATGAGAGTGCTGCAGATTTCTGGCCCTTTTAACATTTTCCCTCATTTTCTGTATTACTATTATTTATTATTTACCTTTTTAATTTAAAATAATTATTGATTCACAAGATGTTGAAAAAAAGTAAAAATTTGTTTAAGGAGTCTATTACTAAGCTTTCTCCTATAGTTGTGCATTCAAAACTATAGTGCATTCTCAGAATTTAGAAATTAAATCTGCATAAAACATGCAGAAATGGATTTTCATCTTTCTAAAAATTAAAAAAATATGATTCTTCAAACACTACCACTAGTTTGTACATTTCTTATCTATTCTTTCATGCTTATCTACTTTTATCATTAAACTGCCAACTGTTTGATAATTTGCAAATTGGTAAGATGGCTTATTTAACCCCATCATGGTTAAATTATTTCAAAATTCATTGTATGAATAACATTTTACATTTCTTTTATTCTGTGTTAAGTTTTTTAACTTTATCATGCTGTTATTTTATCATTATTATCTTTACTTTATGTCCCTCACTGCAAGTAAAATTTCATTCTTGCATTGTGTATCTACTTTTCTATTTCATCAGCAGAAAGCACTATTAGAAACATTGAAAGTTTGCTGAGTTAGAACAAAATAGATTTAGAACTCATCAAACATATTAGCAATGTTTGTCTTGTGTATGAGAGCGAAGTTGTAAAAGATAATGCAGTGCATATTCTCTATTGGTTTGTAGGACAAACAAAATAATATTTTTAGCAGATATTGTAAGGATGGCCAAATAGCTTATATGGAAGTACATAATAATAAAATATTAATTGCCTGTGGAAATAAATAATGAGGTGACAGAGTGATTACATGAAGCTTTAGTCAACCTGATTACGACAGCGTGTATTTCTTTACATTGTCCAATGATTGCCATTGCTTTACTTTAACATGTCATTTCATATGGGTATCTCCAAGCTGAGCTCAGTTTAAAATTATATTTCTCTCAATACATCCCAACTTCTACTGTGTAGGTGCAAAGCCTTTTGAGAATTAATAACTTCCAGCCATCAGTTTGTATGTAATATTTAAATTGGATATAAATACCTAATGTGATAGGTTTCCTCTGCTTTCCTCTCAAGCCTAGACTATAGAACTTTGAGTCTACTAAATTAGAATTTTATGTCTAAATAAGAAAATATCCTTTTCCATAATTAGTTCTGTATGTAAGTATATATTGTATATGTTTGTTTTTCCTCTCATTTAAATCACTTGAGAAATATTCACTTTGCATTTATTAGTTAGGTAGGCAACATTAATTATCATATGTTAGCATGCATTAAGTTATAAGAATCTTAATAATAACTAAAAAATCAGAATAAAGCTTTTGAAAGACTGCTTTAAAATTCTACTCCATCCCCCATTCCTACCAGACATTTTTAAAGATAGATTATTGATTTTTAAAGATAGATTATTTATTTTTAAAGATATTTAAAAATATAAAAATTATTGATGATAGATTTTTAAAGATAGATTATAAAGTTAGATTATTCTACTAGAATGTAGTATCAGTTTTTCTTTGGACTCTTCATGAGTTTAGTTAAGAATCCTCTGTTAATATCTAAATTCCACCTTGCATGTAGACACTTCTAGTCATCACAGGGAATCAGAGTCCCCTTATTTGTAAAAGTCACATACCATGAAGCTATCCAAAGTGAGATGGTATTATTAACTGCAGAAATTTCCCCATGGTAAGAAAACATGAGAAGTAATTACTCATCATTTAGAAAATGTAGACTTCTGCAAAAGATGACCATCTCCTTCTGCTGAGCATGGGGAAAAGTAATTTTAATAATCAGTGGATACTACAGCCTATCAAAATTTATGTTAAAATCCTAACCCACCACGTATTAAGAGGTGGGGCTTTTGGGAGGCAATTAAGACATAAAAGTGGAGACCTTATTAAAGACATTAGTGCCCTTGTAACAGAGACATGATCTTGTGCTCTCTGGCTCTTCTCTTTCTTTTCCCCTTACCTCACTCTCTCCTTTCTCTCTCTTCACTATGCAAGGATATAACGAGAAGATAGCAATCTGCAAACCAGGAAGAAGGCCTTCATCAAGTACCCAACCATATTGGTTCCCTGATCTCAGACTTTCAGCCTCTGGAATCATGAGACATAAGTGATTTTGTTTAAAGTACTCAGTCTATGATCACTTGTGGTTGGAATGAACCAGAACAAAGGGTCACATGGGACTCTGATAATCCACACCCTAGCTGTCATATGGACTTTCTCACATAGAATTTCAATTTTAAGAACACCAAACATTCCAAAGTTGCTTTGAATTCCAAGACACCACAGTTGCTAGAAAAAGTGTTCTAGCTACAACACAATCACCATTTTCTAGTTGTAATAACTCTGGCCCTGCAACAAGTATTTAGTACGCATAACTTGAAATGGGCCCAGGCCTTGTGTGACAAATGGCTCTCACTTTTGAATATATTCAAAGCAGTTATATCTATAGACATCTAAGAGAGTAAAAAGTATACTCCCAATTCATAGATGTTGAGGCAAGTGGCTTACATCTAACATTCTTGATCAGAAACCCAGAAACAAATCCCCTTATAAGGTTGCTTTCAGTAAATACTCCTACACAGCCTGAAAAATATGGTAATTTTTTCTTATAGTTTCAATGTACTTAATTCAAATATCAATGGGAGAAACCATAGTGTACAGGTATTACAAAAGAGAAAATAGTTAAAAATAAATATGTAGGTTAGTTATTTTATTTTAATTTCTGTTTAAATGACCTCTGAATAAACAAAAATATGACTCTGAAAGAACAAATCTACAACTGATTTAGCAAACTGAAAGATTGACTTGCACTTCCTTTACTTGAGAGCTCAGTCATGTCAGACTCTTAACAAACCCATGGACTGTAGCCTGCAAGCCTCTTCTGTCCGTGGAATTTTCCAGGCAAGACTCTTGGAGCAGTTTGCCATTTCCTACTAAAGTGAAATCTTCCTGACCCAGGGATTAAAACTGTCCCCTGCAGGCGGATTCTTTTACCACTGAGCCACCTGGGAAACCTAACTTGCACTTAAAAGATTTCAAAAATCTCCTTTTCTGCATCTTTATAAATTAAGATTATTCAAATTCAAAATAGTTTAAAGAGCTAAATATAAAACTGGGAGCCATATCATCGCAGAGGACATAGGCGGGACACTCTTAGACATAAATCCTAGCAGTTTTTTTTTTTTTTTTTTTCTTTGTCTCCTAAAGCAAAGGATCACTTCCAATTTACTTTGATTCATGGACCTAACATTCAAGGTTCCTAGGCAGTATTGTTCTTTACAGCATCGGACTTTACTTCCATCGTCAGTCTCATCCACAACTAGGCATTGTTTTTGCTTTGGCTCAGCCTCTTCATTCTTCCTGGAGCTATTTCTCCACTCCTCTCCAGTAGCATATTGGGCACCTATCCAACCTGGGGAGTTCATCTTTCAGTGTCATCTTTTTTTTGCCTTTTCATACTGTTTGTGGGGTAGTAAAGGCAAGAATACTAAAGTGGTTTGGCATTCCCTTTTCCAGTGGACCAGATTTTGTCAGAACCCTCCACCATGACGTGGCATCTTGGGTTGCCCTACATGGCTTAGCTCATAGTTTCATCGAGTTAGACTGTGAGACTGAGAGTGAAAAAAGCTGGCTTAAAACTCAACATTCAAAAAAAAAAAAAAAAGATCATGGCATCCAGTCCCATCACTTCAGGGCAAATCATGGGGAAACAATGGACATAGGGACAGACTTTATTTTCTTGGGCTCCAAAATTACTGCAGATGGTGACTGAAGCCATGAAATTAGAAGACGCTTGCTCTTTGGAAAAAAAAAAAAAAAACTATTGCAAACCTAGACAGAGTATGAAAAAGCAGAGATATTACTTTGCTGACAAAGGTCTGTCTAGTCAAAGCTATGGTTTCTCCAGTAGTCATGTATGGATATAAGAGTTGGACCATAAAGAAAGCTGAGTGCTAAAGAATTGATGCTTTTGAACTGTGGTATTGGAGAAGATTCTTGAGTGTCCCTTGGACTGCAAGGAGATCAAACCTGTCAATCCTAAAGGAAATCAATCCTGAGTATTCATTGGAAGGACTCATGCTGAAGCTGAAGCTCGATATTTTGGTCACCTGATGCAAAGAACTGACTTATTAAAAAAGACCCTGATGCTGGGAAATTTGAAGGCAGGAAGAGAAGGGAATGACAGAGGATGAGGTGGTTGGATGGCATCACATACTCTATGGACATGAGTTTGAGCAAGCTCCAGAGGTTGGTGATGTACAAGGAAGCCTGGAGTGCGGCAGTCCACGGTGTCACAAAGAGTCAGACATGACTGAGTGACTGAACTGAAAGCAAAGGACAACAGCAAAAATAAACAAATGAAGCGTAATTAAATTTTAGGCTTCTTAAAAAAGGAGAACAATGACAAAAACAAAACAACAACCTACTGAATAGGAGAAAATATTTGCAAATGATATGACTGATAAGAAGTTAATATCCAATATACATAAATAGCTCATACAACTCACATCAAAAACAAAAGCAATCTGATTAAAAAGTGGGCAGATGACCTAAATAGACATTTTTTTTTTCCAAAGAGGAAATGTGCATAGACAACAGCAGGTTGAAAGATGCTCAGCATTGCTAATCATCAAGGAAATGCAAATTAAAACCACAATGAGGTATCATCTCATACTTGTCAGGATGGCTATCATCAAAAAGAACACAAATAACAAATATTGGCCAGGATTTTCAGAAAAAGGAACACTTGTACAATGCTGGTGGATATAAACTGGTGCAGCCAGAGTGGAAAACAGTATGGAGGCTTCTCAAAAAACTACAAATATGATCCAGCAATTCCACTTTTGGGAATATGTCCAAAAAAACCAAAACACTAATTCAAAAAGATACATCTTCCTCACTGTTCATAACAATATTATTTACAATTGCCAAAATATACAAGCAACCTGTTTCCATCAACAGATGAATAGATAAAGAAGTGGTATATGTATATATGTGTATGTGCATATATATACATATATATATATATGTATATATACACACATATGTGTATATATACATATATATACATACACACATGCCCAATAGAATACTACTCAGACATAAAGAATGACATTTTTCCACATGTCACAACATGTTTAGAGTTGGAAGGAATTATGTAGGTGAAATAAGTCAGAGAAAGATAAATACTGTATGATATCACTTATATGTGGAATCTAGAAAACACAACAAACTACTGAATATAACAAAAAGATGTAAACTCACAGATATACAGAACAGACTAGTGGTTACCAGTGAGGAGAGGGAAGGAGGGAGGGGAAACACAGGAGTAAAGGAAAAGAGGTACAAAGAATTAGGCATAAAATAAGCTACAAGGATATATTGTACATCATAGGGAATAAAGCCAATATTGTATAATAACTATAAATGGAGTATATAACCTTTAAAAATGTTCAAATCACCATAATGTACACTTGTAGCATATAATATTGCATAACAACTATACTTCAATTAAAAACAATCCATTTGACTTAAGACAGAGTTCATTTGCTCCTTGGAAGAAAAGCAATGACAAGCCTAGACAGCATTTTAAAAAGCAGAGACATTACTTTGTCTACAAAGGTCTATAGAGTCAAAGCTTTGTTTTTTCCAGTAGTTATGTATGGATGTTGTTTAGTCACCCGGTTGTGTCTGACTATTTGCGATCCCATGGGCTGCAGCACACCAGGCTTTCCTGTCCTTCACCATCTCCCAAACCTTGCTAAAACTCACATCCATTGAGTCGGTGATGCCATCCAACTATCTCATCTGTTCCCCTTCTCCTGCCTTCAATCTTTCTGAGAATCAGGGTCTTTTGAAATGGATCTTCGCATCAGGTGGCCAAATTATTGGAGCTTCAGCTTCAGCATCTGTCCCTCCAATGAATATTCAGAGTTGATTTCCTTTAGGATTGGCTGGTATGATATCCTTGCAGTCCAAGAGACTCTCAAGATTCTTTTCCAACATCACAGTTCAAAAGCATCAATCCCTCAGTGTTCAGCCTCTTTATAGTCCAAACTACTACTATTAGGAGTAACAAGATAAGAAAAGGCTTTGTTCCTTTTCCTCAGGAAGGTGGATTTCCTTAGTTATAGGATGAGAGAAGTTAGTTCCTCCAATGCCATCTGTTAGCCGTGTGAGTTTTCAGAATTTACTGAGGCACCTAATATATAGGATTATGCAAGGCATTAAGCTATGTATTCTTTGTAATATTGAATTCTATTCTATTAGCTATGCACAATTACTATGCAAGCAGATGTGTATATGTACACACACATGTATATTATATATATATGATTTTGTTTTATTTCAAGTTAACTGAGGCTGATAGTTAGATACTTTTGCCCAGGTCACAAATTAAGACTCAGGACTCTCTTACTTCTAAATCCATTTCCTAAACACTTAGCAGGATTGTCTCTCATATGGGCTTTGACATCTTAGATTTTGCTTTTCTAATTGAAAACTTAGAGGAGGAGATTTTAACATGAATACATTTTTGATTGTGGAGAATTAAAGAGGAATTTTTTTTGGGGGGGTAGATTCTAGAATTATATATAATAACTGAAGACATTGAAAAAATCTTTCAAAAAGCAAAGAAAATAGGCAAAGGTCTTGTTTAATCTTTTAGAATGGAACAAGATTGAAATCACTGTTATGCATAAAGTTGGAAAATAGCCATATTCAGAGTATTTTAGGTCTGGTAGAACGTCATCAAGGAGATAAAATTATACATAGTGAGTATGAGGTAATAGTGAACATAGAATTTATGATGGGTTGTAGGATTTAAGAACTAATAATTAGAGGTCAGGAAAATAATCTTTTCTAAGTATACAAATGTATGAACAATTTTAAAATTTTTCTGAGGAAATGGAATGAAAACCTTACAAAAGAGTTTGCTTAAACAAGATCTTTTTAAAAACAGCTTACATTCATGGTAGAAAATAAAACAACCGAGTTGATGAATGAAAACAGGAAACATCGCATTTCCCTATAAAGGAAGTTTATTTCCCAGGATAGTCTATCAGTTAGCAGCTATGTTCATAATGAGTACAATATAATGTATTTTCTTATTCTATTGAACTCTACACAGCTTCCCCCAAACACAAAACAAATGAACAAGAGCAGAACTCTAGGATCTTACCTATTTCAGTATTGCATAAATATTAAATGCAGGCAGGGAATTGTAAATGGCAAAAGGAGACTCTGCTGAATCTAAATTGTGATGAAAATACCATGGGGAAATTGTGGTCCCTATTTGCTACTTAGGAAGAAATTTTATGTGAATAACAATTCCAAGCCCCTTCAAAAACCTCCACACCATATTATGTTCTTAAGGAGGTTTTGTTGTGCATTTTTTTACATTTTGTAAGATGGGCCACGTAGATATAGCTCCTGACATAAGCCTTATTCTATCCCCCCCAAAATGACACATCCACTCAATAGACTGGTGTTTTTAAGGCCGTATTCTGTTCTGTTACTAGCACAATTCCAGGACTCAATAAATATTAAAATAGACAATTAACTGACAATAATAATCAACATTCTGGTTTTAAGAGGCTCCCTTAACCACAGGTTCTGTCTAAAGTGAGTTCTGAGTGTGTCATTATTTCCAGATTCAAAACAGCTTTTACACAAATCACTGAGCATTGGGTTTGCGTACCCTCTCAAATTGATTCCTTTGTTCAAAAGAAATCATCCATACCTCATTGTCTCTCTGATTGTTAAATGTTAATATTCCATCTCACTCAGCTTACCATTTTACTCTATAAAATAATTTAAATTCAGATTAAAAGTGTTGCTTTAAAACCTGTGTAATCTTTGGTATATATGTAAACCTTAAAATATATCATTATATTTATTTGTAAAAGATCATTAACAATTAAATGTGTATAAAATGAGAATATTCTGATCACTTGTCCTCAGTTCTTTTTAGAGACATTTGAGCCACAAAATATAATGTGTCCAGAATATCATAGAGGCAGTCCAACATCAAGTAGAATGCTACCTTCCATTCCCTGGTCAAAGTGCCTTTAGTACCTCCCATTTTCCAGGCTGCAAATGTCTCTTTCTTGCTTGCCATGATCCCCTTTTCTCTTAAGTTCATTATTTGATAGATTGTTTAGATTTTTTGGCAGAATGAATGACATACCACTCTCTTCAGAATTAGGAAAATTAAGCTTATATATTAACATGAATGGACTTCTAATATTGTGGACAGAAGAAAACAATTACCATTCCACACTGGTTCGAAGTTCTCAATATGTTTTCTATACATTATTGGGAAACTGGTTAAACATACAGAATCTGTATCTCTGGGAGGGAAACAAGAAAATATGCCATTTTCCAAGTTTTCTGGGTTATTCTTCCTGCAACAGTTGAAAGAAAACCAGTAAATTTTACCACCATCCACCTGTGGTATGGTAAAATTTATCATAAACAGTTAGAAACAACTAAAATCTATTTGTTAAAATCTAATCATGATTTTCCAGTGGAATTCACTGCCCTAAGAAATACTAATGTCAGAATGAGCATACCTATTAATTTCCAATGGGAAAATTATTTGCCAGGATGCATAGAAATGTGACTGTTTGTATAAGCCAGGCAGCCATTTCAATGAAAAAGTCTAAAAGAAATACCATCACTTTAGATGGCATGGCAAATCCAATTTCTGCCCTATCAAAACATCTTTCTTAGCGTCACCTTATTTTTGTCCTCATTGCTGTTTTCTTAATTAAATGATACAAATTTTCATTGTGTCTTCTACTCTGCAGTTTCCCCTGTCTTTGAAGTGTTGCACTTCTTTGAAATCTGGCAGGTTTTGGTAAGTCACTCATGCAAGAGATGAAATCAATGTAGTTTTGCATGAGTTTAAAGCACAAAACTGGCCTTCAAAAAAATCAATCAATCATTAGAGTGTAATCTGATGTATAAATATAAAAGTTATCACTGTTTCAGCTCTGCATTTTAGGGGAAGAAACCAGGAATTTAAAGATAAATTATCTTCACTGGTCTCCATCTAGACTATATGCTCATGCTTTGAAACTTAGGATCTTCAGAAGAATAGTGGACCACTAATATAAATTTGGAAGAGTTATGGAAAATGAAAAGCAAAACAAAAATAACTCAAGAAGTGGGGGAAAAAAAAAAACCTCAAAGCATCTTATATTACTGTGTCATTGTGTTCATAATTACAGTTGAAATATTCAAATCATATTTAAAGGTTATATGTATATTTCCATATATTGATTCTCACTCAGAGGAAATATACATTTTCCCAACCAGATTAAATTTCAAAATACCAAGTGTTCTAGTCATTGATCTAGTTACTGATCTCATTCATGAAGGCTCCACCCTCACAACCTGATAATCACATCCTAAAGGCCCAATCTCCTAATATCATCACATCAAATGTCAGGATTTCAACATGTGAATTTTAAAAGATGCAAACATTTAGTACATAATACTAGGTGGGTTTCCCAGGTGACACTAGAGGTAAAGAACCACCTGCCAATGCAGGAGACTTAAGAAATGCAGGATTGATCCCTGGGTCAGGAAGATCCCTTGGAGAAGGGCATGGCAACCCACTTCAGTATTCTTGCCTGGAGAATCACATAGACCGAGGAGTTTGGTGGGCTATGTATGGTCCACAGTGTCATAAAGAGTCAAACAAGACTGAAGTGACTTAACACGCACACACTCACTTTGTGACTCATAGGTCATAATTTCTTAAATTTACATTTAAAAATCTATTATGTTTTTAAAATCTGGAATATTGCTCAAAGAGAAAGAAAGGCTCTAGTAATTACTTAATATATCTGAGTGTCTAAATTGTCTAATATCTCAGGACAAATTTCAGAAGGGATGGCACCCAAGTAATATGATCAGCGCTATAAGATCCATAGTGTGAGTGAGTGATAGTCACTCAGTCATGGTCAACTCTTTGCAACCCCATGGACTATAGACTGCCAGGCTCTTCTGTCCATGGAATACTCAAGGCAAGAATACTGGAGTGAGTTGCCATTTCCTCCTCCATATCCTGGTTATAATATTTTCCCCCAGAATTCCTCAATGTGTACCATAAAAAAAAATTGTGAAGATTAGTTTTCACTTCTTAAAAACACTTTTAATCAGAGAAGACAGTCAGTTTCTACTTAATCTTCAGAGAACTAAACCGGAAAGAATTCTGTGCTGTCAACCGTGCTTGGAGAGCTGACCTCAGGCTGACCTATGCAGTTAGTGATCAGTGCTCTGCAAAATTACCCAGTTCTGTTACCATGATAATGCCAATATCCTACACAGAGCAGCATCTGGAAAATCAATAAAGAAACTCAAAGTCTGCATCAATGGCAGAAAAATAAGTATTTTACTAGCAGTTTATGGTTCCAGCAGGAAGTAACCCATGGTGTCTTTTTTGATTAAGAGATAAGAGTTAGGACACATGAACATTTTAGAAGTCTCACAGTATCAGTCTGTGGATAAATATCACAATAATTGAAACTGTAATTGCATGTAATTTCCTTCCCACATCTAAATCTAGCCCTTCTTTCACAGATATCCAATCAGACATATGGGATGTATTAAATATTGCTACTCTGGGAATGAAAGACAATGGAAATATGAATTATCTGTGTTGGGCAACATACATGAGAATGAGTTTGAATTATTGATACCTTCTCAGCTAATTTTCTAGCACCCAACTGAAAAAGAGATGCTCCAATTACAGAAGAATAATGTGTAACAAGAAAACACTCAAATTCAAATGCTCTCAGTTTTAAGAATTCTTTGATTTATTACCTAAATGGAAAAGCAGTCCAGTTTAGAAAGTTGATGTTTCTATCTGGCTTTCAGTAGGGAAAGTGATTATTATTGGATCAAATCAGGGAAGATGGGGAGCCATTGCACCTGCTCTAAAATACATTCTCCTGTGTATCAGAAGTTATGATGGCTATACATCATTTTGCAGTAATAAACTATTACTTGCTGCATAGGCCAATAAATTTTCTGTTAGAAAGACCTAGAAGCTTTGTGGGTTTTTTTTTTCTTTTTAGTTATGGTAATTTTTCAAATTTAGAGTAATATTGTATTTTCTCTATAAAGTGTTAAGCCACAAATAGGAATATAACAACAACAACATAAAATGTACCCTTTTGTCAAAATGTCCATCCCTTTATCTGTCCCAGAATAAATTATTACTGCTCATTTGATATGTAAACCTTGGTGCTTTTTATATACTTCGATTGACACTGTAAGTGAGTGGACAAGTACAAACATATCAACTTACATGTTCAAACAGAATCACACATTGTCTCAAAGATAGGTATATGTTTCACACAAATGAGATTCTGTTTTAGAGCTATTCTATCTTTGATTAATGGACACTGAATCTAGGAGTTTGCTCATGTCAGTTAAGGAGAGTCTATCTTATTCTTTTAAATTGCTGCAATGCATTCTCTAGCATAGATTTTCAATATTTCATTTAAATACCCATATTGGTCACCCTACTGGTAGATCCTATTCTCATAACAGCAAACACTGTTGTAGAAATTCTGTGTAAGTATACTTATGTAAACTAAGAATATTTCTTCAAGATGAATATAAAGAAGAAAATGGCCTAGTAAAAGAAAGCATGTTCATTTTTCAATTTGAAAGACAACCAAATTGACATCTCAAGAATTCACCAGTTTATACTCTAGAAAGAGTATAAGAGAGTGTTAACCAGGATAATACTTAAGAAGTATTGTGGTTTTTTTCTTACATTTTTTGAAACTGATGACTGAATAAGAGCAATCTAGCTCTTTATATATTTACGGCCATTAAAAATATACTTGAAAATATGGAAATTAGTACTTAAAACTTTTATTGTTTTCTTATTAATAACTGGAATCTTGACTTTTTCTTATTGGTTATTATGGCCTTTATGAATACTAAGAGTAACCAAACACACTCATTTCATTATAAATATATACACACATTTATCTTTGTATATTATGCAAAATATACCTAACTATATTGTATATAGGCATGGTTACATATACATTTTCCTAAATATATATTAGCTATTTAAGTTTTTTCACTTGCATTTAAAAGTTTCTTATCAACCAGTTTTATTTTTTTAATAGTTTAGTTAAATCTATCAATTTTTTAAAAAAGCTTTGGGGTTTTATGTCTGTTTTAGAAATGCTTCAAATATTTTAGACATATTTGCTTATGTTTTTCTTCTGAAACTTGCTTTACATTCATCTGTTTAATCAATTTGTAATGTATTGTGGGGAATGACTAAAAAAAAAAGAAAGATACATGGGATTTTAAGGGGATAAGAATCTGATAGACATGGATAGAAAGATTTACTATTGTGAAAATGTCATTTTTCTCCAAAGCAATCTCTACATTTAAGGCAACCCCATTCAAAATGTCAAAAATATTATTTGAGGATCCTGATAACTTGCTACTAAAATTAATGTTGATAAAAGAGTCTAGTAGAACCAAAATACATACAAAGATACATAATATGGAATGAGCACAAGTCTTATGAAAAAATAATCATAAATTTATGAAAGTAAGACAATGTTTAGAAGTAGACAGATTGTCAAAGAATGAAATTAGGGGACACAGACCTACATACACCTGAGAGTTTATTATATTAAGGGTGGATAAAATGGATCCTTAGAAAGACAATATTTTTTTCCAACAAATGGAGCTAGAAAATTTAGTTAGCTGTACAAATAATAAATGAAATAAAATGGGTCATCTCTTTACATGATACCAATAAACTCCAAAAGGATTCAGAACTTATATATCCAAAGTCAAATTGTAGATGCTTAGAAGAAAATACAGTTTAATATTATTCTGACCTTGATGTTGGAATGCATAACTGAAATAAGAGCATACGAGCGCTAAACAGAAGGAAAAATACTGTCTACATTAAACTAAAACTTGTGCTCATTATTATTACTTTAAGGAAAGACAAGTTGAAAACAGATATCTGCAATACCTAAAGCAGGGCTTTCCAGCTGGCAGTAGTGGTAAACAGCACACCTACCAATGCAGGAGATATAAGAGACTAGGGTTTGATCCCTGGGTTGGGAAGATTCCCTGGAAGAAACCACAGCAACCCATTCCAGTATTCATAAGAGTCTGGCAGGCTATGGTCCATAGGGTCGCAAAGACTTAGACATGACTGGAGCAACTTAGTATGCATGCACAATACATAAGCCAACAAAGAATTAATTAATCAGATATTCATAAAGAAATAAATGTAAACATCAGGGATTCCCTGATAGCTCAGATGGCAAAGAGTCTGCCTGCAGTGCTGGAGACCCAGGTTTGATCCCTGGGTCAGGAAGATCTCCTGGAGGAGGAAATGGCAACCCACTCCAGGATTCTTGCCTGGAGAATCCCATAGATGGAGAAGCCTGACAGGCTACAGTCCACAGGGTCGCAAAGAGTCAGACACGACTAAGCAACTTCACTTCACTTACCTCTTCAAATGTAAACATCAAAAATTTCCTCAGAAAGTTAAAGAAATTCATACTAGTTATATTCTGGTATATGATGTTTAGTTTTTAAGCCTATCAGAAATTCCATGAAACTATCAATGTTACAAGTATATAGTGCTCACTAGGCCAAACTTTTCTCCCATCAGTTTAAAATTATCTTACTTAGATTTGTTTTGTTGAGATAGTCGGTGATACATATGTAGTGGTAAGGAATACTAATAATATAGAGATATCCTGCATACTCTTTCCAGTTTTTCCCAATGATAGAAACTTGTAAATATTATAGTACAATATCACAACCAGGATATTGACATTGATACAATCCACAGTTGTTTGTCAGATTTCCACAGTTTTACTTGGAAAATTAATGGAATTAGTAATTCATTACAGGACTCCCTTGGTGGCTCGGCTGGTAAACAGTCTGCCTGCAATGTGGGAGACCTGTGTTCAATCCTGGTTTGGGAAGATCCCCTGGAGAAGGGAATGGCTAACCATTCTAGTATTCTGGCCTTGAGAATTCCATGGACTGCATAGTCCATGGGGTTGCAAAGAGTTGGACATGACTGAATGACTTTCACTATCACTTTACAGGCAAATGGGGTGGGGGGTGTGTCCTATCTTCCAAGACTGACTTGCCTAAACAGAGAGAAGTATGCTACCAGCTTTCAAACCTTTCACCCAGAAAGGACCTGATATATTTCTACTCATATATGTTGAAAAAAGAAACAGGGAAGTTCCTAAGACAGTATCCTTGAATAGTAATAATAATTCATAGGAAACAGACTTTAGAAAATTATTCATACTTATCTGTCCAATTTTTTCATTGGATGTTTCTGGCATCATCTGTATGATATTTGTTCCAGAAAGAGAAACAGTAAATGCTTGGTGGCATTTCCTCTCCTGTGATTTGTGAGACCATTAAAATTACCAGTGAAATCTTCAATATATTCTGATCCTGACAGATGTATTTTGTTGGGCAAGTACCTTTATACACTACCAAAAAAGTGCACATAAAAAGTATTAGCACATCTGAACAATTTTCAATTCAATTAATCAACACCTACTATCATTTCTCTGGCCTAAATTTACTCCTACCTTTGGAAAAAATGATTGGTTAAAAAATATTCATCTACTTCTTTGTCTCTTTTAAAATATTTAATTTGTATTTATATTACTGTCCCAAAGTTATAAAATATTGGAACCTGTAGCAGGACTTATAGTTCTATAGCTTTTCTCTTTCATTATAATTCTAATATTTTTTTTCTGTAGTGGAGGAATGTAACAAATATAATAAAATAATTAATTCAGAATTGTGGATATTAATTAGCTATCAAATATACCATGAAGGAATCTAAAATATCACTCAAGTTATAGTAAAATTAAGAGCCCAGGAAGGTAAAGTTGTAAGAATCTATGGCAATTTAGTATCAAAATTTGAGGGGGAAATTTTTCAGTATAACCTCAAAAAAGTAAAACTCATCAAAAAAGAGGAATGATTTAAAGTACATACATACACACAAATATTCCAATACATACACACACACCTATAAATTAGGAAACTATTTCATGTCATTCACTAAAGAATTCTCTAAAATGTATTATAAAATTAATCAATTCAGTTAAACTGAATTTATTAAGAAATTAAGAATTCTATATAATGAAGTCAGAATATCTAATAATATGAAATTTTCAATAAGTATATATAACATCAACATTCAGTAAAGTGGGAAAGAAACTTATTAAGACACAATGGATTTTTGCCAAATTGTGCTTAGTTAGAATAAAAGGGGAAGGAGAGGTATAATGACATTTTTTTTAATAAGGCAAGATTTAAGTATAAATATTGCAGACCATGATAGCTGTTTCATTTTCAACCATCAGGAAGTTTCCATTATTTGAAAACTCTCAAGTTGCATCTAAATGGGTTATAAACAATTCAACTGAGGGGAGACAAAGAAACAGAAGGAATCGGGAGAAAATAAGGTACGGGAATAGGGATGGAGATTAAGGGAGAGAGGAAGAATTTAATTAGAATTCAATTGAGTCCATTATTTAGTGAAAATAAATTATTCCCTATTGACCCGAACAGCAGAACTGGGTACCACCTATCTTATCTTGCCATTCCTCTCAGCTACATATTGACTGCCTAGGTTTTGGAACTTGTTCATGCCTATACTTTTCACTTGCATTGAATTACCCATTGCTACCATAGCTTAATAACTCTTAAGCAAATACTGGAATTGCTGAGATTTATTGACAATATAACTTTACCAGTAAAGTATGAGATAACAAAACGGCACTGTGCATTTTAAGTAAAGCACAATACGGTATTTCTTTTGGCTAGGAGAGTTTGCAGCTAAATTCCAGAAACATATAAAGCTATTCTTGTAAACTATATGGCTCATTCAGCTCTGCACATAAAACTGAACCACTAAAGTATGCTGATTGATCAATAAAGTTTGTGGCTTCATTTGTAAAATGTGCAAAAATTAAACCATTTCACTATTTGGTTCAGTGAGTTAAGTATATAATGGTTCAAACAGTATATTATGCATTTGAAGTCAAGCAAATTACACACTGCAATCTAGTCAACCACAAAAACATGATATTTCAGTGATTAGGCTAAGAATATTAAATTTGAAATAAAATTAGTATGTGGATGGAAAATTACACAAAATGCTAATTAGTCAGTGAATTTCTTTTATCTGTCATCATCTTTTAAGCACTTTTAATATCTAAGAATTTATTTAACACATGGCTTTCATTTGGAAAGCATCCTTCTTAATAATAATAGTATGTGTGAAAATGCATTTATCACATTTTAAAATTTTATAATTTATATGACAGAAATGCATTAATCCAATACATGAGAATGTTTTATTAACTGAACTCAAGCTCTAAAAATCTAGTTACTTATAGGTGGGTCCAAGACCAGTAGTTATTTCCCATACCAAGGAATGAAAGTATGGAGCATTATAGACTATGTTTTCCAAGAAGGTTCAACTCTTTCAGTTGATTTTATATGTGGTAATGGTTATAAAATAAACATCTCTCTTAAGTGAGGGTTTTGGAAGATGCTATTTCCTAGGAACTATGGTTCAGAAAGTTCAGAGCTCCAGTTAGAGCTGCATATGGAAGCCTTGATCCACAGCTCCATTTGCAAACATTTGTAGTACGGGTAAGGTGTCTCATCTAGTAATGAGTTGTTCGTCAGAATGGTAAGTGACACATTTAAGGCAAAGAGGATTCAGTTCCATTGGACAAAGTTTATAATCCTCCGACTTGGTAAGGTTAGGCATACAAGACAGGTAGAAAACAAAATCTCTTTTCTCAAGGAACCTACAACCTTTTGGAGAAACAATCTTATGTACAGAAAATAAAACAATATGAAGAAATAACTGTAATATTATAATATGTGATAAATATAACAGGTTTTGAGGCTTTTTATAAATAGGGAAAGCTTGTGTAATTTGCGGGACTTGAAATATTGGTAGGATTGTGACAAAAGAAATGAACATGATATTTCTATATCATAACCTTGCTATATCAAGAACACTGTGAATAATTAGCTTCAAGATGAGCTTGGTTTAGAAAGAGTCTAGCCTATTCCATACACCTCATGCCATTGGAATTGATGAGTAATTCAGCTACAGAGCTTGAAGCATCCCAATTCATCATGTTGCATGTAATATGTTGCAGAAAATTAGCACCTAATTTTGGATAGAGAAAGTATGCTCAGATTTTGGAGTAACTGGAGGATAGGATATCTTGGATTTAATCTGCTTGAAGTCAGAATTTGCTATAAGTCATTAGGAAGAATAAAAGTATGGTAATTGCAGTATTTTAGGAAAATTAGATTTGGTTCTAAATAGGCTTTGAGGAAGACGGAGATTATGAGAGGAGATTAATTAATTCATTAACCAGGCACAAGATTTTGAGATCTAGAATCAGATGAGTATAAATAGAAATAAGAGAGCTGAGTTTTAATTTAAAGAGACTATTGACAGGACTTGATGATGGGAAAACAAGGATGGAAGTGTGCAAAGGGTCTAATATGATTCTCGATTTTGAAATATTTTTTATACATGTGCAGGGCAGAAAAGAAGTGTCTTGAGAAATATAGGACAAGGATATAGGGAATAGAAAGGGATGAAACTTCTTATTAGAGGTATCTGTAAAAAGTTAAGGCATATGGTCTTGGTTAGTATATGTGAAAGCAAAGGGTAGATGTCTGAGAACTGAAATTCAGAGTGAGTTTTACCTTTGTTAAAGGTAAGGAGGAGTGTAGGAGAGAAATGAAATTAATAAAACTGAAAGATGTTAGGCATAGAGGAAAAGAAGAGCTAAAAGGATGAGATGTCATAAACACCGAGATAAATGATTTTCTAAAAAATCAGTACATTTGAAATTTACCAAGAAATCAGAATAAAAGAAATGGAAAAATCAGGTCACAGGACTTGGAGAGAAAAATCAGAGTATAACTAAATTGATGAAGGCCAAAGAATTTTGTTTAAAAATTGGGAAACCTATGAAAGTTTGAAAATGATAGAGAAAGGGCCATCAATAAAATTGTATAACATATTGATTGAACATGTATTATGTGTCCAGAATAATTACAGTTGATGAGGAGGACAGTGGTGAGTAAGACAGGCACAGGAATTGCTCTAATGAAGTTTACACTCTAGTAGAGATAATTAGTACATACCAGGCTAATAAATATAATTTCATGTAGAAATAGGGGTCTCCCCTGGCACCTCAGTGGAAAGAAACTGCCAGCAATACAGGAGATGAAGGAGAGGCAGGTTCAATCCCTGTATTGGGAAGATCCCCTGGTGGAGGGCATGGCAACCCACCCCAGTATTCTTGCCTGGAGAATTCCAAGGACAGAGGAGCCTGGCAGGTTACGGTCCATGGGGTAAAAAAGGAGCTGGACATTACTGAAGTGACTGATCATGCCTGCACACACACAGGCAGAAATAAGAACATGGAAAAAGTATATTATTAGATGGGAATGGTATTTTTGACTATATAGTAACAAATAATCTCATTGAGGAAATTATATAATTTTTTCAGCAAGTTTCTTGAATAGTAAATGAGGGAAAATACATCGTGACATGAGATCAAAGTGGGTAGGTAAAATCCACATTATGTCGGATCATGAGGACTTGGTAAACCATTTGGTCTAAATGCTACTGCAGCCATTCTTTGGTTTTACATATGCTAATAATACAATATTTTTGTTTGTTTGTATTTAAAAGTTCAACTTTGCTATTTTCCAGATGATTGTTTATGGGGTAGAAATAGAAATAGAGGAAGTTATTGGAATACACTATGTGAAAGATGCTGGTGTCTTGAAATCAAGATTGCTGGGTAAAACCTGTGAGATAATATGCAATGACTCTGGTTAGATGGGCACAATAAAGGACAGAAATGGTATGGACCTAACAGAAGCAGAATATATCAAGAAGAGATGGCAAGAATACACAGAAGAATTTTGCAACAATGATCTTAATGACCCAGATAACCATGATGGTATGATCACTGACCTAGAGCCAGACAACCTGGTATACAAAGTCAAGTGGGCCTTAGGAAGCATCACTATGAACAAAGTTAGTGGAGGTGATGGAATTCCATTTGAGCTATTTCAACATCTAAAAGATGATGTAGTTAAAGTGCTGCACTCAATATGCTAGCAAATTTGGAAAACTCAGCCATGGTCACAGGACTGGAAAAGGTCAGTTTTCATTCCAGCCCCAGACTGGCAATGGCAAAGAAAGTATAAACTACCGCACAATTGTACTCATCTCACATGCTAGCAAAGTAATGCTCAAAATTCTCCAACAGTATGTGAACAGAGAACTTCCAGACACTATAGCTGGAATTAGAAAAAGCAGAGGAACCAGAGATCAAATTGCCAAAATCCGCTGGATCATTGAAAAAGCAAGAGAATTCCAGAAAAAAAAAAAATCTACTTCTGCTTTATTGACTAGGCCAAAGCCTTTGACTGTGTGGATCACAGCAAACTGTGGAAAATTCTTAAAGAAATGGGAATACCAGAACACCTTACCTGCCCCTTGCGAAATCTGTCTGCAGGTCAAGAAGCAACAGGACATGGAACAACAGACTGGTTCCAAACAGGAAAAGGAGTATGTCAAGGTTATATATTGTCGCCCTGCTTATTTAACTTGTATGCAGAGTACATCATACGGAATGCTAGGATGGATAAAGCACAAGCTGGAATCAAGACTGGTGGGAGAAAAATCAATAATCTCAGATATACAAATGGCACCACTCTTATGGCAGAAAGTGAAAAGGAACTAAAGAGCCCCTTGATGAAAGTGAAAGAGGAGAGTGAAAATGCTGGCTTATAACTTAATTTTCAAAAAACAAAGATCATGGCATCTGGTCCCATCACTTTATAGCACATAGATGGGGGCAACAATGGAAACAAGGACATGCTTTATTTTCTTGGACTCCAAAATTACTGAAGATGGCATTAGATTAAAAGACACTTGCTCCTTGGAAGAAAAGCTATGACAAACTCAGAATATTAAAAACCAGAGACATTAATCTCCTGATAAAGGTCTGTCTAGTCAAAGCTATAGTTTTTCCAGTAGTCATATATGGATATGAGAGCTGGACCATAAAGAAAGCTGAGTGCCAAAGAATTGATGCTTTTGAACTATGGTGTTGGAGAAGACTCTTGAGAGTCCCTTGGACTGCAAGGAGATCCAACGAGTTCATCCTAAAGGAAATCAGTCTTGAATATTCATTGGAAAGACTGATGCTGAAGCTGAAACTCCAATACTTCAGCCACCTGATGCGAAGAACTGACTCATAGGAAATGACCCTGATGCTGGGAAAGATTGAAGTCAGGAGGAGAAGGGGGCGATAGAGGATGAGTTGATTTGATGGCATGAGTTTGAGCAAGTTCTGGGAGTTGGTGATGGATAGGGAAGCCGGGTGTGCTGCAGTCCAGGGGTCACAAAGTGTTTGACATGACCGAGAGACTGAACTGAACTGACTTTGGTTACACTTACACAGTTTAGAAGAGAGAGAAAAAAAAAAATGATGGCCACATTCTCCATGGTGGGTAGGTAGATTCATTATGGACCTGGTGGATTAATAGGCTGTGGGAATGGAAATAAACAGAAGGATTGAAGATGATTTTAAGCCCTTGGCTTACAGTAGAATGGAGGGAATGATGTAGCTCTTAGCTTAGGTTTGGAAAGACTTGGTTTGAGCAGGAAAGTGAAAGCTAGCACAATAGTATAAGTTAAGTTTGATGTAGCTATTGAATGAACATTCAAGAGAAGATATCAGCTAAGAAAATCACATGTGAATCTGAATCTCAGAAGACCTATCAGTGTTTGAAATATAAACATGGAGATAATCAACATATAAAAGCTATTTAATGCATAGGACAGGTACATATCATAGAAAGAAATTAGAAAACAGTTAATTCAAGGGCTGAATTCTGGGGCTCAGAGGTGAAATGAAAAGGAGCATGCAAAGGTGTATCGGAAGCTAAGTAACAAAAATATTTCAGAGACAGGAATCAGGCAGTTGCATATGATGATAACTGAGAAGCAATCACCTGATTGGAGTGAATTAAGGCTACAAGGAGATTTTAAGACATTGAGACAGCAAGTATACACTTTTTCTAAGTTGCTAAAAAGAGGCAAAAGGAAGCATAAGAGAGAGGGGTATGATAATATTTTGAGAGATAGTTAATAGTATAACTTGCTTTTAGGCCATTGCAAATAATCCAATAGACTGAAAAATGTGTAGTACTGGAAAGCTAAGAAATCTTGACAGGAGAAAAGTATGTGAATGGGACCCCTTGGGATCTAATGCATAAATGGAATGATGCCTGCCCTTAAAGTTAAGATCAAGGAATGTTTCTTCTTCTGAGAGAAGTCAAGGGCTACAATAGTATAAATATTAAAGGAATTGTCATTCAATAGTGGCAAAATAAAGTAGTTCCAATTTTATTATTTCCATTTTCTCACTGAACATGAAAAGGTAACAAAGAAGGGAATAAACAGGGAGGAGCAGAGAGACTAGAAAGTGAAGAAAGAGATGCTGGTAAGAAAAGAAGGCATTGCCTAGTGGACATAGAAATGATTTCCATATTATTCTGCAGAAGAAATAAAATTGAACAATATGCTGACTAAAATAAAACAGATTTTTAACATTAATAAATTGGTCAGACACATAAAATTTCATTTTTCTCCTTCTAAAATTAATGTTTCTGTAGATTTCAAGCATTAAGCCTATTTATACAGTCTGAAAAAAAAAAAAGATTAGTTTTACTTGTAGTTGACTTCTCTAAAATATTCTTTATACCCATTTGGAAGGCAAACCTCTAGGTAATACTGCAGGACGTTAAAGTCATTTAAATACAAATGACATATGCCATATTTGCATTTAACAATTTAGCTCAGGTCCATCCTACCTTTAGGGCTTTTAAAATATTACAGGAAGGACAGATAAGCACAATCTTTCAAAGTATTGGGCTCCAAGTCTCAAAATGTAAAGTGGAATGTAGAAAGACAAATGCCTCTGCTTTGATCTCTGTCGGAATTTGGGACTGAAATCCACATTTTAACTCATCTGTGAACTGTAACTTATCTAATGAACAGATTCGTGGTAAAATCCTTTGGGCTTTTTAGTTTATTTCCTCAATAGGAATGGCTCAGGGGTAACTTGATGGTCCACAAACACTAAAGATTAAGTCTTTGGATGATTAAGAAACAAAAAGAACAATGAAATAGTATACCTACCTATGCTATGCCTTTTATGCAACTAATCAAAATTCCTCAGGCTTTAATTAAGTAGCATGAGACTGCCCAATTAATTCAACATATGCCATAATAAGGCTTTGCCAAATTCATGGTTATGACACATGAAATTCAATTGTAACAAATTGAAATGTCTTTTTCAATCTTTCTAATAATCCTACTGTTTTAATTCTAACCTTTCCCCGTAATGATATCCTACTGAAGGGTGAAGTTATAGACCTGGAGATAAATGACCATAAGCCTGGGCAAAGTCTACATGTGTAACCATTCTTGCACTGCTGTTTGTGGGACGTTAAAAGGTCAGTCTGTCATTAAAACATTTGATATCCCAGCTTGATAACTGCTGCTGATATGCCTAGAATTACCATATTATGCAAACCTATGCTTTGGTAAGGTTTTTTCATTGCATTGGCAGACAGTCACTATTAAAATATTAGCATCTTCATCAGCAATACAACACTGCTCACAAATACACAAAAAGATAATTAGCTAAGCTTGGAATAAATAAGATAGATTCAAGTTTGATCCTAAGAGATAATTATTCCTAGAATGTTCCCCAAACAGCTACTTATAATTTCAAAAGTTTAACAGGTTTAGAAACATCTGTCCTTGAAAGACTAAATCTGAAATGGATTATAAATTTTTGTAAATTATATTTTAAAAATTAAGTACTAAACTGATGTCCAAAAAGCATGTGTGTCCTACCTTACTACTTGATATTTCTGTTTTCTGCTCAGAGTTGTAATTAATGGTCAATATTTGTTTCATTAGCAACCAAAGAAAATTTCATCTACAGAGAGTCAAAAATAAACACAGACTGCTTCTGTTTTCTGCATAGCCTCCTCAACAAATTCAATTCCATTATTGGGATAGATACATAGAAAGAGATAGAGATTTAAGGTTTAAGATTTATATAAAAATCCAAACTTTAAGCAATCCCTTAAAATTGCTAATATAAAAAGAAGAAATCTTCATGATTTGTCCAAGATATTAGAAAAGAATGTATTTCTACCTTGAAAAAAACCTACATATGAATTGCCTTATGCTATTTCCTGGCAACAAAGGTCACTCCTTAAATATTTCATCCTACCCAGGACAGATACACTGAAACCAGACTGAATAGAGAAGAAAACATTCATAAAAACCTAATAACTTTCCACTATAAATTCCATAAGCATGTGACTATGTCTTTTTTGTTATTATATTTCCAATATGCGTGATGGGAACTATCACTCACCATATTTACTATGCATTGTGAAAAGATGCCTTCGTTTTCCATTTAATCCTCACAATAAGTTTCTCTAGAATGGTGACTTTTATATCACTATAAAAACCAAGGTTCAGAAATGTTTAAAGTCCTGATCAAAGGTATACAACTAGTAACTGGCAGGTACTCAATTCCAATTCAGGTCCACTGTTTGCATCACGCTATAGCTACTTATGATTCCTAAGTAACTAGAATCCTAAATCCTTACATTAACTGAGAACTTACTCTGTCCCAAGAACTCCTCTAAGGACTTCCCATGAACTGATGTATTTAGGTAGTATTAAAACCTATACATTCACAATATTCTGAAACCATTTTAAAAATGATCGGACAGAATCACATAGAAAACACATAAATTGGGGGAAAAAATGTGTAGTTGTCCAGGATTCAAGCCTAGACAACATGACATCACATATTGTCCTTTCAGCCCTACATAATACATCTACATGTCTAGTTGATAAATCAAGTCATTAAACAAATAATTGTTGAGTCAGATGTTGGGCATCACACTGTATTTACTCTTCAAAATTTGAGAGGAATTCCCTTTGGCAGGTGGGCAATTAAAGAAAGAAAAAAAGCAGATGGATGGACAAAAAATTTAAAGGATATGTTTCTACTAATCTAGAAAGTTACTTTCATTAGATTCAGGATTTCAGCTTTGTACACTGCCCTATAGAATGGGAAAGACTACAGACCTCTTCAAGAGAATTACAGATACCAAGGGGACATTTCATGCAAAGATAGGCACAATAAAGGACAGAAATGGTATTGACCTAAAAAGCAGCAGAGAATAGTGAGAAGAGGTGGCAAGAATACCCAGAAGAACTATACAAAAAAGATTTTACTGACCCAGATAACCATGATGGTGTGATCACTCACCTAGAGCCAGATATGCTGGAATGTGAAGACAAGTGGATCTTAGGAAGCATCACTACAAACAAGGCTAGTGGAGGTGATGGAATTCCAGCTGAGCTATTTTGAATCCTAAAACATGGGGCTGTTAAGGTGCTGCACACAATATGCCAGCCAATTTGGAAAACTCAGAAATGGCCATAGGAGTGGGAAAGGCCAGTTTTCATTCTAGTCCCAAAGGCAATGCCAAAGAATATTCAAACTACCTCACAATTGCACGATTTTCACATGCTAGCTCAAAATTCTCCAAGTGAGGCTTCAATAGTACATAAACTGAGAACTTCCAGATGTACAAGCTGGATTGAGAAAAGGCAGAGGAACCAGAGATCAAATTGCCAACATCTGCTGGATCATAGAAAAAGCAAGAATTTCAGAAAAACATCTACTTCTCCTTCATTGACTATGTTAAGCCTTTGACTCTGTGGATCACAACAAACTGTGGAAAATTCTTATAGAGATGGGAATACCAGAAAACCTTACCTGCCTCCTGAGAAACCTGCATGCAGGTGAAGACGCGACACTTAGATCCGGACAAGGAACAACGGACTGGTTCCAGATTGGGAAAGGAGTATGTCAAGGCTGCATATTGTCACCCTGCTTATTTAACTTCTATCAGAGAATATCATGCAAAATGCTGGGCTGGATGAAGCACAAGTTAGAATTGCCAAGAGAAATATCAATAATCTCAGATATGCAGATGACACCACCCTTATGGCAGAAACTAAAGAAGAACTAAAGAGCCTCTTAAAGAATGTGAGAGAGAAGAGTGACAAAGCTCGCTTATAACTCAACATTCAAAAAACTAAGATCATGAAATCTGGTCCCATCACTTAATGGCAAATAGATGGGGAAACAATGGAAAGAGTGACAGACTTTATTTTCTTGGCTCCGAAATCACTGCAATTGGTGACTGCAGCCAGGAAATTAAAAGTCACTTGCTCCTTGGAAGAAAAACTATGACAAACCTAGACAGAGTATTAAAAAGCAGAGAGTTTGCCAGTAAAGGTCCATACAGTCAAAGCTATGGTTTTTCCAGTAGTCATGTATAGATGTGAGAGTTGGGCCATAAAAAAGGATGAGCATTGAAGGACTGATGCTTTTGAACTGTGGCATTGGAAGAGACTCTTGAGAGTCCCTGGGACTGTGAGGGGATCAAACCAGCCAATCCTAAAGGAAATCAATCCTGAATATTCATTGGAAGGATTGATGCTGAAGCTGAAGCTTCAATACCTGACTACCTGATGTGAAGAACTGACTCATTGGAAAAGACCCTGGTGCTAGGCAAGATTGAAGGCAGGAGGAGAAGAGGACAACAGAGAACGAGATGGTTGAATGGCATCACCGACTCAATGGACATGAGTTTGAGCAAGCTCTGGGAGATGGTGAAGGACAGGGAAGCCTGGCCTGCTGCAGTCCTTAGAGTTGCAAAGAGTCAAAAAGTAGAGAGATCCCCTACCCTCTCTCATGCCTAGCCTCTCCCATTATCAGCATCCTCCCACCAGAGTGGTGCATTTAATTGAACTACAAGGAGATTACTATCATTCAGATCCATACTTTACATTTCAGTTTGCTCATAGCATTGTACATTCTATAGGTTTGGGAAAACATATGACATATAGCTACCATTATAGTATCCTACCCTCTGCACTCTGCCTACTCATCCTGTCCTTCTTCTTAACTCCTAGCAACCACTGATCTTTTTACAGTCTCTATAGTTCTGCCATTTCCAGAATGTCATATAGTTGATGAATGTTAGTCACTCAGTAGTGTCTGACTCTTTGCAATCCTATAGACTGTAGCCCGCCAGGATCCTCTGTTGATGAGATTCTCTAGGCAAGAACACTGGAGTGGGTTCCCATTTCCTTCTCCAGGGGATCTTCCGGACCCAGGAATCAAGCCCAGGTCTCCTGCATTGTAGGCAGATTCTTTACCATTTGAGCTAGCAGGAAAGTATATATAGTTGATATCACACAGTTGTATAGTCTTTTCAGATTGATTTCTATCACCTAGTACTAAGCATTTAAGGTTCCTCTGTGTCCTTTCGTGCATGATAGCACATTTCTTTTAGTGTTGAGAAATATTTCATTTTCAGAATGTTCCATAGCTTATTAACCCAGTCACCTACTGAAGGACATCTTGGTTGCTTTTATGCTTGGGCAATTATTTATAAAGCCTGTCATAAACTCTATAAAAGGTTTTGGGGTGGATATGGATTTTAACAACTTTGAAACCATTTCAAAGCATCATATGGCTAGAGTATGTTTAGTTTGTAAGAAACCTCCAAATTGTCTTCCAAAGAAACTATACCATTGATCACTAAATAAGAGTTCCTGTCTGCACATTCTCATCATCATTTGGCATTCTCAATGTCCTTACTACTATCATTTTATTTATAAGTTTAAAGAGAGTGAATGATCTCCTCAAGTTCTAACATATCATGTGGTAGAGCTTAATTCAACCTCAGTAATGTCCACATCTTTGCTCTCACCAACCCTGCACTGAACTCACACACACACACACACACACACACACGTGCATTAAGAAATAAAATTATTTTAAAATTTATTTTTAGTTGGAGGATAAGTACAATATTGTGGTGGCTTCTGCCATTCAGCAACATGAATCAGTCATAAGGATACATATGTCTCACTACTGAACCTTCCCTTGAAAACCCACACCACCCCTCTAGGTTGCCACAGAGTATTAACGTTATAGAGCAACTTCCCATTGGCCATCTATTTTACATATGGTAGCATAAATGTTTCAGTGCTACTGTCTCAATTCGTCCCACTCTGTATTTCCCCCTGTAAAACAGAGACTAATGTTATTATACAGATCCATTTTCTAGTCTTAAAAGTATCTAATAAACTGATATCTTAAGTGAACTATTAGGATTTTATGTAGTTTTAACACATATTTATAATCACATTATACTATATTATATAGTGCTGGTGAGGATTCTTGGATCAATAAACTCTCATATACTGGGGAATATAGCTTCCTCTCAAACACCGGGCATGGAAGTACAGCTTCAATAGGGCCTTTTTTCTACTTTTCTTAAAAAATACTTTGGTATTTTATATAAAGATAAAAATAAAGCATAGACTTTCACTTTTCGTCAGGATTCTGAAACACACAATATTTATTGCAGCATATATGCGGAAATTAAGCAAAAATATTCTTCAAGTAATAAACAGTAAAATAAACTATAGATATATAGATGTGTATAAAATAAATTTACTTTTCAGTGGTTGCTTGTAAAATCAGCATAACTGTTTGCTAATTTTAAAAATGCATTTTCACAGAAAATGCTCATGTAACTATTCCATTTAAGCAAAAAATAAGGGAGAGGAAATTAATATATTATAATGGAGAGGAGATTATTACACATCAAATTATTAATAAAAGTCATTTTTAAGAAAATGAGTATGAGGGTCTGCTAGCAAATAGTATATTCACATTTCATTCTATGAAATGTAGAAAAATCTACTTTTCTTGAACATTCTACAGTGAAAATATATTTGTATACTATTGTGCAAAATAAACAAAAAATTATAAATTTAAAAAATATACATTAAGAGGTTTTGGTTTACTTATGACCTCAAGATTTTCAATTTGTAGCTCACTGGGATAGAATCTAATAAACATTTGGCATATAATTTTCAGACTTAAACCTAGTGTCTCCAAAATAGACTGACTTACTACTGTAGTAAAAAATGTTCACAGTTCTAGTCATTAGGAAAAGTCAATCGTAGAAAATTTCCCCAATTAAATGTTCGGGTACCTTTGTGAATTAAATCATTGCTTTTTTCATGGAGGAAAGAAACAAAAATTATCCTCTGATGGTGAAAAAAGTATATATGTATTTATTATAGAAGGCTACTTTTCCTTTTAAATGCAGGAATGTGTTGTTATAAAGAGGAAAAGACTATGAACAACGAACAAGAGAAAAAACTAAACAAACACTACAAAGGTGTTTTAGAATAATTTTGACATTTTGCTGTCAGTTGCTTTCATATTTAATTCAAGGGAAGACTAATGAACCACACGATTTGCATTTTATATTCCAGGCTCTTTCAAGCAAATATGGGGACAACTGGGAAGAAAATGGGTCCTTTTGATTGTCAGGATCAGACAGGTTGAAATAGTGCTCATCCTATGTATTCATCAGCATAAGCATTTTCATGGCTTCCCCACACTCTGTAGAAATATGTCTGTCCCTGGCTACAGGTCTCTAACTTGAATTACACAGAGTTTATGCAAAGCTCAGATCTTCTTGTCTCCATGAAGCTTCTCAAAACTAATTTTTCTGAAATCTATGGAACATTTGTTCCACAAGAAATACAAGTTTTCACTCAGTAAATTTGCAGGTATTAACTAAGTTATGTATATCAAAAATTTCTAAGAGAAAACATCAATAAGAACCTACTATTTCCACAATATATGAAATTGATTCTCCTTCATATAACTCATGAAATCCTATATGCAGTTCCACTCACATAATTAAATCTAGTCCCATGATGGGGTAATGGCATCCACTATCTGTTTGAAGAAATATCACTATGTGCTTTGTCTATATCATTCCTTCTGTAAGAGTAGTATATAAGAATGGTAGAGAACTTAGTAATTAACTTGAAGTTCATATCAATTGGAGAACTAACTAAGTGATTTTTCTGAATTGCTCAATCAGTTAGTGAACATAAGAACAAATGGTTAAAACATTCAGGGAGCATTTTCTATAAAGGTGGTCAAGTTGGACAACTTAAAAATTCTTATGCTGCCTCATGTTCACTCATTTCACCTCTCTGAGGTAGAATATTTTTACTTACACCTTGTTTTCAAATAAGAATTGAAATTAATAGTTGTGACACATGGTCTTAGTTGCTCCATGGCATGTGGAATCCTCCTGGACCAGGGATCAAACCCACATCCCCTACATTGACAGGTGGATTTTTATTCACTGTACCACCAGAGAAGTCCTTGAGTTTATTTCTGTGTAAGGTGTGAGGGAGTATTCTAATTTCAGTTATTACATGAGACTGGCCAGCTTTCCCAACACCACATGCTGAACTCAAAATGGCTTAAAGACAAATGTAACATGATACCATAAAAATTCTAAAGGAGATCATAAACAAAACACTGGGTCAACATAAAACACTGCACCATTGTTTTCTTAGGTCAGTCTCCCAAGGCAATAGAAATAAAAGTAAAATTAAACAAATGGAATCTCATCAAACTTACCAAGTTTGGCACAGCAAAGGAAACCAAGAACACAATGAAAAGACAGCTTGCATACTGGAAGAAAATATTTGTAAATGATGTGAACAACAAGGGCTTGCTTGATTTCCAAAATATATGAACAGCTCAAACAATTCAATAATTTTAAAAAATCAAACAACCCAATAAAAAATGGACAGAAGACCTAAACAGACATTTCTTCAAAGAAGACTTCCAGATGGCCAACGGGCACACAAAAAGAAGACCAACATTGCTATTATAAAACTAGAGTTATGATATGATCCAGCAATCCCATTTCTGAGCATATATCTACATAAAATTCTAATTCAAAAAGATGGTTGCACCCCAATGTTCACAGCAGCACTATTTACAGTAGTCAAGACAAAGAAAAAATCTAAATATCCAGCAACGAATGAATGGATAAAGAAGATATGCTCTATATCAACAGTGAAACACTACTCAACCATTAAAAAAATATGAAATAATTCCATTTGCAACAACATGGGTGTAGCTAGAGACTATAACTGTGTGTAGTTCAATAAAACAAACAAACATTACTGTGGATCCTTTGGTGCTTTTTTCATAAGATGCAAAGGTAAGGCAGAAACAGAAAGACAAGTACTACACCATATCACTTACATGTGGAATCTCAAATAAGACACGAACTTATTTATGAAACAGAATCATTCTCACAGACATACAAAATGAATGTATGGCTGTAAAAGGGGAAAGGGAGTGGGGAAGGGCTAAATTAGGAGTTTGAGATTAGCAAACTGATCACTGCTGCTGCTGTTGCTGCTAAATCGCTTCAGTCGTGTCCGACTCTGTGCGACCCCATAGACGGCAGCCCGCCAGGCTCCCCCGTCCCTGGGATTCTCCAGGCAAGAACACTGGAGTGGGTTGCCATTTCCTTCTCCAATGCCTGAAAGTGAAAAGTGAAAGTGAAGTCGCTCAGTCGTGTCTGACTCTTAGAGATCCCATGGACTGCAGCCTACCAGGCTCCTCCATCCATGGGATTTTCCAGGCAAGACTACTGGAGTGGGGTGCCATTGCCTTCTCCGAAACTGATCACTACTAAATATAAAATAGATAAACATCAAGTCCCACTGTGTAGCACAGGGAAATATATTCAACATTCCGTAAATAGTCAAAATGGAAAAGAATATGAAAAACTATGTGTATATACACATACATATGTATATATACATTCACAACTGAGTCATTTTGCTTTACACTAGAAAATAACAAAACATTGTAAACAACATTGTAAATCAACTGTGTGCAGTTCAATAAAACAAATGTTTCTGTGGATTCTTTGGTGCTATTTGCATAAGATGCAAATAACTAAAGTGTAATTTTTTGCTTTATTAAATTTACAACTTTTTTTTTTTTACAGACCCTTAAGTTTCTCATATATAGTGTGAAAGAAGCATTCATGACTTTTTTATGAAAAGGCATGTTTTCAATATTTCAACTTCCAACATGGCGTTGCTGAAAATATTCCTATGTGGGAAATCCATTCATAAACCCACTTGATGAATTAAAAAATATATATATAGTATTATATTCACATTTTGCTATTTCTTTTTAATTCATATTCAGTTCAGTTCAGTCACTCAGTTGTGTCTGACTCTCTGCAACCCCATGAACTGAGCATGCCAAGCCTCCCTGTCCATCACCAACTCCTGGAGTTTACCCAAACTCATGTCTATTGAGTCGGTGATGCCATCTAACATCTCATCCTCTGTCGTCCCCTTCTCCTCCTGCCTTCAATCTTTCCCAGCATCAGGATCTTTTCAAATGAGTCAGCTCTTAGCATCAGGTGGCCAAAATAATGGAGTTTCAGCTTCAACATTAGTCCTTCCAATGAACACCCAGGACTGACTTCCTTTAGGATGGACAGGTTGGATTTCCTTGCTGTCCAAGGGACTCTCAAGAGTCCTCTCCAATACCACAGTTCAAAAGCATCCATCTGTCGGCACTCAGTTTTCTTTATAGTCCAACACTCACATCTATACATGACTACTGGAAAAACCATAACCTTGAGTAGATGGACCTTTGTTGAGAAAGTAATGTCTCTGCTTTTTAATATGCTGTTTAGGTTGGTCATAACTTTCCTTCCAAGGAGTAAGTGTCTCTTAATTTCATGGCTGCAATCACCATCTGCAGTGATTTTGGAGCCCAGAAAAATAAAGTCAGCCACTGTTTCCACTGTTTCCCCATCTGTTTGCCATGAAGTAATGGGACCGGATGGCATGACCTTAGTTTTCTGAATGTTGAGCTTTAAGCCAACTTTTTCACTCTCCTCTTTCACTTTCATTAAGATGCTCTTCTTCACTTTCTGCCATAAGGGTGGTGTCATCTGCATATCTGAGGTTATTGATATTTCTCCCAGAAGTCTTGATTCCAACTTGTGCTTCCTCCAGCCCAGTGTTTCTCATGATGTACTCTGCATATAAGTTAAATAAGCAGGGTAACAATATACGGCCTTGACGTACTCCTTTTCCTATCTGGAACCAGTCTGTTGTTCCATGTCCAGTTCTAACTGTTGCTTCCTGATCTGCATACAGGTTTCTCAAGAGGCAGGTCAGGTGGTCTGGTATTCCCATCTCTGAATGGGTGCTTAATTGACAGAAAACATTTAAAAGTTCACTGAGCTTATAATACTTTCTTCTCCTTTTGTTTAATATAATGTATTATGTCAATTAATTTGCTAATACTATGCCAACCTTTCATTTTGCGAATACATTTTTTATATACTCTGAATTGAATGTGTTTATATTTTGATGAGAAATTTTGCAAATGGGCCTATAATTTCTAGATGCTTCCCAAACTTATAATCACTTGGAACAACTGACTTTTGACCTCTTTAATAATATTTCCTGTAATTTTATTTCTATTTCACTAATTTCTTTATCATAGATATTAGGCCCACATATTTTGCTTTTCTCAGCTTTTCTAAGTTTAAAAATTAGCTTATTAAATATCTGAGTTTGCTTTCATTTCTAATCAAAGCTAGAACTTAAGATTTTAAGACTATAAAATACCTGTTTGGTTCCACTTCAGAGTCAAAGCTATGATTTCTCCAGTAGTCAAGTATGCATGTGATAGTGGACCATAAAGAATGTTGAACACCAAAGAACTGATGCTTTCAAACTGTGGTTCTGGAGAAGACTCTTGAGAGTCCCTGGACTGCAAGGAGATCCAACCAGTCCATCCTAAAGGAAATCAGTCCTGAATATTCATTGGAAGGACTGATGCTGCAACTGAAACTCCAGTACTTTGGCTACCTGATGCAAAGAACTGACTCATTTGAAAAGACCCTGATGCTGGGAAAGATTGAAGGCAGGAGGAGAAGGGGATGACAGAAGATGAGATGGTTGAATGGCATCACCAACTCAATGGATATGAGTTTGAGTAAGTTCCAGGAGATGGTAATGATAAGGAAGCCTGGAGTGCTGCAGTCCATGAAGTTGCAGAGTCAGACGTGACTGAACTGAAATGATGTATATTTTTCAGTTTTGAAGATACTCTATTTTGCCTCATAGTTTTCTGACTATGCATTATTTAGAGATGCAAACTTAAATAATCAAAATTTCAAATCTTTTTCTTATTCTTCATTGTAACTCAATGTAGTCAGAGTGTGAAATCAGTTGGATACCAATCTTTGGCTATGAGTTGAGTCTAGCCTTATAACCCAATAAGGGATTGGATTTCCTAAATATCCTTTGATCACTTGAATACGTTTGGGAAAGGCATATATAATAAAGTTTCCCACAAGTACTTCTTATATCACTTTAAATTTTTGCTTGATATTTTTGAGACTATGCTACTAGTGCTAATATGCTAATATTCATACAAATTCAGAATTTCTATATAAATGTTACAAATACAAATGATTTGTTGGGTGGACTTAAGTATGTTTCTTTAAAATTTTTAGAGAAAAATACTGGTATTTTAATATTGCCTGTTTCTCAAATGATTTTGTGTAGTTTGACTGACAGGCACTGTCTTGGTCTAAGGTTGACCATCAATGAGCAAGAGATCCAAAAACTCCAATATAAGCTTCCTTGCAACTCAGTGAGTCTTTACTCAGATAGTTTATAATCTGTTAGTATAAAATACCTGCTCCTAGCTGCATTAGAACAGTTCCTTTTAAAATAGCCCTGTGAATGTGGATTAGAACATGAATTTCAATCCACATTTTTCAGATGGGCAGTTAGGTATTTCGCGTACGAGGCACAATGATATTCTGGTAAATAGTTCCACATACCTCTTTTTTTCCTAGATATTCATTCATTGGGAAATATCTCACAGAGGGGGACCAAAAGTGATAAAAGAACCTGTACACTACTGTGATAACTTGATTGGCTTTGTCGGAAGCATAAAAAGCTAGTACAATGACAGATTGATAAAATAGTTAATGATGTTAGAATTTTCCCCCCAAGATGTGCTGCAATGTGGAGCTTGTCACAGGGTATTTCTGAGATGATTTTTTCTGCTTTACTCAAGAACCAGAGTAATTATCTCCTGACTTTGATTCTGCCTATAAGCACCATCTCCATTATGCCGCTACCATTAACAGACTAATTAGGAAGGCTATCATGATCTCAAAGTCTGCTAAGTGATAAGACTCCACCTCATAAAATGTTCATTAGAGGACAAATTACCATTTTTTAAATAGAGAAAACATCTTCTCAAAATATGTCTCTTCTGATCTTCTTTGCCAACATCTCAGGTTTGTTTACTACTGCTATTCATGACTACAGCCATTAGGACTCGTTAAGCCTGGAAGTGATCTTGTTCTAATATGATTTTTTTAAGCATTAAATCAACATCCACTAAGTACCTTTGTGGTATTGTTTGAACAGAGGAGAAAGGAAATATCAGAAACTGCCTGTCAATACACTCAGTGGATATGGGTAGAATTGTTAATATGCTGTTGAGATTGCACACAAGCATAGTTATCTATGGCTGTGTAGAGTTTTACTACTTCTTCACTGTATTGGAACAAAATACATTTATTTTTATACCTTTTTTGGGGGGGAGGGAGCATGGAGAAGCCCACATCTCTGCATGAATTTAAAAGCATACAAACAAATTCCCCTAGTTAAAAAATCTAAAGAAGCCCAAATTGTGGCCAGAAATTCTATAGTTATGTTTTTGTTATGTTAATTAACGATTACCCTATTCTCTATTATCTTACTGTCTTTCACATTTGATCTTAACTTCCAATTTAAGTGAGTCTGACGTATTCAAATATGACAGTGATCATTCTGCCCATATTAAGAATAGGATTACCTTCAATAAATAAAGAGCTGAATATCAAGTAAGGTAACTAGTTTAGGCAGATCAAAGAGAATTTCTAAATTGGATGTTTTCTTATTTGTGATATATATTTGCAAACTTTTAAAGAACAATTACTAATAAACTGTCAAGACAAACTCAAAGTACTATTGAATCAGAGGGCTAGGATGTTTTGAGGGTTTCAGATTCTCTCCTCTCTTTTACATTAACGTGTCTCAGACTGGACTGTGCAATTCCTGTCAACCTGTGAAGTACTTGGAGTCTGAGCTCTCCTGAAAGTGCGCAGAGCCTGAGGCAAGCCCATGCTCCGAAACATTCTGCTTCAATTTTATACTCCATTTAACACTACGTTTTTATGCTCAAACTTCATTTTAGTCTGCAGTGTTAAATTTCCAGCATCTACCTGATTCGGGCCATGGAGTTGCATGAAACAGTTACAAAAGACAGTTTGAGTAAATCTTGGCTTTGATGCTGAAGAGGGGCCAAAGCCCTCCTGTTTATAACTGGGAAAATCTTGAGTTTAAAACTAAAGACCATGAAACTACACAAAAGAAGCCTTACTTCAAAAGGAGTTATAAAATATACTTTGAATATAGTGGGAATTTCAGAGCAGATGGTCCATAGATCATTTAATTGATATGCAATGCCAACAGGAGCTGTTGGAGGAAAAAAAATATATGTATGTATGTAGATGCGCAGGGAAATTGCATAGATATTTAAATTCAGGAAAGTGTGGCAAAGATAAGAACTGACTACTTCTTTTAGGTTCTGAGAGAGAAATATGGAAGTCTTGTATTAGATTTCTTTTGGAATAGATTTTTACATCCTGGTAGTTTTCTCAGGATTGTTTACATGCCTTACTATAAGGCTGATATCATCTGCAACCTGTGCAGTTACACAGGGTCCATACTTAAAGAACCCCATGCTTAATTTAATGTTCTGCTGTGGTCCTTTTTTAAAAGTTTTGATCAAGAGTTTCCAAACTGTCACTTTTGTACTGGGTGCCCCAAATTATTTAAAAAGCTTTGCTTCTTCCTGGGTACAATTTTTTTAAAATAAAACAATATATAAAACATCATCTAGATGAGGTATCCTTTCACCTAAATTGTCGGCTGACAAATGAAAGGAGTAAGGGCAGAACCTTTGAGTAACCATGCCGTGAATCTCAAGGTATTTGAGGCTATCAAAACAAAGTGACATGCAGGTACTTTTTTAAAATTTATAACCACAGTTTTTGTTTTCTATAACAAACCCACAATCTGGTTAGAGAAGATAACATTATCTGTTGTTAGGTGCTTTTAAGATTTTGCCTTCTAAAAATACGAAGCACAATAAATATACACTGGCATATTGTGGTTCCACAAAAAATGACCAAGACACCTTATTGCCAGGCATTTGTTTTCCCAAAGCAAAGACAGCAAATAGAATCTCTTTGCTATAAATTCAAGCAAAATGAATAGAATAGAGGTAGTCCCCTTGACAACAATCTTGAGGTTTCTTGATTCGGGTAGATCCTTTCAATCTCATGTATATATCAGCATCTCTCAAATGTATTGATAAACACAGAGGCTATGATGTGTGCAAAAAAGATAGAATTTGTTAATTCTTCATGAGCCACATTGATTGAATATATTAAACAGGGAGATGTTGATTATTCTCCCTCATAGTGATAAAGATGTTCTACTTTTAATTAAATATGATTCTTAAGTAGATAGAGTCTAGTAAGCCTCATTCACCTAGAGGAACTAAAACTAAGATTTATTTTATCATCCCCTGGTTAAATTCACATTTATAAATTGTCCTTTTCATGACCACCTCAGGGTTCTACTTCAATTCAATATTAAACCATGTACCATCAAATATTAATGAAAAAAGTCAGAGCCATTTATTTTTTATGCTGAAATGTAGCCAATTCTTCCAGAGTGATAATACAATTATAGAACTAATTTTGAAGTGCATAATGGATTTTTAAAAGTTAACTTATCCATAATAGACTGCAGCCAGATGTTAAGTAAGATACTGGGTGAGGGAAGACCCTGATAGTGTAGCATATTAACAGTTTAGCAGAATAAAACCTGAACTGGTATAATCATATGGGACTACTAAATACATAATAAATATTTTCTCCAACATTTTAGTTTTTTTCCCAACATCTTCAACAAAGTCTCCTCTTTTTGACTAACTAAGAAGTGCTTAATAAATTTAGAGGCTATATTTAGTGAGGGGCATGGTAGGATGGAATAGCACCAAGAGAAGAGAAGACCTTAACACACCACACCTCTCTCTATTCAAGTCTTCCGCCTACTCCACTCTATCCACTTCCCATAATTCCATCACTAAGAATGCTTCCTAAGCTCTGTAATGATATCTACATTGTTCAATTTAATGTGTTTTTTTTTATATCTTATCACTCCTTAGCAATGCATTTCTGACAATACTTTTCCCCATGTTACCTTCTCAGACACTACAATCTTTTCCTTCTTGTGTCTCTGATCCTCACTATTAATTTTCTTCGGAAAGTTCACCATATGCTTTTTTTTAAGTACAATATTATTTCTGGACTTGCTTTAGTTTGTTCACAAGAAATCTCATCCACGCCCAAAACTTCAGATGGTATGACAATGGCTCACACATGTGTATCTCTAGACCACTCCATATCTTGGTGGATCAAAGACGCTGATTTAACCAGCTTCTTGAAACCTAGATTTTTCAAAGACAATGAAAACATACGTGAAACCAACTTATAATCATTTCTCCACTCACTATTAAACACACACACACACAAAAGAAAAAAATCTTACTCCTAATTTTCTCTTTCAACTAATGCCATAACTATGTATTCAATTAAACATACTCAAAATTTTAGATTCATTCCTAAACTTTTCTCTCTTGTATTTGCCATTTCTAAAACTTTACCAATACAGCTTTGCTTCCTAAATATTTATAAAAATTATTCACTTATCTCTATCTCAGAAATAAACGTTCTAGTACATATAGTCATCATTTCTCACCTGGACTAATGGAATAGCTCTATAAAAAAAATTATGTTTATATTGATTTTTACTGACCCTGTTCTCTAATCCGCAGGAAGAGACATAATTTAAAAGTTAAAATTCAATAATTAAATTTCCCTATTTAAATTATCAGTAGCTACCCCATTACTCCAGGGTCAAGACCAAGATCCTTAACATGATTACCAGTGAGGCCTTGCACCTTATTTTCTGATCTTCAGCTATGCTGCCTATTTTCAGAGCCATTTAAATACCAGAGTTCCTACATTTTGAGGCTTTCCACATGCTGTTTCTGTGCCATACATGCCCTGCCTCCCCATCTCTATTTTTCCCCTAGTTAACTTCCTCTTAATCTCCAGATCTAAACTCAAAAGCCAGTCTTTCATTAAAGACTTTCCTTCCTCATTTGCTATACTCCTGACTAGATTAAGTCCAACTATTTTACACTGTGGTTGCACTCATCAATTTTTAATGATTTTCTGATATTTACCTACTGACCTATTTTAGTATACCAGTTCCCAGAGAGTAAATTCCATAATCTTGCTTACAAAAACTTTATTCAATAGCTGAATAAATCAAAACTTATTTGCAAGAATAAACTGATGAATTTCCTAGTGTATTTTTTTATTTTAAATTAATTTAATTGAAGGATAATTACTTTACAATATTGTGATGGTTTTTGCCATACATTAACATGATTTTGTCATAGGTATACATGTGACCCCATCCTGAATCCCCTCCCACCTTCCTCCCCACCCTGTCTCTAGGTTGTCCCAGAGCACTGACTTTGGGTGCTGTGCTTCATGCATCGAACTCACACCGGTCATCTATTTTACTGATGGTAATGTATATGTTTCAATGCTATTCCCTCAAATCATCCCACCCTCTCCTTCTCCCACTGAGTCCAAAAGCCCATTCTTTGTGTTTGTGTCTCCTTTGCTGCTCGTATGTAGGATCATTGGTACAATCTTTCTAAATTTCATATATATATGTTAATATACAGTATTTGTCTTTCTCTTTCTGACTTACTTCATTCTGTAAAATGGGCTCTAGGTTCATCTACTGCATTAGCACTGACTCAAAAGTTTTCCTTTGTATAGCTGAGTAATATTTCATTGCATATATGTACCATAACTTCCTCATCCATTCATCTCCTGATGGACATCTAGGTTACTTTCATGTCCTAGCCATTGTAAACAGTGCTACAATGAACATTGGGGTACATGTGTCTGTTTCAATTCTGGTTTTCTCGGGGTAAATGCTCAGCTGTGGGATTGCTGGGTCATATGACAGTTCTAATCCCAGTTTTTTAAGGAATCTCCACACTGGTCTCCATAGTGGCTGTGCCAGTTTGCATTCCCACCAACAATGTAAAAGTTTAAAGGCAATTTACCCAAACCATTGAGAAACATTTCAGAAAGCTAAATCAAGAACTGTAGATAGTTTCAACAATAGATCAGGCTTCTTTCCTTTCTGTTTTCCTTCCTTCTTTTTCTTCCTTCTCTCATCCATTTCTGCCTGTGTGTTCTTGTTTGTTTGTTTTTTTTTTCCCAGTCACAGTTGAGTGTTTAGAATGGAGTTTTGTGCATTTTAGATGCTCAATAAAATTTGTTGAATTAATGAATCAGAATATCCAAAATGTGCAAATCAAAATCAAGCCTGATATAAGAAATGACTTGAATATTTTTAAAAATTAAACTAAATCTTGACTTTAATGCTATCTGCATGGAGTTCTCTTCTGAAACCCAGAGAAATAGCAGTGGATGCACTTGTCATCAGAAAAGTCCACACAACTCTCTCACAATACTGAATGTTCTCTATGGTTTTCTAATCAAAACATTTGGTTCTTTTATGAGTAATGTGTACTTTTGAACTTTTAGAGAGCTTGCTCAGGGCACTATTGAGGTTAAAGGGCTTAAGAGATGGCTTTCAACCATTCCTGGGGGCAGTTAACAAAGGCAGCTACCCCAGTAACTCAGGATGGACTGCAGACTGATAGCGCACTAATTTCCCTTTGCTCTCAACTACACTGAGAGTAAATTCTCAACAGGAAATAAAGATAACTTTCATGGTAAGAAGCCATTCCCCTGTTTTCTCAAAGATATTTTTAAAAATGAGGGAGTTTATGACTCAGAATCTGTGCAGTTTTCCTGAAAAGAGTGAGTTACAGTCATACAGGGAGAGTTTATGCAGAAACTCTAATATAAAATGATTCTACAGCCCTGACCCCTGCACTCAAATCCCACAGTTTTTCACTGTTTCTCACTGGAAATACTGATAATTGGCTTCAACCTGTTAGCTCACCTGCTTTTATCATGACAAAAAATGTAAGGCATATCTCCTATACTATTCCAGCAGTTTACTCCCCAACCTGTCTTTAGATCTGGGCCTTCAATATTTCTATTTTTTCATGCCACATGTAACTAGACTGCTATTTGGCCAGGGAAGCACTACAGACAATTATCATGGGGCAGCTACAACAGCATCAAAATGAATGCCAAAGCCAAAGTCTCAGTGCACTTCTTTGGAGACACTGTTTGGTTCATGTGGTGCTAATTTTTGGCTTCTTCTAAATGCTCATTGAATACAGAGTTTAGATAAAAAGAAGAAATGGTCAACAGATGGTATAAACAGCAGGAAGATCCTAGATTTGGAGGGGAAAAATGAAGAAAATGTGATCCCTCAAATTCTAATAGAGAGTAAATTAAATGTTAACTAGAGTTCAAGAGTTATCTTAATCTCTCCAAATATACTGAGCTTCCAATGTACATTTTCTACAATTCTCTGGTATTCTAGATACAAATTTACAGTGGGCTATATGTTCTTTGCAGATATATATACATTATATATATATATACACACACACACACATATATATATGTCAAAAATTAAATTAAATTCTCTCCTATTACCAGAGATAAAAAAGCTAATCCTTTGGTATATATTTAAATAGTGCATAAAATATATGTTATTATGACTATACACTACAAACTGCCTTTTTAGCATGCATTTTTTATTTAAGGGAGAACCATGATCATGCTTTATATTAATATTATTTCACAACATCATTTTCAAGGGATAGTGGCATCTAACTTAAAATGTACCTTTAAAATTAATTCACCTTTTCTGAACCATAGAATTTTCAGTTTCTTCTTTTTTACCTTATATAGACCCCTTGGGTTAAATCTTTGTTTTTATTCAATATTATTTTCTTTGGATAAATTCCTATAGCAAATATGCCTGGGTAAAGTGAGGTAGAACATCAAGCACATAAGCATTCAATAAAAATATCTTAATAATTTTAAATAAGCCAATAAACAATTGTGAGAGCTGACACCTCCTTGGATATTATTCACTCTCTAAAGAATTAAAATGTACTAAGAAGTAGACAGTGGGAACATTTCAGAATGTCAGACCACAGTTGGCAGGCTATTTTTTTTTTAATAGACCATTTATGAAAAACCTAGATGTGCCTAGCAGCTTGTCCTAATAAAACTGCTTTACTGAGGTATATCTTAGTATTTAACTCAAAGTGGAGTACAGGTACGCTTATGAGGAAAGATGTTCTTTGTTTCATTCATTTTTTCATGCACAATGCAAAACTTTTAAACTATGAGGATTAATTCTGAAATGTTATAGAATGGAAACTTTAAGATTTGCATGGCAATGACCAAATAATAAACTCTCATATAACATCTACTGATACATATTTTGTTTCCATTAGAATTATCCAAACATAAAGAAAGAGCTACATTTTGAAGCTTCACTGGTGGGCTAATATTGTGCTATAGTTATTTCTCACATAGAAAATCGCTACATTAAAACAATACTCTGCAATAATTAGTTTCCAAAGCAGCACACTCTCTAGCTTGTTTTAGCTAATCACTAAGTCATGCAAATGTTATTATTGTCAGCCCTCTTACTAAATACTTGAATATCAGAACCTTTGAAAATTATGTTATTTATATATGTCATTATATAAATTGCTTGTAATACATAATATAACTTTATAATGGAAAACACCATCAGATTTGGTTATGTCTGTAGCAGTGGTCTGCAAGTTTCTTTGCTTAATGTTTTCATTCATTCAACAAATATTCATTGAATACCACCCAAATGGTCATGGCTCTATGCACTAAGAATGCAAAAATGAATAAAACAGATAAAATCCCAAACTCACTGTTCATGACGTTCTCTGTGGCCTACACTGATACCAAAATGAGCTTCTAATTTGCCCCCACTGAATTGATTTATCTATTTGCAACCTGCCTATATTTTGTATAATCATTTTCTATATTGAGACCTCAGACTTTTCCCATTTCTGAAAGCTCGTGATGAAGGATATTTCCCTTAGCATCTTTACACTTTTCTTAAGTTTTATTACATACTTCTTCCCATGCATTTGTGTGAACCAAGTACTGATTTAATGGACTTGCTATTTTAGGATCCATTTATTAAATCTTCAATTTTCTTTTAAAGTCTAAAGTCAGTTCCATGATTTAAAACTAGCTCATCATTACTCCCCTATTTTCTTTTTTTGTCTAAAATAGGGCATTATTTTATACTATATTTAGAACTCAAAAGTGTTCTTCATTAATACAGATGCCTGGTACTGATACATAACACCTATTGATTAGAATATGTTAACATTCACACACACACACACAAGAAGAACAGAAATTTGGAGTTGTCATGCATGAAATATAAAAAGGGATCTAGTATTGAGAAGGGGGTTCTACTCAAAAGTGTTCCAAGTTTAAGATTTGATGAGTCTGTGATCATTTTGCTTAAAAGTCAACCAATTTACAACACACAAATTTTATTATGGATGGAGTTATAGCCACCTCCTATAACACTTTATATCATTATTCTTACTAAATGTTAAATATTTGATTAATGAATGAATAAATCTATAACTAATAGTGGTTGGTAACTTTGCTGATACTATCATGTAATGACTCAAAATCAATGATTTGCAAAATGTTGTCCTTGGAAAACTACGTTAGTCAAGCTAAATTTCCTGTTTAACCATCACCAAAAATAAAGGAGATCATTTTGGCAAATAGGTAGAAATGGAACTCCTTCAGTTGGCTTCAGAACAAGCTAAGATAGTGATCCTAAACATGGAACACCATGCCAGAAGCTGCTCTGTGACTAGGTCAAAGTGGCAAAGATGGTTCCACTACATATAACTCATCTTAGTTACTCTGTTCCTGTACATTTTGTTCTTTTTATTTTTTTGAGGGGTGAATTGGTGAAGGGAAAATATACTGTAAGGGAAAATTAAGATAATGATGAAAGAAACTTAATTGTGCCACAGTATTTCCATCGGTAAAATGGGGATGATAGCAATACATATCTCACAGGGTTGCACTGAAGATTAAGTTAATTTATATACATCAAGCTCTTAGACCAATGCCTGACATATAATAGGTCCTACATATGCAATTTATTATATTTATTATGCATTCATTTCATTATCAGATAAATAAATATATGTATTTATTATATTTATTATGTATTAATTTTATTATTGGATAGATGAATAAATGCATATATTTATTGTATTATCTATTCAATTTATTATATAGATGAATTAATACATATGCAAATAAAATATTCTTCTGTTTAGAAATATTCTGTTTCTCATTTTGTAAAGTGCAATTGAATATATATCTTCTGTTATTATATCTCAATGTGCAGAGTATCTGGCAATACAAACTTATTTGAAAAAAGGAAGCTCAAAACAATGCTTGAAAGCATAAGTTTGCCTAAAATCAAGAGCAAATGTCCATTCATTCAAAATGAATATTATAGAAAGTAAGCTTTTGGTTTTGATCATATTTCTCAGCCAATCAAAGTCTTATCAATCAAAGTAAACCCACATCAAGCCCACCAGAATAAACCCAAAGAAACTCAAAAAGGAAAAAAAAAGCATAATGGAAACCAAATGGAAGAGACAGGCAACCTAAAGAGGAAACCATTACTCCAGGACTTCTCACTATGACATCTTATGGGCCTCTAACATTCTGTGCATGTTATTACATGAGTCAAAAATTTTTCTAAACTTAGGTGCAAGCTATATTAATTTATCCACTTTAAAACTGATCAATATATTAATAGATATCTACATTAATTTTAGAGGAGCTACATATACATATTTATACACACTTCAAACATCAGTTCATAGGTGAATGAATAAACAAAAGGTGTATACACACACACATGAAATATACACATATCAACTATAAAAAAGAAGGAAATTTAGCCATTTTGACAACAGGGATAAAACAGCAGGATATTATGCTAAGTGAAATAAGCCAAGGAGAAAAGGACAAATACTACATGTTCTCGTGTGTGGAAGCTAAAAAAATTGAATGCCAAGAAGCAGAACTTGAAGATTGCTAAGGGCTGAAGGACTGGTGGAAATAAGGAGATGTTGGACAAAAGGTACAAACTTTCAGGTGTAGATGAATGAGTTCTAAAGATTAATGTACAACATGATGATTATAGTTTATGATACTATATTGTATACTCAAAATTTGTTAATAGGGTAAATCACACACATAAGAAAAAAGTAACTATGTGAGGTAATTGATCTGTTACTTAGTTCGACTGTGGTAATCATTCCACAGTGTATATGCATATCAAATCACCATGTTGTACATTTTAAAAGTGTCATTTTCATTTATACCTCAATAAGCTTGGGGCAGGGAGAGCAGGAAACAGAAAGAAAGTGAAAATTCTGGCTGAGAAGTGAAGATGAGTCTGGGATAAAACCAAAAGAACTCATCATTATGGAAAACACTTTCTGTTCATGAGTCAGTAATACCTTCCTTATATAATTGTGACACTTTATTGCTCGCTGTTCCGCTCATTATGTCCCATTCATAACAATCTGTTACTAAATCTCTGTGATCATGCTTTGAAATATGTCTGTAGTTCATAAAAAGCCTCTGAACATACTGAAGGCAGTTATATAAGTACTTTAACTCAGCAACAGCTTACTTTAATATATGATGTATATTCTGGACCATGGTTGATGACACTTATGCTTGTCAAGATGCTTGAAAATTTTCTGAAATAAAAATAGCTTAGAGCTTTAAGTGGCAGACACAACACATCAAGATGGCTTTTCTTCTGTATTACATACAATGTTTTTCTGCTCTTGTTAAAAAGTAAAGCGTCACTTTTCTTACACTGTTTTTATTAAATATTAATATAAAACATTTCCCCTTTTTTAAATAATGCTTTCTCTAAAAGATTATATTTTGTATCGGCTACTTTAAGGACTGAAAATGTTATAAAACCCTTCCCTCTGGCAACATTCATTGGATAAATATGAGAATGATTTTTTTGTCAACACTTAAAATAAGAAAAAAATTTTAACTTCCAATATACAAGTCTTTTATGCATGTACAAAAATCTAGTCTTAATTATCCTTTCTCCTTTTATTTCTACTTCTTACTTCCCTCAATCTCTAAAACTATTTTAAATTTAAATATACATCAAAGGCAAAGCTGCTTTAAAATATAATTACAGTATTAACCTTCACATAGCACAGCAAGCATTCCTTTCCCTTGCTTTCAGCATTATACACTTCTGTGAACCCAAGAACTCAAAGCCAGACTCAGACCAAGGATGTATTATATATCATAATAATATATCAATCTTTTTCATATATTTTCAATTGATATATATATCAATGTATGTATATATCATAATACTACTTTCTTTTTCATATTTTTCTATTATAGCTTATTAGATAACCCTGAATATAGTTTCCTATGCTATACAGTAGGACCTTGCTGTTTATCTATTTTATATATAGTAACTTGTATCTGCTAATCCGAAAAGCCTAATTTATCCCCACCACCATCCCCTTTACCCTCTGGTAACCATAAGTTTATTTTCTAGGTCTCTGAGTTTCTTTCTGTTTATATTTCATATTTGTGTGTAATGATTTTACTTTTTAAAAAGATTTATACAAATACTATATTTTCAACAAATATTAAGTAACTACTACATACCACACATTATATCAGGCATTTAACACATGAGTAAAATGAAAAAAAATTTCTGCCTCATAACGTTCATACATTTCAATGAGGGGTGTGATAGGGCATTGACTAGTAAACAATAAGCATAATAAATAAGAACATAACAATGTTAGAAAAATGCCCTATAGAAACAAAAATCGAAAGTGAAATTGAAAGTGATGAGCTGCAGATGGATGATTGCAAATTTAAACAGGGTGATCATTAAGCAACTCATTCCATGGTTATGAAGACTGTGCAAAATTTAAAATCCTTACGTTACACATACTCTGAAATTTTCATCTCGTTTTAGCAAATTTAATATTGAAATGTGTTTTTCTTAATGTCCCAATTAAGTTTATAGAATCATATCTTTGATTGTAGTTTTCTCTATATTGCACTGTTTTTATTTCTAATTAAGTTAATCTCTTCCACAAATTTGAAAATTACACAGGCAGGAAATGCCTTAATATATATTTGTGTAAATAAAGCTCTTTTAAAAATTTGGGGATATGTTGAATAATAATTTAAGTACATAATATTATCCTTCCGACACTCAGTTAACATGGCTTTAAATGATTTAGAAAGTTATTAACCTATATGTATGAGTGATGTCAACATACCAAGCTAAAAAAATGAATTCTAAGGCAGATGCCCAACTGAACCAAAGCCAGCCAATCTGAGTTCCAATATTGTAAATGTACAATCACCAGGTCCCATGAAACAAACAAAACAGGCAATCTAAAATAAAAAGTCAGAAAATCATAAAATCATAAAGACTACAACACATGCCCAAACACTTACATATCTGTATACCCTGCAGGTCTTTTGTTATGTAGAAACATTGAAGAGCTTAAGAGTCAGGGGCACGAAGTACAGACAAGAATGGAACTGACCATGGGTATAGAGCATGACTTTGCCTGGAAAACCCATGGATGGAGGAGCCTGGTAGGTTGCGGTCCGTGGGGTCGCTAAGAGTCGGACACGACTGAGCGACTTCACTTTCATGCATTGGAGAAGGAAATGGCAACCCACTCCAGTGTTCTTGCCTGGAGAATCCCAGGGAAGGGGGAGCCTGGTGAACTGCCGTCTATGGGGTCGCACAGAGTCAGACATGACTAAAGTGACTTAGCATAGCATAGAGCATGACTAGAAAACATAAATACATTAACTAAGTGGACAAATTAAATTATGCAATTATCTAACTTCCAATGGGTCCCCATACACCAGCAACTACAGATGTTAAATCTCCAAGCAAGAGGCTGAAGGATTCTCTCCTGGGGAACCTGCCTGGTCTGCTGACAAAGTCCTCCAAAATACTAACATTTGGAGTATTCCAAAGAATTGAACGAGTTTGCTCTTTTTTGCTCTAAAACCCATTAGTCCGAAGCACTACTCATACACACAGAACTTCCCAGCAAATTTTAATGTTTTACATTTAAGAAAGGGTGGTCAAGAATCACCAGAATTGAGGAAATTCTCAAGAGTAAAAGAAAGAACCCAAAACACATACATGAAAGAAAGGAGGAAATACAACACAGTAGATTTAAGTCCCCTCCATTATATACTAAAGATCAAATTATTTTCTTTATTCTCGGAAATTTGGTATCATATTTAATACACAGTACTTGCTCAGTAATTTTTGTGGGAAAAAAGACAAATATAATAATTATTATTATATTTATAATAAATATAATTTTATTATTTATAATAAATTTGAGTGCACATACTAAATACGTATACACGTATGTGTGTGTGTGTATACATCTACAATTTAATACTGATATATTAGGTGGGCCAAAAACTTGAACAAACTTTTTGGCCAACTCAATATAAAATATTGTATACCAGTATAGAAATTTATGTTTATATTATTCTTTTTATATAATAATTAAAATTAGAACAAAAATGTTTTTTGAGCAAAATGTACATGTGCTCAATAAGAAATAATAGCTAATAATTATTAAGGTTCACAAAATTATGGATATAGTTTGATATTCTTCATACAAATGAAATCACACAATCATTAGCTCATTTTCAAACTGACATAGAGAGAAGTTAACTGATTTATCCATGTGCAGAGAGTAGGAAATGATGGAGCCAGTATTTAAATTCAGGATTTCTAACAAAGCACAAAAATAAAAGGAAAATAATAAGAAAACTGTTCTGAGAACTTCCTCAGTTCATTTTTAAAGATTATAAGTATAGGGTCTTATAATGCATATAAGTACAGGCCCTCCTCCAGGGGATCTTCCAAACCCAGGAATCAAATTCACATTTCCTACATTGGCAGGTGGAATCTTCCCTGATGAGCCACCAGTGAAGCCCATGGCTTCACTGTATTTCTGATCTAAAATTTGGCTTTAATTTAATGGATTAAATGAATGATCTATGTTCAGTCCTGCTTTAGTCCTTGTTATGATTTCTTCCTGACTCTACAAAAGAGAGCACCTCCTTCTTGATGAGTTGAGACCTATGGTAACTCTCTCGACCTCAAGAGTAATAGAAATAAGATGTAAACTCTCAACCTGCTAGCTAATCATTAAAATGACAGATTAAACCACAGAAAAGCCATTGTGTTATGCCTCTCTTAATTAAAGGTGTTACTTATCAAACCTTAGATAAGTGATGCTATGACATTACTTCCCTTGCAAATTAAAGAAAACTCAGGGTCTACTTTATGACACTACTTCCATACATTAGATGAGTAAGAAAATTATGTCCTAAATGCACAGCAAAAGTTGAACTCTTCCTGCCTAGCAAGACAATGAATAAACACTTAATTAGGGAAGGTCTGAAATCAGAGATAAGAAAGCTTTTTACAAGAACAAGGCAAAGAAATAGAGGAAAACAACAGAATGGGAAAGACTAGAGATCTCTTTAAGAAAATTGGAGATATCTATGGAACATTTCATGCAAGGATGGGCATCATAAAGGACAGAACTCTAAGGACTTAAACAGAAGAAATTAAGAAGTGGCATGAATACATTGAAGAACTATACAAAAATAATCTTAATGATGCAGACAGCCATGATGATGTGATCACTCACCTAGAGACAGACATCCTGGACTGTGAGGACAAATGAGACTTAGGAAACATTACTATGAACAAAGCTAGTGAAGGTGATGGAATTCCAGCTGAGCTATTTCAAATTCTAAAAGATGATGCTGTAAAAGTGCTGCAGTCAATAAGCCAGCAAATTTGGAAAAGTTAGCAGTGGTCACAAGACCGAAAAACATGTTTTTATTCAAATCCCAAAGAAGAGTAATGTCAAAGAATGTTCAGAGTACCATACAATTACATTTATTTCACATGAAAGCAAAAGTGAAAGTTGCTTGCTCAGTCATGTACGACTCTGTGAACCCATACAGTCCATGGAAATTTCCAGGCCAGAATACTGGACTGGGTAGCCTTTCCCTTCTCCAGGGGATCTTCCCAACCCAGGGATAGAACCCAGATCTCCCGCATTGCAGGTGGATTTTTTACCAGCTGAGCCACAAGTGAAGCCCTAAGGTAATTCTCAAAATCTTCAAGCGAGGCTTCAGCAGTGGGTGAACTGAGAACTTCCAGATATACAAAATAGGTTTCAAAGAGGCAGAGAAACCAGAGATCAAAGTACCAATATTCATTAGATCACGGAGAAATCAAGTGAAGTGAAAGTCACTCGGTCATCTCCGACTCTTGTGACCCCATGGACTGTAGCCTGCCAGGCTCCTCTGTCCATGGGATACTCCAGGCAAGAATACTGAGTGGGTTGCCATTTCCTTCTCCAGGGGATCTTCCCGACTCAGGAATTGAACCCAATTCTCCTACATTTCAGGGAGATTCTTTACCAACAGAGCTATGAGGGAAGCCCGCAGAGAAATCAAGGAGGTCCCGAAAAGCATCTACTTTTTCTTCATAGACTACACTAAAGCCTTTGACTATGTGGATCACAACACAGTGGAGAATTCTTAAAGAGATGGGAACACCAGACTACTTACCTGCCTCCTGAGAAACCTACATGTGGGTCAAGAAACAACAGTTAGAATCTTACATGGAACAATTGACTGGTGCAAAACATGGAAAGGAGTATGGCAAGGCTGTACATTGTCACCCTGCTTAATTCACTTCTATGCAGAGTACATCATGAGAAATTCTTGGCTGGATGAATCACAAGCTACAATGAAGATTGCTCGGAGAAATATCAACAACCTCAGATATGCAGATGATACCACTCTAATGGTAGGAAGTGACAAGAAACTAAAGAGCATCTTGATGAGGGTGAGAGAGGGAACAAGTTGTCTTAAAACTCAACATTCATAACACTAAGATCATGGCATCCAGTCCCCTCACTTCCTGGCAAACAGAAGGTAGAAAAGTGGAAGCAATGACAGATTTTATTTTCTTCGCTTACAAAATCACTGTGGATAGTGACTGCAGCCATGAAATTAAATATGCTTTCTCCTTGGAAGAGAAGCTATGACAAATCTAGGCAGTCTATTAAAAAGCAGAAACTTCACTTTGCCAATAAAGGTCCATATAGTCAAAGCTTTATTTTTTCCAGTAATCATGTATGGATGTGAGAGTTGGACCATGAAGAAGACTGTGCACTGAAGAATCGATACTTTCAAATGGTGGTACTGGAGATCACTCTTGAGAGTCCCTTGGACAGCAAGGAGATCAAACCAGTCAGTTCTACAGGAAATCAATCCTGAATATTCATTGGGAGGACTGATGATTAGGCCACTTGATAGGAAGAACACACTCATTGGAAAAGACCCTGATACTGGGAAAGATTGAAAGCAAAAGGAGAAGCAGGCAGTGGAGAATGAGACAGTTAGACAGCATCATCTACTCAATGGACACGAGTTTGAACAAACTCCAGGAGACAGTGGAGGACAGGGGAGCCTGGTGGTCTGCAGTTCACAGGGTCACAAAGAGTTGGACACAACTTATTGACTAAACAACAACAATTGAAATCAGAGGTTTCTTCTGTTTCCAAGCTTCAGCAAAATTTTATTTGGCTATAATTGGGTTTTAATTAAAGATTTCATATGCTTTACAGTTTAATGTCTTTAAGATTCCCTTACTACTTTCAGTGAAAAAGCTTCCAGTCATGAAGGTCAGTCTCCACCCTCACTAATATTCAGAAATGTACTGAATTTAATAAGGAGACAGTCACTTGCTTTATTTTACTCAACACTGATGCCAGTGTTCAATTGTGTTTGGATCATTTGGCACCTGGTCAGGATGTTTCAGTTATTTGTAAGGCAGAAATCTCTCCAAGAAACCCACTAGTTACACTGAATATATAATATATGAAGTTAGGTTCACCCTGAAAGGTTATTGGTGAGATGAATACCACATGTCACTTGCAAAATATAGAAGTACATAATTACATTCTGGCTCTATCGATCTCATACTAATAAATACTATAGCATATATTGCTAGCAAATTTGATTAGGCAATGATCTCATGCTAATACATACAATAGCGTATGTTGCTAGCAAATTTGATTAGACAACTATTAAAGTCTTACATTAATGTTTAGTGAAGTATGATTGACATATAGTGTTAGTTGTTATATTAGTTTCAGGTGTATGCGTTACTTGGCAAATGCTTCAGGCTCTATACAGAACTGAGACTGTTTTTTTTTTTTTTTTTTTTTTACCATTCTCACTTGGAAATAAGAGTGTAATCTCCATTAGCTTCTGAAATATCTACTGTTGTCCACAGAAATCAAAACCCAAACTTAACCTACTTTCACCACTGACATTTTTCTTTTGAGGCCACTTCTCAAGAGAAGGTATTTCCTTTCAACAGATACAAACATCATCTAAACTGCCTGCCAGATAATTTTAGCCTTCACCAGAGAGTGACATGTTGACATGCAACCTAAGCAGAGATACATTATACAAGATGCGATCAGCAAAGAGATACAGCCTGTAAGCATAGTGCAAATCCTAGACACAGAAAAAGAAAGATTCTGAAAGTCCTGCATCATGTTTTCTGTCAGGCAATAGGCCCCTCTGAATGTCCTATTGACAGAGTTACTTATACATGCACATGCCCATAAACAATAAGCACATACACACAAAAAAATAGCAATTTAAATCAGGGCTTGCATGTTTTTATCTAACAAGGTATACTTTATGCTTTTATTAAAATTGAACTAATGTATTGTATTAAATTTTATTTGGTTTAGAAAAAAATATTGTTTATAGGAATCTGAGGCATTTTTATATTTTATATTACTATAATATATTGCTATTACTATAATATATATAAATATATATAATAATTACTATAATAACAGTAGTCATTTGTGACACCCTGATTTTTTTCAATGTGCTAAGTGGGTATATTTTTAGCTTTTTGAGGTAACTGTAGCTTTACATATCATTGAAAAATGATAAGAAAAGGTCTTGTGTGCCTTTTGCCTCGTTGCTAGCAATGGTAACGTCTTGGAAAATTATAGAACAGCATCACAACTAAGATACTGACATAAACAGTCAAGATTTGAAATATTTCCATCAGTACTAAGATCCTTCATATTGCCCTTTTATATTCATACCTATTTCCTTCCCACTCCTATACCTTCCTTTCCTGCTGGCTACTATTAATCTTTTTTCCATTTTAAAAGTTTTATCATTTCAATATCATTCTATTGCTGTAGTCATACTGTGTGTTGCCTATAGTGTTAGTTCTTCTCTTGGTATCATTATCTGGAGATGGATCCAGGTTGCTGCATTCACTAATAGTTCATTCCTTTTCATGTTGAGTAGTAATCCATGGTATGAACATACTATCACTTGTGTAATCATTAACTCATTAAAGAACATTTAGATGGTTTCCAGTTTGGGATTATTACCTATAAAGCTGATATGAAGATCTGTGAACAAGTTTTTGTATAAACATAAATTTTCATTTCTCTGGGATAAAACCCTGAAGTACAATTGTGAATCATATTACAGTTGCATGTTTAGCTTTGTAAGAAACTATCAGAGTGTTTTCCAGAGTGGCTGTATAATTTTATATTCCTACCAGCAATATATTTAAACAATTCTCTATTTCCTTACTAACAGTTGTTGTTATAACAATTATTTTAAGAAGAGTTTATTTTATTATAAATAAGAACTGTACAAAAAAGATCTACATGACCCAGATAATCATGATGGTGTGATCACTCACACTCACATAGAGCCAGACATCTTGGAATGTGAAGTCAAGTGGGCCTTAGGAAGCATCACTACGAACAAAACTAATGGAGGTGATGGAATTCCAGTGGAGCTATTTCAAATCCTAAAAGATGATGCTCTGAAAGTGAATCATTCAATATGTCAGCAAATTTGGAAAACTCAGCAGTGGTCACAGGACTGGTAAAGGTCTATTTTCATTCCAATCCCAAAGAAAGACAATGCCAAAGAAAGCTCAAACTACTGCACAATTGCACTCATCTCGCACACTAGTAAAGAAATGCTCAAAATTCTTCAAGCCAGGCTTCAGCAATATGTGATCCGTGAACTTCCAAACGTTCAAGCTGGATTTAGAAAAGATAGAAGAACCAGAGGTCGAATTGCGAACATCTGCTGGATCATCGAAAAAGCAAGAGAGTTCCAGAAAAACATCTAGTTCTGCTTTATTTACTATGCAAAAGCATTTGACTGTGTGTATCACAATAAACTGTGGAAAATTCTGAAAGAGATGGGAATACCAGACCACCTGACCTGCCCCTTGAGAAATCTGTATGTAGGTCAGGAAGCAACAGTTAGAACTGGACATGGAACAACAGACTGGTTCCAAATAGGAAAAGGAGTATGTTAAGGCTGTATATTGTCACCCTGCTTATGTAACTTATATGCAGAGAACTTTATGAGAAACGCTGGGCTGGATGAATCACAAGCTGGAATCCAGATTGCTGGGAGAAGTATCGATAACTTGGATATGCAGATGACACCACCCTTATGGCAGAAAGCGAAGAAGAACTAAAGAGCCTCTTGATGAAAATGAAAAAGGAGAGTGAAAAATTTAGCTTAAAACTCAACATTTAGAAAACTAAGATCATGACATCTGGTCCCATCACTTCATGGCAAATAGATGGGGAAACAGTGGTAACAGTGACAGAATTTATTTTTTTGGACTCCGAAACCACTGAAGATGGTGATCGCAGCCATGAAATTAAAAGACGATTACTCCTTGGAAGGAAAGTTACAACCAACCCAGACAGTCTATTAAAAAGCAGAGACATTACTTTGCCAACAAAGGTCCACCTAGTCAAGGCTATGGTTTTTCCAGTGGTCATGTATGGATGTGGGAGTTAGACTATATAAAAGCTGAGTGCCAAAGAATTGATGCTTTTGAACTGTGGTATTGGAGGAGACTCTTGAGAGTCTGTTGGATTGCAAGGAGATCCAACCTGTCCATGCTAAAGGAGATCAGTCCTGGGTGTTCATTGGAAGGACTGATGTTGAAGCTGAAACTCCAATATTTTGGCCACCTGATGCGAAGAGCTGACTCATTTGAAAAGGCCCTGATGCTGGGAAAGATTGAGGGCAGGAGGAGAAGGGGACAACAGAGGATGAAATGGTTGGATGGCATCACTGACTCAATGGAGATGAGTTTGAGTAAACTCCGGGAGTTGGCGATGGGCAGGGAGGCCTGGTATGCTGCAGTCCATGGTGTGGCAAAGACTCGGACATGACTGAGCGGCTGAACTAAACTGAATAGTTATGTGTCAAATAGTTGGGCTGCTGCTGCTGCTGCTGCTGCTAAGTCACTTCAGTCGTGTCCGACTCTGTGTGACCCCATAGACAGCAGCCCATCAGGCTCCCCCACCTCTGGGATTCTCCAGGCAAGAACACTGGAGTGGGTTGCCATTCCCTTCTCCAATGCATGAAGGTCTTCTTCCACTTCTTTCATCATTACCTTGCAGTTTTACTGAACAAGTATAATATGTTTCAATAGATTTAAGTTTTTCACTTTATTTCAAGAGATTTTAAATAGTAATATAATTTTGGTGTGGTATGCATATATTTATTTTTAATATGTAGAGACAAAATTGATTTATATATATTTATCTTAGATTTTGTGATATGCAGGATCTGTGATATTGATGAACTCACTTATTAATTCTAGGGGTTCTTTTTCTGTAGATCGCTCAGGATTTTTTATATGCACAGCCATGCCATCTGTTTATAGGTACAGTTTTATTTTTTTCTTTCTGAATCTCTTTCTTTTCATGACTTTTTCATTTCCCTAAAGAGTGTTGAATAAGAATGGGGACATAGAAACTTATGTTGTTCATAATCTTAGGAAATACATATTCAGTCTTTCAACATTAATTAAGGTATTAGCTGTAGTGCTTTTTTAGATGCTCCTGATGAAATTGACTAAGTTCCCTTATGTATTAGTCAAGACTCTCCAGAAGAAATAGATACATACTGTGCTCAGTCAAGTCAGACTCTTTGAGACCCCATTAATTGTAGCCTGCCAGGTTCCTCTGTCCATGGAATTGTCCAGTCAAGAATACTGGAATGAGCTGCCATTTCCTACTTCAGGGGATCTTCCCAATCCATAGATTGAACATGCATGTCTTGTGTCTCCCACATTGGCAGGCAGATTCTTTCCTGCTGAGCTACCTGGGAAGCCCAGAAAGATACTGAGAGAAATATGTTTTAAGGAATTGACCCATACCATTGTAGGAGCTGGTCAAGTTTAAATTCTGCAAAACAGTCAGGAAAAAGTTAAGCTGATTTTGCATCTGGATTCCAAAAGCAGACTGCAGGCAGAATTCCCTTTCCTTCAGAGAGAGTCAACCTTTTAACTCTTTAGATCTTTACTGGATTGGAAAGGTGAGCACAATAAAGGACAGAAATGGTATGGACCTAACAGAAGCAGAAGATATTAAGAAGAGGTGGCAAGAATACACAGAAGAACTATACAAAAAAATCTTCATTATCCAGATAACCACAGTGGTGTGATTACTCACTCAGAGCCAGACATCCTAGAATGTGAAGTCAAGTGGACCTTAGAAGGCATCACTACGAACAAAGCTAGTGGAGGTGATGGAATTCCAGTTGAGCTATTTTAAATCCTAAAAGATGATACTGTGAAAGTGCTGCACTCAATATGCCAGCAAATTTGGAAAACACAGCAGTGGCCACAGGACTGGAAAAGGTCAGTTTTCATTTCAATTCCAAAGAAAGGCATGCCAAAGAATGTTTAAACTACTGCAAAATTACACTCATCTCAAATGCTAGGAAAGTAATTCTCAAACTTCTCCAAAACAGACTTCAACAGTGTGTGAACCATGAACTTCCAGATGTGCAAGCTGGATTTAGAAAAGGCAGAGGAACCAGAGATCAAGTTGTCAACATCTGTTGGGTCATCGAAAAAGCAGAAGAGTTCCAGAAAAACATCTACTTTTGCTTTATTGACTACACCAAAGCCTTTGTCTCTGTGGATCACAATAAACTGAGGAAAATTCTTCAAGAGATTGGAATACCAGACCACCTGACCTGCCTCTTGAGAAATCTGAATGCAGGTCAAGAAGCAATAGTTAGAACTGGACACAGAACAACAGACTGTTTGCAAATAGGGTAAGAAGTATGTCAAGGCTATATTGTCACCCTCCTTATTTAACCTATATGCAGAATACATCATGAGAAATGCCAGGCTGGATGAAACACAAGCTTGAATCAAGATTTCTGGGAGAAATATTAATAACCTCAGACATGCAGATGATACCACCCTTACTGGCAGAAAGTGAAAAACTAAAGAGTCTCTTGATGAAAGTGAAAGAGGAGAGTGAAAATGCTGGCTTAAAACTCAACATTCAGAAAACTAAGATCATGGCATCCGGTCCCATCTCTTCAAGGCAAATAGATGGGCAAACAATGGAAACAGTGAGACACTCTAGTTTTTGGGTCTCCAAAATCACTGCAGATGGTGATTGCAGCCATGAAATTAAAAGAAGCTCGCTCTTTGGAAGAAATGTTATGATCAACCGAGACAGCATATTAAAAAGCAGAGACATTACTTTGCCAACAAAGTAATGGACCATCTAGTCAAGGCTATGGTTTTTCCTGTAGTCATGTATGGATGTGAGAGTTGGACCATAAAGAAATCTGAGCTCTGAAGAACTGATACTTCTGAACTGTGGTGATGGAGAAGACTCTTGAGAGTCTTCTACTGCTACGAGATCCAACCAGTCCATCCTAAAGGAAATCAGTCCTGAATATTCATTGGAAGGACTGATGCTGAAGCCAAAACTCCAATACTTTGGGCACCTGATGCAAAGAACTGATTCATTGGAAAAGACCCTGATGCTCGGAAGATAGAAGATGGGAGGAGAAGGGGACAACAGAGGATGAGATGGTTGGATGGCATCACCAATGCAATGGACATGAGTTTCAGTAGACTTCAGGATTTGGTGATGGACAGGGAAGCTTGGTGTGCTGCCATCCATGTGGCCAGGAAGAGTTGGACACTGAGTGACTGAATTGTGATTGGATGAGACATACTCACACTATGGAAGGTAATTTGCTTTACTCAAAGGCTACTTATTTAAATGTTAATCTTGTCTAAAGTATATCTTCACAGCAACATCCAGATCAGAGTTTAAAGAAATACCTGGATTCCATGGCCTAGCCAAGGTAACCTTCAGAAGTCCATCCTTTATAAATATGGCATTCATAGACATCTCATTAAATCATAATTTACCTTCCAATAAAGATGATAATAAAGTAATACTTTCACTAAACTTGATACAATATCCTGTATGTAACTAAAAGTATACAAATCCTTTCCTCAGAGAAGAGTTAAAATTATTTAGTGATGTTCACTTTCCCCAAGATCATGTACCTTAAGTGCTATGATGTAAAGTTAACAATATGTATGTATTATGATATAAAGTTATTTTGAGGTAAATATTGCTAGTGGTCAGTGTAGAAGAGACCTCAGTCTTGTTTTCAGTAAACATCCTGATCTATTAACCTAAAACTATACCCTTTGTCACAAATTCCTGGAATGTGACCTTGGTCTGGTAAATTATCAGCAGTCAGATCTGGGGAATGACAGTAATTAACTTCTGTTCCATATGCTTAAGAGAGAAAAAAAAAAATCTGTAGATCATTAGTCATAAGCCCATACATTCTGTCCATTGTAAAATGGCCAGGGGGCATGAAAAGGGATGGCAACTTAATCCAAGGATCAAGAGAAGCCATAAAGATGTTAAGTATCTGGACCTTTAAACTGATTGGTTAAAATTACATATTTTAAGGAGTGAACCAAAAATGTACAGATTAAGTATATAAAAACTGCTGTAAATCCTGCCTTTGGGGGACTCTTTACCCCCTCTCAGTGTCTTTGCTAAGAGCTTTGTCATTTTCTCCTCTCTAATAAATTCCATTCACTTGCTACCATGAGTGTTTGTGTGTTCATGGATTCTATTCTTTGGCTCTGTGAACAAGAACACAGATTCCCAATTCAAATTCATCTTAAATTATAGGATAAAAGAATAAGGGACACACACACATATTTCTAACAAAATAAGGAAGAAATAAGTATATACTCATGACCCTCACATACCCCTTGCATCTGCATATGTTCATGTGGTCATAGCTGATATTTATAACTACCTCCTTCTATGACCTTTTCCATATTCCTGTTGCCCTATCAAAGCAAATACCTCTGATAGTCATGGTTCTTTCTTTGGTGGGGATATCCAAACCTTCATTCCTAAAGGGTCTGGACTACTATTAATAGTAATTCTGTCTAGATTATGTTGTTGTAGTTTACTATTAAATTTAATCACAGAGAATGATGGTACTAAGACATACCCTTAATGTTGGGGCTTCCGTGGTGGCGCAGACAGTAAAGAATCTGCCTGCACTGCTGGAGGTCCACGTTCAATCCCTGGGTCAGGAAGATACTGTGGAGAAGAGAAGGGCAACTCACTACAATATTCTTAGCTGGAGAATTTGATGGACAGAGGAGCCTGGCAGGCTACACTCCTCCTGGTGGGGCTACAACCCATGTGGTCACAAAGAGTCGGACATGACTGAGCTAAGAGACACTCTAAAAGATCCTCTATATTTCAGATATACTATTTATTATATCCATCCATTGTGGAATAGCAGTCTACTGTTCTCATGGTAATCAGGATGAATCACCACAGGGGCACATAATTACCTTTTTTGTCTGTTGATACAAGCAAATAACTTTTGCTGTGGAATCCAAAGTAGCAGTGTGGTAGTCTTAACCTCCTGTTCAATATGTTTACCAGTTATGGAGCTATTCAAATGACCTATTTCACATTGGAAGATTTTTTGATAGTTGACTTTTTTTGAGAAATCAGTCCATTTTGTCTAAGTTGTCTAAGGTATCAAAGTTGTTTGTATTTTCCCCTTATTATCCTTTTGATTTCTGCAGAGACTGCAGTAATATCTCCGAACTGTGCCCATCTGTGTATGTGTTTTTTTTTTTTATGTCAGTCTGCCTAGAAGTTTGTCAATATTATTGATCTTTTCAAAGAACCAGCATCTTATTGCACTTATTTCTCTCAATGGATTTCTTTTTGTTCTCCATTTCATTGATTTCTGATCCTAACTTTATTAGTTCCTCCCTTCTTTGAGTTTATTTTGCTCTTCATGTTCTATGTTCTTGAAGAAGGAGCTTACATTATTAATTTGAGGGTTTTCCTTTTTTCTAATATATGCATTTAATGAGATAAACTTTCCTCTTAGAATTGCTTTAACTGTGTCTCACCAATGTTGGTATGTTTGAAGTATCTTGCTGGAGAGTGTGGTATAGGCCTTTGCTGGTGTATTATAGCAGGAGAACATGGACATAGGTGATAAATTTTATTCTCCTTTAAGTGTCATAGCACTTTAAAATTCACAAAATATATTTATGAGCATTACCAAAGTTTATCTGTATAAACGAATCATAAGTTTTATTGCTATCCTTATTTAGCAAAGGTGAAAACTGATATTTCTGTTGATCTAATAGCCTCTTCAGTGCTGGACAGCAAGGGAAACAATTTGAAATCAGGTCATTTCATTCCCACTGAATAGTTTTACATTGCCTGTTGGTACCAAACATGATGATATGTTCCAAGGAAACAAATAAACCACATGTCCTTGTTTTACCTTTCCTTCATTGTGTTTTGTTGTGCACAATGGCGAGGGTAGCTCTTGCCATGAAAGACTATAATGCCAGGAGACCACAGCTGTCTGCAGGTCTTTACATGGGTAGCAAGGTTATGCCATGCTGCCCCTTTCAGCCTCTGCCCTAACAGATGTTTCTGCCTGGCAGGAATATATTAGTTGGTGGCGATTCTAAAACTTTTCATCTTTGCCTTTGGGTGATATTCCCCTCCAATTCATATGCTTTGTTTGAGACAAAGGTCACAATTTAAATTAAATAATGAAGCCAGGCAGACCTAATTCAACTGATGGGTCATGAGCAAGTCATCTATCCACAAGTCTGGGCTCATTTTTTCCCTTCTGGAAATTCCCAACACAGTGAATTTTATGCAGTTGCACTCACTGAATGAACAAAGGGATGGCCCAGAGTGGCCATTTGAGAGATCAGCCAATTTAACAATCAGTTACCTCTTTGTTCCAGATTGGAGAAGGGAACAGTTACCCACTCCAGTATTCTCACCTAGAGAATTCCATGGACTACAGTGCATGTGATCATGAAGAGTCAGACATAACTGAGCAACTTTCACTTCTTCCAGATGGAATAGTAAAGCAGTGGCATATTATAGATACCTTTATCACTGGCAGCTTTACTTATTTGAGAAATATTGCGGACTTGAACTCTCTGGTTTTATGAGTTTTCAAAACAACCTACATATAAGGTACTATGAAAATACTTTCTATATGTGGGAAATAGTCCAATGTCTGTGTCACACTGAGTAAAAGAATTTGATACTACTCTTCTATAATAAAGTAAGATACAAGAGAGGCTTGCAACATATAAATACAAAGAATTGTGAGGTATTGCCATGCAGGCTAGTACATGAGGCTATAAGATATATTGAAAATTAAGCCTACTTTATAGATGAACACTGAAGCCAGGTCTCACAAAATAGCAGAAACTAGCTCAAACAACTGAGTACCTGAGTGCAAGTAAGAACTCCAATCTTTTTTTTTTTTTTTTTTTAATTTTTTTATTAGTTGGAGGCTAATTACTTCACAACATTTCAGTGGGTTTTGTCATACATTGATATGAATCAGCCATAGATTTACACTTATTCCCCATCCCGATCCCCCCTCCCATCTCCCTCTCCACCCGATTCCTCTGGGTCTTCCCAGTGCACCAGGCCCGAGCACTTGTCTCATGCATCCCACCTGGGCTGGTGATCTGTTTCACCATAGATAGTATACATGCTAGAACTCCAATCTTTTACTAACTAGTTCAGAACTCTTATGTCACTTTACATATGTGTGTGTGTAATTATAATATACTGATAATATGTATAACCCAGGTTAACTTGATATATGTTTGTGTGTGTGTATACATATACATATATATATATATATATATATATATATATATATATATATATAAAATATTGAGTCGGCCAAAAGGCCATTTGGGCTTTTCTATAACACTTTATGAAAACCCAAACAAACATTGGCCAACCCAATATATAATGTGTATAGTGTTGAAAGTGATACTTTTTAAACTTTTTTTGGTCTGGAAGATTTGTAGAAGATGGTTTGGAGTCAGTCAAAACCAGGTTGAAAGGGAGGTATATTAAATGAGATGAAAACTATCACATTTTGATTGTTCGATCTATTACTATTGAGTTGCCCAACGGAAAGTTTAGAAAAACTCACTCAAGCTTTGTTTTTTCTTATAGTCCAGTTTCCTAGGATAGAGATACAAGTTTTGTACCAACCAAAGTATTTTATCGCCCTAATGAGTTTTGAGGTAAAATATGTTACCCCCTATGTTTTGAATATTAAACTTTAGTTAACAAGGGGATGTGCTTGGTAAGGGCATAAGTTATGTCATATTTCCTCTCTAAAAGTATAATCCTCAGGAAACATGTCTTAAATACAAAGGCAGTGGCAGTAAAAACTATATTAATAGAGCATTCTCTGTATGCCAGAGCTTTGGCTATTCTACAAATTCAAAGTGTCAAGAGAGCCTGGAAGTGAGTAAGGAAATAAATAAGGGTAAGAGAAGTTGCCATTTAATAGAGGCATCACAGATTTAATAAAATCTTAAGATACTCAGCTTTCGAACTCTTGTAGGAGATGATGGCACTGATGGCCTAATTATTCTGATAGAATGTAAAAAGAAATGAGCAGTCAGATTCTCTCATGAGTCCTTGATTTTGAGATGTGTGTTCTTATAAATGACTCTTTTGTACAAGACAGGAGTCAGGAATGGAAAGATCAATTAAATAGTGCTTAAGATGGGTGTACCAAAGGAGAAAAGGGGAGGGAGAGATAAATTGGGAATTTGGGATTGATATATACACACTACTATATATAAACTAGAAAAACAAAAGACTACTATATATGTCATTATAAGATATATTTAATATATTATAATAGCCTATAATGAAAGCTAACTTTAAAAATAATATATATGTATACAACTGAAATACTTTCTTGTTTACCTGAGATATTATGAATCAACTATTTTGTTGAACAGCAACTGTTCAGTTGCTGTGTCCAACTCTTTGTGATCCCATGGACTGCAGCATGCCAGGCCCCCCTGTCTTAAAGAGGCAAATGAACTATAATTAAAATTAAAAAAAAAACAAAACAGGTATTCTGTAGTAAACATTAAACTCCATTCTCTTCAGATGATACCCTGAAACCATTTCTACTCCTCTGTCTTCTGGATTGGAAAAGATCTAGGGAATAACAGCTGTTGGACAGAGACTCCAGGAAGAGTCACTGAGCTTTATTGTGAATTCCACTATTATAAGTGGGAGAGTGCCTTACCTATAAAATATGATATCTGGGAGGATGTTTCCCAGTTTGGAGATCAGAATATCAGACTGCGATGCCAGGGAAAGAACTTGTTTAAAATTATACTCTAAATATATACATGTATGAATATGTATAACTGAGTCACTTTGCTGTATAACTGAAACTAACACAATATTGTGAATCAATTATACCTCAATTAAACAAATATAATGAAAGAAAATTAGATACTTCAAGTCTACTTTTATCTTAATGTTTGCATTGTCTCTGCCTCCCTCTCCCCATGCCTCAGATAGACTAAAAGTCACTTATTCCTACTACCCTCAGTGATAGCAAAACCCAGCTATTCCCAAACTATAGTGGGGTATCACCTCACACCTAAAAGAATGGCCATCATTAAAAAGTCTACAAACAATATATGCTGGAGAAGGTGTGGAGAAAAGGGAACCCTCATATATTTTTGGTGAGAATATAAAACGGTACAATCATTATGGAGAACAGATGGAGGATCCTTAAAAAACTAAATATGGAACTACCATGTGATCCAGCAATCCTACTCTTGAGCATATATCCTAAACAAACAAACAAAAAAGTTCAAAAAGACATGCCCTTCAGTGTTCACTGCAGCGTTATTTACACTAGCCAACATGGAAGCAACGTAAATGTCCATTCACAGAGTGGGTTAAGATGTGCCACATAGATACAATAGAATATTACTCAGCCATAAAAAGAATGAAATAATTCCATTTTCAGCAACATGAATAGACCTGGAGATTTTCATACTGAGTGAAGTAAGTCCATAGAGAAAGACAAACAGCATATGGTATACTTATAGGTGGAATTAAAAAAAAAAAAGTACAAATGAACTTATTTAAAAAACAGAAATAGAGTCACAGATGTAGAGAACAAACAGTTTCCACACCCACCCCCCTCACCCCAGGAACATGGTGGCATACAGTTATCAGGGGGGAAAGGAAGAGGGATAAATTGGAAAATTGGGATTGACATATATACACTACTACAAAAAACAGATAACTAATAAGGACCCATGCACAGCATAAGGAAATCTACTGGATACTCTGTAATGACCCAAATGGAAAAAGAATAAGAAAAGAGTGGATGTGTGTATACATATAACTGATTTACTTTGCTGTACATTTGATACAAACACAACATTGCAAATCAGCTATACATTGATTATATACATATGTGTGTATATATATTCTTTTTTATTTTGTCATAGGGAAAAAACAAAAATAAGCTGTAATTCTATCTAATATTCTATTAAATAGTAACTTTCCATTTCAGAGTTTCACCAAAGCAAAATTACATTACTAAAGACATCTATGGGTATTTATGTATGGTTGTAATACAGTTATAAAGATAAGCAAAATATGAAAATATCAGTTCCAGCTATTTTGAACTTGTGGCCATGCTTTATCTGGAAGTCACTTTATGTGGAAAGCAATATATTTACTCTCTTTTATCCTAGCAACTTGAATGTGAGTCACAAAGCAATACAGATGGGAACATAAATAATAGTCTAAGACAAAAACTGCTTAGCTTGAAGAAAGAAGCTAAAAGAGTCAATGTATTTTAATAGGAACACTACAACTCAAGCCTACTTCAACTTTCCGGGTAAAATACAGGAGTCATCATTTAGACATCTCTTAAAATGGCTGCTTTTTTAGCTATTGCTTTGCAAATCTCAATTTTAATATGTTCAAGCTATATAATATTCCCTATCCATGAGAAGAAGGTTAAAAGACATATCATTTGACACAGTGCCTATATTAAACACCCTGTTTTTCAGGAACCTAAAAATGGAAATCACTAAAAGTCTACTTACCTACCATTCACTCAGCTTCCTGAATTTCTTTCTCACCTTAAATGTTTGTTCACATTTCTTTCCATGCCTGAAATGTTTTCTTACTCCCGACCACTACCCTTCTCCCCTCCCTGGGTGCATTCATTTTCAGGCCTTAGCTTAAATACCTTCTAAGAGATCTCAGTACCCTACAAAATGCACCTGTCATTGTTTACGTTAAAAATCTCTATTTACTATCACATGAGCAATTTGTAATTTTTCCATTTATTCATTTCTTATAAGTCAGCCTTCTTGCCTAACATGTTAACAGGAAACATCTATCTTGTTCACTCTTATGTCCCCTGCATGCGTCTGGCATACAAGAGGTTCTAATAAATGTTTGTAATTTATTTTGTAATTTATAATTTGTAATTTATTTATTTTGTAAATTATTTTGTAATCTAATAAATTTTTGTAAGTTAGTAAAAATACTCACTTAGGAGTATTTTTGAATATATATAGTGAAAGTGAAATGAAATGAATTCAATCACCTAGGGAAAAAGGAACTATTGAATCCCTTTTCCTTCATATAAAATGTCATTGTTAATTTTAACCTATTTGTAATCTAACCCAGATTAGTTTGAAATTGAGGAATTTTTATTGAGCCAGATAAATTACAAAAAAAGAAGTTAGCTTTTGTTATATGAAGGAAAGAGTAAAAAATATGCATCCACAGCACCCCCACCCCCCAACACACACAATTTTATTATACCTGTTCTTATAGCATGTACTGGAAAGTTGGAAATTAATCAGTGAATCTGAAATGGGTAAATCAGTTCTGTTAGGTTTTACAATATGTTCCTTAGTAGCAAAAAATTCAGTAATTCATGTTGAAGTCTATCTTGCTTTTAAAATTTCCATGAGAAATTGTCTCATTATCTGTACACTTACAGGTGGATCTGTAAGTATACAGATGGGACAAAGTAAAAAGATGGGACAGCTTTTCTCAATTTTTACTATCTCAAGAATGGAAGACTGTATAAATGAGTTATTCAGTCTGAATCTATCAGCTTGATAATAAGGGAGTCCCTTAATGCAGAGGGTTCTAGAACTCTGCATTCAGAGAAGCTCCTATATAGCAGTAAGTACAAAACCATGGGGTCACAAATAGTAGAACAAGATTGACCAAATAACACCAGTAATAATGAACCTTGAGTATTTTCAGTACAGAAATTATATTTATTTTTCTATCCTTCCTGTCTGTCACAGGGATTAACATATTTTAGCACTCCATATATATTTGCTGAATTCATTTAATCAAATGATTCTAACCAGATTAGTTAGAATCTATCCAGCATTCCTGAAAGTTTATGAACAGGATACAATCTCACTTTATTAGAATGGTCATGAAATAGAACATCCTGGAAATATTGGGAGATTGAGTAAATTTTTGAAGATTAATTATTAGGTGGCCTGATAAATTATAGGATCTCAAAGAAAGGCTCAAAAGATGTGTGTTTTGGCTCATTATCTGAGACCCTCTGTTCTTCTATGCAGCAAAAGGGTGAGATAGAGCATGACTTAAAAATCTAAACTCCAGCCCAAAGCAGAACTAATTCTCTGTGGGCCCCTGAAATGAGAAGGTGGGGACTAGATGACTGCCAATATTGTTCTAACAGAAAAAAAAAGTTATAATTCTCAAATGTTCACAGTTATACACGAGAATAGTCTGTTTTTAATATTCAGGTACCCAAATATTAGGTGACAATTGGTGATATACCAATGAGTCATTCTATTCTACTAAACCAGGTCTCTGCACAAATACAAAGCACTTCTGATTTTATACGCTGTGAATCAGGGGAGCAACACTCTATTAAAAGAGGTTGTAAATATGGGGATAGTGAATTTCATCTGCTGTGAGTCACTATTATGGCAAACTTTTGTATTAATTGTGTTTTCATGCTGCTCCAGGGCAAGCTGCTGAAAAGAGATTATTGTAAATAAGCCTTTGGTATAAAAACCCATTTGTGCCGTATCAAAGAAAAAAAAAATCAAAGAAGCTATTAATTTTGCTTTGCCAGCTAGCTGTTTAACTCATGCATCCTGGTGTTTTTCTGTTGTAGTTAAAGGTAATAAATGCCACATGAACCCAGTGTAAAAGGATACAAGTTATAAAAACAAGCAAAAACATTCTATGATAAAAAGAAAATATTTTGCATTGCCTAAGACATGCTAAAATCTTAAGGAATGTGAGAGGAAGAGATTCACCTGTACCTATACAGATAATGAAACAATTCCCCATGTTGTAGATAACAACCAGCAAGATGTCAATCACTGTTTCCCCTGTTTCCCCATCTATTTGCCATGAAGTGATGGGACCGGATGCCATGATCTTAGTTTTCTGAATGTTGAGCTTTAAGCCAACTTTTTCACTCTCTTCATTCACTTTCATCAAGAGGCTCTTTAGTTCTTCACTTACTGCCATAAGGGTGGTGTCATCTGCATATCTGAGGTTACTGATATTTCTCCCAGCAATCTTGATTCCAGCTTGTGCTTCCTCCAGCCCAGCGTTTCTTATGAAGTTCTCTGAATATAAGTTAAATAAGCAGGGTGACAACATACAGCCTTGACATATTTCTTTTCTTATTTGGAACCAGTCTGTTGTTCCATGTCCAGTTCTAACTGTTGCTTCCTGACCTTAAGAAGGCAAAAATGTCAGCTTCCCATGATACATTTATTGTGATTCTTTATTACGAATTTTGACTGTTCTGATAATTGTAGAATGGAAATATTTAAAAGTTGTATCATGGGCCCCTATGCTGTATTTAATACAGAATGATAATCCAACATCTAGAAACTAGATTTCTTAAATTCACTATAACTTTTCTTGGCATAAAAATAATAGTGGAATAATGGAAAGATGGAGGTATATACTTGACTCCACAAAAAAAGCAAGATTAATTAAAACATATTCATACAAATAATAAAATAATTCAACAGATGTTTACTGACAGGGGCTGCATTTGAGAATAAAAAAGATAGAAGTCCTGCCCTTATAGAACTTAATCTCAAAACACTAAAAGTCATTAATTTTTAACATCATGAAAAGAGCCTCTCTTCCACTACAGAGGTTCCCTTCTTTACTGCAGCTCTGAGTTGAGGGGCTTGACAAGGGGAAATTAACCCCCTCCTGAAAAAAAAAAAATAAATGTTGCTCTTAGGCTTTTTTTTAATGTATATATATATTCAAGAGTTTAATTTAATCTCAGTGTCAGAAAATTATTTAAAAATGAAACTATGAAGGACTGACAATAGATGATTTTGTCAAAAATGTTTCCCTTTGGGGTGACATAATAGATGTCTAAAACACAAACAGTGAAAACACAAGCTCTATTTTTTTAAAGTTTATAAGTTGACCTCATCATTTTCTAGCATATGCAGCAATTAGACTGTGAATCAGTTGGTAGATACAAACTTCCAAGTGGTTTTGGCTAAGCTATAAATGGACTTCTGTTCATACATTTCTTTAGGTTACTTACTATAATTTATTACACTGTACATTCTGCTATAAAATGCTACATGTGAGACTATTATGTTAATATAGGAAAGTTATATGGACTCATTTACACTGGCTAATTAAATTTAAGGGGTTTGGATAAAATTGCTAGACCAATTATGTTGAAAAATAAATCATCTAATTGAATTTGAGTAAAATAAAATACACACACCAATAAAAATTCACCACTTGTTTTATATATACAAAGAAATGATTTTTAGTGCTTGGTAGACACTGTATGGGAACAAGGAAAAGGGAAATCAGAATCACTTGTGGATTTTCTTTTCTTTTTCTTTTTTTACAATACACCCAAACTGTTTGTAATTACATTTAACCATGTCTAAATATTGTTTCCAGCCACAGATAATTAGATAATTAAAAACTCTGTGTCAAGTATTAGGCTAAGTGCATGGTACATAATTATCTCATGTTATCCTTACATCATTTTCATAAATTAGGAATATCTTCTTTTAAAAGCTGAGGCTTATGGAATTTAAATTATTAAATTAATGATGTACAGCCATTTCATGGCAGATGTATCTGGTGGGTCAAAAAGATCATTTGGATTTTTCCATAACATCTTATAGAAAACCCTAAACAAACTTTCTGGCCAACCCAATAGATGTAAATTCAGATTTATCCTTTCTCCAAATCAAATTCTATGTTGTTAACCATCTGGTTGTATGTAATGGCAGAAAGTTAAGAGGAACTAAAGAACCTCTTGATGAGGGTGAAAGAGGAGATTGTAAGGGCTGGCTTAAACCTCAACATTCAAAAAACTAAGATCATGGCATCTGATCCCATCATTTTTATGGAAAATAGATGGGGAAGAAGTGAAAGCTTTGACAGATTTTATTTTCTTGGGATCCAAAATCACTGCGGATGCTGACTACAACCATGAAATTCAAAGATGCTTGCTCCTTGAAGGAAAGCTATGACAAGCCTAGACAGCATATTAAAGAGCAGAGACATCATTTTGCTGGCAAAGGTCCATATAAGCAAAGTTACAGCTCTTCTAGTAGTCATGTATGGATGTGAGTTGGACCATTAAAAGGATTGAGCGCCAAGAATTGATTCTTTCTATCTATGGTCCTAGAGAGGACTCTTGAGAGTCCTTTAGACAGAGAGGAGATCAAACCAGTCAATCCTAAAGGAAAGCAACTCTGAATATTCACTGGAAGGACAGATACTGAAGTTGAAACTTCAATACTTTGGCCAACTGATGCGAATAACCAATGCATTAGAAAAGACCCTGATGCTAGGAAAGATTGAGGGTAGGAAGAGAAGGGAGTGACAGAGGATGAGATTGTTGGGGTGGCATCACCAACTCAATGGACATGAGTCTGAGAAAGCTCTGGGAGACAGTGAAGGACAGGGAAGCCTTGAGTGTTGCAGTCCATGGGGGTCACAGATTTGGACACAAATTTGTGACTGAACAAAAACAACATTCTATCATAATTGACAGCATGTTCTATCCATGCTCACCCCAGGAAGCTCCTCTTTCTGAGATGCTATGTATTACAGCTTCCTTTCCTTTTATACATTTTTGTCTATTATAGATCTAATTTATCATTTTTCTGGTGGGATAGAGGACAAACTGGTGAGGAAGAAGGAAACAACAATTGGCAAGAGAAGATACCTGAGATACAGAGAGAATACCCCTTAAACTCCAGCCCTCACTACAATGTGAAAAATTCTGGGTAACTAATTTTTGGGTTAATAGAGTATATAGTTATTTCTTCCTTTCTTTTGTTTCCTAGCTTTGTCATTATGACTTCAATAATTTTCTATATTTCAGTGTTCCCCAAGGGAAGGAGAAAATCTCAAATATCTATAATTTTTTAAAAGTTCACTTTATTATAGACAGTCACTACCAACAGATTAAAACCTCAATGTTACACTTATTAAAAACTGTTTAGTTTTTTAAAAATGGCACAGTAAATTTAATCTCACCGTCCCCTCATGGAGTCTTATTTTAAATAGCTCAGTTATGTTTTTCCACACTCAAGTTTATTGTTTCCATAATGTACCTCTTGAAAATTATTCAGAAAATTTGGAAGTAAATTTCTATATTAAAATAATACTTCAGTCTTTTGCACAATGATGACATTCAGAGTAAAGTTATTGTACTGCTAAATATTGTTTTCCAATTAATTAAAGCAATTGGCTAAAATATCAAGAATCAAGAAACTTCCTCTATGAATACCCAGGGATATGTATTTTGTTTATTTATAATTACATCAGATGTCTTCTATTTAAAGACCAGAAAGAAATAGGAGTCTAATTTTTAGACTAAGACTACATAATATTAATGTGCATCATTATTTGTAAAATACATATTATTTTCCTATAATAGTAGCTAATAATATAGGATAATATATGATTATTCCTGGATTTCTAAAGCTAACCTACCCACAACTAGGACTTGCCATTTTCTTAGATTATGTTATAAAATAGTCTATTTATGGAAAAGTTCAAGAGTTTTGCAAAATTTTTATAAATGTGTTTAACCTGATAAAATCAGGAAAAATAGCAAAATTTATTAGAATTTCAAACTGTTGTTCAGTTGTTAGGTCTTGTCCAAGCCTTTGGGACTTCATGTACTATAGCCTGCCAGGCTCCTCTGTCCATGGGATATCCCAGAAAAGAATACTGGAGTGGGTTGCCATTTCCTTCTCCAGGGCATCTTCTTGACCCAAAGATGAAACCTGAACCTCCTGCTTGGCAGGAGAATTGCTATTATTATTATTATTTTTTTTTTTACCACTGAACCACTAGGGAAGCAATTTAAAAGCTATTAGATATTAATTCACATGCTATATAAGAGGAAGCTTCAGTAAAAAGTATTTTCAAAGATGTAAGTTACAGACTGAAGTTATATATGTGACAACTAATGTAGCCTGGGCTCTCTCTCCAGTCTCCTTTCTCTCAGAATCCTCCTCCCCTCTCCTAGCCACAATGATACTGTTGGTTCTGTGCCCTGATATTATTTTCTATTCTGCACCATCACAGTTCCCGTATTTATGTATTCGGTAAGAAACTATGCTTCTGATTACATTCATCTGTGCAAAGGTAAAAAGTCTAGACTCACATATTCAGTACTTCACAGTAGTAATGAACTCTGCACTTTCTACAGAAATACAAAATGATCTAGTCAACAGGAGTTACACAAAAGTTAGATCTAAAAATGTTCTCTGTGAACAATATATGCTTGACAGAAAATTCCACTTTCTATATTTTTAAACAATTAGATCTAATTCATGAAGAAATATACAACTCTAAATTAATAATATTGTCTCAGGTGATTAGCAAAACCTTAAAACTAAATACCAACTAGAGTATCTATTCTCAAACCCACTGGAATTTGTTGAAGTGAATTTACAGCTGCAGAATATTAAGAACATTTATCAAAATTCTTATTGCTTCCTATTAACTCTTTAAAAAGTCTATCATGTATGAACTTTTTACAGGCTTTCCTGAGTCTACTTGTAGTTAGAGTCTATGTTTGTTTTGATCTATATAAAGGGAGGAAGATTAGATGAAGGGATGAAAAGCATACTTTGGAATCAAGTACAGATTATTATAACTCCCTTTTCTAATTCTTGGCACTGTTCTTTGAGCAAATTACCTCCCTCTAAGGTTCAGTTTCCTTTTCTCTAATATATGGACAATAATATGCTCTTCATAATGTCATTTGTAAATTTAAAATAAGAACATGTTGGCATTAAATTTCTTTGCATAGCATCTGCAATATAATCAATAAATTTGTGGTTTATATTGTTTTAATTATTATTCATATGATTATAGTTCTCATACCAAGCTTTTCCCCAAGCCCTGGACTCAAACTTATAAATCCCATTAGCATTTAAGTCTCTTTTTCTAAATATTGTGGATCCTCTTTACCTATATAAGCCAATCCTTCCTCAAAACTAACCTAGTTTAGCTCTTGGTATGAATACCTACTCACAACCACAGCTAACAAGAACTTAATTGGCCCCCCTGCCAACTAGCTGGGAACCTGGGCAGGTGGAAGGAGAGAAGGGAACTGAATTATAATTTAATTATCTGTAAAGTAGGAACATTTTAAACACTCTGTGAGGGTTTGTCTCATAGATATATAGTTAAATATGTTAATATACAGAAATCACTTAAGTTTACCAGCCACAAAGTAATGATTCAAAAATCTTAAATACTGTAATACTACATTCTCATTGTCTTTTAAAAATGTTATTTTTTCCCTCTTCCCCATTCAATTCTTCAAGTCCACTATGTTCTCCTCTTAGGCTATTCTGTTCTACAAACTCAATAGTACATCTATAACCAAATCCCATGGAAATATACATTTGAAAATATTAATTAGGTATTAGAAAATCTAATTTTCAAGTAAATCCTTGGAATAAAAATATGTCACAGAACTTTACATTTTAGTTCAGCTATTGTTTCGCTTCAACCACAAATGTATTATTTTCCATATCAAAAAAATGAATATAAGTATTTTCCCCCTGTAGTAGCAATTTTCTTTCCTATGTTTATTAAAACCTTACCCTTTTAATTATTTTAACAGCCCAGGATATACAAGATTCAGTAGTGTTTGTTTGCTCTCCTTAAGATTATTTCTTATCAATGAGATTTTAACCAATAATGAACTTTTAAGAAAGTTTTCAGTAATTGCAACTTAAAACTCTTCACAATTTAAAACTCTAGTGCTCCAACATGAAAAGCTGAAAAAGTTGTTTGGATAGACCTCTCTCCTAGTACAACCACCCAGAAAGGGTAATTAAAATTTAGCAGTAAGAAATTTTTCATATGTAAAGTCCAGCTTAAAAGGGAACAGAAGAAGAGAACAGAAAAATTCTCAGTTGTTGAAAGTGGAAAGTATAATCAAAGAAAGGTGAAAAGAGGTAGAGAAACCTTTATATCTGAGTGAAGGCAGAAGGAGTTGATCTCTAGAACCCAGGAGGAAACTGGAGAGATGTCTTCTGGATTATAAAAAGCAAGGTAACTGAAACGAGGCTAGAGATTTCTAAAAATTATTCTTTCTGTGAAAATAAGAGAGGTGAAGATCTGACTCACTAGCTGACAATGGTAGGAAATAATTTTAGTATACATAAAGTCTTGAGTGAAGAATCAGAAGCACTGACCTGTAGAATGTATACATATAGAGTAGTAACAGGAGCTTCAAATTGAGAACATAAAATAACAATTGGACAAGGACAATTGAATTCCCTGCCCTGGTGGAGCAAAATAAAAACCACTCGGTTGGACATTTTATAATGTGGTCATTCACCTATACAAGAAAAATTGCACTTGAAGAAATGAAGGTTCAGAAATAAAACACATATGGGGGAATATCAATGAGCCTAAACTGTAAAAGGAGGGACATCCTAGTAACTAGAAACAATAATCTGATAGAGAAAACAAATTAAATGTGTTCAAATAAGAAAAAAAATATAGAAGACTCAATAAAATGTAGTTCATTTTGGAAACAGAAAAAATAAGATTTTAAAGAAAAGAATGCTTAGAAATCTGGAAATGGTGATAAAAATGAAAAGCTGCATGGATAAGTCAAAGAACAGATTAGACTAAACCAAAGAAAAGAAAATGATCTGGTAGTTAGAAATGAGGAAGACACCCAGAATTCAATGCCAAATATATATTTATACACACACACACACACACATACACACACAATATGAAAGAGGAAAGAAAAGGCAAATTTAGAAAACTGAAATAAATTATATTTAAAAAATGAGGAGAGAAAATATCTGAAACTATAATATTTGATAAAGTTGCTTAAACAAATACATGAGTTTCCAGACTTAAGGCACTTGAGTCCTGGTAAAGAGAAATAAAAGCAAAATATGCAACTAGATGTATTTTGGTGAAATTGCAGAACAACAATTATCAAGAAAATTTTAAATTTGCTTTCATCAAACTGAGCACGTGTAAGAGGAGAAATCGTTTCTTCACTGAGAAACTACAATTGTATCCTGACAATCACATAGGTTTCCAAGTGAATTTCTTATTATCAGTATTGTCTGAGCATTTTTAAGAAGAGAATCTAAGCTGTAGTTGCAAGGAGTCGTTATGCCCATGTGCACCTTGCAAAAAGAATCACAGTTCCTCTCTGAAGTGGGACAATGTTAACACTGGTGAAGGAGTTCAAGTTCTAAGAAAAGTTAGCAATTCATGGTTAAATAATCTCTAAGAACACAAGGACCAAAAACACTATAGTGAGACCTAGAAAAAAATAAACAAACAAACAAAAAAAACTCAGACCTCCAGAGATTTCTAATACTGGAATTATAAAAAATATAATTTAGAAAATAATGTTTGCTATTACATATCAAATTATATGGGGACTTCTCAGGTGGTACTAGTGGTAAAGAAACCACCTGCTAATGCAGGAGATGTAAGAATAGTCGGTTCAATAAATGGGTTGGAAAGATCCCTTGGAGAAGGAAATGGCAACACAATCTAGTATACTTGAGTGGGAAATCGCATGGACAGAGGAGCCTGGCAAGCTGCAGTCTATGTCCTTGGGGTAGCAAAAAAGTCAGATGTGACTGAGCATACACAAACACACAGTAAATTATATACATTATATACATTATATATATATTATATATACATATTAATATCAAAAGTAAGAAATTATAAAGAAATTTCATTTGAAAGTTGGAGAATAAATCTGGAGTTATTATACAGAATGCAACATGATATAAAGGTCTGGCCAATAAAATGAGAAAACCTACCACATTTCTAACAGAGATTAAGAGAGATATATTACAAAAATTAGGAAAGAGACATTTTAAAGAGATAATAGGAAAATAAGCTTTTGGTTGGAAAGAAAGAACGCAAATTTTTACCAGGACTGAAAGTGAGACGAGACTATCACTGCAGAGATAACAGGCTTAAAGATAAGAACTTATGAGAAAATTTTCACTAATGAATTTAAAACTTTAAATGACAGAGGAACTCATAGAAATATAATCTCAAATTGAAAAAAACAAAAATACTTTGTTTAACTATTAAAAATTGACTTAAGTATAGAAATCTTCTCCCCTCAAAGTAATTTGAAGCCTATATACTAGTATGGTTGAATTATAACAAATAAGTAAAAAAATAACACTAATCATATATAATTTTTTCAGCATACTTTAAAAAGTACTCCTACATTTATTAAGCCAGTATAAACTTGATACTAAGAGTTAGTGGAAATTAGGTTATTTGCCAGTTGATCTTTCTCATGAATATAGATGTGAAGATTATAAACAAAAAGTATCAAACTGATTCCACTGAGGCAGATGTATATGCATAGTATATCTCAAACAAGGTGACTGTATTCAGGGGTTTAAGTCTGATTTAGGATTTTAATACAGATTGACAGTTTTACCATAATGACAAATATTGGAAATATACTCCAAATGTTTAGAGGAAAAAAAAAAAGATTTGATACAATTAATTACAACTTGAATTTTTTAAATATTACAAACTAGACTTAGGAGGAAACAGTTTTAATCTTACACAGGTATTTACAAAATTACTAGCATACATAAGAAAATATTGAATAGTTTCTCTTTTGCATTTGGGAATGCAGAAAATCTCTGTTATCATTACTTTTAGTCAACACTGACTGGGGACCCTACTTTGTGCAGGAAGGAAGGACAATAATTTAGAAATGTAAGATTGGTAGAAAAAGAAAATTATTGGTTGTATGTAGTCTGTTGATACATAACAGAAAACCCAAAATAATCTATTGAAAAGTAAATTTAGAAAGTCGGTTATAGCAATAGACAAAAATTGTAATCCTATCAGGACAACAGTTATAAACAAAAATATTAAAAGATACTGTTTACTATAGTATATTTCAAATGTGTGGAAACAATTCTAGTAAGAGATGATCAATCTCCATGATCCAGTTTTCCATTTTTAAAACTAAGAATCCTTATTGATGGAAACTAAAGAAGACCTGAATAAATGCAAAGATCTATCATTCTTATGGATTTAGAACACACAGTATTATAGTTATAGCATATATAATTATATTTGGATTTAATAAAACATCAGTAATATTTCCAACACAATAATTTGTGGAAATAGGCAAAATAATACTAAACTTTATGAAAATGCAATGGGACAAGAATAGTCAAGAAATTCTTTAAAAATAAAAAAGTATGATATTTGCTTTATCAAATATACAGGTATTCTGCATACATATAAAATAATTACATGCTAACAATACATATATAAATGCTTCAGTTATCTAAAAATACAACATCATGAAAAGACTGAAGAAAATAGAGTTCTCAGAATCAGAGCCACATCACAAAAAGTCATTGATATAGGGAAGGTTTGTCCTATAGACAAAGAAATTATAATTTTTAAAAGCTATGTTAAGTCAATAGTGTATCCAAAGTGCTAAAAATGAAATAACCCCTGTCAAAACTATGCACAAAACTCCAAATAGATTTTAGATTTGAATGTAAAGTGCAAAGCAAGAGAGATTTTAGAAGTTATACTAAGATTCTATATTTTTGACCTCAGGGCAGGAAAAGAATGTTTAAACAGTTCAAGAAAAATACTGACCATAAAGTATTCTGTTAAATTTAAGAATCCTATTCTTTTAATGACACATAAGAGAGTTAAAAAGCAAGCCATGGAAGACAAGATCTGTAAGACATGTAACCGGAAAATACCTTGTTTCAAGAGAACACTTAAAATTCTTGAAGTCATTAAAAAAAAGAAGAAGAAGAAAATAAGCAGGCTGATTGGAAAAGCACAATACAGTTATAATGTCTGAATGTTCAATAGCTACATGAAAATGCTCTGACTTATTAATAACAAAATAAAAGCCATTATCAAGTATTACTACACACACACTAGAAGATCTAAAATTGTTTTTTTAGTACCAATTTTGACAGTTATATGGAGCAACTCAAGGTTTCATTTGAGGCCCATGGGTACTTTATTGCAACCACTGCAGGAAACAGCCAATCATTACCCAAGAAATTTGGATATATGCATTATCTATGACTCAGCAATTCTACTCCAAAGTATATATATCCTACATGGTATGTTCACGGACACCTAGAAAAATATAGCAGAATGATCATGGCAGTATAATTCATAATAATCCCGAACTGAAACAACCCAAATGATCACTGAAAGTAGAATGGATATAGCTGAAAGATACATATCAATATAAATTTAAGAACTAGAATAATTCACTACAAGGATAAATATCCCAAGAATATGGGCATTACAGAAAAATCAGAACAAAAAATATTTTCTCTGCACTTATATTATGGAAAATTAAAAACAAAAAGGCAACTTAAACCATATTTTTAGGGTTCCATATTCAGTTTGTAAATGAAGAAAACAAAGAACTGATTTCCATGGAAATCAGGAAACCTGTTTTATGGGAAAAAGGGAGAACCAAGAGGCAGGCCTTAAAGTGGTTCCTGGTGTGTTGAACATCACATTGTTACAAGGGTGTTCCCTTAATGAAAAATCACTATTTTGTAAATATTGAATTTGTGCACTTTTTATATACATGGTATATATTAAAAAATGAAGAAAGGATAAAAATGCACTGTACTGTTTTACTAATGTTTCTATGACAATATAGCAAGCAATTTCATCTTAATTTGAAATTAAATTTAATCACATTCCCTGGATTAAAGCAGGCTTTTGAGTATCAACTTTTCTCACTTCAAGATTGTTTTACTCCCTAGTAAATTTTAGGGATTAGTAACAAACTAAGGTGGGAAATAAGGTGGCAATTGCTATTTTATTTGACAAGTCATGTCAAGATTGAAACAAAGTAATGATTGGTAAATATTTCCTAAGAGGAAACTTTACCACCTTTATTAAATTTGTGTCATATTTGTTTTATGTTCAGACATCACCGTGTTATGGATTGCATAGAACATGTCTAAATCTCACAGATCAACTGTTTTTCTTTGCAGTTCTTCAAGGTAACATCTAAGAATAGTTTATATTGAAGGACGTCCTAATGAAAATCACAGACAGGGAAGAGATAGGCAATAAATACTCGGGTTAAAGTAGAGGAGGAGACAGAGTTAGGGGAGAGCTTTGCCTTTCTTCACGGTCTTGGTAGAAGACTAATGTTTACAGGACATGACTGCAACATAAGCCAATGAGACTAGGCCTGTAAGAAGCTAGGATCAGAGCCTCATTTAATTAAAAAAAAAAATTGTGTTCCCCAAACATTACAGAGAAACAGCTGCTATGCTATTACTGAAAGGCTCTGCCTCTTGAGGTGATGGTAATCAGGGATCTCCAAAACCACCTGAACTTAGGCAACCATAGATCTCTGTGAACAAAATTACAGCTATCTATATATGTATATATATATACAACTATATATATAGTAGAAAACTGTTATTCATATATATATACACACACAGAAATATATTTTAAAAATTTAGCTATATAGTTATCCTAAGAAATAATCTGCAAAATTATTTTGCAATGCACTCATATGGAAAATTTATTAATCCAAAAAATAATTGATTAAGCATGTATCATGAATAAGTCCTTTCACTAGGTACTGTAAATGTAAATTTAAATAATACATTCTCTATGGAAACAAGAATCATTGAGCAGAGACAAGTAAAATAAATATGGTACAAATAGTTCTTAAAATGTGGTATAGGGACCCCTGAGGTCCATAAGACATTTCATGTAATTTGAGATTACATCTATTCCATTAATATTATTATATTTTTCTCTAATTTTCTGATGCTTACCATGAGATATGGTAGAGACTTCTACATATTTCTAGAGACTACACATGTTGTGATGACACTGTTGATTCTGATATCTAGTGAAATATGTATTTGTACATTCTTCTGTTTAAAATTTCAATTTTAGTTTCTAATAGGATTGATCCTAAAGGAAATCAACCATGAATACTCATTGGAAGGACTGATGCTGAAATTGAAGCTCCAGTACTTTGGCCACCTGATGCAAAGAACTGACTCAAAGGAAAAGATCCTGATGCTGGAAAAGATTGAGGGCAGGAGGAGAAGGGGATGAGAGAGGATGAGATGGTTGGATGGCATCACTCAATGGACATGAGTTTGAGCAAACTCCAGGAGATGGTAAAGGACAGGGAAGCCTGGCATACTGCAGTCCATGGGGTCGCAAAGAGTCAAACATGGCTGAGTGACTAAACAACTAGGGTGATAGCAATAGATACAATCCACATAAGCAAAGTCTCTTTTGGACCCTCAATAATTTTCTGTGTAATGGGGTCTTGGAATCAAAAAAATATGAGAGCCATTTGTATACACAGAGCATTAGTTCTATGAAAAAAATGACAAGGTGTTTGGGGAAATAAGGAACAATTACTAAGAAAACAACAGCATGTCAAGGGATCAAACTGAGAGATTACCACATTAGACTCGGGTTATCACCCAAAATGTACTTGGGTTTATTCAACTTTATCTCTCAATGACTAGGAAGCCTATAAACAAGGTAAAGTTCGCAAAAGAAAGGAGGGATTTGCACACAATAATAGGATACACCATAATATAATGTTCTTAGATACAAAATTAAATTTTAAATATGGAATAATCATAAAGAGTTTAAGCTACAAGGTCACCCAAGAGTTAATGTTTTTATATACAAAAGGCAGATAGATAAATGATTGTCTAATATCTTCCCAAGATCTATTACTGTGGCAATTATCTGTTTTATTATAAAAACACAGACTCTGATGTTGGTACTTCATAATGCAGTCACCACATTATTAACTGCTATTTCACTGATTCACATTGCTTTTTTTTTTTCATTGTAAATCAGACATCTCCAAATGTTCTAAATAGAATTTAGAACTCTTGATAAAAAACATCAAATCTTAGAAATTTACAAATATACTACTTCAGTGATTAAGCATCTCTTAATAGTATATTATATCCAACTGGATGTAGAATTCCAGAGAACAGAAGAAAACCTTCAAAGTGAACAATGCAATGAAATAGAAGAAAACAATAGAATGAGAAAGACTAGAGATTTCTTCAAGAAAATTGGAGAAATCAAGGGATGGTTTCACGCAAGGATGGGCACAATAAAGGACAGAAACAGTAAGGACCTAAGAGAAGCAGAAGAGATTAAGAGGAGGCATGAATACACAGAAGAACCATACAAAAAAGGTCTTAATAACCCAGATAATCATGATGTGTTATCACTCACCTAAAGCTAGACATTCTGGAGTGTGAAGTCAAATGGGCATTGGGAAGCATTACTATGAACAAAGTTAGTGGAGGTGATGTAATTCCAGCTGAACTATTCAAATCCTAGAAGATGATGCTATTGAAGTGCTGCTGCCAATATGCCAGCAAATTTGGAAAACACAGCAGTAGCCAAAGGACTGGACAAGGTCAGCTTTTATTCCAATCTCAAAGAAGGGCAATGTCAAAGAATGTTTAAACTACATACAATTGCACTTATTTCATATGCTAGCAAGGAAGTTCAGACAATATAGAATCTGCCTGCAATGAGTTACACCTGGGTTTGATCCCTGGGTTGGGAAGATCTACTAGAGGAGAAGTAGGCTACCCACTCCGGTATTCTTGGGCTTCAGATGGCAAAGAATCCACCTGCAATGCTGGAAACCTGGGTTGGATCCCTGGGTTGGGAAGATCCCTTGGAGGAGGGCATGACAACCCCCTCAGTATTCTTGCCTGAAGAATCCTCATGGACAGAGGAGCCTGGAGGGCTACAGTCCATGGGGTTGCAAAGTATTGGACACAACTGAGTGACTTTACCTTACACAGCAAGATAAAGCTTAAAATCCTTCAATCTAAGCTTCAGCAGTATATGAGTCAAGAACTTCTAGTTGTACAAGCTGAATTTAGAAAAGGCAGAGAAACCAGAGATCAAATTGCCAACATCCAATAGATCATAGAAAAAGCAAAGGAATTAAAAAAAAATCTACTTATGTTTCCTTGACTATGCTCAAGTCTTTTACTGTGTGGGTCACACAAACTGTGGAAAATTCTTAAAGAGATGGGATTACCAGACAACCTTACCTGCTTCCTGAGAAACATGTATGCAGTTCAAGAAGTAACAGTTATATCCAGACATGGAACAATGGACTGGTTCAAAATTGGAAAAGGAGTACATCAAGGCTGTATATTGTCACCCTACTTATTTAATTTATATGCAGAGTCCATCATGTGAAATGCCAGGCTGGATGTCTCACAAGCTGGAATCAAGATTGCTGGGAGAAGCATCAATAATCTCAGATATGATACCATTCTAATGGCAGAAAGAGGAGATCAACTAAAGAGCCTCTGGATAAGGCTGAAAGAAGAGAGTGAAAAAGCTGGCTTTAAAACTCAATGTGCAAAGAACTATGATCACAGCATCCAATCCCATCACGTCATGGCAAATAGAAGGGGAAAAAAATAGAAACAGTGATAGATTTTATTTTCTTGGGCTCCAAAGTCACTGTGGACAGTGTCTGCAGCCATGAAATTAAAAGATCCTTACCCCTTGAAAGAAAAAACTATGAGAAACAGCATATTAAAATGCAGAGACATCACTGCCGACAAAGGTCCATATCATCAAAATTATGGCCAGCATCATATATAGACATGAGAGTTGGACCATAAAGAATATTGACCATTGAAGAGACTTGAGAGATTTTTGGCCAACAAATAGATCAAAGCAGTTAATCCTAAAGGGAATCAATCCTGAATATTCATTGAAAGGACTGATGCTGAAGCTGAAGTTCCAAAGCATTGGCTATCTGATGAAAAGTGCCGACTCACTGGAAAAGATCCTCAGGCTAGGAAAGATTGAGGGCAGGAGGAGAAGGGGGTGATACAAGATGAGATGGTTGGATAGCATCATTGACTCAATGGACATGAGTCCGAGCAAACTCTGGGAGATAGTGAAGGACAGGAAGGCCAGGTGAGCTGCAGTCCGTGGGGTCACAAAGAGGCAGACACAAGTTATCAACTGAACAGCAATAGTAGAGTTCAAAATATTTTCTTTCATATATTTAATACCTAGTTATTTGAAGGCTTCATACATGATTCTAAGTTTTTCAGATCTCAAAAGAGCTAAAAATAAGCTTTAATTACCCAAAAATCAATTATTTGTCTGTCTCATATTTGACCATGGCACTGATAATACCTCCACATACACATATACCCAATTTACCAATTTAAAAAATGAAACATTGATAAAAAAAATTACCATCATTAGGCATTATTTAAAGCATTTTAAATGGCACTGGTGATTGATTTTCCTTTTCCTAAAGAATAAAATGTTCTTTTTAGTTGTCTTCTATGGTTTTTACATGCATTTCCACTAAAGGCTATAAATGTATAGGGCTGTCAAGGCCTAATACATTATTTAAATATTAGAGCTGTTATTTTAAACACAAATTAAGTGATTTCCTATATTTTACATGACAGGTTTACAATTGTTCACTGAGGATAATCACACAGGCCCTTATAAATTTATAATAATTTTCTATGTGTGTGACTCATTATCATATTATTAGTGTTTATGTCAAATGAACACCAGAAAAGCTTAGCATTTTGTTTCCAATGCCAAAAATTTCTATCTTATGAATGAAAATAAGTGAGGCAGATTGATTTTTCTATATATAATATCTGAGTGAATATTCTCATCTTTAGTCTTATTCACGTGTTAATTTTAAACTGTCACAAATACTATGTGGACTCAGGAAATTCTGAAGGATGAATCATTTCCACTACCCTATCCAAGGTCATTGAGTGTAATTATTCCTGATATTTTGTCCATCACACTTAGTATTTCTTAGGAAATCCTCTTTTCTAGAGGAAAACAATTCTAAAAGCAATACCCTCTCTCTTTCATCTCTTAATTTTTCCCACAAATGTTTTTTTTAAAACTTCCCTTCCTAAAAATAATAATTTGTGTCACTATCTGAGTAGCATGTATTCTTCCAAAATATAGTTTACACAGTTCAGAAGTATAATTTTGGTATTTCTTAGTGATATTTTTAAGAACCATTAGTACCACTGTTTGTGACTTGTGTGATATATGTGATACTACTTCATCAACCATGATTTGTACAGGTACTTTAGATCTGCTTTTATACTCTTCTAATAGTTATTAATATATATCATGTTTCAGAAGTTTCTACAATTTTTACTTCGGGAATGATAAAGAGAATATTTTTTTCAGGGAAGGAAATTGATATGTACCATTCCAAGAACTTAAATACGTTCTACTGAGAATCCATTGGAAACCTAAGCAAGGAGCTCTGAGAATCCTTCTGAGAGAAGTGTGGAGGAGAGAGTCCACAATATTACACAAGGATTCACTTCGATACAAAATACAGTCATGCAGCTTTCACTGAGGAAACTAGCAAGGTAGGTCTCTAGAAAGAAGTTGTGACTGAATAGTAGCTCTTCAACTACTCACATAGTATAGGAAAAAGTGTTCTCTTTCAAGAATAAGGAGACCTCTTAATAAACATATTGAAATTCTTTTTTTGAAAGTTTGTAAAGCAATAGTGATAGGTAATGGGATTTAGGAGATAGTAAAATACATCTAATACAGTCAACTGCACTTAACTGTATAATTTACACATTCAACATGACAGCACTCTATGACAGTGGAAAAGGAATCCAAGAAGAAACTGATGATGACACAGAAAATAAACAATCACACGTGTTCATTACATGGGAGTTAACATCAAAACTGGCTGTCATTTACAATCACTATAAGGGAACTTAACTTTTAAAAAATTGACATGCAAGAATAAATAAAATCAAATAATATGATATTTCTTTCTCCACCTGATTGTCAATTGTTTGTGAAGAACAGTATGTTTTACAGATTATTTAAGAGGCTTAATTCTGTTACTCTCACAAATATTTGACAATAAAGATAGTAAAAAGTGGTGAAGGTATACATCTTTTATTTAAAAATTATGAGACTTTTCACATATGAAAATATTTTCTAGGCCTCACATATTATGGGAGATAATGGGCAGTTGATACTATTTAAGATTCAAACCAAAGGCCAGATATCAAAGGAAATTACCTGAATCAAGTGGGAATAGGGAGAACCCTACCCTTCCTGCCGCCACTAGCCAAAGATGGGCAAATTGTGCATTGTTAGTAACAACTGAAATAGATTAAAGTAATTGAAATCCACGAATTTAAACTGACACTAAAAACATACCTTAATGTTCCTATATGGAGCAGTCTAGAAAACCAAATCATTAATCACAAAAATAGTAAACATAGATAATGAATAAAACTTATCTTGGTTTGCCTATGTAAAATGCATCCTAGGATAATAAATGAGGAGGGAAATTTTTTTTTTATATACACTCTCAGTAATTAATAAAGAAGAAATAAGGTAGTTAGAATATAAATTTTAGTCTATAATGAAATAAAAGAGCTAAAAATATAATATAAAGATGTTGAAATCCATAATTAGATCACACTAATCAAAACTGACCAGCTATAATTTTAATATCCCAATGAGGGGTAACCTATAATTTAAGTGACTTCCAATGCAAATAATCAATATCACAGAAGAAATATTTCTGCAAATAAACAAAAATCCAATCAATCTGAATAAGAAAAATAGTGATTTAGATGAAATACAGAGGTGTGCCAATTATATTGTGTTGTACTGTGCTCAGTCATGTCTGGCTCTTTGCAACCTCATGGACTGTAACCCACCAGGCTCCTCTATCCATGGGGATTCTCCAGGCAAGAATATTGGAGTGGGTTGCCATGCCCTTCTCCTGGGGATCTTCCCAACATAGCAATCAAACCCAGACCACCCCCATTTCAGGCAGAGTCTTTACTGTCTGAGCCACCAGGGAAGCTGATTATATTAGCAAAATTCAAAAGGCAGGAAACTCTAGAACAAATGACTCAGTACCCTCCCCCAACATTATATGGCAGTGAAAGACAGCTAAGTTAATGTGAATTATTTTTAGCAAACAAGCCAATCAATGAAAATGAAGATGCATCTGAGAGAGACTGAGCCCTGGTTAGTTTGGCTGATATTTCATGCTATTAAGAAAGCCTTCAGATATGCCATCACATGAACATGGATACTACTTTGAGCTATTTACTCCTCTTAAATGTTCAGAGAGCTGCCCCTATTTGCTAATGAACACTTTTAAAGATAGAAAGTCATGTATTAAAAAAAAATACTTAATGTTTTAATGTGATATAATCATGGTTATTCTTTAAACAATTCTTATCTTTTAGCTATTTACAGAAGATATTATATGATGTCTGGAATATGCTTGAAAATAGCACAGTTGGGGAAGTAACAAGATTTGCCATGAGATAATAATTGTTAAGTTGTTGAGGTGTAGGACACGTGCACTGGGTTTCCTTATTCTACTCTATTTGTGTGTGTAATTTTTCACCATAAAGATTTCAAGAAACAAAACTGAAGTGAAACCATAAAATGTGACTTAATGACATTTTTCTCCTATCATTTTTAGATGAATCATTCCTAAATGTAAATGACTATTAACCTTGGGAGTCTTATGTGTGCAATAGGGAGACAATAAACAGTCTATGTAAACTGGAAAATCTATATCATCCCTTATTTATTCTAAAATAAATTATGAAGGCTTTTTTTCTGTTGCTTTCATTTTTCATCCTTCAAAAATAATGGGTTTATTCTCGCTGAGTGGCATTTATATCTGTGGCTCATATGGCATGCTAACCTCAAGCCCCTGGGTGTATACATAGTCAGTGTGCACACACTAGTAGTTGGATTGACAGATGTATGACTGAAAACTGTATTCAGTTTCCTGCTTCCTTGAGGTGCAAAATTAGATTTCTCTAAATTCACCATTAGTCTATCTTCATTTTATTTCACTGGTTCCATTTCTGGAAGGAGTTTGGATTCTCAGCCTGAGATTCTGTCTAGTTTCCTAAAAATATTTGAAAAATCTGGTACTCAAATACCAAAAAGAATGTAAATTATTTATTTTGCAATAATTTCAATTTGGTATGAAGGTATTTCTAAAAGAAGTTCTACAGAGAAGAGAATATCTTCGGTGCTAAATTGTAGAGGTTGTTTACACACAGGACCCTAAATGCTTTAAAATTAATTATTATATCATCATATATTGTCAGTGTATCATGGTATTGTCTACATTTTTATGAATTGCTTTTAAAAAAAATCTTAGAAAGCTGATTGAAAAAAGTTAATTTCTATTTAGGCTATCTAAACCTTCAGAAGTAGTGAACTTCAATCTATTACTAGGTCTCAGATTTAGTTGCTCTAATGCCTGCAAGTCATAACGACTCATCCCTTGTGATGGAACTACTGAAGACTGTGTGCCTAGGGTCTGTGTCACCACAATGGGAAGCCACCACAATGAGAAGCCCATGCACTGCAACTAGAGAAACCTCGTGTGCAGGAACAAAGACCCAATGTGGCCAACAATAAATAAAATAAAAGAGAAAAAGAAAAGAAAAAAAGGGAGGACTCAAAGCAATACAATTAGAAATGAAAATGAAGTTACAACTGGCACTACAGAAATATCAAGGTTCATAAGAGACTACTACAAGCAACTGTGTATCAATAAAATTTACACACAGATGGTCAACAAATACATGAAAATATGCTCAACATCACTATTAGAGAAATACAAATCAGAACTACAATGAGGTATCACCACACAAGGGTCAAAATGACCATAATCCAGAAATTTACAAACAACAAATGCTGGAGCTGGTGTGGAGTAAAGGGAACTCTCTTACACCATTGGTAGGAATTTAAATTAGTGTAGCTATTATGGAGAATAGTATGGAGATTCTTTAAAAGACTAAAAACAGAACTACCATATGACTGAGCAATCCCACTCCTGGGAATATACCAGAGCAAACCATAATTCAAAAAGATATATGCATCCCAATGTTCACTGCAGCATTATTTACAAGAGCCAGGACATGGAAGCAACCTAAATGTCCCTCAACAGAACAATGGATAAAGATGCAGTACAGATATACAATGAAATGTTACTCAGGTATATAAAGGAACAAAACTGGGTCATTTGCAGCGATATAGATGTACCTAGAGACTATCATACAGAGTGATGATAGAGAAAAACAAATATATTAACACATATATGTGAAGTCTAGAAAAATGTTATAGATGATCTTATTTGCAAAGCAGAAAGAGAGACACAGACATAGAGAACATACATATGGATATCAAGGGTGAATGGGAGAGGTGGAATGAATTGGGAGGTTGGGAACGACATGTATAAACTATGTATGAAATAGATAACTAATGAGAACCTACCGCATAGTTCAGGGAACTCTATTTGTTGCTCTGTGGTGACCTAAGTTGGAAGGAAATCCAAAAAAGAGGAGATACATGTATATGTATAACCGATTCACTTTGCTATACAACAGAAATTGACACAGCAGTGTAAAGCAACTATATTCTAATTAAAAAATAAGTAAATTAAAAAAAAAAAAAACAAAAAGCAAGTTCTCAGGCATCCATACCTACCTTAATTTTATGATCCAATGACTGTAAGGTGGGTTTGTTTTTGCTGATTTGTGCACCAAAATTTGAGAAGCATTTTTACATTTTATAGAATGAGTTTTCTCAAGCTGAGCACTTTTGATGCTTTGGCCCAGATTACTGTTTGTTATGAGGAACTGGCCTATGTGTCATGTACTGTAGGATATTTAGCAGCATCACTGAACTCCACCTGCTAAATGCTAGTGGCAACCTCCCACCCCTGCCCCACTCCTACCCCATCTCTCTCCCACCCCCTCCTCACTCCCACTAGTTTTAACAGCTAAAAAATCTCTCCACACATTGCCAAAAACATCCCTTATTCCATGGGGTGAAATTACTTCCAGTATAGAATTTCAAAAATATCAGAACTTTTAAGACAGAATGTATTATTATAGGCAAAATAAGAAACATAATCCCAAAGACGAACAATAAAAAGTTAAGATAAAATGAAAAATAAAATAATCCTAAGAGTGCAGTAGATTGGGAAGAGGTGGAGTGATAGCTCCACTAGAGCAAGATGACAAACATGAATCTTTTCACAGAGAGAAGTAATTAGACATGAAGAGGTGTCTGCAACCCCACAGAACATTGATGAGCTCAGAGGAATCACATCCAGGATCAAGAGTACAAAACTGTTTGCTAGTCTCAGACTTCACAAAATGCCTGCTATGTTCTCTCTTTTCCTGCTGGCAAAGCCCAGCTTGATTTAACTAGGCTAGTATTTTCCCCATACCAGCTGGATCAGCACACTTTTCACATTTTCTTTATCTTCCTTCCTCCCTCCCCTCCTTCCCACTCTGCTTCCTTGCTTCCCTCCCACCTCTGCATTGGCTGGCATAAAAGGAAAAAAAAAAAAAATCTTCTCCTAGAGTGAAAACTGTAGGATATGAAATTAACAAGTTTAAGTGGTAGGCACTCTTCTCTCTCATAGTCGGGAAACAGCCATTCTCCAATGAAAGAGAATAAAGCGCACAAGGATATAAAAGAAAACAATATAGGATTTAGAGAGGCAGAGAGCCAGTATATCATTAAAGTCTTGGCACAAGTTGATTCTGAGGTCAAGCTATAAGCCTGAGATTTTGGTCTATATCATCACCTTGTAGTCTATGACACAATTATTCCAGCTTTTCAATCTAGTTCAATATACAATGACTCCAGTAAAGAAAAGATGAAACATAGCACTTCTGAACAAAGTGTATACTGTATAACAAGTATTATACAATATTCGGTTTTTAAGAGCAGATGCTATGTCTTATTTAAAAAGAAAACAAGAAAAGTTCCCTACAATAGAATCTGGTGCTCATGTAGGTAGAAAGGAGTGAATTTTGATACTTGCTGATTTGTTGTTTAGCAATTTAAAAACATGACTTTGGAAATAATGCCTTCCTGAGCACAGAACTGACAAATACTGGAGTGCACAGGATACATTCCATCCTTCTTCAGATTTGTAATTATAATGTGGGAAAGATAGTCTAAGAGGACTGGATATTAATTACTACCATAGAGCAGAATAATTGGTCCTTAGCAAGAGATACATTTACATGTCTTATATTAGTCTAATTTGACAGAGCATACTTTAAATAGGGTGAAATATGTATAAAAGGTATTTATTAAAAGCTTGACAAATGCCCAAGTGTAGGTCTCTAGCTATATATTATAAGACCCTGTTTTACAATTTTATTTTTTAGTGTCTATCAATGAATTTATAAATAAATATGTAGAGGGTATGTTAATTCATATTTTTTGGGACATGTAAATTTGAAGAGATAACAATGACAATAAAAATACTTTAAGAAGCTAGAAAAAAAGAATGCAACGGGGACTTTACATTTTCTTCATTTGGGCCAAGGAGCCAGACACAGGAATGCTGAATGGCAAATTCTAGTTCTATAAATTGGAGCATGTATAAACAAGATTTAAGGGTTTACTTAACTAGAAACAATGTATTTCAGTAGCATAATAAGAATGTGAAAATGTTAATGAAATGTTCAATTTCATTAATCAATGTATAACCAAAGGCAATGAAAGTTCTTTCCATACCACATTAATCAGATCACATCAAAAGTTTTACAAATAGTTCCAGCTCACAATGCAAAAATGACATTGATAAGCTAGAACTCATCTAGAACACTACTTTAAACAGGATCACAAATTGTCTGAAGCCATTTTACATAAAGGATGGTTGAAAGTTGGGACCAAAAAGTACACATTTGGGTGTTGTCAGCTTCTAAATAATTTATAAAATGATTCGTCCACTTGTATTGATTTAACCTAGAAGTATATGGAAGAAACTTTAGTACATAGTCATGTCTGATTCTATGTGAACCCATGGACAGAGGAACATAGTAGGCTACAGTTCATGGGGTTGCAAAGAGTAGGACATGACTGAGTGACTTCACTTTTCACTTTTAGTACATAGAAAGGAATATAAAAAGAATACACAATGAGTATAATATAATTGCTTTTTCCCTGCAATTTGTCTATGGAGGGAGTTTTTTTCTCCCTGTGAAAACTTACCTGGAAACAACTAAGAGAACAAATATAGTTGTTTTATAAAAGGGAAAAATAAAAGAATTGCCTGTATTCACCTAATTCAATGCAGCATTGTGCAAAAGCAACTCATAACTTGAATTATATAGTACTTTTTTCTTTTATTCAGCATTAAATGAACACTTAAATAGCAAAAAATATACATATTGTATATATGTGTATATATATATATACATACACACACATATGCATGTATAATATACATTTTATATTATATAGTTGTTTATACTACATAGTATGTATTTGCCAGTATGATGTGTGTGTGTGTGTGTGTGTGTGTGTGTGTTAGTGTGTGTGTGTGTGTGTGTATATATATATATATATACTAACATAGGGGATTCCCTGGTAGCTCAGCTGGTAAAGCATCCACCTGTAATGTAGGAGACCTGGGTTCAATCCCTGGGTTGGGAAGATCCCCGGGAGAAGGGACTGGCTACCCACTCCAGTATTCTGGCCTGGAGAATTCCATGGACTATACAGTCCATGGGGTCACAAAGAGTCAGACACGACTGAGTGACTTTCACTTTCACAGTATACTAACATAGTTTACCTATTTTTATGTACTCAATGAGGCAATATCTGTTTATACCCTTAGTACTGTTGAAACTGTTTTTACATCATGTGCACTCTTAAAATTATACCAGTTTAGATGATAAAGAATATGGTCACTTACAATGGGAAGCTAATTATCTCATATTAGTCTCTTCTCACTTGGCATTTGTTATGTTCTAGGGTACATGCCATTACCATATGAAACTTCGTGGTTCTGCAGGGTACTAATGCCTTACAGAATAATTTGCAAAAAAAAAAATCACAATGAAAATAATATAATACATCTCTTTGCCACAAACTTCACGAGTTATTCCCAAGGGAAAAAAATGTTACTTAATCAATTGTTAAATCATAATATCAAGAATCTTACTCTCCCAAATAGGAAAATATAAGTGGGGAGATTTTTATAGGCATCACTCGTAGCTCAGTCAGTAAAGAATCTACCTGCAGTGCAGGATACCCAGGTTCAATTTCTGGGTTGGGAAGATCCCATGGAGAAGGAAATGGCAACCCACTCCAGTATTCTCACCTGGAGAATCCCATGGACAGAGGAGGCTGGCAGACTATAGTCCATGGGGTCACAAGAGTCAGACATAACTTAGTGACTAAATCACCACCACCATGGATAACATGAAATGTGATGGTGAATCCATAGAATTCTGTTATGTTTCAGGCAAATGTTAAATACCTGTATTTCTCAGGATTAAAAAAAAAAAAAGTTAAATGAGTTCTTTCTGCCTAATAATTAGAGGTTGATTTGATAAGTTCAGTGAATCATTCATTTCAAATACAAGGCTACAGTTCATCAAAATACACCAGTATTTCAAAATATATGCAATTTGTGATCTCATTTTCTTTTTTTTCCTCTGTTGTAGGACCTTTATGAGTATAAAGTCCTTATATTCATCTTTAATTCCTTTTATTACAACAAATATTTTAATAATAATTTTGATTAGTCAAATAATGAAGAGTTTTTAATTTTTTTAAATTAATCAATTTATTTTAACTGGAGGATAGTTACTTTACAATATTGTGGTGGTTTTTGCCATACATCAACATGAATAAGCCACAAGTGCACATTTGTCTCCCTATCCTGAATCCCCCTCCCACCTGCCTCCCCACCACATTCCTCAGTGTTGTCCTAGAGCACCAGTTTTGAGTGCCATGCCTCAGGTATAGAACTTGCACTGGTAATCTGTTTTACATATGATAATATACATGTTTCAATGCTATTCTCTCAAATCATCCCACCCTTGCCTTCTCCCACAAAGTCCAAAAGTCTGTTCTTCACATCTGTGTCTCTCTTGCTGCCTTGCATATAGTATCATTGTTATTGTCTTTCTAAATTCCATATTTATGCATTATTGACTCGATGGATATGGGTTTGGGTGGACTCTGGGAGTTGGTGATGGACAGAGAGGCCTGGTGTGCTGCTATTCATGGGGTCACGAAAAGTCGTGGGCAGCTGAACTGAACTGAACTGATACTGTGTTGGTATTTTTCTCTTTCTGACTTACTTCACTCTGTATGATAGGCTCCAGAAATATACCATGTTCGTGGATTGGAAGAATCAATAGAGTGAAAATGAGTAACCTACCCAAAGCAATCTATATATTCAACAGAATCCCTATCAAGCTACCAATGGTATTTTTCACAGAACTACAACAAATAATTTGTATGGAAATACAAAAAACTTGAATAGCCAAAGCAATCCAGAGAAAGAAGAATGGAACTGAAGGAATCAACCTTCCTGACTTTAGACTATATTACAAAGCCACAGTCATCAAGAGAGTATGGTTCTGGCACAAAGACAGAAATATAGATCAATGGAAAAAAACAGCCCAGAGATAGATAAGTCCATGCACCTATGGACACCTTATCTTTGACAAAGGAGGCAAGAATACACAATGGAGGAAAGACAATCTCTTTAACAAGTGGTGCTAGGAAAACTAGTCAACCACATGTAAAAGAATGAAACTAGAACACTTTCTAACACCATATACAAACAAACAAACAAACAAAAAAATAGACTCAAAATGGATTAAAGATCTAAAGGTAAGATCAGTAATAATAAAACGCTTAGAGGAAATCATAGGCAGAGCACTCTCTGACATAAATTACAGCAAGATCTTCTATGACCCTCCTCCCAGAGTAACAGAAAGAAAAACAACAATGAACAAATGGAACCTAACTAAACTTGAAAGCTTTTGCATAACAAAGGAAACTGTAAGCAAGGTTAAAAGAACCTTCATAACGGGAGAAAATAATAGCAAATGAAACAACTGACAAAGAATCAATCTCCAAATATATAAGCAGCTCATGCACCTCAATACCAGAAAAATTAACAACCCAATCAAAAAGTGGGCCAAAGAACTAAACAGACATTTCTCCAATGAAGACATACAGATGGCTAACAAACACATGAAAAAATGCTCAACATCACTTATTATTAGAGAAATGCAAATCAAAACCACAATAAGGTATCATCTTACACTGGTCAGAATGGCTCCCATCAAAAAGTCTACAAACAATAAATGCTGAAGAGGGTATGGAGAAAAGGTAACCCTCTTATACTGTTGGTGGGAATGCAAACTAGTACCGTCACTATGGACACCAGTGTGGAAATTCCTTAAAAACCTGGGAATAGAACTGCCATATGACCCATCAGTCCCACTGCTGGGCATACAATCAAGGAAATCAGAATTGAAAGAGACACATATACCCCAATGTTCATTGCAGCATTGTTTACAATAGCTAGGACATGGAAGCAACCTAGATGTCCACTGGCAGATAAATGGATAAGAAAGTATGGTATATATACACAATGGAATATTACTCAGCTATAAAGACACATTTGAGTCAGTTCTAACGAGGTGGATGAAACTGGAGCCTATTATACAGAGTGCAGTAAGTCAGAAAGAGAAACACCAATACAGTATATTAATACATATATATGGAATTTAAAAAGACAGTAACAACTATCCTATATGCAAGGCAGCAAAAGAGTTTTTGCTTTAATAATACACACTGTGATATCATGGGCTTCCCTTATTATTCAGATGGTAAAGAATCTGCCTGCAATGTGGGAAACCTGGGTTTGATCCTTGATACTTTGGTATAAAATCAAGTTCTTATATTTTTACAGGTCTTATCTTCCATTTTTAAAGGCCACTATAATTCTATACCGCTCCTGTGATATGTGGTGTCTATGTAATGTATGAATTTACCCTATATAAAATAATTTTAAAATCCACTATGAAAAAATTGGCTTCACCTACAGTATGTATGAGAGTAAGTCACTGTTACACTGTAACAAATTAGTATGATGTGAAATAGCGTTTCATGAGAATGTGTTTGTCGAACTAAGAAAAGCATTCATTATATATTTTCCATTTTATTAAATAACTCTAGGTGCTTTAAATATATCAAGTTGCTTAATTTTCACAACAATCTCATGAGATTTGTACTACTATTTATATTTTATAAGTGAGCAACTTGTTTCGTATTGACTAAAGTAATGTATTATAATTTAGATTTAAATGGGATTAGAAGGTCAATAGTATCAGTCAAGTCAGAAAATAAATACATCAAGTAAGTCCAACTTGCCCCTTTACTTGAATATATATCTGGATAACATCAAAGGTAACATATTTTATATGAATTAACTCTACTTATTTTTTTTCAGTGGCTTGTTTCAACTACACTCTTTCATTTTCTGAATGTCCTACAAGACTATTTTTCCACAATAATAGTATTTATAATATTACTAAAATTGATAAATACTTAAATTATCTTACTAAAATATATATTACATAAGAAAACATAAAGTGTTATAAAGCATTTACTTTTTCAAATAGTTGGTCTTTCACTTTATTTTCCTCAAATTCTAGGAAATGGATAAATTCTAGGAAATGAACCATAGAATCTACCAAAAATATGTCACTATGACAAAGTCCATAGACTCCATAAGTCAGACTCAATTGATTTGCATAATAATATTAATTTGTGTGTGTTTCAAACAGATAGCCAGGTTTTGTGATTTCTTTCTATAGTGATTTTGGCAGGACTCAAAACAGAAGCAGCCTCTCTCCTTGTCTTGTAATTCAATGTGCTCAACAGAATGATTATTCCAGTGTACTATACCTTCTTACCATGGGACATGAAAAGAGACTGAAAAGAAATAAGCTAAAGAGAGCATATTTCTGGACATTAGAAAGAGGAAGGCGGCTGGGGTGGGTTCTGTCCTAGATGCTGCAGGTCCTCCCCAAGGAAGCAATAGACTCTCAGAGCTTAGGGAGGGCTGTGAGCTGCTTCTAGGAAAGAACACCCAGCTCTTAGAGAATGCTGGCTTTCTCATTGACATTTCCTATGCTCCAAATGTAGAATGGGAAGACCAAATACACAGAAGCGTAAAGAGCCAGACAGGATGGAACAAATTGCTTTTCAACAGCACAGTCTAAGCAGGCAAAGTTGAGTGAGAGTGAAAGAGAAAAACAAGTAACTAAATTTGAATTACAGCCAGCTTGGAAGGAAAGTTTCCTGAAGGCAAAATCAAGGTAATTTACTATAATGAAGAAATAAAGGATATCCTTAGTGGAATTAGACTGAAATGAATGTCCTCCACAACTCTGAGGAACAGATATATCTAGGCTATCTCAGACAAAAAGTTTTACTGTACTGTTAAATGGGGATAGAAATTGGAATTAAAATGGCAACACCTTTAATGACTAGACTTTCTCCCCTGTGCCTTACTCCTTTTGTTTCATTCTCCTTCTTATACCAAGTATCTTTTTCTCTTTTCTCAAGGCTTCTTTTTTCTTCTGATCCATATCTCTTCCCACACCAGTTCCAGAATATTTTCTAAGAAAATAAACTTCATACTTTTGCTCCTAAGTATAACTCACAAGATTCCTGCAGTTCTCAATTCAAATTACTTAAAAATAGATTTTGCTTAATTCAGCTCATCTTCTTCACAAAAATCATGTCCCTATGATTCTTGATCACTAAACAACACATGAATTGGCTGGTAATGTGGTCTGTGCCCAACCCTCATCAATTTGTATTGGTTGAAGACAGAAGTAAAGAATTTACATGGTTAAAACATACATTCATTCAAGCAAGCAAGCAGCTAAGCAAATAATCAATCCTTGAACATGTATTATGAATCAGGCATGTTCTATGCACAGTCAATAAAACAGTTAGCAAAACAGATAAAACTCCCTGTGCTCACAAAACTTTTATGGGAAACAAAATATAACCATATTTAATAAGTTAAATACATTGACTATTACACGGTATGAGCGGCAGAGAAAAATAAAGCACTGACAGGTAATAAAGAAGAGGTATTCTGGTTTTACATAGAGTGGACAAGGAGATATTTATTGAAAAGGTAACATGTGAGTTAATACTTGAATTAAGTCAACAAGCCATAAAAACATCAGGTCAAAAAGATTTCCAAGAAGAGGAAATAGTAAGCATATAAGAACTCAGGTGAAGTATGCTTGAAAATGTTCAAGGAATAGTAATACAATTGTGTCTGGAATGGAATGATTCTGAGAATTTTAATCAAAGTGATATAAGCAAGACACTGGAGGTTTTTGATCTAAGAAATAACACAAGTGTTTTTTTTTTTTTTTTTTTTTAATTACTAGATACTGTGTTGTGAGCAAAATGTAGCAGTTTGGGGCAAAGCAGAAAGATGAATTAAGAATTTTTGCTGCTGCTCTTTTGTAATAATATAATTAAGAGATGATAGTGATGAGGACCAGATCAATGAGACAAGGACAAACCTATTTTACAGATAGAAATTTTGCATATAGAATTGATAAGATTTTCTAAAGGATGGTACATGATGTATGGATGAAAGAGTGAGCAGTCAAGGATTTCCCCAAGGCGGGTTTTGACCTATGCATTAGGTAGGAGAGAGTAGCCAAAAACTGAAGTGGAAAAAGACTGGGAAAGCAGCTTTAAAGGAAAAATCACTAGAAGCTCAGTTTTGGTCAGAGTTTGCTTCAGATATCCAAGCAGGGATGTCTAACAGGTAATGGAATATAGACTTCAAGTAATAGGTCTGAGCAGAAAAAAAAAAGAAAACTATTATAGTGATTACTGTGTAGACTGGGTTTAAAATTACGTGACTGAAAGAGAGCATCAAAAAAAGGCATACAGAGTAAAGAAAAAGTGTCCAAGTACTACATTCTGGAGCTTTCTGAGCAGAGAGGATAGGATGGTGAAGTCCCATTTAGGAAATAATGAGGACATGGTTATGTCACATGGGTGACATAACGCATGACATTAGAGAAATAGTTTATTGACCTTCTTTTTCTATTTTTTAAGGATTTTGCATAAATCCTTTCTGGATCACCACTTACCTCAAGAAAATAATCTGGGGATAGAGTTTATTAAGAACTAATCTAATATATCTGCCCAATGTCCTATTCAGCTAACATGTAATATTTCATTATCTTTTTTACCCAAATGACTCATCTCCAGGCATCATTTATCTGACTCTTAATAATACCTATCGGAATTTCATCTACCAGTTCTCATTCTTCCTGAAAGGTTGTTGACAAGTCACCTCTCTGAGTCTGTTTTATCTTTCATCCCCACAGTACTCATCATTACTACAACATCCTTTCTAATTATCCTCAATTGTTTCATGAGCAGGACTTGCTGATTTGCCCTTATCTTCATGACAAGTAATTCATTCAAATAACTACACTTCTCTATCATCTTTTTTTTTAAATCACTGTCCCCATTTCTCCTTTTTCATCCTCAAGAAATGGGGAAGCAGTCATGATTTCCTGAGAAACTTCCCTCCTCCTCTGTTTGCTTCTATTTCTTCCCTTCTAATAGATTCCTCCACACTCCCTTCTCATATCTTCATGCCTGTTGATCTTCACATCTGAACTTGCCAGTTGCTTGTGTAAGCAGCTGAATAAACTGCTCACCTGCAGGTTATGTGTTACACCATGCTGCTTTAATTCTATTCCAATCTCTATCCTCTCTCAAAACAGAAAATGTTCCCAATAGTAGTTCCATTTGCTACAACTTCAGGCTGTAACTTCCATTAGCTCACAATGTGTGTAAGTCCTGACTTTCATGCATGAATTCCCTGAGTGTTATTTTAATTTCTGAAATACTTAGGCTATTTTGAAAGGTAAATAAAGAAATCTTATAAATCAGAGGAAATGCATATCCTAAATCTTTGTCACAGGCAAATTTTAATTTGCATGGTTTTAGATAATGCTTTGGTTCCATCTAATTACTTAATATTTCCATCATAGACCACAGAATGTCAACATAAATATTTCCTGAATATTTTTCCAGGAAGCAGAGCATATTATATTCTAGAATACAGAAATTAACATTTGCGATAATGGCTTTAATAATATACTAAGCCCTTAAGATTTTTTTCACAAAGATTGTTTTTGCATCTGCTTCACTAAATATTGAATTATAAATGGAAATTTCAAAGCAGGATTTTCCAGGTTGTGCTTTTGAGACAATAGTTTTGCAAAATACTCTTGCAGTAAATGTGGGCAGATTACATGGTCAAATAAGCTTGAGAAACACATTCTCTTTTCAGAAAATGAAATTGTCCATTGCACATAACAACTTAAGGACTGTCAAGGGTTATGCTAGAGAAACCTAGTTAACAAGGTTTAGCCCATGTTCCCAGCCTATATGACTACAGAAAGCAATTTAAAATAAATCATTACCTATCAGCATCCTCTAGGATGTGCAGGGCCATCTCTACCACTTACTAGTCAAAGTAAAGTAGCAAATAGCTATCTAAACTGTGCTTTATTTGTATGATTTTTGTGAGTTTTGAAGTATGATAGCACCATGACTGGCACATTCTATGTATCCAACACAGTTTAGTCACTGTTATCATTCTGTGAGGTAAAAATGCCTCTTGGAATCTTTAAAACTAGAATATCATCTAAATAAGAAAAAGTCTCAGTTCTGATTTTAATTCTTATACATTAAAATAATATTTTCACTTATTTTGGGCTTCCCTGGTGGCTCAGACGGTAAAGAATCTGCTTGCAATATGGGAGACCTCGGTTAGATCCCTGGATTGGAAAGATCCCCTGGAGAAGGCAACAGCTACCCACTTCAGTATTCTAGCCTAGAGAATTCCATGGACAGAGGAGTCTGGCAAGCTACAGTCCTTGGGGTTGCAAACAGTCAGACATGACTGAGCAACTTTCACTCATTCACTCACTCACGTTATGTACTTTATAAGAATAACAGGACATATTCTATTAACTGGCCAATTAGTGTTTAACAAAAAAATGAACAGTGTAAATGTAAATTATATCATATTCATTATTATTGCTGAGAAATTAGCTTTGAATTCAGACATTCATATTTTACTGGTTTTCATTAAAATGTGGCAAATATGAATATATAAAGTCACAACATTTCAATGGCCAATTTCTTTAGTAAATTTGTTTTAATAAATCATAATAATTAATAATATAATTTTAAAATTAAAGTACTTGCCTACATACATCGGGATAAACTATCCATGCCCTCAAGAAACATACTAATGTGCTAGGTGTTAAGGGGGTGTTGGGGGGTGGAGTCCAACATATAAATAGATTATCATTGAATTTCAGATGTGCAAGAATAAATGTAAAATTTCCCACAGGAGAAAGTACATGAGAAAGATGCTAAAGTAAGAATTATTTAGGTGGATAAGAAGATAAAGACTGTCCAGACAAAGGAAACAGCATTTGAAAAGCTACAGATGCATGAAACTGAATAGCAAGTATCTTCAGGAAATAAAATTTAATTTCATTTTGCTGATATTGGGGGTGTCCTCATACCTGCCTCATTTTCAGGGCCTAAGTTGGCATTTACGGGCATCAGTAGATGGTGAAGTTACAGGAGTCTTATTAAAGATTTCACTGCTTTGCAGGTATGAAAGGATATGAGTGGGGTACAGGCATGTGGAAATTGTGTTTAAGATCTAGCAATCTACCTCTGTGCCATGGACAGGAGGCAGAAATACAAGGTAGAAGCTGAAGGCTGTGCATATATGTTCAGAAGAGATAGAATTAATTACAAATACATAAATTAGATAAAATAGATAGGATTTAATTGTTGCTTGGATACAAGAGGTTTTAACAACTGTAAGATTCTCAAACCAGATTCCACATTTCCAGTTTACCTGCTCTGATGGTGGTTTTTACTTAGATGCAAGTTTTGTTCATTGGAAATGAGGTGGGAGTTGGGCAAAATGGAAAGTACATGACTGAATTCAATCATGGATCCTTGCAAATGGTTCCCTGTGTGAGTGCTTGGGTGATGGATCATGAATGAAAATTGGTGCTGGAAAAATCAGGAGTATATATTGAAATTGGCATCACTGAACTTGAATAAAATTGACCACAGAGATGGGATTAAAAAAAAAACCAAGCAAAGGGTAGAGGGTCAAAGATACAAACTGACAAACAAAAATAGAACTTAGGCTCAAATGATTTGAAAAGACATCGAGAAAAAGACCAGAAAAGGATAATGGAAGAAAATCAACAGAGAGATAATTTTGCCCATGTTATCTCATTTTTATTTAACAATAAATAATGATAACAAATAAAGCAAGTGAGGGGGAAAAAAAAGCCTCAGAGAGGTTAAATTATTTGCAGTTATCTTTTGAAGGCAATACAAGTAAGGTCTTAAGTGTAATACAGTTCCACAGTGCCAGCAATGCGATTTCTTCATATAATTTTTATTAAACAATCTCTCCACTATTCTGCATGACAATATTAAAATATGGTAATGCCATATTGATGGATAAATTTACTTTTGATAAAGTCAGTTAATCTTCCTAGGAAAATTTCATTTGCTGCCCATGACATAATTAAATCATGCCAAAAGCCAGCATGTTCATCTGCAGTGCCCAGTGGTGGATTGCTGTTTAAACACTGGATGTATATCTCAGTGTTTGGGGCTGCCACATATCACTTCAAGGCTCCCAAAGTGCCATCCATCATCATGCTCTATAAAATGAAAGGTGAACCATTTTACTGTGAAAATAACTATATAACACCACTTCAAAGCCCTAAGCCAGAGTTGAACTATGGCAATTCCTACACCTTCTTGTCAGTTCTACACTCTATAAATCAGACTCAAATCATTTCAGAAAACATCAAGTTATAATTTACACTACCTTTAGAACTTGTAGGTGGAAAATCATTTTTTTCTAATTCTTATTTTATTTTCAATAGTGTATTATGTATGACCCACCTGTTTTCTTATTTCATGATGCTATTTTTATGTTAAAGATACTAATGTTTTCTATAATAGCTTAGCTTGCCTTTATGAGGTATTTTATTTCCTTACAATCTTTTTATGTAGCCTAGTGAAAAAACATCCAAACATTTAGAGTAAATGTTTGTGTTTTTTTCAAGTTATACATATACATGTAAAAATAAATATATTTCTGTTACATTGTCTTTTGTTATAGTAACAGAAATAGTATTCTATCTCCTGTGGATGATATTGATGGGAATTAGAGAGTTTACCATCATTAACTCATGATAAGTATGAAACAAAACCTAAGACTATTTCAAAAAGAAGCCCAACAGAAAAGAAATCTGATGCCAGATTAACAAGCGTTAGCTAAATAACAAATACCCTGATCTTATTTGACACTTAATGCTATACTACAGTGCATTTGTTATTTCTAACCCACACAAATGAAACCTATGAATACTAATGTGAAAGAGGTAAATAACTGTCCTAGTCAAAGAGCGAAACATTTGTGAACATGCAAAAGAATCATAGGAAAATGAGCAGACATGGTGGCTTCAGATAATTAAGTGTTATACTTTACACACCACAATGAAGACTAAACTCATTTCATCACCAATCTGTGTCTAAGTGATTTTCTTATAGCAGGGGAGTCTGTTGAGGTCAGGAATATAGGAAGTAGGAATCTAACTCTGTAGTTTTTGTTCTTCCTAAGATAAACTTTTCTTTCTTCCTGTCTAATGGACTCCAGTTTTAAAGTGAGGTGTGTGAAGATCCAGAAAAGACCTCACCCCTTACTCCAAAGTTAAAATAATTCAGTAGACTTTAACCAGGTATAATCCACTCAAAGATTCAAGGTTGGGCAAGTGAACAAGGTGAAAGCATTGTATCCCAGGAACTTCTCAGTGAATGCAGAAAGAAGGAAAAAAAACAAAAAAAAACATATACTTTGGAAACAAGTGGCACCCGTTAATCCAAGTTCAGTTATCCCCACCTTTGAGCTTTTGAACTCTGGAGTCAATAAATTCACATTAAAACTCAAGTCGATGCAAGTGAGTGAAAGTTGCTTAATTGTGTTCGACTCTTTGCAATCCCATGGACTATTTAGTCCATGGAATTCTCCAGGCTAGAATACTGAAGTGGGTAGCCTTTCCCTTCTCCAGAGGATCTTCCCATCCCAGGGATGGAATGAAGGTCTCCCACATCGCAGGCAGATTCTTTACCAGCTGAGCCACAGTTCCAAGTAGTACATTATCTTTCTTGCAAACAGCAGCATCTGAACTGACTTATAGGTCTACTCTTTCTAATCATGATTTTTCCAAGTTAAAGATGCATGTGATAGAGAACAGACTGAAGGAGAGGTTGGTAAATTAGAGTGATACCTTGAACAGGTAACTAGAATCTAGGAGGAGGATGAAAAATGTATAGTGGAAATTTTTTTTCTGGTAAGCTGAAAGAGCTTTACCTAAGAAAATGCAGTTACATAATATGCTTTCTTAGAAGGCCAAGGACTAACTGTTAGCTTTTACTTCAGTGATAATTATTAATCTTAGCCAGTTCAGTTATTGCCATTAGTCTCCTGAAACATATAAATTAATAAATAAAAGTACTTATCGATGGCTTATGCAATCAAATTATAAACATATTAATACATACACAAAATATATATTATTCTCTTTTTTGGAAACAATTAGTGGCTTAATCCCACATAAGTACTTCAACAACAGGTTTTAATACATTTGTGTTAATGTAAATTCCATTATCCTTGGATGTTAAAGATATGACTGCATTGTTATAAATGCTAGCTTCATTGAAACTTGTTGTATACCAAACACATTTAACCTGGATCTAATCATTTCATTGGCAAATATGTATACAGTTACCCCTCAGTATCCACGGTTGTAAGCCCCTGCACATGCTCAGAACAATCAGCTCTCCGTGTCCTTAGCTTCCTTCATCTGTGGACTGTGATCACCAGCCAAACATGAAATTGAATGGATAAAGTATTTAATTGTAAATCTTTTACATAAATCCATTCAGATATTTGCAACACTACAAATAACTGTTTAATATTTTGAAAATCTGAAAATCAAAATCCTCATTTCTATTTCCATTTTGTTCTCAGTAGTTAAAAAATAATGTTTACTTATAAACTTATATGTTCCAGTAGCACATAATTGAACTACAAGAATAAGTCAAATGAGGTTTTTGGAGTCAAAATTGAAACTTTTAATAATGTAGTAACACCAGGACACTCATTTCAAACATAGCAGTTTCAATGGGACATTTAAAAAATGTTAATTGCACAGTAATATTTTGCTCAATATGCTATGCTAATAGGCTTAGTTTTTCACCTGTCTTTGTTATTGTCCCATGTTACCTGTCCAATACGATTGAAATGTGGCTGTTCAAATTTAATTTAAGAAAATAAATACAACCCAGTTTAACTAGCCACATTTTAGATGCTTAATAGGTTCATTTTTCTAGCGGCTATTGTATTACATAGCACAATATAGAATGGAAATATATAGGCAGAAATATAGAATGTTTCCACCATTACAGAAAGATGACTGGCAATGCTATACTAGTTATTTGTGTTTGAAAAACAATTCTCTATATTTTTGCTTCCCATTCTTTCATTCATGCAAGAAAAATTAAGATTCTATGAATTCTAGAAAATGAATTTAGTAACGAACCAAACAAAATTCTGCATTCAAATACTTTTCATCTAATAGATGATAAATTAAATACATAAGTGTTTTGAAGAAACTAAAACAATAAGGTGATAATAAGTGAATCAGAAAAGTATACTAGATCATCTGGTTGGTGAAGAATGAGATGACTATCTGGAGTGAAGATCTGAATGAAGGGCTGGAGAAAACTAAGGACATTTATGCACAGAATATTCCTCATGAAGAGAACAATAACTACAAAGGTGCTGAGACAGGGTATTCCTTAATATGGGTCAAGGAAGAGCAATAAGCCCATAGCGTAAGTTATATAATAAGATTAACTTTCAAACAACATCACTCCGACTGTGCTGTGGAGAACAGAACATGTGGGCATAGGCAGAAATGGATAGGGAAGCTCAAGAGCTGGCTGAATAGGGCTCTAGAAGGGAGATGGTAGTGACCTGGAACAATACAGTAGCACAGAAGTCAAAAGAAATATCAGATTTCTTAAAAATAATGCACTTTTTGCTTTAGCATCTACTCTAGTTTTGAACCACCAAGACACCGTTTGGAGACTTACATTACACTAGATCATTATTTCTGTTGAGTTATAAAGCTCCAGTATCCCCTAACATGACTAATGTCTAGTACTAGAAGACCCTGTCAACTATCACAGGCACTGGGTTATGTAAAAGTAATTTCAAAACCTATGTTCACAGTTTAACAGTTTCCAGAAAAGGATGGTTTTCTCCTGAAGTATCCTTCTAGTCACATTGATATATATCTCTTCACATCTTTTATCTTAATGAACAACTTTCTTTTGCTAATTACAAAATGGCTGCTTCCTGGTGCTCTCATTTTTTCAGATAATGGTTTCCTCAGATGGATCAATGTATATAAGATGTTACAGAAAAAGTCAAACGGACTTTTTGGCCAACCCATTATATTCTATGCTTCAGTTTTCTTCTAATTCCCTCTTTTCATAATGCACCACAATTGTTGGTAACAATAAATAAGAAATCAAACAATAAAGATACTATGAAGTGTTTCATTAATAGAACATATGAGTAGATAGTTAAGATCTTTTGAGGTTTAAATTAAATGCTCAAAAGATCTTAATTCTTTGTAATATTGGAAAATGACATAACTCAACAGCTGGAGTCCATCAATTGGCTATTTACCAATTGCTTAAAAATAAATCATAACATATGAATATTATGTGGACCACATGGTATGTATTTGTTCTTATTTTTCTATCAAATATCAGACAAATATAAGTTTATCAAAATAGTGACTTTTCTTGGTTTCCTAATGGTTTTCCTGTATTCTTCCAAACTGTCCCTTCATTTTTAGCTCTTATTTTTAATTTATATTTCCCCTCCTTTACCTGGGACTCCTATATGCATAGTTTTCAATGACAATTTTTATTTGAGATTGGCTTCAGAAGGAGGAGAGAAAAAAAAATTGGCTTATTACCTCATAATTCCCAATGGTATTCAGTACTAACCTGATTGATGCCTTTTATTTTTGGATTATATTCTTACTAATCTTGTTAGTGGGACATAAACTATGATTTATACAATGTGCTTTATATTGTTGCTGCTCAAATAACCCAAGACATAAGACAACAATAAATAACTTTTCTCTAGAATTCAACATCAAACCTCTTTCTTCTTCATTATGTTAAATTTTGTTTCTAAAATTCTTCTTTTGTCTCAAATTCAAACCCAGCCACTGTAAGTTTTTCCACTGTCACCACTTACTGTCTCCATTGAACACCGACTGTTTATCTCTTGGTCTGAGAAACAGACAGATATATATTCTCGCACCTTCTGTAGATTCTTTTCACACTGACCATTCTGTCATATGCTGCTCCCAAATTTATACTATTGGTTTGGCCAAAAAGTTCATTTGGTATTTTCTGCAAGATATTATGTAAAAACCCAAACAAAACTTTTGGCCAACTCAATATTTTGGTTTATCTTTCAAGGAATAAATATTCTCATTTTCAAACAACAGTAAAGTTGGTCTCCTTAGGAATTTAATATTTGCCTAGAAAGTCCCCACCATTCAAATATCTTTACAAGTTCCTGAATGTCAAATCTCACTGCTCTCCCTTCATTTTTTCATTACTTAATAAATATTAATTGCATTCATCTCATCTCACAGGCTAGCAAAGTAATGCTCAAAATTCTCCAAGCCAGGCTTCAACAGTATGTGAACCATGAACTTCCAGATGTTCAAGCTAGATTTAGACAAGGCAGAGGAACCAGAGATTAAATTGCCAACATCTGTTGGGTCATCAAAAAAGCAGAGAGTTCCGGAAAAACATCTACTTCTACTTTACTGACCATGCCACTGCCTTTGACTGTGTAGATCACAAAAATTTGTGGAAAATACTTCAAGAGCTGGGAATACCAGACCACTTTACCTGCCTGCTGAGAAATATGTATGCAGGTCAAGAAGCAACATTCAGAACTGGACATGGAATAACAGACTGTTTCCAAATCAGGAAAGGAGTACATCAAAGCTGTACATTGTCACTCTGCTTATTTAACTTATATGCAGAGTATATCATGAAAAATGCCAGGCAGGATGAAGCCTAAGCTGGAATCAAGATTTCAGGGAGAAATATCAATAACCTCAGATATGCAGGTGACACCACTTTTATGTCAGAAAGTGAAGAGGAACTAAAGAACCTCTTGATGAAAGTGAAAGAGGAGAGCGAAAAAGCTGACTTAAAACTCAGCATTTAAAAAACGAAGATCTTGGCATCCAGTCCCATCACTTCATGACAAATAGGTGGGGAAACAATGGAAACAGTGACAGACTTTATTTTCTTAGGTTCTAAAATCACTGTAGATGGTGACTACAGCCATGAAATTAAAGGATGTTTGCTCCTTGGAAGAAAAGTTATGACCAACCTAGCCAGCATATTAAAAAGCAGAGACATTACTTTGCTGACAAAGGTCCACCTAGTTAAACCTATGGTTTTTCCAGTGGCCATGTATGGATGTGAGAGTTGGACTATAAAGAAAGCTGAGCACTGAAGAATTGATCCTTTTGAACTCTGGTTTCGAGAAGACTCTTGAGAGTGCCTTGGACTGAAAGGAGATCCAGCCAGTCCATCCTAAAGGAGATCAGTCCTGGGTGTTCATTGGAAGGACTGATGCTGAAGCTGAAACTCCAATACTTTGGCCACCTGATGAGAAGAACTGACTCCTTGGAAGAGACACTGATGCTGGGAAAGATTGAAGGCAGGAGGAGAAGAGAATGAGAGAGGATGAGAGAGCTGTATGGCATTGCTGACTCGATGGACATGAGTTTGAGCAAACTCTAGGACTTGGTGATGGACAAGGAAGCCTGGCATGCTTATTTCACTTAGCATAATGCCTTTGAGATTTATCCAATATGTTGTATTTATCAGTAGCTCACTTTTATTCTGAACCAGTTCAATTTGCTCAGTTGCTCAGTCATGTCCAACTCTTTGCGACCCCATGGACTGCAACACACCAGGCCTACCTGTCTGTCACCAACTTCCAGAGTTTACTCAAACTTATGTCTATTAAGGCGGTGATTCCATCCAACCATTTCATCCTCTGTCATCCCCTTCTCTTCCTGCCTTCAATCTTTCCCAGCATAAGGATCTTTTCAAATGAGTCAATTCTTTGCATCAGGTGGCCAAAGTATTGGAGCTTCAGCTTCAGCATTTGTCCTTCACATGAATATTCAGGACTGATTTCCTTTAAGATGATCTGGTTGGATCTCCTTGCTGTCCAAGGGACTCTCAAGAGTCATCAAAAGGATCAATTTTTCAGTGCTCAGCTTTCTTTGTAGTTCAACTCTCACATCCATACATGACTACTGGAAAAATCATAGCTTTGACTAGATGCACTTTGTTGGAAAGATAATGTGTCTGCTTCTTAATATGCTGTCTAGGTTGATCATAACTTTTCTTCCAAGGAATAAGCATATTTTAATGGCTACAGTTACCATCTTCAGTGGTTTTGGAACCCCCCAAAGTAAACTCTGTCACTGTTTCCACCTGGTTCCATCACTTCATGGCAAATAGATGGGGAAACAGTGGAAACAGTGGCTGACTTTATTGTTCTGGGCTCCAAAATCACTGCTTATGATGATTGCAGCCATGAACAGAGATCATTCTGTCATTTTTGAGATTGCATCCAAGTACTGCATTTTGGACTCTCTTGTTGACTATGAATGACTACTCCATTTCTTCTAAGGGATTCCTGCCCACTGGAGTAGATATAATGGTCATCTGAGTTAAATTCACCCATTCCAGTCCATTTTAGCTCGCTGATTCCTAAAATGTCAATGTTCACTCCTGCCATCTCCTGTTTGACCACTTCCAATTTGCCTTGATTCATGGACCTAACATTCCAGGTTCCTATGCAATATTGCTCTTTAAAGCTTCAGACTTTGCTTCTATTATCAGTCACATCCACAACTGGGTGTTGTTTTTGCTTTGTTGTCTCTTTAGTCTTTCTGGAGTTATTTCTCCACTGATCTCCAGTAGCATGTTGGGCACCTAACGACCTGGGGATTTCATCTTTCAGTGTCCTGTATTTTTGCCTTTTCATACTCTTCATGGGGTTCTCATGGCAAGAATACTGAAGTGGTTTGCCATCCCTTCCTTCAGTGGCCCACATTTTGTCAGAACTCTCCACAATGACCCGTCCATCTTGGGTGGCCCTACATGGCATGGCTCATAGTTTCATTGAGTTAGACAAGTCTGTGGTCAGGGTGATCAGTTTGGTTAGTTTTCTGTGATTGTGATTTCAGCCTGTCTGAAGAGGCTTATGAAAGCTTCCTTATGGGAGAGTCTGACTGAGGGGTAAACTGGGTCATATTCTGATGGGCGAGGCCATGCTCAATAAATATTTAATCCAATCTTCTGTTGATGGGTGGAGCTGTGTTCCATCTCTGTTATTTACCCAGCAAGATGGTAGGTGCTGGAGCAATGGCTATGTGCCTCTGGAGCATCTTAAAAGAGATACCCCATGTCCACGGGGAAAGGAGAAGCCCCTGCAAGATGGTAGGAGGGGCAAATTCACATTTAGAATCAAACCCCATTCCTGCCAGAAATGCTCAGAGGACTCAAACAAACTTTGTCCATACCAGGACCCAGAGACCCCACAGAGACTGACACAGAACTGTGTTTGAGTGTCTCCTATGGAGGTGGGTTCAGCAGAGACTGCCGAGGGGCAGGGGCTCTGGGCGCAGCAGACTTGGGTATGCTCTTCTTGGAGGAGGTTGTCATTTACTCCACCATAGAACTGCCAGAACTTACACAGGACTGGGAAATAAACTCTTGGAGGGCACAAACAGAACCCTGTGTGCACCAGGATCCAGAAGAAAGGAGCAGTGACCCCACAAGAGACTGATCCAGATTTGCCTGGGAGTGTCCAAGAGTCACTGGCAAAGGCGTAGGTCGGCGGTAGCAAGCTGCAGGCTTGAGAGCCTTGAGTGTAGCAGCACATGCATGGGACCTTTTGAAGGAGGTTGCAATTATCTTTATTCTGAAGAGTATTCCATTATATGGATGTACTGCACATCACTTATCCATTCAACTGGTACAAGATACTTGGGTTGGGTTGAGATTTCTGGTGATTCTGACTAGAGCTGCTAGAAATGTTCTCATACAGCATTTGTCTGAATGTAAGTGTTTATTACTCAAGGTAAGGTAATTTACCAGGTGCTAGCTTGATGAATCATATTGGTTCAGTTCCTCAGTCATTCCGACTCTTTGTGACCCCATGGACTGCAGCACAACAGGCTTTCCTGTCCAGCACCATCTCTCGACACTTGCTCAAACTCATGTCCATCAAGTCAATAATGTAATCCAACTATCTCATCCTCATATGTCCCCTTCTCCTTCGGCCTTCAATCTTTCCCAACATCGGGGTCTTTTCAAATGAGTCAATCCTTTGCATCAGGTAGCTAAAATATCAGTGCTTCAGCATCAGTATTTCCAGTGAATATTCAGGACTGCTTTCCTTTAGAATTGACTGGTCTGATCTCCTTGCAGTTCAAGGGACTCTCAAGAGTCTTCTCCAACACCACAGTTCAAAAGCATCAATTCTTTGGCTCTCAGCTTTTTTCATAGTCCAGCTCTCACATCCATACATGACTACTGGAAAAACCATAGCTTTGACTAGACGGACCTTTGTTGGCAAAGTAATGTCTCTGCTTTTAAATATGTCGTCTAGGTCTGTCATAGTTTTTCTTCCAATGAGAAAGTGACTTAATTTCATGGCTGAAGTCACCATCTACAGTGACTTTGGAGCCCAAGAAAATAAAGTCTGTCATTATTTACACTATTTACATCGTTTCCCCATTTATTTGCCATGAAGTGGCAAATGGACCAGATACCATATCTTCATTTTTTGAATGCTGAGTTTTAAGGAAATTTTTCACTGTCCTCTTTCACCATCATCAAAAGGCTCTAGTTTCTCTTCGCTTTCTGCCTTAAGGGCGGTGTCATCTGCGTATCCAAGGTTATTGATATCTCTCCTGGCAATCTTGATTCCAGCTTGTCCTTCATCTATCCCAGCATTTCACATATAGAAAGTATTTAAGTTTATAAAAAATAATGAGGTCTTTCAGTGCCCTCACAGAAACATACAGTGCTCTTATTGCTGTACATCCTCACCAGTATTATGTATGGTTAGATATATTTTAAAAAGGCGTTCTCATGAGTATGTAGTGGTGTCACACATGGCTTTAATTAATTTCCTTAATGGCTAATGATACTGAATATCTTTTCAGGGAATTGTTTATTATGTTTATATTCTTTTCGTTACAGAGTCTGAAGTTTTTCAGCTATTTGTTAAAAAATGAATTTTTATTTTATTATCAAGATCTTCTAGAACTAACACCCCCAAAAGATGTATTTTTCATCATAGGTGACTGGAATGAAAATGTATGAAGTCAAGAGATGCTTGGAGTAACAGGCAAGTTTAGCCCTGAAGTACAAAATTATACCCACAGGCATTTGAATAGATATAAAGTTATATATAATACACACAGAACTATATAAAAAAGATTTTAATGACCCAGATAACCATGTTGGTGTCTCGAGCAAGACATCCTGGAGTGTGAAGTCAAATGGGCCTTAGGAAGCATCAATAAAAACAAAGCCAGTGGACGTGACAGAATTCCAATTGAGCTATTTCAAATCCTAAAAGATGATGCTGTGAAAATGCTGCACTCAATACGCAAATTTGGAAAACTCAGCAGTGGCCACAGGACTTGAAAAAGTCCATTTTCATTCCAATCCCAAAGAAGGGCAATGCCAAAGAACACAACCACACAATTGCACTTATTTCACATATAAGCAAGATCATGCTCAAAATCCTTCAAGCTAGGCGTCAACATTACATGAACTGTGAAATCCCAGATGTACAAACTGGATTTAGAAAAGGCAAAGGAACCAGAAATCAAATTCAAAACATCTGTTTTTCTCTAGAAAAAGCTAGAGAATCCAGAAAGAAAAAAAAAAAAATTCTTCTGCTTCATTGACAATGGTAAAGCCTTTGACTGTGTGGATCACAACAAACTGTGGAAAATTCTTAAAGAGATGGGAATACCAGATCACCTTAGCTGCCTCCTGAAAAACCTGCATGCGGGTCAAGAAGCAAAAGTTAGAACTGGACATGGAACAATGGACTGATTCCAAATTAGGAAAGGAGTACGTTAAGGCTGTATATTGTCACTGTGCTTATTTAACTTATATGCAGTGTACATCATGTGAAATACTAGGCTGGATTTATCACAAACTGGAATTAAGATTGCTGAGAGAAATATAAATAACCTCAGATATGCAGATGACATCACCCTTATGGCAGAAAGCGACGAGGAACTAAAGAGCACCTTGATGAAGGTAAAAGAGGAGAGTGAAAAAACTTGCTTAAAACTCAGCATTCAAAAAATGAAGATCATGGAATCTAGTCCTAACACTTCATGGCAAATAGATGGGGAAACAATGGAAACAATGACAGGCTTTATTTTCTTGGGCTCCAAAATCACTGTAGATGGTTACTATAGCCATGACATTAAGGAATGCTTGCTCTTTGGAAGAAAAGCTATCACAAACCTAGGCAGTGTATTTAAAAGCAGAGACATTACTTTGCCAACAAAGGTCCATAGAGTCAAAGCTATGGTTTTTCCAATTGTCATGTATGGTTGAGAGAGTTGGAGCATAAAAAAAGCTGAGCACATAAGAATTGATGATTTTGAACTGTGGTGTTGGAGAAGACTCTTGAAAGTCCCTTGGACTGCAAGGAGATCAAACCTGCCAATCCTAAAGGAAAATTGGACCTGAATATTCATTGGAAATAGTGATGCTGAAGCTGATGTGCCAATATTTTGGTCACCTGATGCAAAGGATTGACTCATTGTAAAAGACCGTGATGCTAGTAAAGATTGAAGGCAGGAGGAGAAGGGGACGACAGAGGATGAGATGGTTGGATGGCATCACTGGCTCAATGGCCATCGGTTTGAGCAAGTTCTGGGAGATGGTGAAGGACAGGGAAGTCTGGTGTGCTGCAGTCTATGGGGGTCACAAAAAGTTGGACACAACTGAAAGACTGAACAATGACAACAGTTTATTTCCTATTGTGAAATGCTGGGAGTTCTTTATATATCGCATCTTTTTTAGATATGTGACTTGCAAATAATTTTGCTTTTTCTTTTTTACAATGATCAGGGAACAACAGATTATTTAGATTATAAACTTTTATTTTCATTTGCAGTTTTGACTTACTAAATCACAATATCTAGATGTTACACTCAAGAATCTGCACTTAAAAAATAAAATACAAGTCTTCATTTGATTCTCAGCCTAGCTTAAGATCCTCTGTTCATGAGTAAGGTCAGCAAGTAATGAACCAAGGAATTTTTTCAAAATAGTGCTACCTAATAAACTGTAGCAATAAACTCTCTGCTGATAATTGAAATAGCTATCATTCTTCATATCTCTGAAAAAATTACATGTTAGATACATTGTTTCCACTGCACTCTTAATACTAATACACCAAATTCAATGTTTAGTCTGAATTCATTTTCATCTAGCAAACTGCTGCTCTGTTTACATCTTTTATTTTTATTAAGTTCTTAAAATTCATATTATGAGGAAAAGGAAGAAAAAAGAGTGGTTTGATAGGTAGAGAGAGGAAGAGAGGGAAAAGGAGAGTATTGAGAGATGGTAGAAAGGAAAAAGAAGAATGAGGAGAGAGGAATAAAATATAAAAATATAGTTTATGAGCTTCTTTGATTCTTTATATGTTTGTATGGCCCACAGCTGTTGTATCATGGCACTGAGTGGCTAAATGGAGAAGGAAATGGCAACCCACTCAGTATTTTTGCCTGGAGAATCCCAGGAACAGAGGAGCCTGGTGGGCTGCTGTCCATGGGGTCGCACAGAGTCGGACACGACTGAAGCGTGTTGGCATGCATGCATGCATTGGAGAAGGAAATTGCACCCCACTCCAGTATTCTTGCCTGTAGAATCCCAGGAACAGAGGAGCCTGGCAGGCTGCCGTCTGTGGGGTCACACAAAGTCAGACACGACTGAAGTGACTTAGCAGCAGCAGCAGCAGCAGAGAGGCTAAAATCTGGAGTGGGATAGACATGAATAACAGTCTGATCCATTTTTTGCTAATTTAACCAGCCTGAATCAGAAGGATAATGAGGTAGTAAAATTCTGTTTATAAGGATAAACTGAGCAAAGGAAGAATAAATTTTATTGTATTTATTTATCCCTTCAAAAAAAAAAAAAACCAGTTCTATGAAATTGAATTTTCTAGTAGATAATGTTCTTCACTATGCATCTGGCACTGTTTAAGTATTATTCACACACTATTCAATTTAGCTTTTCTAATTATCTTGTAACCTAGTCAGTCTCACTGCATTCAGTTGTAAGACAGGTAAACTGAGATATATATAGTAACATCCCGAGATCATATCATTAGTACTAGAACACTGAGAATTGATTCCAGTTTTCTCTTTACATCCAAGGCAGTGTACTTAACCATTCACTCTGTTTGCCTCTGTTATGTATATGTTTTGCCTTTAGGGTAAACATATACCTCTGTTTTTAATACTCTGCAATTTTAAGGACGCCTCCATACATAATTTGAAAATAAGGAAACAGTGTTCTCTAACAAAAATATGTAAAGAATCAGAACAAAATTGTGTGAAAAAAAGAAAAACCAGTTTACTTGTCAACAGGAATGGATATATAGACTAACTCAAGGACACATCTAAATTTAAAATTATTTTGATCAGGAATGTACTTGGACAATCATGGGATAATAAAAAAATAAAACATATAATTTTCCTTTCATTGCATAGAACAGTGAATAAACACTAAACAAAAGAGAAAAAATTCAGACAAAAACCTCTAACTGTAACTAACAAATACATATATCTGGCTATTTTCAAAATAGATTTCTCAATTCTGAAATTATTTTATTTGCAAGGTATTTAAGCTGTGCCACAGTGATTGAAAAATAATCGTTATAATTCGCATTGTGCCAGACCGTAATCTGGCTAAATATCTGCATTATCATTATCAATATTTAATGGTATATAATGGAATATTTTTAATTTCTGAGTACTTGACAATATAAAAGTATTTTAAAAAGTTGTCTAAACACCTTGAAAGATGTTTTAAAATGTAAATTTTCACATGAAAAAAGGAAATGTATGCTGACAATGTAGAAAAAAAGAAATATACTTTCCAAATACCTGAATTTCTTCATTATTGAGTTAAATAGGATGAATTCAACAGCTGAAGAGGATGAGTAATGTACTAGTTTTTATGTTTATTTTTTTTAAAGCAGGAATGGGTTGCAATTTGTAAGAAGGAAATATAATCAATTGGTGAGGTAATGATTATGTTAGATAAATTTGTCTATTAAAATGTAGGTCACTAAATCAATAATTATTCTAAAGTATATACTAAAGTCTTGTTTTAGAAATGAAAGGAAATATTGAAAACTAATGAAGCAGTAAAGGATAGATCTATGTAGATATGAAGAAATAAGAATGAGACTAACACTTAATTTTCTGTGTCATAGAGAAAAACATGAATAGTGATATTGTCTCATCTGAGAGTCACTTAAAGTCTTGATCCAAAAAAACAGGAATATATATGCATAAATGTATAAGAACAAAAGAATGCCTAGGAAATATAACCAGAAAAAAAAATGGTATAAATAAATCAAAAGTATAATACTTTAAAAAATAAAACTATCTTGGCAAATATCAAAATTGTATGAATAAACCTGTTTTCTTAATTTTATCTAGGAAATGTAAAAATATAACAGAAGTATTTAGTAGTATTTCTTAAATATCTGGCACACAGTTCTAATAAATAATAGTATTATTGATTCTGTGTATATGTTTATGCCAGATGGAGCAATCATATACAGATATATAGATCATGCTGGGCTATAAGGATTGTAAACAAACACACTTTTGATAGTGTTTATCTGAGTTTCATTAACTCTAAGTAAAAAGTGCTTAAACTCACAAAAACTCCAGCTTCTATGTCTCTCTGTCCCACACATCCCAGTGTTTACCCAAAGATAAACAAAATGAATATTATGATAACCATTTAGTAGCCAGCAATTGTTTGCAAAGCCCACAGATACAGGAAACATTTGGTGTCAGAATAATTGCCCTGGTTGGGTGGATTTCCTTTCCAGGTGATTGAGCAGAACATTAGCACTTAGTAGAACAAACAAGAATAAATGCTATTTTCATTCTCTCAAGAGGAGGTGCAGGCCTCTTAAATTCAGTATCAGATTTGTTAATAATTATTGTTATTGGTCCTACAGATTGTAAATTAATGACAAAAGGAATATATCTGAAGTCTGATTTTTTTTTTTTTTCATTCCTGAAAGGGCACTTTGAAGATACTGTGGAATCTCAAATAAGAAAAATTGTTGCATGTCAGGCAGTATGCTGATTTGCTCTTAGCAGGCTTAGGAAAAATGTTGGGTATGCAAGGATAATCAGACACAGAAGATATGTAAGTTAATTCAGCCAAGAATATAAATAACCTTAGACATTGTTTTCCTGCAAATAATCTGCCAGTCCATTTCATTGTATTCTTCCTCTGGATGGTGCCTCTCATTCTTCCTTGGTATCAGATGGAACATTATTCAGGAGACTTAATTATATGTAACTCTGTCCTACACCACTAAATTTTGCAAGCATATACAGCATCTACCTCTGAAAGTAACTGTGATAGTACTAACAGCAACCACCAAAGTTGAAAGAAACCTATGTTTCTTATACTTAACCATTATTTAACCATTATTTTGGCTAATCATAGTAAATTTAAAATATCCCCATCTTGCAGTAGAGGAAATTGTGACTCACAGAAGTTGAATCCTATCCTATTTGATAGTAGAAATGTAGCTCCCATGATTTTGAACTTAAATTTGAGTTGCTGTTGTAGCTGAAAAGGTTACTCATACCTGAACTGCATAATACTGATATATTTACAGGTCACACTAACCAGTACAGTTCTAAGAAAAGAGAACTCCTATATGTTTTAAAGAGCTATCCTTGCTAAAGATTTAATAAGACTTATTTTGACTGGCAGGTGAGTTTTGAAGAGTAAATCTTTTCTGCAAACCTCAGTAAAAAATTCTGAATTGAAAAATGCTTAAATTCATAATTTTATATCAGTCATAACTGCTAAGAATTACTGTCCTTAGAAGAGCCAAATAATAAGACCCATAAGCCATTATTATTTAAAAAATATAAACAGCTCATACAACTCAACATCAAAAAAAAAAAGAAAAGAAAGAAACTGGCATTAGATTTGAATAGACATTTTTCCAAAGGAGAAATACAGATGATAAGCAGGTATATGAAAGAATGCTTGACCTTGCTAATCAGTGAAATGCAAATCATAACCACAGTGAAATGACAGGCACATCTTTCAAAATAGCTATTATCAAAGATTTATAAATAACAAATCTTGTGGAGGGTGTGAAGCAAAAGAAACCCTCTTAGACTATTGGTGAGAATGTAAATTCACATAGCCACCATGGAAAACTGTATGAAAATTTTCCAAAATCCTGATAATAGAACTACCATAACACCTAGCAATTGTATCCTTGGGTATACGGCCAAAGAAAATATAAACACCAACTTGAACAGAAACATGGACCCCAAGGTCCATAGCAGCATTACTTACAATAGTCAAGATAATAAAGCAACCTAAGTGTCCATCAACAATGAATGGTAAAAAAAAGACGTGGTATGTACATACAATGTAGTTATACTCAGCCATAAATAAGAATGAAGTTCTGCCATTTGTAACAACATGGATGGACCTAGAGGATATTACGTCTAGTGAAATAAGTCAGGCAGAGAAAAATAAATATGGCATTTTAACACATAGGTAGAATCTAAGAATTTGAAAAATAATAGATACGTGTATGTGTATAACTGAATCACATTGTTGTACACCAGAAACTAATACAACATTGTTAATCAGCTGTACTCAATGCAAAACAAAAGTTAAAAAAATTCCGTACAGCACAGAGAAATATAAGCATTACTCTGTAATAAGTTTAAATGGAGTATAATCCATAAAAATATTGAATTACTACATTATACACATGAAGCTAATGTTGTAAATAGACTACACTTCAATATATAAAAAGAGAAATGGCAATGCATCATTAACTAAAACATTTTTAAAAAATCTTAGTCATTGCAATTTTATGTGCACTGATGTGTACTCAGTTCAGTTGCTCAGTCGTGTCCAACTCTTTGTGGCCCCATGAATCACAGCACGCCAGGCCTCCCTGTCCATCACCAACTCATGGAGTCTACCCAAACGCATGTCCATCAAGTCGGTGATGCCATCCAGCCATCTCATCCTCTGTTGTCCCCTTCTCCTCCCACCCCTAATCCTTCCCAGCACTAGGGTCTTTTCCAATGAGTCAACTCTTCGCATGAGGTGGCCAAAGTACTGGAGTTTCAGCTTCAAATCAGTCCTTCCAATGAACACCCAGGACTGATCTCCTTTAGGATGGACTGGTTGGATCTTCTTGCAGTCCATTGGACTCTCAAGAGTCTTCTCCAACACCACAGTTCAAAAGCATCAATTTTTCGGCACTCAGCTTTCTTCACTGTCTAACCCTCACATCCATACATGGCCACTGGAAAAACCACAGCCTTGACTGGACAGACCTTTGTTGGCAAAGTAATGTCTCTGCTTTTTAATATGCTGTCTAGTTTGGTCATAACTTTCCTTCCAAGGAGTAAGCATCTTTTAATTTCATGGCTGCAGTCACCATCTGCAATGATTTTGGAGCCCCCCAAAATAAAGTCTGACACTTTTTCCACAGTTTCACAGGGAACAACAGAGGATGAGATGGTTGGATGGCATCACCGACTCAATGTACATGGGTTTGGGTGGACTCCATGAGTTGGTGATGAACAGGGAGGCCTGCCGTGCTGCGGTTCATGGGGTTCACAAAGAGTCGGACATGACTGAGCGACTGAACTAAACTGAGTACAGAATACTAGAAATATAAACTTAAGCTTGTGATAATCTATAGGCAACATCCCAAACTTTGTATCTTTATATGTGACTACTTATTAGATGTAAATATAGCAAATAAATCCAATTATATTTTAATATTTTATAATTAAAATGCAATAGGCAAACACATAAAAGCATAATGACTCAATATTATGACAAACTGTCTCAGTTTAATCCTGTTACATCATTCAAATAAACCCAACAAATAGTAAAATTCTAAGACAAATATCTGTTTAAAATAATGGAACCAACTCACATTTCTGCTTTTGTTTGGCAATATGTTTGACTTTATACATTTCAATTTTAGTGACTTTTTCAGTGAATTCTATAGTGTGAAGTACATGAAACTTTGAATTTTAGCACTTCTTTTAAATGTAGAGTACACGTTTCAGTGGTATGATTCAGTAACCTGGATGTCATATTTTTCTTGATTTACGTATTTGTCTGAAAGTAATTACATGGCCTCATATATTTTCCTCTAAACAGAATGTAGCTTCCTAATCTCAGTCAGCAAATCAAGTAACTGGTTAGAGAGTTATTTATACTGACCTCTATTTTTTATAATAGTTGATGCAAAGACAACAGCATTTCTGAGTCAGGATAAATCTATGTATACAAATATTTTTGTTTCCTGTTATTTAGCCATCAGTTATACAGGATTATGCAACCAAGATGTGAAGCAAGTGTAATCCCAAAGCTTGTGGCTTAGGTTTCCATTACAATAAAAGTCAAAGAGCCTGAAAATCCTGTGGACTGACATATGTTGTGGGAGTGTCCAAAGAAAAAGAAGGAAAAGGATGATAGAATATTTGAAAAAAAATGGCTAAAAATTTCCCAAGTTTGATAAAATACATAAATATAAATATCCAAGTAGTTTAATCAACTCCAAGTAAGATGAACTAAGAGACCTGCACTGAAACATTCTCAAACTTTCAAAAGTCAAGGAAGAAGACAGTCTTGAGAGCATCAAGATAAATGTGATCACACAGAAGTGACCCTTAATAATATCACCATAAGATTTCTTCCTCATCAGAAAGTTTGGAGGCCAGAAAGCAGTGGGCAAGTACTTTCAAAGGTCCAAAAGAAAACAATAACAAACAAACAAACAAACAAAAAATTGTCAGAGAAACCTCTTTCTAGCAAAACTGTCCTCCAAAAGTGAACGAGATATTAAGACATTCCCAGATAAACAGAAGCATAGATTTGGATTACACAGTAAGAATTATCTAAGGGAGTCCTCCAGGTTGAAATAAAAGGCTACGAGATAGTAATTTAAAGTCATATGAAGAAACAAATATTTATATGAAAGTGAATACTATAGGCAAAAACGAATGCTATTTTTATTTTAACAGTTTCTAACTCTACATTTTGCTTTCTACGTGATTTAAAAGAATGACACATTTAAAAATAGTATAGTCTGAAACCTAATATTTTTGTAACATTGATTTTAACACCACAATGTGTTTTCTACATAATTTCAGAGACTAGAAAGAATTTTTCAGCCATGGTTTTGGAGCATAAAGTATATAAAATGTAGCTTTGTGATATCAACACTAAGGGCACTGATAGACCTGTAAAAGAACAGAGATTTTTATACTGATGAAGTTAAGCTGGTATGTGAAAGTGAAAGTCATTCAGTCGTGTCCGACTCTTTGCAACCCCAAGGACTGTATACTCCATGGAATTCTCCAGGCCAGAATACTGGAGTGGGTAGCCTTTCCCTTCTCCAGGGATCTCCCAACCCAGGGATCAAATCTGGGTCTCCCTCATTGCAGGAGGATTCTTTACCAGCTGAGCCACAAGGGAAGCCCAATTACAAGCTGGTATAAATTCACATTATAACCACTGAATATAGAATGTAATCTCCATTGTAACCATAACAAATAAAGCTACAGAATTTATGAAAAAAGGAAATTAGAAAGAAATCTAAATATTCTACTACAAAAATCAAATACAAAAGAATGGAGTAATTCAAAAATAAGAGACAAAACAAACTATAAAAATAAAGAACAAAGAGAAAAACAACAGGAGTCACACCTTATCAGTGATTGTGTTAAATGTAAACATATTCAACTCTCCAATCAAAATAAAGGGACTGGCAGATGGGGGTAAAATGATATAATAAAACCATATGCTGTCTGCCAAACACTCAAATTGGGTCCAGACACAAACAGGTCAAAAGTGAAAGAATAGAGGTATTCCACACCAATAATAACAAAAAGACAACAGAGGTAGCTATACTAATATCAGTCAAAAGAGACTTTAAAAAGGTTATCAGAGGCAAAGAAATAAATTACCTCTTAATAGAAGGCTCAATAAAGCAAGAAGAATATAACAATTATAAACATTTACTACCTAATAACAGACCATTAAAATATATGAAGCAAAAATTAACAGAATTGAGGAGTGAAATAATTCTATAGTAACAGTTGTAAACTTTAATAGTCCACTTCCAGTAATGGATAGAACAACCAGATAAAAGATAAATAAAGAAATACAAGACTAGAATAATGTGATAAATCAACTAAATCTCACAGTCATATACAAAACACTATAAACCAAAACAAAATACAAATTTCTAAAGTGCACATAGAATATTTTCCAGATTATATCATATGTTATGCCAAAAATTGTCTCAATTGAGTAAAAAGATAGACACAATAAAAATATCAAGTAAATTCACAATATGGATGAAGCTTGAGGACAATATGCTAAATGAAATAAGCTACTCACAAAAAGTGCAACACTTTATGGTTCCACTTACAGGAGGTATGTAGAATAATCAAAATCATAGAAACAGAAAATAGAATGGTGGCTACCAGAGCCTGCGGGGAAGGGAGAAAAAGGAGCTATGGTTTAATAGGTGTAAAGTTGCAATTATACAAGATGAAGAGTTCTGGAGATGGACAATGATAGCATGATAATAGTAACATATTATGGATGTATTTGCACCACTGAGCTGTACACTTAATGGTTAAAATAGTCTACTTCATGCTTATATATTTTACCACATAAGATTTGAGAAAAACCTGATTATAACAATGAAATTTTGAAAACCACAGTTGGTCTTCATCTTTGGACTATCATGTGGAATCGATTTTAAATAGGAAAAATGGAGTTATTTTTCACTTTCTGCATGGTGAGTTTTCAGTAGTAAGTGTTGTTGAATGAAGATGATACAGATTCTAATCAGCTATTTATTGCTATACAACCCATGTCTAATGAGCTTCAGAAACCTTGTGAGAATTGGTACAGTATAGGAATTGAGAGTGTAGTCACTATAATCTATATAATCTTACTCCAAATCCCATTCCCAATTTACCGAATGATGTTAAACAAGTTAATTAACTTTCAGGTTGTTCTTTTACCTCAAATAAAAAACGAGGAGAAATCAGCACAATGTGGAAGACAGACAGAGATCCTAAAATGTATTCATAAAAATAGTGAGAATTTTCTTAGGTTTTATCACATCAATTTCCACATGCATGATGGCAGAATTCAAAAAATGATTTTTGCATCAATTTCAGAAAAAGTATGTTCATTTTTCAAGAATTGATTCAAGAAGGTATTACCTATTGAATTCTGAAAAGATAACACAAACTTCAGACTTCTTCCCTCCCCTGTCTACTCCCTTGACCGATGAACCGCCTGTTATGATGTCCTCCCAACAGATCCTGACACTATCTCCACAATCCTATATGCTATATTTTCCCTCTTACCCACATACTATATATGTATTGATACATGTACATATATACATATATAGCAAAATTAATATCTAGTACAATGTCATATATAAACAGAATTTATAAATATTCATATATAACATTTGTATATATAATACATGAAATATTTACACATAATACGTTTTTGAAAATATAAATATATCTTTATGACTCATGATATCAGAATGGGCAAATATTTCTTAAAACACACAAATGCTAACTAACAAAAGGAAGATTGATTAATCATTTTACACTATAATTAAAACACCGCTAAGAAGTGAAAAGATGAGCCACAGTATGGGAGAAGATACTTGAAACATCCAGAAAGTATATGCAACAACAAAAGCAGAAGGATAACCCAATAGAAGAATAGGGAAATTTTGAACCAGCACTTTAAAAGGATATCTAAATGGCTAATAAACATATACCATGGTGCTCAACTTGATTAATCATCACAGCAATGTAAATTTAAATCATAATAGGTTATCTCTATGTGTTCACCTCAAAGCCTCAAAAAAGGAAGCAAGAATAGTTGATGACTAGATCTGATACAATCACGCACGGTAAATTCTGGCAGTTTGCTAATACAGAAGCTCCCCCCCTTATATGTGGCAGGATGTGTTCTAAGACCTCCAGCAGATGCTGCAACTGTTGATAGTACCAAACTCTCTATATACTATGTTTTTCTTTTTTTTTTTTTTCTATACATAATTATATGAATCAAGGCAAATTGGAAGTGGTCAGACAGGAGATGGCAAGGGTGAATGCTGACATTCTAGGAATCAGCAAACTAAAATGGACTGGAATGGGTGAATTTAACTCAGGTGAACATTATATCTACTACTGTGGGCAGGAATCCCTTAGAAGAAATGGAGTAGCCATCATAGTCAACAAGAGAGTCCAAAATGCAGTACTTGGATGCAATCTCAAAAGTAACAGAATGATCTTTGTTTGTTTCCAAGGCAAACCATTCAATATCACGGTAATCCAAGCCTATGCCCCAACCAGTGACACTGAAGAAGCTGAAGTTGAATGGTTCTGTGAAGACCTACAAGACCTTTTAGAACCAATACCCAAAAAAGATGTCCTTTTCATTATAGGGGACTGGAATGCAAAAGTAGGAAGTCAAGAAACACCTGGAGTAACAGACAAATTTGGCCTTGGAGTACGGAATGAAGCAGGGCAAAGGCTAATAGAGTTTTGCCAAGAAAATGCACTGGTCATAGCAAACACCCTCTTCCAAACAACACAAGAGAAGACTCTACACATGGACATCACCAGATGGTCGACACTGAAATCAGACTGATTACATTCTTTGCAGCCAAAGATGGAGAAGCTCAATACCGTCAGCAAAAAAAAAGACCGGGAGCCGACTGTGGTTCAGATCATGAACCCTTTATTGCCAAATTCAGACTTAAGCTGAAGAAAGTAGGGAAAACTACTAGACCATTCAAGTATGACCTAAATCAAGTCCCTTATGACTATACAGTGGAAGTGGGAAATAGATTTAAGGGACTAGATCTGATAGACAGAGAGCCTGAAAATTATGGACAGAGGTTTGTGACATTGTACAGGAGACAGGGATCAAGACCATCCCCATGGAAAACAAATGCAAAAAGGCAAAATGATTGTCTGAGAAGGCCTTACAAATAGCTGTGAAAAGAAGAGAAGTGAAAAGCAAAGGAGAAAAGGAAAGATATTCCCATTTGAATGCAGAGTTCCAAAGAATAGCCAGGAGATATAAGAAAGCCTTCCTCAGCGATCAATGCAAAGAAATAGAGGAAAACAATAGAATGGGAAAGACTAGAGATCTCATCAAGAAAATTAGAGATGCCAAGGGAACATTTCATGCAAAGATGGGTTCCATAAAGGACAGAAATGGTATGGACCTAACAGAAGCAGAAGATATTAAGAAGAGCTGGCAAGCATACACAGAAGAACTGTACAAAAAAGATCTTCATGACCCAGACAATCACGATGGTGTGATCACTCATCTAGAGCCATACATCCTGGAATGTGAAGTCAAGTGGGCCTTAGAAAGCATCACTGCAAACAAAGCTAGTGGATGTGACGAAATTCCAGTTGAGCTATTTCAAATCCTGAAAGATGATGCTGTGAAAGTGCTACACTCAATATGCCAGCAAATTTGGAAAACTCAGCAGTGGCCACAGGACTGGAAAAGGTCAGTTTTCATTCCAATCCCAAAGAAAGGCAATGCCAAAGAATGCTCAAACTACCGCACAAATGCACTCATCTCACACGCTAGTAAAGTAATGCTCAAAATTCTCCAAGCCGGGCTTCAGCAATACGTGAACCGCGAACTTCCAGATGTTCACGCTGGTTTTAGAAAACGCAAAGGAACCAGAGATCAAATTGCCAACATCTGCCGGATCATAGAAAAGGCAAGAGAGTTCCAGAAAAACATCTATTTCTGCTTTATTGACTACGCCAAAGCCTTCGACTGTGTGGATGACAACAAACTGTGGAAAATTATGAAAGAGATGGGAATACCAGACCACCTGACCTGCCTCTTGAGAAATCTATATTCAGGTCAGGAAGCAACAGTTAAAACTGGACGTGGAACAACAGACTGGTTCCAAATAGGACAAGGAGTACGTCAAGGCTGTATATTGCCACCCTGCTTATTTAACTTATATGCAGAGTACATCATGAGAAACACTGGGCTGGAGGAATCACAAGCTGGAATCAAGATTGATGGGAGAAATATCAATAACCTCTGATATGCAGATGACACCATCCTTATGGCAGAAAGTGAAGAGGAAGTAAAAAGCCTCTTGATGAAAGTGAAGGAGGAGAGTGAAAAAGTTGGCTTAAAGCTTAACATTCAGAAAACTAGGATCATGGCATCTGGTCCCATCACTTCATGGGAAATAGATGGGGAGACAGTGGAAACAGTGTCAGACTTTAATTTTTTGGGCTCCAAAATCACTGCAGATGGTGATTGCAGCCATGAAATTAAAAGATGCTTACTCCTTGGAAGGAAAGTTATGACCAACCCCGACAGCATATTAAAAAGCAGACATTACTTTGCCAACAAAGGTCCGTCTGGTCAAGGCTATCATTTTTCTAGTGGTCATGTATGGACGTGAGAGTTGGATAGTGAAGAAAGCTGAGTGCCAAAAAACTGATGCTTTTGAACTATGGTGTTGGAGAAGACTCTTGAGAGTCCCTTGGACTGCAAGGAGGTCCAACCAGTCCATCCTAAAGTAGATCAGTCCTGGGTGTTCATTTGAAGGACTGATGCTGAAGCTGAAATGCCAATACTTTGGCCACCTCATGGGAAGAGTTGACTAATTGGAAAAGACCCTGATGCTGGGAAAGATTGAGGGCAGAAGGAGAAGGGTATGTCAGAGGATGAGATGGTTGGATGGCATCACCGACTCGATGGACATGGGTTTGAGTAAACTCCAGGAGTTGGTGATGGACAGGGAGGCCTGCCGTGCTGCGATTCATGGGGTCGCAAAGAGTCGGACATGACTGAGCGACTGAACTGAGCTGATATATACTTATAAGTTTTAATTTCTAATTAGACACAGTGAGAGCCTAGCAACAATAAAATGGAATAATTATAACAATATACTATAATGCAAGTTATAAGAATGTGGTCTCTCACCTTAATCAATCTTGACTACTGCCATAAATGTGGGAGCAGTTTCTTCATTGGCAGACTCCTCAGTAATTTTTATATTTTTCAGTCCAAACTTATTCCTGAGTTTGTGTAACCATCCCTGACTGGCAGAAAATGGCTTGGTGTCAAATTTCAGGAGACTATTTGCTGAAGTTTTTGTGCAGGCTAAGTGCTTATGGCACTACAAGTTGCTGTCAATCAGAACACATTTTCTGTTCATGTCTTCCACCCACAATTTTAATGTCTTTTTCATCTTAACTGAGCACTTAGAATGCACTGTAGCTGTAACTTTGCAGGCTGTATAAGTGTGAGGTATGACAGCAAAATAGCATGAATTTCTTTTCCTCCTTCACAATATCATAGACAGAAAATCTGTTTTTACTGTAAATCTAAGCGACCTCAGTGTATGATTTTGTTTTCTTTCCTTATTAAGTCAAGCACTTTTACATTTTCACTTAAAGGAAGCGTTTTATGGCTACTTTTTGCCATATCTGCAGAGAAGGCAATGGCACCCCACTCCAGTACTCTTGCCTGGAAAATCCCATGGACAGAGGAGCCTGGTAGGCTGCAGTCCATGGGGTCGCTAAGAGTTGGACACCACACTTTCATGCATTGGAGAAGGAAATGGCAACTCACTCCAGTATTCTTGCCTGGAGGTTCCCAGGGACGGCGGAGCCTGGTGGGCTGTCATCTAAGGGGTCACACAGAGTCGGACAAGACTGAAGTGATTTAGCACTTAGCAGTTTGCCATATCTGAATAGCCAGCATTATAACTCTCATGCTTTGGGGCATTATTAAGTAGGATAAGGAGTATTTGCACACAAACACTGTGATACTGCAATCAATTATCAATCTGACAACCATGAAGGGTAGTAAGTGACTAATGAGTGTTAGTGAGTGTGTACAGCCTGGATAAGCTGGACAATGGGATGATTCATGTCCATAGAGGAAGGGGCAGGAAGGTGTAAGATTCTATCACTACACAGAAGTCAGCAGTTCAAAATGTATGAGTTGCTTATTTCTACAATTTTCCTTTTAATATTTCCAGACCGTGGTTGACCACAGGTAACTAAAACCACAAAAAGGGAAACCCCGGATAAAGAACATACATTTTACTGAACACATATGCTCCTTATGAACCACAATTCCATCCTACTATATAAAATATACAAATGCATAGATAAAGTCATGAGAAGACATCAGTAAGGATGTTCTTTTCAAAATATCTCAAACTAGAAACAACCAAAATAAATACTCAGAGTGAATGGATGACTATATTGTGGAACTCACAGAAGATAACTATATAGTGATAAAAAGAATGAGCTATAAAAAAACATGAATGCATTCTAAAATCATGTTGAGTAAAATAAACCATTCACAAAATAGAACACATCGTATGATTCCATTAATATAAATTTCAAAAAAAAAGACAGCTATTCTAGACTGCTGGGAGGTAGAATAGTGGTCACCCTTGGTGTGGTAAAATAAGCTGAGACTAGATATGACCTGAGGGTGCTGCTGGTAACAGGTGTTTACATTATAAAATTTAATTGGCATACCTTATTGATTGTTTTTAAAATTAGACAAAAGAATACTCAAACATTCATTTAGCCATGATTCTTCTCTAGAATTTCATAAAAATTCATAGTCTATAATATTCCTATTCTAAGTAAAAAGTTCAAAAATTGGCTAAGCCTCTTCTAACACCATTTTTCATTACATACAATCTTAAATTGTTTCTGTGCTATAATTTAGCCAAAAAATTCAGAGAAAGCTAAATAAAGGGGTGTTTGATAGTTGCCAACAACAGAAAATAGTTTCAAATATATGGGCAATAATGTATCTTTAAATGAAGTGATACAAAAGATAAAAAATACATGAAACATGTGCAATTCATCATTATAATACCATTTTTTGAACTATTGAATAGGAAGAGCACTTTTTTTTTTGAACCATGAAGCCTTAGTATTGGACCAACAGGAGTAGAAGAAATTACCGTATCCCAAATAAGCAGCATTATACCAAATGCATACATCTTTTTCTTATTCTTGTAGTGAACACATAAGGCCATGGAATATAATTCACTTTTAATGTGGGAGTGACCTTCATAATTCATATATTACATTCACCATGGATGTCTTCTAGTCTGGCTCTGAAAGTAAATCTCTTCTCTTAGATGAGAAATTAAGTTAGAAACATAACTTAACACAGCAAGAGCTGTGTCATGCGTCTGGTTAACTCTGCACACCTTAATAGAAGTGACATGGTCATATTGGCTATGGCTATTGAAGAGTATTGTCCATTTTTCCATTGGGCATATTTCTTTTTATTATAGAGAAATAGACTCTTGACATAATGAGAATAAACTATATCGCCTGATATTCTAACCCATTAAATTTAGCAATTCTCTTTAAAGTAATTGTTTTCAATACATCTAAATATCCAGAGGCCTAAGAAATTCCTCAGATTACATTTTCATTTAGTGGAATTTCTTTCATGTATTCATTCACTGAAGAAATATTTATCAAGCACCTAAAATGTACCAGGTACAATATAAGGTTCTGTGAATACAAAAGTGGATAGGATACTATACCTCAGTAATAGAATGGAAAATCATGCCAACTATTAGGGAGAATTATTTTGGTCTCCTCTGGGCGTGATCTAGGTACACCTGAATGGAGAAAATGATGCCTGAGCTGATTCAAATATTTTTCCATCCAGTTTCCCCTCAATGGGAATATCTTGTATAAATATATACAATATCACAACCAGAAAACTAACATATATAGTCCATTGCCCTTATTCAAAATTCAGTTTTGCATTCTGTTTGTGAAAATTTGTGTGTGTGTGTGTGTGTTCAGGTCTGTGCAATTTTCCCACTTATTCAAGTTCATGTGATCATTACAACAGTTAATACACAAAAGAATTTCATCACAGGAACTCCTCACAATACCCTTTTATAGGCACAGTTATTTCTACACTCCAACTCCTCCTCTTCCTAATATCTGGAAACCACTATTTGCCATCTGTTCTCTTTCATTTTGCCATTTCAAAATTTGTATGTAAATGGAATTGAACACCATGTAATTATTTGTGATAGGTTTTCTTTTCACACAGCATAATTCTCTGCAGATCCATCCACTGTCTTATATGTATCAGTGTATCAAGAGCTTATTTCTTTTCATTACTGAGTAGTATTTCATAGAATGAATGTACCACGATTTGTTTAACGGTTCACCCATTGAAAGATACTTGGGTCATTTCCATTTTTTAATGTTACAAATAAAGTTGCTATGAACATTTATGTATAGATATTTGTGTGCATTAAAATTTTCATTTCTCTGGTATAAATGTCCAATAATGCAATTGTTGAATTACACTGTACATGCGTGGATTATTTCATTAGAAACTGAAAGATATTTTTCAAGAGTGACTGTGCAAATTTATATTTCTATTAGCAAGTATGTGTTCCAATTTCTATTATCCTCAACAGTCTTGGTGTTATCATTATACATTTTTTCTCATTTAGGCATTCTGATAGGTATGTTGAAGTCAGATCAAGTTTCTCCCTTGCTGTGCCTCTGTATATCTAACATCCAATAACAGCCAATCTTAATCTCTTGTAACAAACATGTTTGAACCATTTATATTTAATGATATTTTTGATATGTTTTGAGTACTTCATTTCTGAAAGTCCATTTCCACCTGTGGCGTCATTTTTTTCTGTCTGAGGACTGTCTTTTAGTGTTTTTGGAGAGCAGTTCTGCTGACGACAAATTCTTTTAGTTTGCTTTCATCTGAAGATGTATTTAATTTACTTTCATTTCAGAAACATACCTTGATTAGAAAAGGAATTATATACTATTATTCCCTGAAAAATGCCTTCTGGTTTCCAACTAGAGTCATCTGAATCATTATTCTCCCATGTATAATATATTGTTTTCCTCTGAATGCTTAGAAGATTTTTAATCCCCTATCTTTGGCCTTTTGCATTTTTATTCTGATGCACTGGACATAGTTTCTTTAAAACTAACTTGTTTGAGGCACTTGATTATATAAGTTTACATATTCTCTGCCTAATTTAGAAAGTTTTCACTATTAGATATTCTTTATTTTTTGTCTGAGCCATTTTTTTTTAATCTTTCTCCCAAAACAAAGGAAATAAAAGCAAAACTAAATGGGACCTAATTAAACTTAAAAGATTTTGCACAGCAAATGAAATCATTATCAAAAAGACAATGGACTGAATGAGAGAAAATATTTGCAAATGTGACCCATAGCAGGTTAATATACAAAATATGCAAACAGCTCTTACAACTCAATGTCAAAATAATAATTTAAAAAAATAATTAGAAAATGGACCAAGGACCTGAATAGACATTTTTCCAAAGACATACAGATGATCAATAAACACATAAAAAAAGATGCTTAACATTGTTAATCATCAGAAAAATGCAAATTAAAACCCCAATGAGATATCACCTCATACCTGTCGTAATGGTTATCATCAAAAAGACAACAAATAACAAGTGTTGGTGAGGATGTGGAACAAACAGAACCCTTAAACACTGTTGGTTCAAGTGTAAATTGGTACAGCTAGTAGAAAAGAATATGGAGATTCTTCAAAAACACTAAAAATAGAACTACCATATGATCCAGTAATCCACTCTTGAGCAAATATGAGAAAAAAGCAAAAGCACTAATTCAAAAAGATAAATGCATCCCAATGTTTATAGCAGTATTATTTACAATAGCCGAAATTTGAAAGTAATTTGTGTGTTCATCAGCAAGTGAATGGATAAAGGGGTGATATATACACATATTCGTATATATCCATATGTATACATACACACACATGGATTACTACTACTCAGTCACAAGAGAGAAATTTTGCCACTTCCAACAACATGGATGGACCTGGATGTTACTATGCCTAGTGATATGTCACATGCTGCTGCTGCTAAGTCACTTCAGTCGTGTCCGACTCTGTGTGACCCCATAGACGGCAGCCCACCAGGCTTCGCTGTCCCTGGGATTCTCCAGGCAAGAACAATGGAGTGGGTTGTCATTTCCTTCTCCAATGCATGAAAGTGAAAAGTGAAAGTGAAGTTGCTCAGTCATGTTTGACTCTTCATGACCCCATGGACTGCAGCCCACCAGGCTCCTCCATCCACGGGATTTTCCAGGCAAGAGTACTGATATGTCACATAGGGAAAGGCAAAAACTGTATGTTACCACATATTTAGGAATATGAAAAATAAAACAAATGAATGTACATTACAAAGCAGAAATAGACTTACAGGTGTGGAGAACAAACTAATGGTTTCCAGTGGGAAGAGGGAAAGGGAGAGAGAGACAAGACATGAGCTCAAGAGGTACAAACTATTATGTATAAAATGATTAAGCTACAAGGATATACTGTATAATACAGGGAATACAGCAATTATTATATAATAACTTTATTGGCCATTCTAGACAGTAATTGTTATTTGATATAGTGCAAAATACATTAGAAATAATATCCTAAAGCAACAAATAAAGAGAATATAAAACACTTCTGCTCTCTCTTTAACTGAATAGACTTCATTTTTGTCAATAACGCTATATAATCAACAATAGAAGGGAATACACTTTCAGAGTTCAAGGCATATCATTTTAAGTTTTTAAAAAATTAACTTCCATAGCAATATCCTAGCATTTGTATGTATGAGCATCCACATAAGCCACACAACACAGTCACTCAAGTGACACATTTAAGAAATTCTGTTCTGGATTTCCTCAGAAGTCATTTTGAGTGGCTCTGGACACCAAGGAATCACTGAAACTCTGGGTAATCATAAAATATGTTTGCATTTAGTAGTGATTGCTCTACCTACAGAATAGAAATCTCTTAGAATCACTCAGAAATGTCTGTGTGTGTAGAGCATAAAGTCTGAATTCTAAAAGGTATTTGCCATTATTTGTAATTTGTGGAATGGATAGCTAATAATATCTATAAACTTGATAGTCTTAAGAATAATACTATAGTCTACACTGTACGATGACTTAATGAATATTGGCTGAAAGCCCTGTAAGTGTAATTTCCATTGCTATGAATAGCTCCCAAGAAAATGTCACTGTTTCACATCTGAATCAGTGATATTTCCCACTGAATGCTTTCCTGAAACCATGATAATGTATTATTTATACATAGGCAACTACAGGTGTCTTAAGTAGGATATGTGTTGAGATCATTAATTGAGAAAGCAGATAGATGCATTTATCCTTGGTACTTTACAAAAGTACAATTTATTACTTATGATACAGGTTGAATAAGTTCAAATTTCATCTTTGAGAGTAAAAAAAAAAAAAAAAAGACACAGCAGGAACCTCAGAAACGCCAATGGTCAGAAGTCCAATCCCTTTTCTTATTCCCAGGGTCATCTTCTATTCATATATCTTGTAGTGCCAGATCTTTTTGTATCCACTGTGTTGTTAGATAAGAATTATTGATGTAACCTTATCTACAAAATCAAGTTTAGAAAATTGACACAGAGACTTCTCACTGCCTGAATACTCCCCAGTAGGAAATCCAGCATTTCCGCTATCACACAAAGTTGTTCATTATTCTCAGTAAATAGTTCTCTACTCTGTAAAAGCAATTTCACCTTTATCAAGCACCTGACATTCTAAACTAACTGATTCAAATAAAACTAAAAGATGTTCTGAATCTCTGTATGTAGGAGTCACTTAACAAATGGAAATCAATACATATATATTGAATACAGTAGACAAGACTAAATGATATTAAGTACAATGGGGATAAAAGTACATTTGATGATGCTGGCAAAAAGAGCATTTCTCTAAGCATGATAATAATACATATTAAATAGTGTTCCACTTTGAACTAATACCAAATAATCTAAAATGGATCAGATGATACGTAAACTATAAACACAAAATATACTAGAAATGTGCTATAGTTTATAACATTTTAAAGAATAAATTAATTCTAAAGCTTTCAGTTTTGATTCCTAAATATTTAAAAGTGAGTAGGCACTTTACCAAGACTTCTTCCAGAACAGTAGGAAATCGTTATCATCCAATTTCTCACTTTACTGATTCAACAGTTATACCTTATTATCTAGGGTGACATATGCTCGATCATCCAAATGTGTACAATTTTGAGAGAAGGGTTATCAATAATTACATAAGGACAAGAGGTATAAATAGGGACTGTTCCTGGACTGAGATTTGTGATTATCCCAATGAACCAGATTTATCTTTGGATAACAAGCAAGGTGGTCAAGTACTGGCAACAGCTTGAAAAATACAGGGACCATCCATCAATGTACATGAACTAAATTAGAATGACCATAAGGAATAATTTAAACAGACTTTAAATGTTTAACATTTTATAAAGATTTGATACCCACTTGTAAGGAAAGGCTGCAAATAACCAAATAAATCTCAGAAATCAAGACTTTCCCTTAAATCTCATGAGAATAAAGCTTTTAAAATAAACGAGGAGGACACAGAGGCCTTCGCATAATCACTAAATTACAAAGAACAGATGTGGACCATTTTTAGGTAAATGCACATGCTGGCAAAAAAGAAGATACAATAAAACAGCATGCACAGAACCAAACCAGACTGGCTTTTTAATGACTCATACCTGTGTGATTACTAAATACAACAAAAATAAAACTGTTCACTTGACTAGGGCTAACTCACTTTAGCTACTTTAACTGCAAATTGTGTCATTTGCTTGTGTAATGTATTCTTTTTTGACAACCAAATATAATGAGTTTTTTCTGATCTTATAAGTACAGAGACAACCCCTGGTTTGTTTATGTCAGGTCATTATTGGTTTGGGGGACATTCTTTCTTATACTATAAAATTTCTATTCAGTAACAAGTAATGTCGTATTTAGTGATCTTTACAAATCTTTTATGTTAGCATTTATATTTCAAAATAAATTAGGGATTTTACCTTTAAAGTATGTCAGAAGTAAAACTAGAGTTGCTAACGAGGCCAACTCTGTTTTCCTCCATTTTTTTCCATACCTGCCCCTACTCTAGTTCAGACTATCCATAACATACAATGCAATTGACTGCACTCTTAAGTATCTTACCTGTTATTTTTCATCATGTCTATTTGAAAAATGGGTCTGGATTTCTAATCATAGTGTTACTTCTTGAAAGTAAAAGCAAGTACTAACACAGGGCGTGTAGCTAAAATTTGAGGGTGTGTCTACATTTGGATGTGTGCCAACAGAGAAGATAATAGCTCAATGATTTGGTTGGGGGTAGGGGAAAAGTCAAATCACTTCACTAGTATTTACCTTTTATGGCATCATGGTTTTAACATTGCTTTAAATTTCACATCATAATAGGGAAAAATATAAAAATATGGAATAATGTGAGGGAATAATAATTTTAAGACAGAATAGCAATAGGTAGGGCATGGAATGAAATGATGGAGAATTAAAGTCAACCTAAATTAAGTTATATACTGATTCAGAGAGAAAACTATAGATCAATGGTTCTCAAAATGTGGTTCCTAACTAGCACCTACCAGCATCACTTGGAAATTTGATAGATTTAAATTCTTGGACCTCATCCCAGATCTACTGACTGAGATATTCTGGTGGAGGAACACTGCAAACATTTTTAAAAGCATGCCAGGTGATTCTGATACACGCTAAAATGTTTAGGAACCACTTTTACAGATATGGAGTTCCCATTACAAATACTTGGGAGAAAAAAGTTTTACTAAGATATAGAATATAAAAATCAAAATGAAAAACATATTAACCAACAAAACCAAACCGAAAACAAATTATGTAATACAAAGAAGAGAGCAAGGATGGCCAGAGGAGAAAGGGTAATGTGAGTGAAGGAGGTCAATTGTATGGTGACAAATGGAAAGTACATTTTTGGTGGTGGGGTCACTGGAGAGCATGCAGAGGTAGAAATATAATGCTGTACACATGAATGTATGTAATGTTATAAGCCAACATTATCTCAACAAAAATGTTTCAAAAATATTTCACTTCCTGAGTTTTTAAAATATCTCAAGGGAATATGTTGGTAAAAAGGAAAAAATAAATAAACTTGTATTTGCCTAAAATTTTAAGAAACTCTAAAATAACATCCCTAAATATAAAGTTGCATTATTTAACGCCAAAGACCTCAGGCAAGATGGCAGGAGGAATAGCATCTTTGGTGCAAAGATGATAATTAAATCAATCCTTAAAAAAGCATTGAAGTTAGTGAAACAAGACTTAGCAACTGAAAAACAGCAACATACAAGATAACACATATAGCACGCATGGAACACATAATCAGACAACAAACAACCCTGAAACCCCACTAAGCTAAAGAGGGGTGACATTCCCAATAATTTCCATTTCTGTCTGTGTTCCTTCCCATCCTGTCTGCTCAGTCCCTCAGCCGGAAGTTATCAGTACCTGGGTTTATTATTCCTTTGCTTAAAATTTAAAAAATAATTTTATTTTTCTTTAAACAAAAAAAAATCATTGAAGTTAAATAAACTCATAATAATCTCATTTGCTGCTTATAGAATCATGAGACATACATAGCGCCCATATTCTTAATCTTTTATATTTATAGAGAAATACACAGATTCATTCCAGACTATACAACTCTTAAATGACAGAGCTCACAAACTACACATTTCTCATTTTAATTAAAATAATCTGTCTCTCCCTGCTACTCCGACCCCAACCTTAATGGCAGGCATCAACTCAAGAATTTCAGCTTCTGAGTATGTGAAATAAGGGAAATTATGTCTTCCACCATTTTGTGTAGAGTGTTGAACACAGAGAACAATGATCTACCAAAATGAGAGATTAATGAAACAATTTCATGTACAGTTGCATCACAAAAGAATAAAATATCTAGGAAAATTTTCAACCAAGGAAGTAAAAGACCTATACTCTGAAAATTATAAGATGTTAAGGAAAGAAATTTAAGACAACACAAATATAAAGATACCTGTGCCATGGACTAGAAGAAATAATATTGTTAAAATGTCCCTACTATCCAAAGCAGTGTATAGATTCAATTCAATCCCTCTCAAAGTACCAAAGAAAATTTCCACAGAACTAGAACAAAGAATTTTAAAATTTATATGGAACCACAAAAGACCCCAATTATCAAAGCAATCTTGAGAAAGAGGAAGAAAGCTAGAGGTACCAGGTTCCCTGATTTCAAACTATACTATAAAGCCAGAGTGATGAAAACAATATGGTATTGGCAGAAAAACAGACACAAAGATCAATAAAACAGAACAATGAGCCTGGAAACAAATCCATGCTTTCATGCTCAGGTAATCTATGATAAAGTAAATAATAATAAGAAAAAGACTGCTTTTTCAATAAACCATGTAGAAAAACTGGACAGCTACATGCAAAAAAAAAAAAAAAAAAGAAGAAGAAAAGAAACTGGACCACTTTCTTGTACCAAAAAAAAAAAAAAAAAAAAAACACTTGAAAATAGAATAAAGGCTTAAATGTAACAACTGTAACCATAAAATTCTTAGAAGAAAACATAGACAGTAAACTCTTTGACATTAGTCTTGGTACTATTTTTTGGATCTGTTTTCTCAGGCAAAGGCAACAAAAGCTAAAATAAACCAGTAAGACTACATCAAATGAAAAAACTTTTGTGCAGCAAAGAAAAACATCAAGAAAATGAAAAGGCATCATATTGAATGGGAGAATATATTTGTAAATGATATATCCAATAAGGGGTTAATATCCAAAATATATAAACAGCTCATACAACTCAATAGCAAAAGAATAATCTTATTAAAAAGAAATAGGGAGATAACCTGAATAGATAGTTTTCCAAGCAAAACACACTGATGGTCAACAGGAAGGGGAACACATGTAAACCATGGCTGATTCATATCAATGTATGGCAAAAACCACTACAATATTGTAAAGTAATTAGCCTCCAACTAAAGTTAAAAAAAAAAAAAAACATAATAGACATAACTATTTGGAGAATGCAAATCAAAACCACAATGAGATATTACCACACACCTGTCAGAAATGCTATCATCAAAAATATAACAAATAACAAATGTTGGTGAGGATGTGAAGCAAAGGGAATCCTCCTGTATACTGTTGGTAGAAATGTACATTGGTACTGCCACTATGGAAGTACCTCAAAGAACTAAAAGGAGAATCCCCTATAATTTGCCAGTTTCACTTCTAAGTATTTAGCTGAAGGAATCAAAAACATTAATTTATACAGATACATGTACACCCCCTTTTTCAGTGCAGCATTATTTGCAGTAGCCAAGGTGTGAAAGCAACCTAAGTGTCCACCAACATATGAATAGAAAAAGAAGTGGTGTATATATACAATAAAATATTGCTTGGTCATTAAAGAAAAAAGAAAGAAATCTTGCCATTTGTGACACAGATGGACCTAGAAGGTATTTTGCTAAAGTGAAATAAGTCAGACAGGAAAAGACAAATACTATATAGTTTAACTTACACTGGAATAAAAAAATAAATAAATAAATAAATGAGAAAACAAAACAGAAATAGACTCATAGATAAAGAGGGGAAGGACTGTGCAGTGAGAAGTTGAGTGAAATAGGTGAAGGGTATTAAGAGGTACAGCATTTCATTTATAAAATAACTTACAGGTGTATATTATGTAGCATGAGGTCAACACTACTGTGATAACTTTGTAAGGTGACTGATGGTTACTAGACTTATTGTGGTGATCATTTCATAATGTATTTAAATGTTGAACCACTATGTTCATTCCAGACAAGAGTCATGATTTTCAAAGAAGAATGCCTTGGTTTCTTTGACAGCAATAGGGTTAATTGGTTAGCTGAAAACAGGGTCTTTATATAGGGGAAAATATATATCAAGGAGTCCTATGCTAGAATGAGGACATGATGATTCCTTCCATAAAAACATATGTATGTAAGTAGCAATATGGACTGAAAACAGAAGCATGTACTGTTTTTATTTGTACTTATGTAAAAGAAAGCTGAGTGTTACCACATCTACAACTCATTAAAATACAAAAACTAAATACCCAGTGCTCAAGAAAATAAGAATCCAACAATAGAGAACCACATGCAGTAACCATGTTGGTGAGAGATCAGAGAGGATTTTAGATTTACAGCATAGAATGACTATGCAGGTGACAAATAAGATAAGGAACCCCAGCTTCAAATCAACATGGATTTTATCTCAAATGTATAATTAAATATAGTATTCATTTGTATATGAAAGAATAAAAAGATTGCATTCAGCCACTATTATAAATACAAAAATGAATGAAGTGACTCCAACATTTTTCTTTCAAACATTATCTTTGAGATATTTGAGAATGTCATTGTCAGTGATTACAAGGAGTGAGGCCAGTACATGGCACACAACTGCCTTTCCATATGTGCATGTAAGTTTACTTAACAAAAATCAATAAAGTGATAACTAAACTGACCAACAGAATCAGCCTGTCAATGTAGGAGATGCAAGTTCCATAACTGGTTCTAGGAGATTGCCTAGAGAATGAAATGTCAACCAGTATTCTTGTCTGGAAAATCCCATGGACAGAGGAGCCTGGTGGGCCATAGTCTATGGGGTTGCAAACAGTCGGCCACGATTTAGTGACTAAAATAACAACAAGACTGACCAATAATATAAAAAATATCATAGAAGGGGAATTCTATAGAATATGGTTTTACTAAATTCTGTAAAAATAGTTTTACTAAAATATAATTTTACTATCATTTACTGTGATGAACCATGTTAAAAATAATAAGAAACATCAACTTCAATTACTAGGAAATTACCTTCCATGTTTTCATCCATGACTTGTTACACCCTTTTTTTCTTTTTTTTTTTCAAAGCATCTCCACATATAAGTTGTGACAGTTACATAGAGGTCATGTGAAGCAAACAAATGACTTCTCTTGGTATTGACTTTGGGGGCAATGCCAACTGAGTTTGCCACTAGAAGTAAGAACAAAAGCTTTTGATTTTCCTTTGCCAAAAGCACTGACTACTGCTTTTACAGTAAGCATGCTTGAAAGGTGACAAATCTCATTAAGAATGAAGTTTTTGGAGAAATGTCTGTTTAGTTCTTTGGCCCATTTTTTGATTGGGTCATTTATTTTTCTGGAATTGAGCTTCAAGAGTTGCTTGTATATTTTTGAGATTAATCCTTTGTCTGTTTCTTCATTTGCTATTATTTTCTCCCAATCTGAGGGCTGTCTTTTCACCTTACTTATAGTTTCCTTTGTAGTGCAAAAGCTTTTAAGTTTCATTAGGTCCCATTTGTTTAGTTTTGCTTTTATTTCCAATATTCTGGGAGGTGGGTCATAGAGGATCTTGCTGTGATTTATGTCAGAGAGTGTTTTGCCTATGTTCTCCTCTAGGAGTTTTATAGTTTCTGGTCTTACATTTAGATCTTTAATCCATTTTGAGTTTATTTTTGTGTATGGTGTTAGAAAGTGTTCTAGTTTCATTCTTTTGCAAGTGGTTGACCACTTTTCCCAGCACCACTTGTTAAAGAGGTTGTCTTTTTTCCATTGTATATCCTTGCCTCCTTTGTCAAAGATAAGGTGTCCATAGGTCCGTGGATTTATCTCTGGGCTTTCTATTCTGTTCCATTGGTCTATATTTCTGTCTTTGTGCCAATACCATACTGTCTTGATGACTGTGGCTTTGTAGTAGAGTCTGAAGTCAGGCAGGTTGATTCCTCCAGTTCCATTCTTCTTTCTCAAGATTACTTTGGCTATTCGAGGTTTTTGTATTTCCATACAAATTGTGAAATTATTTGTTCTAGTTCTGTGAAGAATACCGTTGGTAGCTTGATAGGGATTGCATTGAATCTATAGATTGCTTTGGGTAGAATAGCCATTTTGACAATATTGATTCTTCCAATCCATGAACACGGTATGTTTCTCCATCTGTTTGTGTCCTCTTTGATTTCTTTCATCAGTGTTTTATAGTTTTCTATGTATAGGTCTTTTGTTTCTTTAGGTAGATATACTCCTAAGTATCTTATTCTTTTTGTTGCAATGGTGAAGACATACAGATGGCTAACAAACACATGAAAAGATGCTCAACATCACTCATTATGAGAGAAATGCAAATCAAAACCACAATGAGGTACCATTACATGCCAGTCAGGATGGCTGCCTATCCAAAAGTCTACAAGCAATAAATGCTGGAGAGGGTGTGGAGAAAAGGGAACCCTCTTACACTGTTGGTGGGAATGCAAACTAGTACAGCCACTATGGAAAACAGTGTGGAGATTTCTTAAAAAACTGGAAATAGAACTGCCATATGACCCAGCAATCCCACTTCTGGGCATACACACCAGGAAACCAGATCTGAAAGAGACACGTGCACCCCAATGTTCATTCGCAGCACTGTTTATAATAGCCAGGACATGGAAGCAACCTAGATGCCCATCAGCAGAGAATGGATAAGGAAGCTGTGGTACATATACACCATGGATATTACTCAGCCTCAAAAAAGAATTCATTTTGAACCAGCCTAATGAGATGGATGAAACTGGAGCCCCTTATACAGAGTGAAGTAAGCCAGAAAGATAAAGAACATTACAGCATACTAACACTATATATGGAATTTAGAAAGATGGTAACGATAACCCTATATGCAAAACAGAAAAAGAGACACGGAAATACAGAACAGACTTTTGAACTCTGTGGGAGAAGGTGAGGGTGGGATGTTTCAAAAGAATAGCATGTATACTATCTATGGTGAAACAGATCACCAGCCCAGGTGGGATGCATGAGACAAGTGCTCGGGCCTGGTACACTGGGAAGACCCAGAGGAATCGGGTGGAGAGGGAGATGGGAGAGGGGATCGGGATGGGGAATAAGTGTAAATCTATGGCTGATTCATATCAATGTATGACAAAACCCACTGAAATGTTGTGAAGTAATTAGCCTCCAACTAATGAAAAAATTAAAAAAAAAAAAAAAAAAACCCACTGAAAAAATAAATTAAAAAAAAAAAAGAATGAATTTTTTAAAAGTAGATGGAATGGAATAATATTTCAATCGATTTTTAAGTGAGGTATTCCATGGTCAAAGTTAGTCAAAATTAGTGACTTTTGTTACATAGGAAAATCTTGAGTCATGATTTCTTAGCAATGGTTAGATAATTCACCATTAAGTCCACTTTCAATCATGAAAAAGTGAAAAGTGCTAGTTGGTCAGTCTGACTCTTTGGGAGCCATGAACTATGTAGCCCACCAGGCTCCTCTGTCCATGGGACTTTCCAGGTAAGAATACTAGAGTGGGTTGCCATTCCCTTCTCCAGTGGATCTTTCTACCCCAGGGATCAAACCTGGGTCTTCTGCATTGCAGGCAGATTTTTTACCATCTGAACCACAAGGGAAGCTCAACTTTCAATCACTGTTTACAGTAAGTCCGGTTTAACTCACATTTGTCTGAAATTTTAAACCCCATGACAAAGCCTTTTGTCAACATAATACAACCTAAACATGGGAAACTGTTGGCAAAACATCTAACATCTTTGTTCTGTTGCAAACTTTTAATCCAAAGGGGTGAGTATGTTCTTTATGTCTCCTTTCTGAGTATACAAATCAAAGTGATCATACTTCCTTCCCCAAATTGCTTCCATTTTGTAGATTAGAATACCTGCAGTTGCTTTCCCAGCATAGCCAGAATAAAAAGGACAATGCTCTTTGTTAGCTCCTCCAACCCTTTGTAATGCTACTTCACTTAATCAGCATGGTGATTTTTTCCTTACCACCTAACTAACATATTTGGCTTTAGAATTCTCTCTTGGAAATTACAGAAAAATTAGTGGAACAGAAATTTAACCAGGATTAGAAGCATTATTTTGTTTTGTTTTGTTTTTACTACAGTACTCTATATTGACACTTAGAAGAATATGTAACTCTCAAGATTTACATGGAAATAAAAAAAATTAAAAGAGAATCTTACAGTCACATATCTGTGCTAAGTTGCTTCCACTAGACCATTTAGGTATGACTTAAATCAAACCCCTTAACGATTTTACAGTGGAAGTGAGAAATAGATTTAAGGGACTAGATCTGATAGAGTGCCTGATGAACTATGGATGGAGGTTTGTGACATTGTACAGGAGACAGGGATCAAGACCATCCCCAAGAAAAAGAATGCAAAAAAGCAAATGGCTATTTGAGGAGGCCTTCCAAATAGCTGTGAAAAGAAGAGAAGCGAAAAGCAAAGGAGAAAAGGAAAGATATACCCAATTCAATGCAGAGTTCCAAAGAATAGCAAGGGGAGATCAGAAAGCCTTCCTCAGTGATCAGTGCAAAGAAATAGAGGAAAACAATAGAATGGGAAAGACTAGAGATCTCTTCAAGAAAATTAGAGATACTAAAGGAAGATTTCATGCAAAGATGGGCTCAAGAAAGGACAGAAATGGTATGGACCTAACAGAAGCAGAAGATATTAAGAAGAGGTGGCAAGAATACACAGAATAACTGTAAAAAAAAAAAAAAAAGATATTTATGACCCAGACAATCATGATGGTGTGATCACTCACCTAGAGCCAGACACCACTGAGCGACTGAACTGAACTAAACTCTTGCATTGCAGGCAGATACTTTACTGCTAAGCCACCAGGGAAGCCCCACATTAGATGATAGTTATTTCTTAATACTTGGAATTTTCATATTTTCTTTTCACCTGGATGCTTAACTCAAGATTAAATCTGAAATTGTGCAAAATTCTGCAGACAAGTTAACACATAAAAAAATATTTTACTTATTATTTTTTATACATGAATCCAGTTTTCATTTAATTTAGGCAAATTACAGGTATGTTATCCTTCAAGATTTGCATTACTTTAAGCTATGATATTATAAGAAAATTAGACCTCAAAAGAATTCTTGCCCTTGGTTTCTCAGGTTTCATCACAAAGAGGCACTATTTATGGAAGAAGATTCTCTTTAGCTTTTATTTAAGCTCATTCTCTGTCCTTGGTTTTTAAAGAAATGTTTTCTTTCTGCAAGGGGCAGAAGTGTTACATTCTGACTTATAGTATCTGAATCATGTTCTGTTTTTGTTTGCCAGAGATTCTCCCAGTTATAGCTTTGATTACTCAGAGAAGAAGGTAGGCCATATTCTTGCATGACCTTTTAGTAGTGAACATTTTGATCTCATTGACTTTTCTTAAATATTCTACAGAGTAATGATTATAAACTAAGTCAAAACAAAGATTTTAATTTTGTTCTTGGGAGGCAATATCTTCATTAATGAATTCTTCAAATAAAATGTGAAATAACACTAAAAAGTCAAGGCCCCATTTAAAATGGATTAAATATTTCAAATATGTTAATAATAAAAAATAGTAGCTTCTGATTAGTAAGTAGGACAAAATGTAGTATTAATACTTTAATAGAATATAAATAATAAAATCTTCAAAGCAACAAAATTAATGTTTGGTTCTTAGCCTAAAATTATTTGTCTATTTCTTAAACAAAGCTAGGTATTCAGTCGTATTTTAAAAGAACATTTTTTTTTTTTCCAATGGTAAGCAAGGTATTGAAGTGTTTAAATGCTGAGGAGGCACTGGTAAGAATATTTGGTTCATATGTGAGCAGATGTGTCAGAGCTTTAAAGTGTTTGTATAAATTTTCCTATGCAAAATATTAATAGATTTCTGTTGCTGTATGCTTCAAGTTTTCCATAAAAACAATCGTATAGCACTAGGTATTACTTGGTTGGTACAACTTGGTATACCATGTACCAACCCTTTTTTAGTACAATTAACAAGTAAGATTTATTTCACATGTACTCTGAGCTACTATTATATAACCTACTATGCTGCTAGCTATTATTCAATGTACTTGGATTTTAAAACATATAAGTAACTACCAAAGAAGGAAAAAAGATTACTGAAAGTATAATACATAAAGTGCCCTGGGAACTTAAAAGAAAGATCTCTGCTGGAAATTATACATTTGAAAAATTACTTCACTTAGCAAAATAGTTAAAGGGACATGTTTAACTTTCCATAGATTAAGTTTTCCCTATTTTTGATAAAGACTGAAATACAAATATCAAGAAGGGACCTGGTTTACAACAATGAGGTCTAGCACATATGTAGTTTTCATATATACTTTATGTAGCTAATAATTTTAAATTAATATAAAAATACTCCAAACCTAATCATCTCTTCACTAGCAAAAGATACACATTTTTTGTTTTTATTTGCCATCTTTCAGGATTTTGCTAACAGATACTGACATTATGACAAAATCATTGACTTATGAAGTATATTTATACATTCTACTTTTTATGTTAAAGTAGAAAGTTTTACTTAGGGAAAACCAATAATATTAATGATCATGATAATTAACAGCTAAACTAGGATATCCTAAAAATCAACACAACAAAAATTATGAATACTTTAGAAAAGGAATTAAAGAAAATATGTAACTATTGTTTCCAGGAAAATTAAAATTATAAATAAATCAATTAAATAACTTTGGACAGCATTTTAAATAAATAAATACATGTACCAGTAAAAGAATTACATTTCATAAACTTGATCAAATGAGGCATGGACACATATTAAATGTTTAACTTGTGTAAATCGATCTTATCTCTGTCTATTGTCCATCTATTAACTTGAGCTATAATTTCTTATGAAGAGAATCAAAAGCGTAGTATTTACTGAGGACTATGTAATCCACCCTTCCAAGCACTCTCCCAGGTATGACTTAAGATGGTGCTGTTAAGATTATTTTCTTATTAAATGCAATACTGCACATTATGAGACTTTTGTAGCTGTCTTATGGATGATTTTTTCTCCTAACTTCATCCTTCTTAAATGGATTGGTCTTTTTTTTTTTTTTTGGATTGGACTTGAACTGAACCCTTGATGCCATTCTTACTGTTTTCTAAAACCTTCTTCTTGTATTCAGTTTCCCTTTCCTGTCAGCTGATTTTTGTTTCTGGACAAAATATGCATTAAATACAAGGTATTGAACGTAATAATAAAAATGTGCCCTCTCACTTACATTTCTCTAGCTTTCTTAAGCCTTTCGGGATATGTATTCCAATAACAGGTGAGTCATCTCATTCATAAAACTGCGTCATATTTGGTCCTAGCCTAGTAACATGAGCAGTGAACTATGAAGGCCATAATTCCCTAATGAATTATTCACTGCTCAGAGCAGCTGGAAGTCTTAAGCACAGTCTCCCAGCCCCTGTCTTTTTCTCCGTTTTTCTCTCTTCCTTTCTCTTGTCGATCTCAATCTGCCTGTCTCAATCTGCTCTAAAATGTGTACTGAAATAAAAAAAAAAAAAAGTCAATTGCTAATCTCTCCTTCATTGCAATCAAAAATTACTTATTTTCTTATTGACCTAACTATTGTTTTCACGTTCTGAAAAGAGAGTCACTTGGACCTATTTTTAAAAGCCAAATTTTAATGAACTGTGTTCCAGGAACATGGATGAGGAAGCAGGGAGAATATCTATTAATGGGTTTTATCACGGAAACAAAATTTCCATTTGCTGTTTAGACTTTTTTTTGGTCTCTCACATCAAGAACCTACCTTTTCTCTATAGATGCAACTATGGATAATCATTTCCCTTTGTACCCTCACTGTCTAAGCCCTTTTGTAAGCACAAATGCTTTTAAAATGTGATTCTCCTGACGTCCCCTTGTCAATGTATTAATAGTGCAGAAGACTAGAACCAAAGGTAAGAAAAAATTTATTTGAAAGGTGAAAAAGAAAAAAAGGAAAAACATGAATACATATTTGAATGTATTTATGAAAATCATGCATATTGATTCAATTTGGTAAATGATATGTAGGAAGTTATTTCGTATTTTATAAATTCTTATAAAACAGTAAGATTTTTAGTGCATAGTATATTGTGCTTCCGTTCAGTTCAGTTCAGTCACACAGTCGTGTCTAACTCTTTGTGACCCCATGAATCGCAGCATGCCAGGCCTCCCTGTCCATCACCAACTCCCAGAGTTTACTCAAAATCATGCCCATTGAGTCGGTGATGCCATCCAGCCATCTCATCCTCTGCCGTCCCTTTCTCCTCCCACCCCCAATTGCTCCCAGCATCAGGGTCTTTTCCAATGAGTCAGAGGGCAGACACACTAAAACCATAATCACCGAAAACTAGCCAATCTGATCACAGGACCACAGTCGTGTCTAACTCAATGAAACTAGGCCATGCCGTGTGGGGCCACCCAAGACGGTCAAGTCATGGTGGAGAGGTCTGACAAAATGTGGTCCACTGGAGAAGGGAATGGCAAACCACTTCAGCATTCTTGCCTTGAGAACCCTATGAACAGTATGAAAAGGCAAAATGATAGGATACTGAAAGAGGAACTCCCCAGGTCGGTAGGTGCCCTATATGCTACTGGAGATCAGTGGAGAAATAACTCCAGAAAGAATGAAGGGATGGAGCCAAAGCAAAAACAATACCAGTTGTGGATGTGACTGGTGATAGAAGCAAGGTCTGATGCTGTAAAGAGCAATATTGCATAGGAACCTAGAATGTTAGGTTCATGAATCAAGGAAAATTGGAAGTGGTCAAATAGGAGATGGCAAGAGTGCACATCAACATTCTAGGAATCAGCGAACTAAAATGGACTGGAATGGGTGAATTTAACTCAGGTGAACATTATATCTACTACTGTGGGCAGGAATCCCTTAGAAGAAATGGAGTAGCCATCATGGTCAACAAGAGAGTCTGAAATGCAGTACTTGGATGCAGTCTCAAAGACGACAGAATGCTCTCTGTTTGTTTCCAAGGCAAACCATTCAATATCACGGTAATCCAAGCCTATGCCCCAACCAGTGACACTGAAGAAGCTGAAGTTGAATGGTTCTATGAAGACCTACAAGACCTTTTAGAACCAATACCCAAAAAAAGATGTCCTTTTCATTACAGGGGACTGGAATGCAAAAGTAGGAAGTCAAGAAACACCTGGAGTAACAGACAAATTTGGCCTTGGAGTATGGAATGAAGCAGGGCAAAGGCTAATAGAGTTTTGCCAAGAGAACGCACTGGTCATAGCAAACACCCTCTTCCAACAACACAAGAGAAGACTCTACACATGGACATCACCAGATGGTCGACACTGAAATCAGACTGATTATATTCTTTGCAGCCAAAGATGGAGAAGCTCTATACAGTCAGCAAAAACAAGACCAGGAGCCGACTGTGGCTCAGATCATGAACTCTTTATTGCCAAATTCAGACTTAAACTGAAGAAAGTAGGGAAAACCACTAGACCATTCAAGTATGACCTAAATCAAGTCCCTCATGACTATACAGTGGAAGTGAGAAATAGGTTTAAGGGACTAGATCTGATAGACAGAGTGCCTGATGAACTATGGATGGAGGTTCATGACATTGTACAGGAGACAGGGATCAAGACCATCCCCATGGAAAACAAATGCAAAAAGGCAAAATGGTTGTCTGAGAAGGCCTTACAAACAGCTGTGAAAAGAAGAGAAGTGAAAAGCAAAGGAGAAAAGGAAAGATATTCCCATTTGAATGCAGAGTTCCAAAGAATAGCCAGGAGATATAAGAAAGCCTTCCTCAGCAATCAGTGCAAAGAAATAGAGGAAAACAATAGAATGGGAAAGACTAAAGATCTCTTCAAGAAAATTAGAGATACCAAGGGAACATTCAAGCAAAAATGTGTTCGATAAAGGACAGAAATGGTATGGACCTAACAGAAGCAGAAAATATTAAGAAGAGGTGGCAAGCATACACAGAAGAACTGTACAAAAAAGATCTTCATGACCCAGATAATCACGATGGTGTGATCGCTCACCTAGAGCCAGACATCCTGGAATGTGAAGTCAGGTGGGCCTTAGAAAGCATCACTATGAACAAAGCTAGTGGATATGATGGAATTCCAGTTGAGCTATTTCAAATCCTGATAGATGATGCTATGAAAGTGCTGCACTCAATATGCCAACAAATTAACAAATGTCAATTCATTTAATCCTTTTTAAAACACTACTTGATATATGAGCAAATAGAGACAGAAATAATTTGTCTAATACTGTACAGCTAAATATTAGAGCTAACATTCAAATTTAGGAAGTCTGGCTCCAGAATCTTACCTCAATGCTTTGTCTACATGTGCATAGCTCTTTACTGCTTAAAATCAAGGTGAGTGGCTTCCTGAAAAGCTAGTTTACATGTGTAAAGATCTTCAAGGTACATCAGCACCACCTCAAGTTTAGTATATAAAAAAAAATGGGAACATGACATGAAAAAACATAACCATAATTTTGTCTCCTTTTTTGGTGAACATCAGATTTCCCAAATTGTTTCTACCAGAGAAGTTAGTCATTCTAGAAATGCTGAAGGTATTAGATAACAAAGTAAAATAAAGCAATAATTATCTAAGAATAAAGTGGAAGAAGTGACAGATTTTATTTTCTTGGGCCCCAAAATCACTGTGGATAGTGATTGCAGCCATAAAATTCAAAGATACTTGCTCCTTGGAATAAAAGCTATGACGAACTTAGTGTGTTACAAAACAGAGACATTACTTTGCTGACAAAGGTCCACATAGTAAAAGCTATGGTTTTTTCCAGTCATCATGTATAATGTGAGATTTGGACCATAAAGGAGGTAGAGCACTGAAGAATTGATGATTTCAAACCATAGTGCTGGAGAAGACTCGAGAGTCTCTTGGACTGCAAGACCAAACCAGTCAATACTAAAGGAAATCAACCCTGAATATTCATTAGAGGTCTGATGATGAAGCTGTAGCTCCAATACTTTGGCCACATGATTTGAAGGTCCAACTCATTGAAAATCACTGTAATTCTGGGAAAGATTGAAGGCAACAGCAGAAGTGGCCAGCAGAATATGAGATGGTTAGGCAGCATCACTCACTCAATGTACACAAATCTGAGCAAATTCCAGGAGACAGCAGAGGACAGAGGCATCTAACATGCTGCAATCCACATGGTCAGAAAAAGTCAGACACAAGCTAGTGACTGAACAACAACAATTTCAGAATAAAGCACTATAAACATAGGCCAAGAAACCAAAGTCAGGAACTTACTGTCAAAAGAAAAGGATAAAAGTGAGACAATCAGGCCAGAGCAAACTTTTAGAGAAAAATGACTATATCAGAACGTATTTTACATAAGAAAAATAGATGCAAGTCTATTACTCTAAATTTATAAACTTATGAAATGACAGGTATGGTGTGGAGGCAGGAAGAATTATAGAAAAAATATTTGGTGCCACAGATATCCAAAGAATATTCAGTGGCTAATAATAGGTAAAACACTAAAAATCCTTAAGGGGAAAATTAAGAAATATGTGAGCAAATTGGTTTTAGGATACTGTTTGAAGACTAAGAATTATCCGATACTACAAGCTAGATGATTAATGATAGAAGAGGTACATATGAGTATTTTCTGTGGGTCTCTCCAGCTTCTGTACATCTTGTGAGCAAAGGTAGTGATAGCTAATGTTTTGGACTTCCTTTCAAGAATGTCAGCATTGAAAAGAGCTTGGAGAGGAGAGAGTATTGCCCTTGGCCAAAAAAAAAAAGGAAGCTTCTCTTCTACAGCCACTTGCCACAAACGAGCTTGTCCTCTGCCCACTGGTTCCCTCCCAGGACTCCTCTGGTTAGTTTGCTGGGGCAAAAACAGTCTGCAAATTTCAAAGAAAGCTTTTCTAAAAAGTGACAGTGTCAGGGAAGTAGAGGTTAGTGATAAAGGAGAAACCTGATTATGAAGTGTATAGTTTGAATTCCTTTATTCAGTTGTAGCTGTACTCATCCTACCCTTGAAAACTTAGATAGGAAAGCTAAGAAATTCTATATACTTGAGCCTGTCTGAGTCATTTTCAATCATGGCTATACAAAAAAATTCCTAGTTTTACTAGTCACAAACCAGTCTGGTAATTCGGCACTGTGATCTCTCTCTCTCTCTCTCTCTCTTTTTTTTTCCCTATTGTTCTGAACTCCTCTACATGGTAGATAGAATAATGGTTCCCCAAAATACCCACATCCTAATTCCTAGAATCTGCAAATGTGTTCTACGAAGTAAGAGAATTGAGGGCTGCTTATCAGCTGACTTTAAGACAGCAAGATTGTCGGTGGTGGGCCCAGTGTAATTGGAGGAGCCATAAACAGTATAAGAATGGGTTAGAGAAAAAAAAAAAAAGAATGGGTTAGAGAAGAGATCAGAGTATTGCAATGTGAGAAGGACTTGCTGGCTTTGAAGATGAAGGAAGGAATTTCCATAAGGCAAGGTTACAGATACTCAGCTAGTCTCTCCAGAAAGGTACAGAACCCCACTGACATTTTGATTTTAGCCCAATGGGACTCAAACTGCATTCTTTCCTATAGAATTGTGAAATAATAAATCTATTTTTAAGCTGCTAAGTTTCTGGAAATTTGTAGAAAACTAATACACCTACCTAAATTCAGTCTTAGTGGCCACGAATTTCTTTGAAGGAGCTTCATCTTAGCACTGTTAATAACACTTGTTTAATGAGAGTTTTCATGGCACAGTGACTTAGGTCTGTTTCAGAGGAAAAGATGAGCTCCTTTGCAGCTGTTAATACTTTGGGCTCTGAGGTAGCTAATTAAATCTCCGTTATCTCAATGATGCCTATAGAGACAATAATTATGATACCCATCTCTGGTTGGTCTGAACAATTTCTTGTCCTTTGTAAACACACCTGATAGTCGAAAGGGAACTAGAGCCCACACTATACTTTCTAAAGCTCTAGAAAATTTACCTCTTATACGTGGAAAAACCAATTATTTATGTTGACAGAGAACTGTACAGTGAATATGCCTGAGTTACCATACAAAAGCACATAAAACGATGTGTCTTTAGGTTTTAACCACATGTGTGTGTTTGTTAAATTGCTTTAGTTGTGTCCAACTCTTTGTTATCCTCTTGACTGTAGCTGGCTAGGCTCCTCTGTTTATGGGATTCTTAAGGCAAGAATACTGGAGTGGGTTGCCATGCCCTCCTCCAGGAGATCTTCCTGACACAGGGATCAAACCCACACCTCTTACATTGGCAAGTGGATTCTTTACCACTAGTGCCATCTGGGAAGCCCTTAACCACATGAAATAATAGCAAATACAATGTGTAAAATACATCTATTTTTATGCAAAAAGTACATTACATATAAGTACAATACATGTAAATCCATGGCTGATTCATGTCAATGTATGGCAAAAACCATTACAATATTGTAAAGTAATTAGCCTCCAAATAATAAAAATAAACAGAAAAAAAAAAGTATAACCTTTCACATAAATTCATTGTGCATACCTAAAAATTGTTATCTTAACAGTATCAAATAATAATCACTCACTTGTTCATATTCTCTGCAACTAAGTGCATCTGGCATGGAATTCCAGGCCAGTCTCAAACTATTTGCTTTATTTACCAACTAGGAAATACTTGAGAATCCTTTTAGAATATTCCTTGTGAGTTGCATGAAGATTTAGAGAAGATCTGAACTTTTCAAATAATTGCCTGAAATTAAAATTTGCACACAAAAAATTTCATACTACCAGGGTATAATTTAATAAATTCATGTTTTATTTCACTTTTATTGAATTTAATAAATTTATATTTTAAAATTAAATTTCAAGGGAAAACTGTGAAATATTCAAGATGAAAGTGAAAATTATTCAGTAGTGTCCAACTCTTTGTGTTCCCATGAACTGTAAGCCACCAGGCTCCTCTGTCCATGGAATTTTCCAGACAGAATACTGGAGTGGATGCCATTCCCTACTCCAGGGGATCTTCCTGACCCAGGGATAGAATCTGGGTTTCTTGCATTATAAGCAGATTCTTTACCATCTGAGTCACCAGGGAAGCCTCAAACAGAAACACTCCTAATTTGTAGATGGTAAGAAATCTTAAATACCAACATTCTAATGGAGAAATGAAACATCATTAACACTAATGATGTTACTGGCTCAGCTCATTTTTTTGTAGCATGTTAAAAAAAGAAAAAAACTCTTCCCCTTTTTACTCTTTGATCATCTCTTTTCTGTTTATCTAATTGACCATGATGTCTAAGAAAATATTATTCCATTTTCAAGAGTAAAAATATTTGTGATATTATGTTAAAAGATAAATGGAGTTGAGATTGGAACAGAGAAGATTTTGAAATTCCCTATTAAGTTGGTAATTCAGTATACCAACTGTGGATCAAAGACATTTGTAAAGATACACATTCACAGACATTATAAACAACTATCTTAAATCTTGAGTAAAAATAACCTTTACTGAAAAATTCTGCAGTACTTGCTATTACAATAAAGTTCAAGTGAGTCAATTTAATGATAGGGAAAAGTCTATACATTTTAGTAAAGCAAATATATGTTTAGTCAATTCAGCATCTAATATATAAAATAAAGATACTTGAGAAAGGTTATATGTTTTAATCTTGAGAAGCATTTTTTGTAGTATTGAACTTTCTTAAACCCAAAGGGCCTTATTTTGTTTAAATGTAATTGTTTTCAAATCAAATATATAAAGTTTCAAATTTGACAATTATGTAACAGTTTAAATTAAAAATGAATTTCTTAAAAAAAATGAATTTCTTGAATTATAGTGTCTACTAGTTATTTCCCTTTAGGTCTAAAGTCTTAAGCCTTAAAAATCCTTGAGATTATTTTATTGGCAGCTCTTAATAAATATTTTATTTCCAATTTGTCGTCAGAGAATGAAGGTGTTGATATCCTAATTAGATTATCAATCCAGGATAATTGAAATGATATATTTAACCATTCAACAGAACAAGGAGAATTGATGGAAAATGTTACTAGCTTCTTGCCAAAGAACTAGATCCTAATACTTTAGAAGGAGTTACTTCAACCTCTATGCTAAGGGAACTATGTGTGCTCTATTTCATTCTGTCTTTAAGAGTTTTCACTGATTAACTAGAGCTGAGATAGCCACTTATTCACAAATCCAGTCTATTGCTAATTCTTGCACAGATCAGTTCTCAGAAAGATGTTTTTTTTATTATCTTAGCACCCATATATATGACAAAGGTACTTTGGCTTGTGAAGAATGAATATAGCTTCTATTCTGGTAAGACTTTTTAAAAGATGAAAATCAGCATCATCCTTACAGGAAATAATTCCTAATATTCTCTGTCCTATTTGAAGAACAGTTACAAATCATTTTAAAGCCATGGCTCCCAGTGGTGAATTCTTGCAGTGTCCTAGGCTTTTCACCTTACAGGATTTGAAAAATCAATGAGGTAATTTTCAGAATAAAAAATATGAGCACCTTGAACTTGAGAAAGGGCAAATGACACCCTCACACATTGATATTTAACATTTGGTAGCACTTTGCATGGTGGTTAAAAAAAAAAAAAAAAAGGAGGAAAAGAGAGATGGGAAATTGAGATTTACATAGACAATACTTAAGCAAATCAATATAGGCTAAATTCTTTGATCTTACTTCAATAACAGTTTAGTAAAATTCTAGAAATACTAGAGACTGGCATCCACATAGCATAGTAAGAAAGTTTAAGAAGTAAGAAGGAAAGATCATTTATTATAGATGCAGATAAACTTCAGTTTAATTGTCCATTTTTTAAAGTCATTTAACCTGAATCTTACCATCTGAAAAATGAGGCTAATAATGTTTATTTTAGAGGGTTCTTTTGAAGAGTTTATGAAGTCACAGATTATGAGTGTCAGGCCAAAGAGTTTGCTGTTATGGGGAAAGAACCAATAGAATTAGAAGTCAGAACACAGATTCCAATTTAGTTCAGTGACAACTAGCTGCATGATTTGTTTATGTGATGTAAATACTTAGAATGTCATTAATTCCATCTGAAAAAAGGAAATTATATCTATTCCACCTTTCACATGGCTCTATTTTCAAAGCAAGAGAGATAGATATTTATAAATTGGAAAAAAGAAAAGACTATTTTTTGACAATATTAATCACAGTAGAAAAGCAGTCTGAAAATACCTTTCCAAGAATCCCCCATATTCCTTAGGAGAAAAAAGGACAGGAAAAAAAAAAAAAAAGATACCTCACATTTATATTCTGTTCATTAATTTAGAAAACATGTTTCAGTTTGTGTTTACTGAGATGAATTATCTTTACTTGTATCAGCTAACTTCATAAAAGAGAGATTAGAAGCAAAGTGCTTATATAATATTTGTCTTGAAATCTTACATCCTATATTGTCATTTTTTCCATGTAGAGAAGGATTTAGTAATAATACTATTTTCCACTGAGAAGGAAGTAATTTTCAAAAAATATCTTATTGCCCAATAACATATCATGTCATTGTGAAGTCTCACACATTTACACTTCAAGCAAAGTAATCCACTCCATTTTCCACATTAACTGCAAAGCACAAATATAGCCCTTTATTATGAGGTATTGGAATTCACAGATGTTTTTCACAAATTATTCTAAATCTGACTCTTTAAACAAATATATAAAAAGAAAATACGCCACAGCATTACAGGAAAACTTCAGAAGTTATATTAAGATCGGTGACATTCTTAAACTTAATACAAGTTCCTTGACATTGGGCAGAGAGGTGAAAATACTATGAATACTTTTCAAAAAGTTCTTAGGTTATGTTGTATTTTGACATATCTCAGTAATGTTTAAAATTCACAAAAAGGAATGATGTGTTGTCTGGTAGATTTTCTTTTCTCGAAGGTGGGGAGGCAATGTTCTCCTTGAAATATACATTTCAGCCAAAGAAAACTAGTCAAAAAGCAATGGCATTAAGCAAGTTTTGCTAATCTAGATCTACAAGAAGATCATCGGGGTTAATGCTCCAGTTTGTGCCATTCTGTTGCTGTGGAATTGGGCTTTGAAACAGGTGAAATAAACATCATTCATGCACCCTTTCAAACTACACATATTGAACACCTATCACGTATCATTTGGTTTCTAGTTCCTGGGCAGAGGAGGAAGGAAAACGAAGTTACTATTCCCATAAAGATGACATTCTAGAAATAAAGCAGAATAAAGGAAACATTTATGTTAAGTGGCGGTGTATATTGTACTCAAGAGAACAATAAAGAAGAGCAAAGGAGCTAGGGGTGGGAACAGAGGAGGCAGCAGTCCAAAATTAAATTACTTTTAACTTTGAAGCAGAATTTGAAACACAGATAAACCAGAGCTATTCTCTGGAGGAAAAAAGAGTATAAAACTGTATCATATAATCTGATTAAAAACTCAAACTCAATTTGTCAATAACTCATTGTTGAGAAGTCCTCAAAAGTAACAATTAAGAGTGCCAGAGAAGATTAAAGTTTTTTGTTGAAAATTAAAATTCTAGGCACTAAATTAAATATAATATATATATATATGTGTGTGTATACATATGTGTGTATTAATATATATGAACACACATATACATATATATATATATATATATACACACACCCTCATATACATGTTTATTTGTGTCCAACTCTTTGTGACCCTATGGACTGTAACCTGCTGCCAGGATCCTCAGTCCCTAGGATTTTCCGGGTAAGAATGGAGTTTGCTATTTCTTCCTCCAGGGGATTTTCCTGACCCAGGGATTGAACCCATGTCTCTTGAGTCTCCTACACTGGCAGGTGGATTCTTTCCCACTGCACCACCTGGGAAGCCCTATATATGTATTCTATTACAAGACATATTTCAATTTGTTCTGTTTTAGAGACTGCAGTCAATGAACTACAGCTATATATTACTTGCAGCTCCTGCCATCAATAAGTGGATGGCAGCTCACCTTGAATCTGCTCCAGCCTTGTGAGTTGCTTCTATCAGCAAAAGGAGGCAGAAGTAACATCCTATGAGTTCCAAAGCTTGGAACTCAACAGAACTGCAGTTTCTGCCTTTGCACCTTTGGGGATGCTGCCCTGAGATTGCCAGAGAGTGAGGAGTTTTGCCATGAAAGACCACTTGCGGAAAGATTCCAGATGATTCAGCTGCCCAAACTGAGCTTAGACTCAGTAAAACAAGCATTTCTTGAGAAAAATCAAGATTGGCAGAAAAACATTCCAGGTAACCTTCCCAGTCCATAGGTATAATAAATCCCTGCTATTTGAATACTGTAAACTTTGTGGCAGTTTGCTATGCTGCAGCAGATAGATTATGACATAGATGGAGAAATGGAAAGTGACAGTGTTCAGAGGTTCCACAGTAGGTGAAGTCAGAGGTAGGACTGCCATTCAGGTCTATCAGACTCTTTCCACTATCTATACTTTATAGCCTACATTTTCTGAAAATTCATTTCTGTATCATGAAAGATTGAGGTGAAAAAAGATAATCCCTACAATTCTGCCAAGCTCAAAATTTCTAACTTTCTATGAATCTATGAACATTTAGATACATTCCCCTAGGAGCCCCATGCTCTAGATAATCACACCATCCTAGCAAATTCCAGGATAAAAAGTTATTATGTCACTAGATTCAAATTCAACTTACATCACTAATGTTTAACAATCTAGTCTAAAATAAATTACTCTGTATCTATACCTGAAAAAGAGACTTATAATAGCTGCCTGGTAGGGCTGTGAGGAAGAGATGAAGGAGAATAAAACACTTTAGTAAGCAGTACCCGTGCTGGATTATATATAATATAGTACAAAATGCATACAAGTATTGTGTGATATACATGTATATGTATAATAAACATATATTCATAAATAGCATAACTGGGATAAGTTACTTACGAATGTATAAGTAACTCAAACTCAGGTCTCCTGCATTGCAGGCAGATTCTTTACCATCTGAGACACCAGGGAAGCTCTTATTATATGACACCTGAAATTAAAGATGGTCACAAATCCTTTGACGGTTCTACCATTGAGAATCAAGATCTACATTTTCTCTCCTTGAATTTCTTGGAGTTCTCAATCATCATGTACAACATCAAACTTTTCTGAACCTCTCAGGCTATGAGGGAAGCCAAGTTAACCACATAAAGAGGTTGAGAGAGAGAGAGAGAGATCAATTTCCCCCTTAGCTCAGCCTTCACACTTTAAGTGAAAGAGGATGAAAAGTCTCCTGATGACTTCAGCTTCTGTGGCCCTCTAATTGAAACTGTATGAGGGACTCCAAATGGCAACCACTTAGTTCAGTCAATCAGTCCTAAATAAATATCACAAAAGATAAGGTATTTTCAATCCATTAAGTTTTCAGGAAGTTCATTTTGTAGAAATAGATGACTAGAACATGTGTGGCTCTCATTGCAAAGAATATATAACATTTTGGAAATGTCTTGTCTAGCTGAATAACTTTATGCCTGCTTGCAACAGATTCTGTCTCTGTCTCTTTTTACACACACACACACACACACCCCAATATACATATTTAAATGAACATGAAAGTGAAAGTCGCTCAGTGGTGTCCAACTCTGAGACCCCATGGTCTGTATGTTCATAGAATTCTCCAGGCCAGAATACTGGAGTGCGTAGCCTTTCCTGTCTCCAGTGGATCTTCCCAACCCAGAGATTGAGCCCAGGTCTCCCACACTGCAGGCAGATTCTTTACCAGCTGAGCCACAGGAAAGTCCAAGAACACTGGAGTGGGTAGCCTACCCCTTCTCCACTGGATCTTCCTGACCCAGGAATCAAACTAGGGTCTCCTGCATTGCAGGTGGATTCTTTACCAACTGAGCTATGAGGGAAACCCTATATCTATCATGAACACATAAAAACATCATTGTTTTCAGACTGCCCAATAAAATACAGATGCAAATTGAAAACCAAATTGTAAAATGGAAGATAAAATTTACTAAAAATGACAGCAAGTAAAAATTTAATTGACTATCAAACTTGACTGAAATTTCCAGCAACCATGATTCATGCAGGAAAAATACTATGCATTTCTCATAATTGAAATGAAACACACTAATTACTCAAGACATGTATCATTTTCTAAGAAATGAATGTAAAATTCTGTTCTAATGGTGTATTTTATACACATCACTAGAGAACATAAAAAATAAGAATCTGACACTGATAATTATTCTCAATTAGCTTTTATAACAAATCCAGAGCCCTAAACCAAAATAATGTTAAATGCAATTCATAGGTAAAATTTAAAAATAGAGAAGTTTGACCATGTTTTTCAAAAAACAAAAGGAGGTAGTTTTATTAATATTAGAAGGGCTCTTGTAAATTAATTAGAAAACAGGATACTGATAGAAGCAATTTATGGGGAAAAAATAATGAAATGGCTTTCAACTGTATGAAAATATGCCCAATCTACTAGCTATTAAAGAAAGCAATTAAAATTTTAAGTGACAATATTTTCAAAGATAAAATAGATTTGATGATGTACCATGTGGCAGAGGAAGTAAACACACAGTCTTTCAGTGAACATCACTGTTGACCTGAGTCTCTGTGGCTCACTGGAGAGCAATCTTCAGTAACTCCTAGCATTTTCACCTCTAGGGCTTCATCCTACATAAATGTTTGCACATATTTGCAAATATTTCTATAAAGTTGATCATTAAATAATTATAATTAATAAAATACTCTAGTCTAAAAATCACAATTAATTATTGGTAAAATAAATGTTGCCATAGCCAAATATTGTATATTATTAAACACTACATAGAATTTAAATTATACCCTCAAAGAAGGAAAGCAGGTTAATATTTCTTAGGTGCATAAATTAAAGTACAAATCAGTGATTTTTTTGTTTTTTCACCTGAATAAAAAAGGAACATGTTGGGGTCTGCATATGTACATGCATGTGCAGGCCACAGGCAAGTGCATGGGATACTTTTGGAAAGAAAAGAAATTAAAACAAATATAATACCTGGAAAATATGATAGAAAAATAAAAATTAGAAGCTGATTCATCTTTATATAACAAGTTTTTTCAATATTTAAAATTCTTTTTACCAAGTGCCATTATTTCTCATTAAAATTAGTGGGGTTGGAGGAAGTGAAATGATTTCTCAATGGCTTACCAATGACTTGCAAGAAACCCACTACTGTGATCCAAGCGTATTATATTTTAGTGGCTGAAATTTATACAGTTGACATCTGTGGTTTTAAACTACATTTCAGAGAACCCTAGAATTCCCCAGGGATATGTGTTGTCACTGGGGAAGACTGATGGGAAGACAAAGTGATCAAGATTATGCTGGAAATCTCTCACTTTCACCAGTTGCATCTAAATTATTCTTTTATATACTTTATACCTTGAAGCTACACAGAATACTTTGAATGGAAAAATTCCAGTTAGAAAAGTTTGAAAATTCTTGACATATAGGAGTACATGAATAACACATCTGCTGTTAACTGTGGTACATGAGGCAACTAAAGGGTTTGATTTTAACCTATATTATTCTGTAATATTTGAAAGACCTTTTGTGGTATGTGGCAATTGCATGTATAAGTAAAGCCACCTACACCTTTCTTATTGCAATGTATTCAAACTATGGCACAATATCTAGGAAAGTCGTTGGCAACTTATGGGCAAATTTTCAAATTGAAAAAAAAAACACCCAAATGTTTCCTACTTACTACTGTAAGATTTACCCTAAGAAAAAAAAAATTTTTAATTTACAAGACTATTTCACATCAGCCTTAAAAACGTTGTCATATTTATTGAGGAACCAATTGTCAGACTCTATAGCTTCATAGAACACAACTCAATATTTTCTTTAATAAGCAGAGGTTTCAGATTTCAAGTTTTGGCTTACTTTCTAATAGTTATACTTAGCTTATTAATTTCCTTTTCTAACTGCAAGTAAATATGTTTTCTATTTCACTTCAGTTCTGGCTATTATTTAAAATGCATTTGGCTCTGATATTTTATTGCAGAATGGACAGTCTGCTTAGGTGTGTCAGCCTATGTTGCCTTCTATCACACAGAAAGAGTGCATTGTGCAACAGAGAGCATTCTGACACTTGGGCAGGAGATTTTTCTCCTGATGCTCTTGTTAGTTTCAACTTAAACCTCAGTCTCTTCTTCCAGGAACAATTCCTATAAATTGTGACTGCTTCCACATATGCTTAATCTCTATTTTTATCTATGCTTCTGTACTGGATTTTCCACTAGATTCTACCCATATCTCTAATAACTCATAGGAAATTACCCTTTCCAAATGACTCATCTTCATTTCTGGACCTAATTTTCATCAACTTTACTCACTCTCCCTGATTCCTTGCATTTACCACCCCCACGCCATTTCCTTGGACTTTCCTATCTCTAAGCCAACTGACAGCTTCACTTTTTCTATGTTCCACTGAGACCCCAAATAGAACTTGACTGCCCATCCACGTAGGATTTTCAAACAAAATTAAAGAGGTTTTGAGATTCTTTCAGGTTTAAACAATAAGAAATGTTTTAAATCCAGAATGCTATTCTATATGGACAATCACAGAGAATATATTAGAAAGTGAATGGAACAGGGAAGCCTGGCATGCTGCAGTCCATGGGGTCAAAAAGAGTGGAAAACGACTGAGTGACTGAATGATAAAGATGCTAATAAGGAATTTAACATGATTATCAAATGTCCATAACCACAGAAACCAACTTTGGCTCAAAAATAAAGGAATGGGAAGGGGTTTTCTCCCTCATAAACTATGGCACAGAATTTTACAGTAATATCAACCTGTTCCTAATCTAAACTTAACCAATATATTGGGTAAAATAATGACAATTATTCTGTGGGAATTTAATAAACTTTTAAGACTTCTCCATCATTGAGAACTGAGCCAGTAGAAATTTGTAAGCCATGGCAGTTTAGGGGCTTTTGGAGATGAAAAAAAGATGACCAGAAATAATCAGTTCCTTCTCTGAATGATAATTGTGAGAGATTGTTTAAGTAGATTATGAAAGAAGGCAACTAAGAAGAATGACTTCATTACATTCCTATAATTGTTTTAATATAATTGCATATGTATATCCAGACAATATAGTGAAGAATGGAATGAAGGCAAAATGAACTCCCGATGATGAATCAATCTTTTCCAGAGTCAAAAGCTGACATTTCAGTTTCCCTGAGGGAGAGTTTAGAGAAAGTGAATGGGGTGAGGAGACTCAGACATGTCAGCATGCTGTCTGAGAAGAGGGAAGGTGAAGTGAATAGCTGTCAATTGAGATGGGAAAATAGAAGGGAATGTAGAAAATATTCTGACAAACCAACCGTGCTCCTAGTCTTTTAGACAAGCCAGCAAACTTACTATTTTTTCCCCCTCTTAAAACATAGCTCATCCTCAGAATCAGATAGTTTTACTTAATCCTAAATGATCTCTGTTACAGTCAATTTTACCAGCTAATCTTTGCCATGGCTAATTTGCAACAATGCCATTCCTCTGAGGCACACAAACATGGTTAACAAAATAAAACCCAAATTGAATGATAAGGAAGATAGTCAGCAGTGAAGCTATAAATAGAAATATGTGATGTCCTTACAGATGTCCTTACAGAAAGTCTACAAAATCCATAAATATCTTCTATTAAACCAGATTTTCCAATATTTCTGCAACAGTAGAGTGAAAAATCTTGTCACTCTGGAAACTTGTCTATTTTTCTTATTTTGCTGAGAGGAATATCAATACACTTACAAAAGCCTCTTGAATATTGAACTCTAATTTTCAGCCAATTCACTCATGTATCATCAAGCTAGCATTTGAAATAGTATTAAAGTTCTATTTTGAAGTCTAGGAAGAAACTTTACAAATTTAAAAAGTACTGTTTTCAAGGAATCTCCACACTGTTTTCCATAGTGGCTGTACTAGTTTGCATTCCCACCAACAGTGTAAGAGGGTTCCCTTTTCTCCACAGCCTCTCCAGCATTTATTGCTTGTAGACTTTTGGATAGCAGCCATCCTGACTGGTGTGTAATGGTACCTCATTGTGGTTTTGATTTGCATTTCTCTAATAATGAGTGATGTTGAGCACCTTTTCATGTGTTTGTTAGCCATCTGTATGTCTTCTTTGGAGAAATGTCTGTTTAGTTCTCTGGCCCATTTTTTGATTGGGTCATTTATTTTTCTGGAATTGAGCTGCAGGAGTTGCTTGTATATTTTTGAGATTAATCCTTTGTCTGTTTCTTCATTTGCTATTATTTTCTCCCAATCTGAGGGCTGTCTTTTCACCTTACTTATAGTTTCTTTGTAGTGCAAAAGCTTTTAAGTTTCATTAGGTCCCATTTGTTTAGTTTTGCTTTTATTTCCAATATTCTGGAGGTGGGTCATAGAGGATCTTGCTGTGATTTATGTCGGAGAGTGTTTTGCCTATGTTCTCCTCTAGGAGTTTTATAGTTTCTGGTCTTACATTTAGATCTTTAATCCATTTTGAGTTTATTTTTGTGTATGGTGTTAGAAAGTGTTCTGGAAATAGAACTGCCATATGACCCAGCAATACCACTTCTGGGCATACACACTGAGGAAACCAGATCTGAAAGAGACACATGCACCCCAATGTTCATCGCAGCACTGTTTATAATAACCAGGACATGGAAGCAACCTAGATGCCCATCAGCAGATGAATGGATAAGGAAGCTGTGGTACATATACACCATGGAATTTTACTCAGCCGTCAAAAAGAATTCATTTGAACCAGTCCTAATGAGATGGATGAAACTGGAGCCCCTTATACAGAGTGAAGTAAGCCAGAAAGATAAAGAACATTACAGCATACTAACACATATATATGGAATTTAGAAAGATGGTAACGATAACCCTATATGCAAAACAGAAAAAGAGACACAGAAATACAGAACAGACTTTTGAACTCTGTGGGAGAAGGTGAGGGTGGGATGTTTCAAAAGAACAGCATGTATACTATCTATGGTGAAACAGATCACCAGCCCAGGTGGGATGCATGAGACAAGTGCTCCGGCCTGGTGCACTGGGAAGACCCAGAGGAATCGGGAGAGGGAGATGGGAGGGGGGATCGGATGGGGAATAAGTGTAAATCTATGGCTGATTCATATCAATGTATGACAAAACCCACTGGAAAAAAAAAAATAAATTAAAAAAAAAAAAAGTAGTTTTCACGGAAGTTTTAAAAAATAAACATCCCCAAAAGCTTTGATATCTTGTAAAATGCTAAATAAATAAGAAATTCTGGTTCAAAAGACAAATTTAAAATGTTACATTATTTTAAGAAAGCTTTACTTCTAGAGTATTTATAGATTCATAGAAAAACTGGGGATAGATTACGGGGAGTTTTTAGATACCCAGCACCCAGTTTCCCCTATTATAAACATCTTACATTAGTATAGTGCATTTTTCACTATTAGTGAGCTAAATATTGATATACTATTTTCAGTTTCTTACTTTGTTAAAATTTTCTTAGTTAATAACTAACGTATTTTTTTCTCTTTTATCATTTCAGCATGCCATCCAGAATATCTTATTATTGATGTCAACCTTGATCACTGGCTGAGGTATGTTTTTAAGGTTTCCCATTATAAACTTACTTTCTACTCCCCTTTCCATAGAGAACTCTCTGGAAGGAAGTATATGTATATAGCCCACACTTAAGGAATGGATAATTACTTCCCTCTTGAGAACTGAGTATCTAAATATTGAATTGGCCAAAAAGTTTGCACAGGATTTTCCCATAACATCTTACAGAAAAACCCAAATGAACTTTTTGTCCAACCTAATACTCTATTCAGAGAAGGCAATGGCACCCCACTCCAGTACTCTTGCCTGGAAAATCCCATGGACGGAGGAGCCTGGTAGACTGCAGTCCATGGGGTCGCGAAGAGTCAGATGTGACTGAGCGACTTCACTTTCACTTTTCACTTTTATGCATTGGAGAAGGAAATGGCAACCCACTCCAGTATTCTTGCCTGGAGAATCCCAGGGATGGGGTCGCACAGAATCGGACACAACTGAAGTGACTTAGCAGTAGCAGTAGCAGCAATACTCTATTACTTGTAATTTTTCTAATAAAGTTTGTCCGTCTTTGCCAGTTAAGTTACTTAGTCATTTATTTATATCAGCATGGCCTCAAAGGTATTTATTTTGGATTATAACCCAGTATTATTTTATTGCTCAAATTGTTCTGTCTTTGGCCATCATGGGTTATTTCAGGTAGCTGTCGAGTCCCTTTAACAGAATAGCATGAATGTGGGTTTTGTTTGTTTTGAAACCTTCATTACTTTCTGACCAAATAATATATTCCAGGCTTGTCATGTACATTCTTTGCCTGAGTTCTAGAACCAGTCATTTCTCTAAGAGAACCTGCTGCTTTTATTGGAGAATGGCATGAGAAACCAAGATATGGCCACCAGATGCGTTCACTGTTACTAGAGTTTTATTGCTTCTAATCCCTATCAGCTGCCTGAACAAATCAATATATGTGTTTACTAATGTATATGGGCTTTTTAGGTGGCGCAGTGGTAAAGAATTCTGCCAGTGCAGGAGGTGCAAGAGATGTGGGTTTGATCCCTGTGTCAGGGAGATCCGCTGGAGAAGGAAATAGCAACCTGCTCCAGTATTCTCCCCTGGAAAATTTCATGGACACAGGAGCCTGGAAGGTTGCAAAGAGTTGGTCATGACTGAGCACACACACACACACACACTAATGTATATACATATAATTGTACATTTTTCTACATGTGTGTGTGCACTAAGTTGCTTCAGTTGTGTCCAACTCTTGTGACCCTCGTTTGCCAGGCTCTTTGTCTATGGGACTCTCCCAGCAAGAATACTGGAGTGGGTCGCCACGTCCTGCTGCTGCTTCAGCTGCTAAGTTGCTTCAGTCATGTCCGACTCTGTGCGACCCTATGGACAACAGCCCACCAGGCTCCTCTGTCCATGGGATTCTCTAGGCAAGAATACTGGAGTGGGTTGCCATTTCCTTCCCTTTTCCATGTCCTACTCCAGAGCATTTTCCCAACCTAGGAATCGAACCCCTGTCTCTTATATTTCCTTCATTGGTAGATGGATTCTGTACCACTAGCATCACCTGGGAAGCCCCGTTCTATATGCAGCCATCTCTATATCAAGCTAAGCTTAAGTTCATACAAACATCATTCTAGACTTGTCTCCTTGCTTACCTTAAACCTCCTACTCCAGTGATGAGAAACTTGCCTCCTTTAAACTACCATCCATTTTTGACTTACAAATATATAACTTACTCTCAAAATCTGTTTCCTAGAGAGACATAGATTCACAGACACATTGATCATAATCTATCACACGCACAGTCTAAAAATGCATCAGAGATCATAAGGCCCATCTTCTCTTTAGTATATGTGTGATTTCAGAAATCAGATTAAACGACTTACCTAAGGGAATGAAACTAATAATTGACATATTTAGAACTAAAGATACCAAGTGTCTTCTCTATTAAAATTGCTTTTAGAATGATTCACCCAAATACTCATATTGCAGATGAAGAAATTTATACCCATAGAATTTAACATTTTATAGCTGGTCAGCTGGAAGATTACCTAAAATAAGGCCATCTAAAATTTAAAAAAAAACAAAAAAACAAATCCCTATATTTTTTGCTTCCAAAAATTATCAAAACTTTATCAAAATGGAGTCTCGTAAGTTCATATATGTCAATGTTAAAGACAATGTCAATAAATTTGAGGATTGCAGCTAAAGTGTTTTGGAATTGATAATAGTCCATAAGCTCAGTACTAAAAAAAATTGGGTCCATTTAGATCATTACAGAATTGTTTATTGAAACAATGAATTCTGCTTATATTCTGCTCTTTTCTACCCAGCAGCAAATCATGTTCCAATGATCTTGACCCTCTTCCCAATAAATTGTGCAATTATGGAGGAAATAAATTTTGACATTTGGTTAATCAAAATAAGTTGATAAAAGAAATACTGCTATTTGATTTACATAGAAGATAATACTCATGATAAATATTAATATATTTCACTAAGGTAAAAATAATATGTTTCAGTTATTGATGTAATAAAAAAAAACACATTAGAAAATATGTAAAATAAAATTTATCTAAAATTTTTACAACTTTTTCATGGTAAAATCTGTAAAAATATATGCAGAGTAACTTATTAATATATAGATGAGCAATAGAACTGAGAAGGCAATGATGACCCACTCCAGTACTCTTGCCTGGAAAATCCCATGGATGGAGGAGCCTGGTAGGCTGCAGTCCATGGGGTTGCTAAGAGTTGGACACGACTGAGCGACTTCACTTTCACTTTTAACTTTCATGCATTGGAGAAAGCAATGGCAACTCACTCCAGTGTTCTTGCCTGGAGAATCCCAAGGACGGGAAAGCCTGGTGGGCAGTTGTCTATGGGGTCACACAGAGTTGGACATGACTGAAGCGACTTAGCAGCAGCAGCAGAGCAACAGAAACTAAGACAACAAAAATTAAAATAATACTTAGCTGTTCTTATATGTCAGGTGCTACTTTAGTGTTTTATATGTTTTAATTTAATCTTCTCAGCAAGAGTGTTATTTTAGTTTTCTAAGGATCCTCCATACTCTTCTCCATAGTGGCTGTACCAATTTACATTCTCACCCACAGTGTAGGAGAAGGTTTCTCTCTGATCCAGGAATCACTCTCCTTGGGCATGTACCCAGAGAAAACTGTAATTTGAAAAGATACATGCACCCTGGTGTTCATTGCAGCACTATATGCAATAGACAGGACATGGAAGCAATATAAATGTCCACCCACAGAGGAATGGATAAAGAAGATGTGGCATATATATACCTGGAATATTATTCAGTCATTAAAATAGAGTAAGATAATGCCATTCGCAATGACATGGATGGAACTAGCGATTGTCATACTGAGTGAAGTGAGACAGACCAATATCACATGACATCACTTTTAACTGGAATGTAAAAAAGTGATACAAATGAACTTATTTACAAAACAGAAATAGAGTCACATATGTAGAAAACAAACTCATAGCTACCAAGAAGGGAATGAAAGGGGGATAAAATAGGAGATTGAGATTCACACATACACACTGCTGTATATAAGATAGATAATAAGAACCTATGTAGAGCAGAAGGAACTCTACTGAATACTCTAATGAAGTATATGGGCAAAGAATCTTAAGAGTGGATATTTGTGATCTAAATCTAGATTTAGATTTCAATCAAGTAATCCAAAAAAGAGTAGATAACTGATAAACTTTGCTGTTCAACATAAACTAACACAGCATTTTAAATCAACTGTACTCCAATAAATATATATTTTTTTAAAGAGGAAAGGTAAAAAGACAGAGAGTGATACATTTCTTTAAAACAACCTTCACTTCAGAACCAAAGCAACTACTGCAGTATTTAGGTACCTGTGACTTTTTACTTATAAATGTATAAGTTACAATTCTCTATTTGACTTGGAGGACTCAATCTTCAAAATTAATTAATTTTTACACAGATATATAAAAATGAAAACTTTAACTTTATGAAAAATGTATCAATTTACTTATTTTTATGTAAGGAATCTGTACCATACTGTAAAGCAAATCTAAGAGGTAAAATGTACATGAATGTGTATATATATGAATATGAATGAGTATATGAATGTGTCTTCTTGCATTTTTTGAGATTTACTTTCTTAACTAAACCTTTAGAGGATGTATTGACCTCAGAGATTCTTTTTATCCAGTGGTTCTTAGTGCTACCTCATAGTAGAATAGCCTAGATCACTAAATAATAACATCAATATAGAACCTCACACAGATATGGTTCTTAAATTTACAAATCAAAATCACAGGGATTGCCTTGTGATTGAGTAGTTCATGGGTGGATCCCAATGATCTCTTTTTTAAACAAATACAGGATTTCTGATTTAATAGTTCATGGGTAGATCCCAATAATCTGTATTTTTTTTCCATTTATTTTTATTAATTGGAGGCTAATTACTTTACAATATTGTAGTGCAAATCTGAAAGAGACACATGCACCCCAATGTTCATCACAGCACTGTTTATAATAATCTGTATTTTAAATTAATGAACAGGTAATGACATTGTTCTGGGCACCATAATCTGGGAACCAGTAATTCAAAGAATTAAATTAAAATCTCTAGAACTGGTAAAACTAGAGCCTGAGAAAAAACTGTAGCTTTTTGCTTGCTTGTTTTTGACTTTGCAACTGCACACAAAAATGAATGGAGAATGAAGCCTTCTGCATCAACCAACCAACCTCAATACTTAATAGACAGTATTGTTTCATCTATTACCCAGAGCTAAATTTTCTTTTTTTTTTTTTGTCCCATTTTTCCTTGTAGTCCCTTTGCTTTTCTTTTCCCTTCCACTTGCCTTTATTGTTGTTTATTTCTTTCTGTTGTTTCTTTTTTTTTTTTCCTTCTGAAGTCTATTTGAAAGAAAATTCCAGATGCAATTTCCCTCATAAAAAATCCACATGCACTTCTAAATGGTAAGACTTAAAAAATAGCAACCATACCATTATTACGTAACTAGCTTTTAAAGTACCTCGGATATCAATACACAGTCAGCACAGGGAATATCTAACTCCTTGCTTGAGATCATTAAGAATATAGGGTGGAAGTTAACCCTCAATCTTAAACAAGTGTCTCCATAGATGTGCTCATTTATCACTATCAATATCTGTGGAGTACTAGGAAGTTTATTTAAAGTCTAAACAGATAGTTTTTGTTTCTAGCTCAGCTATATATTTATTGTCAGTCCAAAGTCCTAGGATAAATTATTTTTTTACAGTTCAGTCTCTTAACCTTGTGAAACATCAATAATAGTAACAAGAATAGTAATAAAAACAACAATAATAATAACCAACTAAAGAAGCATGTAAAAGGTCTATATAAAACAGCAATAACAAATATAAATTAAATGGACAACTTTTTAACAGTGATTTATTTGACCACACATTTTGGAGACTAAAAAGATTGAATATTTCAACTTAAAAGTGTGTACCTGTTTTTTTTTTTATTAAATTACAGATTATAATGGATGCTTTAAGTATTCTAAATCTGTTTTAAGGACTTGCTTGTTATGTCTTACTTAAGCTATTCTAAAAAGTTCCTTCAAAAAGTTCCTTCAGTTTTTCCCTAACATAAAATTTTATGGAAAAGCCCAGACTAGCTTTTTGGTCAACCCAGTATTAAAATTACCAGTTACTAGAGAGTTATCTCGGAGAAGGCAATAGTGCCCCACTCCAGTACTCTTGCCTGGAAAATCCCATGGATGGAGGAGCCTGGTGGGCTGCAGTCCACGGGGTCACAAAGAGTCAGCCACGACTGAGTGACTTCACTTTCACTTTTCACTTTCATGCATTGGAGAAGGCAATTGCACCCCACTCCAGTGTTCTTGCCTGGAGAATCCCAGGGATGGGGGAGCCTGGTGGGCTGCCGTCTATGGGGTCGCACGCATGACGGAAGCGACTTAGCAGCAGCAGCAGCAGAGAGTTATCTGGAGAAGGGAATGGCAACCCACTTCAGTATTCTTGCCTGGAGAATCGTATGGACAGAGGAGCCTGACGAGCCACAGTCCACGGAGTCGCAAAGAGTCGGACACACATGTCTGAGCGACTAACACACACTATAGAGAGTTAAATCTGATATTCACACTCCCATGTAATTTTCTAATATTTTTGTTTCTTCCTCATTTATAGATCTTTAAATCTTATTTGGAAGTCAGATAAGCCCGTTCCTAGTTTGCATAAAATAACTGATTACAGTTATGAAATTTCACATTAAAAATGGAAAAAGAACTTGTATTAATGGTCCCTCAAATGATGAATGGAAATTAATCTGTTTGATATTTTATTAAATTTGCCAGAGCTGAATTTTTTTTGTCTTTAAACACATACTCTGAGTATTCTCTAGTTTGTAAAATTGATAGGATAAATTTCAAATAAGCAAGCAAGTTTGGAAAAACATTAGTTTAAAATTAACCTAAGAAATCTGAATTCTTTGTACTATTTAATATTGTTTAATAAAGCCAAGTATGAATCTGTACCAGCACAAAGTATGAAGGAAACTATCCCTTCTCAGGTTTTCCTTATACTTCAAACTAAAGTTCTATATCCTGTAATATCAAAAAAGACTCCACAATGTTCTGCAACATACAATTGTAAATTTGAGGAATGTTTAAATTTAATATAAATTTTATAAGAACAATATATGCCTGCCACAACTAATCTTACAAATGCTCCATTAGCCAGCACTGTGATGGAATTTTACATTAAAATATATTTTAGTATTATCTGAATTCATGAGACTTAAAAAGTACTGAGGAAATATATCAGTATCTTTGGTACTTAACACAGTTAATTTATTGCTTTCTGGAAAACTTTCGTTCTCAGGTGAAATGTTACACCAACAGCAGAATTAAAGGCAGTGTCGAAGTATCTCCCTATCACTCATTTCAACACTTTAGAGACACTTCCCCATTTTCTGATTAACCTTGTCCAGGAAAGATAAATGTTGTCTTAGGTTATTCTGGGGAAATAAAACATCAGATGGCCTTTTGCTGTTGGAAGTCTATTATCTACATAAACCAAATCTCATATCAGTTTGTCAATACATGAGTCAAAGTATAGCTGGATGGATTTTCATCAAGTTTCGGGTTTTCTTGTAATAACTTGACCTCAAATATAGCATAAGAGGTGTCTTCAAGATGTCATTACGCTGGAATCCTTCAGAGGTGCTAAAATCGAGGTCTAATCTGAGACTTGGTGTTGGAGAGACATTAGGGTAACTCAATCTCCCAATTAAAAGAAGAATGAAAAGAAAAATTTTTTCCTATAAGTGATTGAACTCATAGGCATTCTGGCTCTGGCAATATGTCACACAACATGGGTATCCTTAGAACAGGAATGTCCCAGTATTAGGGGATTAAGTTCAGCCCACTTGAGACTATTTAATACTTTGAACCAGTTATTTTAAAGTGGGACACACACACATACACACACACATGCACACACACACACACACACATAAATTAGTTAACAATGACTGTGGGAGATACAGGCTCAATGGCTAAAACAATTTTAAATAATCAAAGACCAGTTTTTGACATAGGAGCTTGGTTATCGTTCATAATATTAATTCTTAAGCTTGAGGACAATTGAATAGTAAACAAAACATGTACATCCCCATGTTTATTCTACATTGAGAATTGTCATCATTTTCATTTTAGTTAAGAATCCTGAAATTAATATATCTGTGTTTAATTGGACATGTTGAAAAATAATTTCAGCTCTGAACATGGTATTACTATCACTTTTCAAATATAATTACTTAGTCAATGGGTGTTACTCTTCCATGAAGCTTTTAGTTCTAAGTACAAGCCATTCTTTTATTATCATTTATCATACTGTATGTGATTTTTGTTTCTTGCTACTTCTGTAGCAGTCTACCTTCTTCATAGCAAGTTATTTAAGAAAAAAAAACTATTTATTCTCTTCATTTTATTAATGTTTGTGTGCTTCATTTTGACTGGCTCTGGTGTACACTGCCTTTCACTTTGTGTAGACCCAGTGAGGGCATATGCTAAAGAGGTAACTAGTCTTCCAAAAGGACTGAAGAGAAGAACTGATTTTTATTTCTAGTTCTAATGCTCTCGATGGCAAAATCGTTTTTATTTAATGTAGTAAGTCTATATGCTAGAACAAATACCCTGTGAAGTAGACCTTTGATCCATATCCTAACCCAAGGGTTTATATTTTGAATGTCAAGAATTTCATGTTTTAAAACTATTCAGTTACAAACAACAACAACAACAAAATTCCCCACAAGTTTATCTTTTATATTTTAACACTTAAAAAATGAGTGGTTGGAGCTCAGCGTGAAAAACCTTTAGCCTGCTAGATAAAGCCAAGAGAGGGAAGAAAATAAATAGAAGTGAGAAAGATCTAAAATATTCAGTTTTATCACTTCTCTAGAGGAGGGCTGCACAGATGTTGGATTAGGTCAACAAAGATGTGCTCTGATACTTTCTGAACATGATAGGTGCACTGCCAAAAATTTTAAGTTCCATGTGGATGAGGCATTTGTTATGTTATTGTGTGTAGTGTCTCTTTCTTGAAAATTCTCTTTTCTCCTCTGTCCTTCTCTCTCAATATATTTTAAACTATAAAATAAAATTATTCTGAACAAGTACATAAGTCTGTAAGTACGATTTACTGATTCAAAAATACAAACTGAGTCATAAAATTGGAAATGAAATGGGGATGGTCCTGTTATTCCCCTTCATTGCACTCCTCACCATCTGGCATATTACATAGAGACTTGACTCATTTAATTATTAACTGTCTGTCTCACCACACTAAAATGAACATTCGATGAGTTTAGGATAATTTTATATGGGTCATATATGGCAGTTATATAATATGCTGCATGCTAAGTCACTTCAGTCATGTCCAGCTTTTTGTGACCCCATGGACTGTAGCCCGCCAGACTACTCTGTCCTTGGGATTCTCTAGAATACTGGAGTTGGTGGTCATGTCCTCCTCCAGGGGATCTTCCCAACCCACAGATCGAACCCCAGTCTCTATGTCTCCTGCACTGTCAGGCAGGTTCTTTACCACTAGCGTCATCTGGGAAGCCCAGTTACATAGTAGGTGCTCAACAAGTAGCCAGTAAATATTTACTCAATGACTAAACAGAGATAAATTAATTAGATAAAAGAAACAATGTTACTACAATTATTCATCCTGTCAAAAAATCAGGTTGATGTATGTGTGTACAATCAGTATTTTTTTATGAAATATTTGATTTGTAAAGTATCATTCACATATAATAGTAAAAAGGTAAAGTCAGTACTGTGTATATTTTTTGATGGATTTTGTCTTTACCTATTGTTAAATTCCTGGGATTTTTAAACTGTCAACAAATTTAAAAAAATAAGATTTTAAAGGATCTGAAACCAAATTTTAAGTATTTACCTCTATTTCCATATTAGAAAAAAATGTCCTCTAATTGAACAGTAAAATTTGTACTATAAAAAATATAAATTCAGCACATGTAATTTTTAAATTTAAAACAATTATGAGCATTTTCTACCCACTAAGTGGAAATATTTTCTTCTATAATGAACAGAAGGTATGTATTTTTGGAAAAAGATCAGATATGAAATTATGTGATTTATAAGCACTAAGTGCTCTCTGCATGGTGAATCTTACTTTAAGCCCTGCTGCTGCTGCTAAGTCACTTCAGTCATGTCTGACCCCGTGCGACCCCACAGACGGCCGCCCACCAGGGTCCCACCGTCCCTGGGATTCTCCAGGCAAGAATACCAGAGTGGGTTGCCATTTCCTTCCCCAGTGCATGAAAGAGAAAAGTGAAAGTGAAGTCGCTCAGCCGTGTCCCACTCCTAGCAACCCCATGGACTGCAGACTACCAGTCTCCTCCATCCATGGGATTTTCCAGGCAAGAGTACTGGAGTGGGGTGTCATTGCCTTCTCCGACTTTAAGCCCTAGAAGGTCTAAGAATCAGAGGAAGAGGAGCTTGAGAACACACTGACTATAATAAATCCCAGGTTACTCACTTCACAATGCATGTTTGATTTAGTGGAAGAAGGGAAATGAATTAAGGGTGCCTGAAGATCTGGTCCCATCACCTCATGGGAAATAGATGGGGAGACAGTGGAAACAGTGTCAGACTATTTTTTGGGCTCCAAAATCACTGCAGATGGTGACTGCAGCCATGAAATTAAAAGACGCTTACTCCTTGGAAGGCAAGGTATGACCAACCTAGATAGCATATTAAAAAGCAGAGACATTACTTTGCCAGCAAAAGTCCATCTGATCAAGGCTATGGTTTTTCCAGTGGTCATGTATGGATGTGAGAGTTGGACTGTGAAGAAAGCTGAGCGCCGAAAAATTGATCCTTTTGAACTGTGGTGTTGAAGAAGACTCTTGAGAGTCCCTTGGACTGCAAGGAGATCCAACCAGTCCATCCTAAAGGAGGAGATCAGTCCTGGGTGTTCATTGGAAGGACTGATGCTGAAGCTGAAACTCCAGTACTTTGGCCACCTCATGCAAAGAGTTGACTCATTGGAAAGACCCTGATGCCGGGAGGGATTGGGGGCAGGAGGAGAAGGGGACGACAGAGATGAAATGGCTAGATGGCATCACTGACTCGATGGGCATAAATTTGAGTAAACTCCGGGAGTTGGTGATGGACAGGGAGGCCTGGTGTGCTGCTATTTCATGGGGTTGCAAAGAGTCGGACACGACTGAGCAACTGAACTGAACTGAACTGAAGAAGATCTGATATGAGAGGGGCCTGTTGTGTTATTCAAGGACAAAAACAGAATCACAAACTTAATATTCGATTATATTGGCAGGAGAAGACATCAATAAAGTCCTTCAGGTCAAGTATATTTTTTGTATGAGAAAAACCCCTTTGTTTGGTTTTAGGAAATATATATATAGTCTATACCGTGCTGCCATGCTAAGCTGTTTCAGTCGTGTCTGACTGTGTGTGACCCCATGAGGTCGGGGGGCTCCTGACCTAGTCCAACAGGCTCCTCCGTCCATGAAATTCTCCAGGCAAGAATACTGGAGTGGGTTGCCATGCTCTCCTTCAGGAGATCTTCCTGATCCAGGGATGGAACCCATGTCTCTTATGTCTCTTGCATTGACAGGTGGGTTCTTTACCACTAGCACCACCTAGGAAGCCCATATGGTTCCATAATGTAGGTGAAAATAACCTATATAAACACATTCAGAACCAAATTTTATATTTGCTATTTTGGTATTTGTTTCCAATCCTTGCTTAATATCATTCTTCTAGGACTAATTGTATCTGATATCTTCAAAACTGGTAGTGAGAATCTGCAAGATCAGTATCACTTGGATATAGTTTGTTAATCTATGTGTGGCAGTCTAAATATTTCAACAAATGTTTCCATTTTTCTTTCTGCACTTGTACTTCACCCTGCTTCCAGATAGCTGGTAAAACTCTGCCCCATGTTTTCTTGTGTTTGGGTGATGAGATGAGATCAGTCTGTAATGAGTTAAGATACAGGCCATTCCAGGTCAAGGTGTTTAACTGTCAAAAGTGCGTCCTCCTGAGGCCTTTTTTTTTTTTTCCCTATGATGAACAGAAACTATTGTGATATTGGCTGTCTGTTAACATGGGTTTCAGTGTGATTACTCTGATCACACACTTTAAAACCCTAGGCACTGAAATGTGTTGGATATGTAATATGAGTTGGAAAGAAAACTTATTTTAACCCATTGAGGATTGGGTGGTTGTTACACAACAGAACTTATATTTTCCTAAGTATAAAATTTTTCTGAATCAGTACTCGGGTGCTCCTATGGTCATTTCCTGGCATGTGTAGAGCAGCTAGCAATTTGAATCACCTGATGCACACGTCCCAACTGAGGTCACACAAGGGGTTTGATATTGTAACAAATGTCCTTTACACAGTCTATTTAGTGCCATGTTGCTTTGTGCCAACGATTCTCCACACGCCTGTCTCTAAGCTTCCATATTTAGAGTTTCCTAATCCTCCATTTCCCCTACATCTCATCCCAGATGAAACCCAGATGGACTAACTCAGTGAGACCACAATCAGATGCACTAAGATTGTCCTGTTTCTTCACTCTCAAAATCCAGATATTGAGAGACTGGGACATGCTTATACATATGCCTGGAGGTTGGGGTGGGAGATAAAAAGGTAGAACTCTTAACTTTGGTAAAAATACATTCCTATTGAAACAAACAAATCAAGTCCAGTTAAGCAACCTGGGTAAGTTTTAGAATTAATGTTTATTGCTGATTAAGCAGGCATGTTATACGTTGTCCTAACCTATCATTTTTAATATTGCTTCTATGGGAAAATGTATTTCAAGTTCCAGACAATTGATTTACAAATTAACTTCTGGAACACTACCAGCTTTTATAATGTGTCTCCCAGTACGGCAAAATGAGTAAGGCATAGAAACAAAAAGATAATACCCAGGCTTCCTATCTTCTGCATCCAAAGATGGTAGCTTAATAATGATAAGACTATCTGCCTGAGCAGCATATAAAATACATATTTACTGAGCATTCACTATTGAGATTAAAATTTCTGTCAATTTCTGCTACATAATTCACAGCCGTGTGGGAGGAATTTAGCCTTAGAAATGAAGAAAAAGTGAGAGAATGCATGATGTCATGACTCTGTCCACAGTGCATCAGTGTATTTCTAATCCAAAGGTCTATGCCCTGACAATTATCTCCATTAGATCAATTCTGAAGCAGATGGAAAACCACAGCTGGACAGAACTTTCTACCTCTTTAGTGTATTTCTTCTCACACTGACATTTTGCAGTTCATGGTATAGTGAATATCCATAATTTTGCATAAATCTGCCTGAGTATGTTACAGTATGAACATGATAATCCTAAATTATAGGGTGAGGAAAACCAAAGGTGAAGTTGGGATTTCTATTAGGAGATCAAGTGTACATTTGATATGCTCTATCTGTTTAGGCAAAAGAGTTTAATATTTGGCTATTCATCTTCCTTGATATGAAATTTCTGCCACTGTGCAGAAATCCCATGAATTGAGAGGAATTAGGGGCCATAGTTCTTATAAAAATACACTTAGTTTTAAACCAGGCAATACTGGCATATTTACAGAATGGAAGCAACCCTGAAAAATAATTGCATCTATTACAGGTTGTAAAGAGAAGCCAGGACTCCACTGTCCACTGAACATGCTAATTGAATCCGACCTTGCAAAAAGATGAAGCAAAGAATGTTTTCTCTAATTGCAAAGGTCTCTGGCTGGGTACATTTTCCTATTTATCACTTCACCCTTGGATAACTCGTGGTGTTTCATACAGATCCTCTTTCTTAGGAAAGGATTCTTAATTTGCAAAATAAGCCCGTTGCTTTTTTATTGATGCCTCATAGAACATATTGGCATGAACCCCTGGGGAAGAAAGTTCCAATTTATTTCAAGGGAGCTTTTAAATTTCCAGGTTACGGATAACCTCCTCAAGTAAGTTTCAGAGCCAGTAATAACTACTCAAGTACTTTTCCAGATTAAATACCAGTTGGAAGAAATGCATCCTTTTCATGCTGACAGTCACTTTCTATGAGTTGTCTTGGTAATAGAAGTTTGGACAGATAAATGTCTACTATAAACAGTTAGAGTTGGAGGATGGGCAAGCCACACTAGAAGCTATACATGCTATAAGCAATGTAACTAATAAGTTATGAATGCAGCCAAATTGTATTATATTCTTATTAGACCAATACAAATATCTAATTTCCATTTTGGAGTATTATTTTATCTAGAAAAAATATGGGAGTTCTTAATCACTGGGAGGGGTAAAGCTTAGAAAAAAATACCAGTAAACCCACAGCAGGAGTCTTATGACCAAACCACTGAAGAAGCCCATGTTGATAAAGATAAAGAACATTCTACGTTAAGACAATGACCACAGTTATTGGAACTCATGGGATAGACATGATTGATTAATTCTATGACTGGCTCCTTGGGACAAGCAAGTAAGGTTGTACACTAGTGCTTTTGGAGATTAAGAGTGTGAACATCACTATGGCAATTTCACTTTTCATTATCTGATGACTAAAAGACATGCTATCAGCTAACTTCCTTTTTTCTCAAAAAAAGAAAAAAAGAAAGTTTTAGGTGGAAAGGTGGACTTTCCACCTAAAAGTCCAAAATAAGAATATGAGTGAAGGGGTATGGCTCTAAAGTAACATGAATCTCTTAGATATATGAATGAGAATATGAACCAAAAGAATCTAATATATCTACAAATAAGATAACTAGATATCTTGTTTTTATCCTATTTCTAATAGTAAACATCCAGGAAATGTTATAATTAGGTCTTTATTAGGAATGTATAAAAATGAATACATTTAAAATTGAGATCAAAAAGATAATGAGTGTTTCTCTTTTGTTTATTTTAGCCCTAGAAGATAATTTTATACCATGGCATCTAGAACATAAAATAATATCAGACTTACATAGATTAAAAAGCCTGGAAATACTTTACATGTATATAGTCAGGAAGCACACCTGTGTACACAAGCATGAAAGTGAAGTTAACTATATATCATATAATTCAAATTTATATAACACTGATATAAGAAAATATAAAATTTCTCTAGAATCATATGAAGTCAATTATAAGCTAAAACTTTTTTCCACCTAATCAGCTTGCTATTGACCTTCACAAAGTTGAATTTAATTGAACAGAAAAGTGCTATGTTCATAGTTTCAATTTAGCATAAGTGGAAAAAAAAAAAAACAGCCAAATAACAAGCTTCATATTGGGGCACTATTTTGCTATTCAGGACCTAAAATATAAATCATAAGGATAGGAAAGTTATGTTTTGGAATTATTCTGTAAATTCTGTGGTAAACCAATAGCTTCCTTTCGATTTGTATCTCAGTTCAGTTCAGTTCAGTCACGCAGTCGTGTCCAACTCTTTGCGACCCCATGAACCGCAGCACGCCAGGCCTCCCTGTCCATCACCAACTCCCGGAATTCACCCAAACTCATGTCCATCGAGTTGATGATGCCATCCAACCGTCTCACCCTCTGTCGTCCCCTTCTCCTCCTGCCCTCAATCTTTCCCAGCATCAGGGTCCTTTCAAATGAGTCAGTTCTTCGCATCAGGTGGCCAAAGATTTGTATCTCAGTTATGTACAAACATGTATCTATACACAGAAACATTCTGATATATACATACATGTATGCTTGTGCTTATAATTCTAAATGACACATAAAGATGATGTTCCATGTTCTATCATAATATGGTAGAGTATTCTTTATCCAAAAAAAAAAAAATAAAGAGTCCACTTCAGTTTGGATACCTCTCTTCTGTCATCATGGTTATACACATCACTTTTTGAGCCTTTGTTTTTTCTAATTTATAACATTTACCTGTTTCTCTATAGTTTAAATAGGTTTCCGTTGTGTCATTTCTGCAATTACTCAAAGATCAATAAAATACAGTAATCTATATGGGATTAACATGCAACAAATCAGAAAAAAAAATTGGGTTTTACATGGAAATGTATATTTCTATTCCAATATACACAACAAAGTAAGAGTGCCACTTTTGAATGTAGAAACTTTAATAAAATGCCTTAACTAATAGATATTTATTGCGTACCTACTATAAGCCAAGAACTGTTCTACACAAATATATTGGTGGAAAAACAAACAGAATCTCTGCTTTTACAAAGTTTATTATTCTAGCAGTGGGACCTACATAATACAGATGTACACAATAAGTAAAATATTTAGTATATTAGAAGCTTATAAATATTATGAGAAAAACTTACCCAAGTAATTGGAATAGGGAATATAAGTGATAGGAGGAAGATATGATTTTAAATACAGAAACTGGAGTCTGTCTTAATAAGAAAGTAACATCTAAGCTCAAACATGAAGGAAGTGATGGTGTGAGCTATATGTCCATTTAGGGGAAGCACCATTTTTGCGTTAGTCACTCAGTCATATCTGACTCATTATGGCCCCATGGACTGTAGCCCACCAGGTTCCTCTGTCCATGGGATTCTCCAGAAAAGAATAGTGAGTGGGTTGCCGCTCCTTTCTCCAGGAGATCTTCCCAACCTAGGGATAGAACCTGGGTCTCCTGCATTGCTGGCAGATTCTTTACCATCTGAGCCACCAGGGAAACCCAAGAGTTTGTGAAAGTTTTAGTTGACTAGTTGTGTCTGGGCTCTTTGTGTCCAACTCTTTGTGACCCCATGGACTGTGATCTGCTAGGCTCCTCTGTCTGTGGAATTTTCCAGGCAAGAATACTGGAGTAGGTTGCCATTTTTTCCTCCAGGAGACCTTCCCCACACGGGGATTGAAAGTGGGTCTCCTGCATTGCAGGTGAATTCTTTACTAAGCCACCAAGAGTTTGAGGGGGAAACAGTGCAAAGTTCTACAGTATTAGCATGCTAGATGTGCTCAACTAATGGAAAGGAGGTCAGTACACTTGTAAGACTTGGGCTAAAAGAAAGTTGGAGATGAATTCAGCAAAGTAATAGAGGCCTAAATTATATAAAATCCTATAGGCCTCAGAGGGATTTGGCTGGTGCTAAAAAAGAAATGAAGACACATATTGGACTTTGAACAGGTAAGTAACATGAACAGATAAGTAACAGATCAGTAACATGCATAAAGTGTAACTCTTATTATTATGCTGAATAGAATAAAATCAAGAAAATCTCTTAAAAGACTATAGCAATAATCCAGTTGTAAAATGATTATCATTTGAACCCTGTTGATTACAATGAAAATGGTAAAAATTAGTCAGAATCTGAATGTATTTTGAGAAATTTTCTGATGGATGAATTGCAAGATGAGAAACAATGACAGGAATTAGATATGACACCAAGGGTTCAAAAATGAGCAAAGAATGGAAATGCCATCAAGTGAAACAGGACTACACACATAACAGATTTCATGGGAACACTGAGAATACAGGTTGGACATGTTAAGTTTGAGATATTTATTAGATATAAAGCTAGACATGATGATAAGTGCTCAGTTGGCTATTCAACAGAGGAGTTTAGGAAAGAGGTGTAAGATGGAGATAGAGCTTTTGGAGTCACTATAGAAAATATTCAAAGCCTGAAGTAGATGATCTAGGAGAATGAACCATTTTAGATAATTGAAATGTACAAAGACTGACAATTCTGGGGTGCTTTAACACTAAGACATGGTGAAAAGCAAGAGGCACCAGTAAAGGAATGAGAAGTGAAGTAGAATATACACATAATACCAAGTAAAGAAAAAAAAAAAAAAGGTAAGTTTGATTAACTATGCCAAATGTTTGCTGTTTAGCTGAAAATTGACCAGGGATGTGAGGGTGTGGATCATTCATGACCTTGACAAGAGGGTCTTTAATGAAGTGATAGAGATGAAATCATTCACTATGCAAAAGGTAACAAAAGGTGAAAAACTAAGATGAGTTGATTGGTTTTGCAGAAAATGTGTACAGAAACATGGGAAGGGAATTGACAGGTAAGTTGGGTTGAGAGAAGTTTTTACCATTGACTCTTGAGGAACAAAGGGGTGAATGGGAACTGGCCCACATGCAGTCAGAAATCCATGTATAATTTTAGTCATCCCTTTGTAGTCAATGTTCTACATTCCTGATTCAAATAACTATGTAGCATTGTAGTATATATTTGCATCATTATAGAGGACTAAAATGCAAAAGTAGGAAGTCAAGAGATACCTGGAGTAACAGGCAAATTTGGCCTTGGAGTATAAAACAAGGCAGGGCAAAGGCTAACAGAGTTTGGAAAAAGAATACACTGATCATAGCTAACACTCTCTTCTATTTAACACAAAAGAAGACTCTACACATGAATATCACCCAGATAGTCAATGCTGAAATCAGACTGATTATATTCTGTGCAGCCAAAGATGAAGAAGCTCTATACAGTAAGCAAAAACAGGACCAGTAGCTGATGGTGGCTCAGATCATGAACTCCTTATTGCCAAATTCAGAGTTCAATTGAGGAAAGTAGGGAAAACCACTAGACCATTCAGATATGACCTAAATCAAATCCCTTAAAATTATACAGAGGAAGTAACAAATAGATTCAAGGGATTAGATCTGATAGACAGAATACCTAAAGAATTATGGATAGAGGTTCATGACATTATACAGGAGACAGTGATCAAGACCATCCCCAAGAAAACTAAATGCAAAAAGGCAAAATGATTGTCCGAGGAGGCCTTACAAATACCTGAGAAAAGAAAAGATGAGAAAGGCAAAGGAAAAAGGAAAGATATAGTCATTTGAATGCAGAATTTCAAAGAATAGCAAGGAGAGATAAGAAAGCCTTCCTCAGCGATCAATGCAAAGAAATAGAGGAAAACAATAGAATGGGAAAGACTAGAGATCTCTTCAAGAAAATTAGAGATACCAAGGGAACATTTTATGCAAAGATGGGCACAATAAAGGAAGGCAATAGTATGGACCTAACAGAAGCAGAAGATATTAAGAAGAGGTGGCAAGAATACACAGAAGTATATAAAAAAGATCTTCATGACCCAGATCACCATGATGGTGTGATCACTCACCTAGAGCCAGACATCCTGGAATGTGAAGTCAAGCGAGCCTTAAGAACATCATGATGAACAAAGCTAGTGGAGGTAATGGAATTCCAGTTGAGCTCTTTCAAATTCTAAATGATGACGCTGTAAAATTGATGCACTCAATATGCCAACAAATTTGGAAAACTTAGCAGTGGCCACAGGACTGGAAAAGGTCAGTTTTCATTTTAATCCCAAACAAAGGCAATGCCAAAGAATGCTCAAACTACTGCACAATTCCACTCATCTCACAGGCTAGTGAAGTAATACTCAAAATTCTCCAAGACAGACTTCAAAAATACATTAACTGTGAACTTCCAGATGTTCAAGCTGGATTTAGAAAAGGCAGAGGAACCAGAGATCAAATTGCCAACATCTGTTGGAACACAGAAAAAGCAAGGGAGTTCCAGAAAAACATCTACTTCTGCTTTATTGACTATGCTAAACCCTTTGACCGTGTGTATCACAACTGTGGAAAATTCTGAAAGAGATGGGAATACCAGACCACTTGACCTGTCTACCAATATATCTGTATGGAGGTCAAGAAGCAACAGTTAGAACTGGACATGGAACAACAGACTGGTTCCACATTGGGAAAGGAGTACATCAGGGCTGTATACTGTCACCCTGCTTATTTAATTTATATGCAGAGTACATCATGAGAAATGCTGGGCTGGATGAAGTACACGCTGGAATCAAGATTGCTTGGAGAAATATCAATAACCTCAGATATGCAGATGACACCACGCTTATGGCAGAAAGTGAAGAAGAACTAAAGAGCTTCTTGATGAAAGTGAAAGAGGAGACTGAAAAAGTTAGCTTAAACCTCGACATTCAGAAAACTAAGATCATAGCATCTGATCCCATCACTTCATGGCAAATAGATGGGGAAACTATAGAAACAGTGACAGATTTTATTCTTTTGGGCTCCAAAATCACTGCAGATGGTGACTGCAACCATGAAATTAAAAGACACTCGCTCCTTGGAAGAAAAGTTATGACCAATCTAGACAGCATATTAAAAAGCAGAGACATTACTTTGCCAACAAAGGTCCATCTAGTCAAAGTTATGGTTTTTCCAGTAGTCATGTATGGATGTGAGAGTTGGACTATAAAGAAATCTGAGGACCAAAGAATTGATACTTTTGAACTTCATATTGGAGAAGACTCTTGAGAGTCCCTTGGACTGCAAGGAGACCAACCAGTCCATCCTAAATGAAATCAGGCCTGAATATTCATTGGAAGGACTAATGGTAAAGCTGAAACTCCAGTACCTTTGGCCACCTGATGCAAAGAACTGACTCATTTGAAAAGACCCTGATGCTGGGAAAGATTGAACGCAGGAGGAGAAGGAGACAGCAAAGGATTAGATGGTCAGATGGCATCACTGACTCGATGGATATGAATTTGTGTAAGCTCCGGGAGTTGGTGATAGACAGTGAAGTACGGCAGTCCATCGGGTCACAAAGAGTCTGACATAACTGAGCTACTGAACTAACTGAATGAGTATGTATTTATTGAAAAACATCTTCATACAAGTGGACCCACAGAGTTTAAACCCATGTTGTTCATGGGTAAGCTGTACTTGTTTTTGTTTTTTAATTTAGGAAAAATAACTGCATATTTGTATATTGTTCAGACTATTTTATGGCTGGGAAAAACTAATGAGATACAAGAGACTCTCTGGAGAAATATTTTACTGGTGGTCAGAGGAAAAATTTCTACAGTAAAATGGAAAGATATGGCCCAGTTTCCCATAAAAAAAGGTGTTGGAGATGTAGACTCTCCTCTTCTTACCCCAAGAAAAGTAGTCTCCATAGAATTTTTGCTTGAAAAGCACTTTTCCAGCTTATTTCATCTATTAGGCATCTTGTTCATCATTCTTAAACCTAAGACTCCTTCAACAATGGTTATTAATGTGAACTTTGGGGGAATATTAAGCTATGCTCCAGAAAGGCCAAAACTAATGCAACAAGGAAGGAGTAGGGTTACACAGTCTGGCTCCAGTCAGTGAGCCTTGCTAATCAACTCCCATAAATTACTCCCACACACACAAACACAGGCGCAAACACATATGTGCACTAGCCCTGGGTTTAAAAGAGAAAGATATTTCTTAGCAAAGAGAAGACAACTATGAATAAGTTTCTGGAAAAGGTAACCTTAAATCAATACTTGGAGAAATAAGAATCTGAATAGACTGAAGTCTTAAGTCTTAGAGATGTTTTCTTGTCAAAGGCAACTATCTTGCATTCTCAATTCTAGGCAGGTGACTGGTGGTTTAGTCGCTAAGTCATGCTCAACTCTTTGCAACTCCATGGACTATAGCCTGCCAGGTTCCTCCGTCCATGGGATTTTCCAAGCAAGAATACTGGAGTAGGTGCCATTTCCTTCTCTGAGGTATCTTCCTGACTCAGGTGTCAAACCTGTATCTCCTGCTTGGCAGGCAGATTCTTTACCACTGAGCCACCTGGGAAGACCCATCTAGGCAGTCTGCAGTAGTTAATACAAAAGTGGATGGTGGGTACAGAACTTGGCAAAAGGCATCCAAGCAGATCTCAAGTGGTATAAGAAGTACGTTCTATGAAAACTAAGTATTAAGGATTCCCAAATTGTAACAATAAATTTTCCTCACAGAAGCCATGTCCCAGTGATTTTACAGTCATGTTCTACCAACTCTTCAATTTGCTCAGAAAATTGGAGGAATGGAAAACCACTAGCACATGCTATGGTTCTAAAATAAGCTTGATTCTAAAACTGGTAAAGAATAAAAATAATACAAAAGAAACTATAGGCCCAGTTTAGTCATGAACATAGACTTGAAAAACCTAACTAAGGAAGACACCAACATGGCGATGAAAAATTACTGTGGTTCCCTGCAGGGTGCTAGTTCTAGTGACAGTAGAACAGAGATCTGTTAACACCCGGCATTGAGAGTTCCTACTCTGCTAAGGCTGATTAATCAATGTCTGATATGCTGGCTGGTGAGTCTCAGACTGGCTGTCTAGTCCTGCCTCCCTCTGTTGATATAAGAGGCTTGCTTGTTAAACCAGCATGGATGTTACTCTGGTGGTTTTTCCACCACAGGATAGGCTAGTAACCAGAGATAACCAATACCTTGCTTCTTTTTTTTTTTCCCCCATTTATTTTTATTAGTTGGAGGCTAATTACTTTACAATATTGCAGTGGTTTTTGCCATACATTGACACGAATCAGCCATGGATTTACATGTATTCCCCATCCTGATCCCCCCTCCTGCCTCCCTCCCCATCCCATCCCTCTGGGTCTTCCCAGTGCACCAGCCCTGAGCACCCATCTCATGCATCCAACTTGGGCTGGTGATCTGCTTCACCCTTGATAGCATACTTGTTTCAATGCTGTTCTCTCTGAACATCCCACCCTCGCCTTCTCCCACAGAGTCTAAAAGTCTGTTCTGTACATCTGTGTCTCTTTTTCTGTTTTGCATATAGGGTTAGTGTTGCCATCTTTTTAAAATTCCATATATATGCATTAGTATACTATATTGGTCTTTATCTTTCTGGCTTACTTCACTCTGTATAATGGGCTCCAGTTTCATCCATCTCATTAGAACTGATTCAAATGAATTCTTTTTAATGGCTGAGTAATATTCCATGGTGTATATGTACCACAGCTTCCTTATCCATTCGTCTGCTGATGGGCATCTAGGTTGCTTCCATGTCCTGGCTATTATAAACAGTGCTGCAATGAACATTGGGGTGCACGTGTCTCTTTCAGATCTGGTTTCCTCAGTGTGTATGCAGCCACTAAGGACAAGAGTGTGGAGATTCCTTAAAAAACTGGAAATAGAACTGCCATATGACCCAGCAATACCTTGCTTCTTGAAACATTGGTCTTTCAGCAGTTTGGTTCAAAGCAGTAACAGGGCTTTGTTATACGGAATCATGGAGTAGGAAATGGCAACCCATTCCAGCATTCTTGTCTGGAGAAACCCAGGGACTGAGGAGCCTGGTGGGGTGAGGAGCCAGTCCATGGGGTTGTAAAGAGTCGGACATGACAGAGCAACTAAGCACCTATGGAGTCAATTCCGGTTGGAAATCCTTTCCTGTGTACTATTTCTAAGAGGACATGTACTCAAGACCTTCTCTTTAGTTTAACCTTTACAATACACTCCAGACAGCACTTCAAGCACCTGAACTAACCATGTAGCAATGTGGGGAAACATACTTCTTTTCAAAAAGGTGGAGAATTCCAGGAGTTCAACTGCCAAACACAGAATCTGACTCACTGTAGAGGGTCAGGAAATGCCTGTTAGCAGTCTTTAGAATCTCTCTTTGGAAACACCAATCTGCTCTGAAGTTTTGCCTTGAGAATCAGGCTGTCTCTGATCTAGAGGTGGAGACTCTTGACTAGATTTTAAGGAGACTGCAGATGGGGAGGGAAAGGAAAATCCTTATCTCAAGAGCCCAAGGATTTAGTCCATCAAATCCTTTTTCAGGATGCCTGGATGTTTTCTCAGGGTACCTAGACTTGAAATGGGCATTGCATGTGGAGAATATATACAGTGCTGTCAGTTTTAAAATTCTGTTACACCATAACTATTATAGGTAAGAAAGTCTAATGTTACACATGTTTTGAACATAAAACCTTTGTGAATTGAAGTTCTAAATGAAACTGCTGGGTATATATGTGTGTATACACATAAAATAATTGAAAAGTAATCTTATTGCCAATAAAAGTTTTGAAAATTTAAAAGAAAAATTTAATATGATCTCACCTGATTCAATAATATTCAAATGGATTCATTCTAGATATATAAAGATAATAATCAGCATATCTATTAAAATAATTTATATTAGTGAAAGATGGAGATGTTCACATTTTAGCAATAGGTGCAGAAAAGAATTTGGTCTACATAGAAGTGTTTTAGAGGAATTTGCTTTCTGTTAGATATGAAAGATAGTGCAAGATTATCAGTGCTACTGTACAACATGGTGCTAGTGATCAAACGAAAGACGAACAGGTAAATACGTAGAAAGGAAAGGTAAGAAATAATTTTTTCTTGCATATGATATGGACTTACATAAAACACAACAGAATCAAGTAACAGAATTAATACGGTCTAGTATATTTGCTGAGTAAATATCAACTTTGGGGAAATAAAAAAGTATTACCCCTTAGTGCTAATACAGCTACTGAACTAGAATATGTAATGAGGGTGTCAGGGAAGAAAAGAGACAACAAACCAGTATTTTATCTCAAGATCACCTTAACAAATAATGCAGTACCATTCATTACACTTAGTTTTGTTTCTAAAATACTCACGCAGGTATATAAACATGATTGCATAAATACAGATCCACACATCTATTCATAGAAACTTAGCATGTTATAAATATGCCCACAAAAATATATTAATAAGGAAATGAACAGTTTTAAATTTCATGCCTGGTCTCCTTGATTTTGCCAGTCCACAGCATACCATACAATATTGCTGTGCCTGCATTATCTCTAACAGAGCTTTCTGTGAGGGTGAGTTCACCCTGTCCATAATGTAACCTAGAAGTGACCAAGAATCTAACATTGCCTCAGTGGGAAATAACTACTAAAGTTGTGCTTCACAATAGAACTCATATTTCTGCAATGGTCTTAAGCTCCAGTTATACACCTTGGTAACTTGCTGGAAAATTCTTCTTTCATTGGCTTTCTTCCCTTCCTTTCTACTTAACCATTCCTCTGATTTTTTCCTGGGATAGTATCTCATAGAAAAGGGCTTCTCTGGTGGCTCAGAGGGTAAAGCATCTGCCCGCAATGCGGGAGACCTGGGTTCAATCCCTGGATGGGGACGATCCCCTGGAGAAGGAAATGGCAATCCACTCCAGTATTCTGGCCTGGAAGACCCCATGGATGGAGAAGCTTGGTAGGCTACAGTCCATGGGGCTGCAAAGAGTCGGACATGACTAAGCGACTTCACTTTCACTTTCACCTCATAGATCACATCTACTACTATCTACAATTCTTTGTTAAGGATTCTTGTCTGCTTTGGGAGAAACCCAAACCAAGGCAGTGCTCTATTTCATTCTTCAAAGATGAAATTCAGTTGTATTTATACTCAAATGTCAAAATTAAAATTTAATACAAAAGTAATTCATGGAAGAGAATATCCCTATACTCCTGGGGTAAGCAAAAATGGTTAAAGAAAATATCAAAAAGTTGAACTTGACTACGACAAAATTAAAGATTACTAGTTACAATGGACGAAATAAACTAAGTCCATGATATGGTGACTGACAAGGAAAAAATAAGTAAATGTCTAAAAGTTGAAAACTGATTGATATCTAACTGTATTAATCAATGAATTTCTGGAAAAATAAGAAAAATAATGTTTAGTACAAAAATGGGCAAACAGGGTGACTAGGCAATTTACAGAAAAGCAAAAGCGAAAAAGGTAATAGAAAAAGATCCTCTTAAACACTACTTATCAGAGAACTATAAATTAAAAACAGTAAGGTGTCATCTATAAACATGATCATAGTTCAAGAATTAGAGATATCGATAATACTCTTTGATAGACTGCAGGAAATGGTGGCCCTCAAATACTACTGACTTGAGAAAACACATTTTGGTAAGTAATTGACAGGATCTGTGAAACTAATTTTGTGTAACCAATGGCCCTTCAAACAAAATTCTGCACATAAGGTGGTTTCTTACAAAACCAGACACACTCTTACCATACAATCCAGCAATTACAATTCTTGGTATTTACTCAAAGGATTTGAAAACTATTTCCACACAAAAACCTGCACACAAATGTTGTCATCAAGCTTCGTTTCTAACTGACAAAAGTTAGAAAAAAACCAATATGCCCTTTAGAGGGTGAATGGATAAATGAATTGTGATATAGCCACACAATCTAATATTAGTGCTAGAAAGCAAATTAGCTATAAGGCCAATAAAAGGCAAAGGAAACCATGCATACTACTATGCGCAAGAATCAAATCTGAAAAGATTAATTACGGTATGATTCCAACTACATAACATTCTGGAAAAGGCAAAAATCAGAGAGAGAGTAAAAGATTCAGTTATTGACATAGGATCAGGGTACAGAGGGATGAATAGGCAAAGTAGCTTTTCTTTTTTGTCTTTGGTTTTTTGTTGTTGTTGTTTGTTTGTTTTTTTAGGGCAGTGAAATTGATCTATAAGATACTCTAATGCTAGATACAAGTCATTATCAAGTTTTCCAAACCTGTAGAATGTAAAATGTCAAGAGTCGGTCACTGCTAATGTAAATTATGGACTTTGGGTGATAATGATGTGTCTATGTAGATGTAGGCTTTTCAACTGTAACAAATGCACTACTCTGGTTGGGGATGTTGATAATGTGGGAAGTTATACACATGTAGGCCAGGGGATATATAGATATATATTATATATCATATATATATATATGATATATTATACATATATATAATCTCTGCACTCTCCTGTTAATTTTGCTGTGTACTTGAAACTGCTTTACAAATAGTCTTTTTAAAAGTCTGCAAATATGACCTAGAGAATATCTTATTCGGTTAGAAAGCATCTTAATTCAAATAGCAATAAACTATAATAGTTGATCTAAAAATGGTGATTGCCCAGAATGTTCATCACACTGAAGTTTTGATAGTGTAAAGTATAAAAATACACATCACTAAGGAAATGACAGGTAAAATGTAGATAACAATATTGTTTAGTGGTTAGAAACAATAATATACATTCAGCATCAGAGGTAGAACTTTCAAACAGTGCTGAACAAACCTGTACTCAAGAGTATCAGGAAGGCACAATAAGAAAAACTTAGATTATGTTGAAAGTGAAAAAGTGAAAGTCACTCAGTCATGTCTAACTCTTTGCAACCCCACAGACTAGACAGTCCGTGGAATTCTCCGGGCCAGAATACTGGAGTGGGTAGCCTTTTGCTTCTCCAGGGGTTCTTCCCAACCCAGGAATCAAACCCAGATCTCCTGCATTGCAGGTGGATTCTTTACCAACTGAGCCACCAGGGAAGCCCATATTTAGCAAACATATATAAAATCCTAATCCAGGAACAATATTAACATGGTAAAGTGTTAACTGACTTGTGAGGAAGAGAATGGGCATGGAGACTAGGAATAAAGGAGCAAACTATTAAAAAATCCATGCCTAGTGAAAAGAAGAGCTTTGTGGACATAGGTCAATCATGATAGTGCACCAAGAACTGAAGGCTCTCATTAACACAAATTTCTGACTCTAGGGTCAAAACAAAAACAGAAAGGATATTTCCTACCATATAATCTGTGAAGATTAATTTAGAAAGTGTGCTTAAAGAGCTTAAAACAACTTAGTATATAGTGAATATTAAATAAGTGTGAACTATCATGGTGTTATAAGTATTGTCATTAATATAGCTGGTGTGTTTTTTCTTTTTTCCACTCTTTAATGGGCATTTTCATCAAAGCCATTTTTCTCCACAAGTACTTATAAAATTAAATATTATATAAAACTGTTAATATAAAGCTATGATTTACTTTTAGAAACATAATATGCAATTTATCTTAATATTATATTGGCTTGCCTAGAATCGAGAAGGAGGGGTATTGGAAAAAATTCACTTTTATAATGAAACAGGAGTTAACCTTTATTAGTGTGTTTGTTTGTTTGCTTTTTAATATCTTCAGACATTTTGGAATCTGGAAGGTAGGTGATGTGGCTTGATCTTACTGGATTTCACTCTGCAGTTCCTGAGACCAGGGAATAAGATGAGAAATAAACAACTTTGTAAATTCAATCCATAATCAAAGTTGATTTGCTGCAGGTTGATTTTCAAAAGCAAAACCTGCAGTCTTACCCCAGTCAGTCAGAAATAACACGATGAGGCAATTCTGTCTGATGGGATCCAGGCTGGATGAAATCCCAGATAATACAATGCAGCATTTCCCAGAGCAGAAAGCTTGGTTCATTGTGCCAAACAATGGCAGGATCGGTGGCTCTTGTTCAGAGGCAGCTCTGCCAGTTTTGCTTTTGGGAGGCTGTCTACTGAGTACAGAAAACACCTGCTGCTCAATAATTAACTCCTCCCAAACATCAGGCAAGGCAGCAGCAACAGTGACCTCTTCTGCCACTCCCAGTCTCATTTCCCCAATGTGTTTTCAAGCCTGTGTTTGGTTTTTCTAGGGCAATTACTGTCTATGTATGCATCATCACTCCTTGTCCTGCAGGTTTTTCCACAGGCATTTTCCAGTGTTCAGTGGTTACTTTGGGTATACCTCACACATTTTCTGCATAGAACACCAAGCACTGAACAGGACACATACTTATATTTTCTAAATGACTTTAATAAAACCCATCATGAAGAAGGTAGAGTTGAAAAAAAGGGAAATAATATTAAATAAGTGGAGAAAAAAAGATTCAGCATCTTTGGCCTGGTGATTTTAGGTAGTAATACACCCAGGATTTAATCTTAGAGACACAAATTGGAATCTTGGCTTTACTCCCTTCTTCCTAGTTGACCTTACATAATTAACTTAAAATCTCTACATCTCAGTTTACTCAGCTATACAATTGTACCCGATGCTGCCAGAATAAAAGTAAATGATGTTATCTATGTAGACTGATGATCATAACACCTAGAATGGGAGAATCAAATAGGTATTGTATTTATAAACTAAAAGAACAAATATCACTATTTATACATAATATACCCTTTTATTTAAGTAATTGGAGAAGGAAATGGCAACCCACGTCAGTATTCTTGCCTAGAGAATCCTGTGTACAGAGGAGCCTGGTGGGCTGCTGTCCATAGGGTCACACAGAGTCAGACACGACTGAAGCGACTTAGCATGCATGCATGCATTGGAGAAGGAAATGGCAATCCACTCCAGTATTCTTGCCTGGAGAATCCCAGGGACAGAGGAGCCTGATGGGCTGCCAAAAATGGGGTTGCACAGAGTCGGACACAACTGAAGTGACTTAGCATGCCTGCGTTTAAGTAATAAATACTACAACAACAACTACTATGTCTGTTACTATCTCTTAGTTACTGTGATTTTGCTACACTTTCTCACAAGGCATAGTTAATAATTTTTTCCCCCAAAATATCATCTGGCTTTTTGGCACAGTATCAGTCAAGGAGTATCTTTAGGTGCCCATGAAATTCATTAATATGTCATTAATATGGAATTTATTCTCAATTGCATGGCCCCCTTTCAGTCTACTTGCCCTTAGTTTTTAACATTTCTAGGTAAATTAACTAGGAAGAAACAGATATTCCCTGGTTCTCCACTGAGTCAATCAGTTCTGGTGGCTTAGGCAGAGATAGTATACAAATTCTACAAGTTATTAATGAATCTACTATGTTAAGTGAGAAATAGATTTAAGGGACTAAATCTGACAGAGTGCCTGATGAACTATGGATGGAGGTTCATGACATTGTATAGGAGACAGGAATCAAGACCATCTCCAAGAAAAAGAAATGCAGAAAGCAAAATGGCTGTCTGAGGAGGCCTTACAAATAGCTGTGAAAAGAAGGGAAGCAAAAAGCAAAGGAGAAAAGGAAAGATATTCTCATTTGAATGCAGAGTTCCAAAGAATAGCAAGGAGAGATAAGAAAGCCTTCCTCAGTGATCAAAGAAATAGAGGAAAGCAATAGAATGGGAAAGACTAGAGATCTCTTCAAGAAAATTAGAGATACCAAGTAAACATTTTATGCAAAGATGGGCTCAATAAAGGACAGAAATGGTAGGGACCTAACAGAAGAAGAAGATATTAAGAAGAGGTGGCAAGAATACACATAAGAACTATACAAAAAAGATCTTCACAACTCAGATAATCATGAAGGTGTGATCACTCACCTACAGCCAGACATCCTGGAATGTGAAGTCAAGTGGGCCTTAGAAAGCATCACTACGAACAAAGCTAGTGGAGGTTATGGAATTCCAGTTGAGCTATTTCAAATCCTGAAAGATGATGCTGTGAACGTGCTGCACTAAATATGCCAGCAAGTTTGGAAAACTCAGCAGTGGCCACAGGACTGGAAAAGGTCTGTTTTCATTCCAATCCCAAAGAATGCTCAAACTACCCCAAAATTGCACTCATCTCACACGCTAGTACAGTAATGCTAAAAATTCTCCAAGCCAGGCTTTAGCAATACATGAACTGTGAATTTCCAGATGTTCAAGCTGGTTTTAGAAAAGGCAGAGGAACCAGAGATCAAATTGCCAACATCTGCTGGATCATTAAGAAAGGAAGAGAATTCCAGGAAAACATCTATTTCTGGTTTATTGACTATGCCAAAGACTTTGACTGTGTGGATCACAATAAACTGTGGAATATTCTTCAAGAGATGGGAATACCAGACCACCTGACCTGCCTCTTGAGAATCTGTATGTAGGTCAGGAAGCAACAGTTAGAACTGGACATGGAAAAATAGACTGGTTCCAAATAGGAAAAGGAGCACATCAAGGCTGTATATTGTCACCCTACTTATTTAACTTATATGCAGAGTACATCATGAGAAACACTGGGCTGGACAAAGCACAAGCTGAAATCAAGATATCTGGGAGAAATATCAATAACCTCAGATATGCAGATGACACCACCCTTATGGCTGAAAGTGAAGAAGAACTAAAGAGCCTCTTGAAAGTGAAAGAGGAGAATGAAAAAGTTGGCTTAAAGCTCAACATTCAGAAAACCAAGATCATGGCATCTGGTCCCATCACTTCATGGGAAATAGATGGGAAACAGTGGAAACAGTGTTTGAGTTTATTTTTCTGGGCTCCAAAATCACTGCAGATGGTGACTGCAGCCATATCATTAAAAGACGCTTACTCCTTGGAAGGAAAGTTATGACCAACATAGACGGCATATTAAAAAGCAGAGACGCCACTTTGTCAACAAAGGTCCATCTAGTCAAGGCTATGGTTTTTCCAGTGGTCATGTATGGATGTGAGAGTCGGACTGTGAAGAAAGCTGAGAGCTGAAAAATTGATGCTTTTGAACTGTGGTGTTGGAGAAGACTCTTGAGAGTCCCTTGGACTGCAAGGAGATCCAACCAGTCCAACCTAAAGGAGATTAGTCCTGGGTGTTCATTGGAAGGACTGATGTTGAAGCTGAAACTCCAATACTTTGGCCACCTGATGCGAAGAGCTGACTCGTTGGAAAAGATCCTGATGCTGGGAAAGATTGACCACAGGAGAAGAAGGGGATGACAGAGGATGAGATGGTTGAATGGCATCACCGACTCAATGGACATGGGTTTGGGTGGACTCTGGTAGTTGGTGATGGACAGGGAGGCCTAGCATGCTGTGATTCATTGGGTCAGAAAGACTCGGACATGACTTAGCAACTGAACTGAACTGAACTATGTCAGGCAAACTTTGCAGCCTTTCCTAAATAAACTCACACTCATGTGGGTTGAAAGTATTGCAAATTGGTAATTAAAGGATAATGAAATAAAGATATGCATAGAGAGCTTTGGAATCATAACAAGAATGGTAGGCTGCTTGAGGAATACAAAGAACTTTTCATAACCTATGACATTCAAGACTAGAGGAGATGGACATTTATACAACACGGCAGAGATGAAGAAAATTATCATAAGAGAGGAAAATATGCAATCAGAGCAGCATGGAAAACTAAAGCAGACATGAGCATTATAAAGTCATCTGGACTAAGTTTTCTCATTCTGCATGTCTCATGCCCCATCAAGTAGCCATTAAATTGCATCCACTTCCCTCACTGAATTTATGTATTTCTGTGTGAGATCTGAGTTGCAGTCATAAGTTGACATAGCAATGCATCTTGTGGATATTTATGTAAACAAATATTGATTTTCATGTTTCTTCTCTCCACTGCCAATAGTTTGACAATTCAGAATTTTTTAACTCTGGAAAATTTAGTAGTCGTTTAAAGTGATACTCTAATAGACATTGCACATGTGTGATAATGAGTAGAGGAGAGTGTGGTTAGCTATTAGGAATTGTGGAAGGAAACGTAAACAGAAATCTTAAAAAGGAGGTTGGGATAAAAAATGAATGGCATAATAGCACATTAGGGAAATAAGGCACATGGAATATAGGGCCATCATAAAGAATGGCTTTGTGTATCAGGTAGGTGGATTGATAACATGGAACAATAATTGGAGTCTAAAAGAGTGGGAAGTTGCCTGGCACTCTGTGACAACCTACAGAGGTGGGATGGGAGAGAGGAAGGAAGTTCAAGATGGAGGGGATACACACACACACACACACACACACACACACAATTGTGACTGTTTTGCATTGTCGAATGGCAGAAACCAACACAACACTGTGAAACAATTATTCACTAATTAAAAAAAAAATAAAAGATCACTTAAGAGATAAACATGAAAATCTAAGAATCTAAGAAATATTTCACCATTGCTGAACTATGTCCATGTCTATAAGGATAAAAAAAAATTCATTAGATCCAGAGTAATGTGAAACTTCAAATTTTCACTACTGGTCAAAGAAATGTCAACTCTATTTACTTAGGGAATAAACATTGTTATGTATAACTAACTAAAGTTTCTTTCGTCAGATAAAACTGGATACCTGCTGAAAGATTTAGTCAATAATAACAATAAGCACACATACAACAGATTTAACTCAGCTAGTGAAGCCCATAATTAAAATGTAAAAACCTAGTTACCCTGAAGCTACAGGAGATGGATCCATACATTATAAATTATGACCATCAGGTAGCAAGTACATCATTAATGGATAAATTAAACCTTTTTGGAAAAAAGAATTTTAGGTTGTTAAACACATCAGTATATATTTTAACACCCTTATGCTTATAATTCTAAATATCATAAGATTTAAAATCTTATTAATTCGATCAGTGCTATGGTCTGAATGTTTTTGTACCTTCAGATTCCTTTGTTGAAATCCCAATCCCAGGTGATGGTAGTAGAAGGTAGGGTCTTGGGGAAGTGATTAGTTCCTGAGGGTGGAATGCTCATGAATGAGATTATAGCTCTTATAAAAAAGATTCCACAGAGCTCTCTAGTTCCTTCTATCATGTATAGATTGAAGAATTCTGCAATCTGGAGAAGGACCCTCGTTCAATCACACTGTCATCTTGCTCTCTGACTTCCAGACCCCAGAATTGTGAGAAATGAATTTCCAATATTTATAAGCCACCCCTCTGTGGTATTTTGTTATAGCAGCCTAAACTGGCTAATACAAAGGCTTTATATAATTATCAACTCATCTGGCAGGAATTAAATTTACATTCAGTCATTTAACATTTGTTGAATAATTATTATTTGTCTTAACATCATTGCTAGCCCCAGCAATATTAGATAAATGCCCCTACCATTCTGGACCTTATGTTCTATAAAAGAATTATATGTAGTATGCACACAAGTGAAGTAGCATTTAAGTGCTCTTTAAAAGGATGCCTACATGTTAATAGTTTAGACTTTTAAAAGAAATACTATAATATACAAACTTTACATTTCTAGTGAATAGATGAAGTCTGCTCCAAAGTGAGAAAGGAGGAATTTTCAAATGCTTCTAGGACTACTGAACTTCTAAGATGCAGTCAAAGGCTTCTGTAAGCATATATCTCCACACTATTCATAAATCCATGGACTCCGAGTACTTCTTCATCCGTCTTTGTACTTAATATATTGGTTTAGCTATTATAACAGAAAGCATACTGCTTCAGTGTGACTTTGAGTACAGGTCTAGTCTTTAACAGGCTCCCAAAACTACATTATTATTACATACTTTTCTAATTTCAACTGAAGTATAGTTGATAATGAAATAGAAGATTTTAGATCTACCTGCAAATGCACCCTACAGGTAATTCCAGAGACTGTATATAAAACATTCCAAATTACAAAGACTGTCTGGTATTTTGAACATAGGTGATACTGTCTAGTATCATTAATCAGGTACAAAATGAAGTTTAAGTAGGAGAGTTGGGAGTTAATTCAATGTCTTCTCTTTCGTCTTGTATCCATTAGTATTGACTCAGATTAAAATTTTGCATAAACTATACTTTGACCTCCTAATTTTACTCATATTACCAAGTGATTTGAAAGTAATCTTCGGTGTATGTGAGATCCCAAAGTATAATTTTTGTATATCTGCATTTACGTATATTTATACATATATATTTTTCAGATAAAAATACCACTTTCTCAAACAACATGTTTTTATAATACTTCCTATTCCTTACATGCCATGGTCTAGTTCAGTTTTGATACTAAATTACAGTGGAACATTTTTCATGTTACAAGCTCTTATAAGAAATGCTGTAATTATACTGTGAACAGATTTCTGAGACTAAAGTGTTAATTTCCTAAATGAAAGTTAGGCCTGAAAAAATATCCTATTAGATCAATATAAATGGAATGAATTAAGATAAGTGAAAGGTAGTCAGATTTCTATCCCGCTTGAACTCACATCATAAAATATAAATAAAAACTACATGCATATATAATCATTGTTCAAGAAACGTAATAGTAATATGCTGCACAAATTTCAGAGTAGAAATTATAACAAATCTCTAGGGGCAGATAGATATTGCAGGGCTTGCAGCACTAGGGAATTCTCAGAAAGTATGGCACTCAAGATAGTATGACCTAATGGATTAATTATCTTCCTCTCCTAAAAAACATAATTATGACAAAATACAGTAACTGACAAGTATTGTTTGTGCAACCAATTTTAAAAACATGTTTATGCTTTTATTAACAGAATTTTTTGCCTCTTTAAAAGGAATGTCTATTTACACATGATTTGTCATTAAGCATTGAAAATATATTAAACTGAAAGACACAGCTTACTGCTGGTGGGTATGCAAAATGGTACTGTTACTTTGCAAGATAGGTGGGTGGGTGGTTTTGAAAAAAACTAAACTTACTCTATATGATCCAGCAATCATGCTCCTTGGTATTTACCCAAAGGAACTGAAAACACATCCACACAAAACCCTGCACAAAGATTTTTACAGCAGCTTCATTCATAACTGAAACATTCAGAAACAACCAAGATTTCATCAGGGAAATTATTAAATAATTTGCCAGTGAAATATTATTCAGTGCTAAAATGAAATGAACTATTGCCCATGAAAAGAGAAAATTTAAATGCATATTACTAAAGGGAAAGAAGTTAATCTGCAAAGGCTACATGCTATATAATTTCAACTATATGACATTCTGAAAAACTTGAAAATTTGAAGACCATAAAGAGATTAGTTGTTGCCAGAGGATGGGAGAAAGGAGTGATGAATAGGTAGAGCAAAGAGTTTATTTAAGGGAGTGAAACTCTTCTGTATGTTATAATAGTGGATACATGTCATTATGAATTTCTCCAAACCCATAGGATGTTAAACACCAAGTGTAAATAGTAATGTAAGCTATGGATTTTGGAGGATAATGATACATCAGTGTATGTTCACCAGTTGTGCCAGTGATGCTGGGGGATGTTGACAATGGGGGTTGCCATGCATTTGTGTGTGTGGAGGGGGAGTCACTTGGGAAATCTTGGTAACTTCTACTCAGTATTACTGTGAATCTAGGACTATTCTAAAACACCCTAATTCTAAAAACAAAGTCTATTTAAAAAAAAAAAAACTATAACAGCAAGAAAACAGATCAGAATACAGCAATGAAAAGCACACTTATAGTCCCTACTCTTCATGCTATCTTCTATACGAAACAAACAGCAAGTGAAGAAAGCTCATATCTATTTTGACCCATCTATAAAGGCAAATTTTTAAGAATGTAAGCAATTAGCAAATAAAGAGACATCTACAAAATCAAGGATACACTTCTTTTCACCATGAGTGTGAATTATAAGAATTGTAAAGTTTAATAATCAAACTAATTGCTCAACTAGAAAAAAATTGTTTATAGAAATCTGGTTTACACTTATTTAAGTGCTAAACTAAGTACATTAACAGAGAAAGATGGTGTTTGTGCACACTCATATCTTTGTTTGCATATGAGTCTCTTTTCAAATCCTACCAATCACTAAGCAGCTATGGACATGACTGGTAGCAGGGAGGGAGGAAAGTATAGACTCCTATGGAAGATAAAATAACCTTAATGTACTATGAACTCACTTAATTGGAGATTAAAAGTTGAATTCTAGTCCAGCTCTGCTGTATTCTGGCTATGAGATTTGAAAATGACTTGTCCCCATTGTGATCTAGAAAGAAATTTGAGGTTCAGACCTTAGCCATTGCTGCTTTGATCTATGATATTTCAGGTTCAAGGTCAGGGAGACAGTCATTTTCTCTAGTTATTCCCTAATTCCAACACCCAGCAGAGATAATGAAGCTCCAAAATGACAGGAAAGCCGAGTACCTTTGCTGATCTCTAGCAGCAAATGGAATCAGTAAGAGTCTACCTGAAAACTGCTTGGCTGAAGCTGATTTCCAGAGGTAACGTGAGACACGACAAATTGAATAAACTTTTAAAATACACAGGTCAGACAAGAATGCCTAGCGATCAGCTGATGACACATTAATAAAGGCACTGAAGCTTTGTATTATAGTTACATAGAAGAGGGCTGTACGGCAGGGCTCCTTATAGGTTATTTTATTTTTATCTCCAGATTGGACAGATCTAGTGATATTTCTTATATATGCATCATTCCTAATCTATTTTAAACTCTGAAGAATTAGTCATATTTTCAATTACATATGGGTACAGTACTTGTAAGCATTTTTTCCTTCAAGGTCATACAAGCTGGAAGGGTTATGTTCATGATTTGATCCTATTGGATCAAAAAATCAAGGATAGAGCCCTTGTGGGTAAACTGATTGCATGTGTGTGTGTGTGTGTGTGTGTGTGTATAATATGGGGATGCTTCTTTTCTCAGATACTATGCTTTCTAATATCAATGAAAATTTCATAAATTGGTGGTAGAGTCACAGTCCTGATACAGCAAATATAATTGTCACTTTAAATCTTCATAGTGATTAATTGACAAGGGAAAGAATCAGCATCCTATACTTGCCAAATTCAAGTTATTTATTCTGAATGCTTTTATTATTTACCATTTGACATGGATTTATTGTTCCACAGCAGTTGTGTTTTACAGATTTGCTTTAAAAAAAAACAAACAAAACAAAACACTTGAAAGGAGAAAAACAACTTTATAAACTTTTAGTAGAAGAATTAATTTTCTCTATGGATATTATTTGTCATAGGAAAAATATTAAAAAGATGTTTGCTAAATTTTTCACCCAGCATTAAATAAATGTTTTTACTCTTTCTAAGTATCAAAGTAACTATTCCATCACTTTACAGGAAGAAATACCTTGAATATGCAATAAAATGGTTAGATATCTGGAGATCATTTAATTTTCCATGTCATCAAGAATTAAAATCATCAGACATTGGAATTGAAATTTACTTTAACAATGATGCTCTAAACTATGGAAGAGAGGGAAAGCCAGTCATTTGCAGGGTCCACAGACTTCAGAAGAATTGCAGTGGGGGATACAGAGGCTACATTATCTCCTGAGAGTTTCCTACTGCCAGAGTTAATTCATAGAAGTTTGTGTCTCCACAGAAGCAGCTTGAAAGGATTTGAACAAAATAATTCCATAGAGTATCCTTTCTGCTATGCTGCAGTGCACAAGTTCTAAGAAGGAAAAAAAACTCACTGTGGGGTGTTGACAGTGTTAAGCTATTCAATGTAATTCTTTTGAGCAGGACTTTACTCTGTTCCTGTCAATTGTACATAATACAATTACCTAACATCTATTGAGCATTCATGGCTAAATTTATCTTAGAGATAAAGTAACACAGGATAAACAGGACCCAGCAACATGATCAAGTGACATAGTAAGCTTCAGAGTTCAGATTCAAACCAGTCTGATAAAAATTCAGATCATTCTGATGCACGATCAATATTGTCTCCTTATCTATGTCTGTCTTTGTGCTGTCAGCACAAGTATAGTTATTCCCCCACTGGAATACTTACTTATAAAATGTATCTTTTCTTTCAACAACCACTTAACTTGGAAAACTGATTCTTCTCTGTGTGAAAGCAGTTCCTGTTTCTGCATTAAAAAGACACTTTAAGGCAAGTTACCTCACCACTCTGCAGTTTCACAAGAATAATACAGAGAAACCTCCTCCTTACAGTTTTCGAGTGAGTCAAAACATCAGGAAAGATTAAAATAATCACCACATATATATGCTTGCTATGCTGAACCTCCAAAAACATCACAGCATGAGTTTTCTGTAAATAAAATGTATCCTCAGGCACTGCATTTCGCTTTTTACAGACAGGGTAAGTTCAGAAATAAGATGTCTGTATCAGTGCCAGAAAAATTACCTTCTATCCTATAAGTAAATGTGTTTAATTAAGCACTGTATTTGTTGCTAAATTTTTAAGGATGACCATATGAACTATTAAACCACATCACATCCTATTTACAAGAGAAATGAAAATTCTTTGTGTCATGTAAGCATAATTATAACCTTAGTATATAAACTACATAGCAATGATTTAGCAGTCTTTTTGGGAAATCTCAAAGAATGTTCAAACCACCGCACAGCTGTACTCATTTCACACACTAGCAAGGTAATGCTCAAAATCCTTCAAGCTAGGCTTCAACAGTATGTGAACCGAGAACTTTCAGATGTATAAACTGGATTTAGGAAAGGCAGAGGGACCAGAATTCACATTGTCAACATCTGTTGGATCATAGAAAACACAAAAGAATTCCAGAAAAACAATTACTTCTGCTTCATTGGCTACACTAAAGCCTTCGACTGTGTGGATCACAAAACACTGTGGAAAATTCTGAAAGAATTGGGAATATCAGAACACCTTACCTGCCTCCTGAGAAACCTGTATGCAGGTCAAGAAGCAACAGTTAGAACAGGACATGGAACAACAGACTGGTTCCAAGTTAGAAAAGGAGTACATCAAGGCTATATATTATCACCCTGCTTATTTAACTTTTATGCAGAGTACGTCATGCAAAATGCCAAGCTAGATGAAGCCCAAGCTGGAATCACGATTGCCGGGAGAAATATCAATAACCTCTGAACAACGATCAGCAAGAACATCAACAACAATTCACTATAATATCCTTCATATTCTGGGAAAAGGAATCCCACAGACTGCTGCCTTACAATGTATCAAAGTATGCTAAAGCATACTCCTCTTTCTCTTTGATTATATAAATACATGACTGAGAGCTGGACTATAAAGAAGGCTGAGTGCCGAAGAATTGATGCTTTTGAATTATGGTGTTGGAGAGTCCCTTGGACTGCAAGGAAACCCAACCAGTCCATCCTAAAGGAAATCAGTCCTGGATATTCATTGCAAGGACTGATGTTGAAGCTGAAACTCCAATACTTTGGACACCTGATGCGAAGAACTGACTCATTTGAAGAGACCCTGATGCCGGGAAAAATTGAAAGCAGGAGGACAAGAGGAGGGCAGGAGATGAGATGGTTGGATGGCATCACTGACTCAATGGACATGAGTTTGAATAAACTCCGGGAGTTGGTGATGGACAGGGAGGCCTGGCGTGCTGCAGTCCATGGGGTCACAAAGAGTCAGACACGATTGAGCAACTGAACTGAACTGAAACAATCTTCTAATTAGTCCCTTCTGTTTTGGTATTCATTTAAATTACATGTACTTTACATTTCTTCTATCAAGATTTAAAACTAGAGGAGGTCAAATCAGGTTCTGGGATTGATTTTTATTCTCAATCTAGATTAAGATTTTGAAAAGTGGAAGTTTGAGAAATGAGATTAAGAATAAGAAACCAGAATCATCAATTGCATATGATAAGTAAAGGTAGTTAACTACTGATTGACATCTGTCAAGCCAGGGTATGAGAAGACTCGATGAAATACAAATATTTCTATCAAAGTGAGCTATTTTAAATGCCAAGTATAATTAGAACTAGAATTTAAAGATTTTTTAATTGCCATATATACCCTAAGAATTACACTGAAGAAAATAGAAATAACTTCCTGTAAGGACCTTGATTTAATATCCCATGGGAAGGTTGATTTTAACATTCATGAATGTGCTGATAATTATATAAATTGAAGAATAAAGGGCATCAGGGCACTCTGAGGGGGTTCTACCAAGAGTTTGTTTTAGCAATATTTGTAAAAACATACCTACTATTTCCTCATATCAATAGCAGAACTCAAATATCAAAAAAGGGCCCAACATTCCACAGTTGGAGGAATCCATAATTAAAAGTTTTAAAGATATCATGATAACCTTAGACCCCAAAGATACATGTATAATATATAAATAACACTAAAATATAATTTTCAATGGTTTTCCATTATAATTAGTAAAATAGATCTCATGCAAAACTTTCAATCCTTGTTCTTCCCTCTGGTAACAACTTCCCCAACACCAACAAAACAATAAAATACTCAGATTTGCTTTTGGAACTTGAACCATACTGTCTTCACTTGGATGAATAAACAATTACAACCACTTTAATCAAGCCTGATATTACATTATCATGTAAGGATAAATCTCATTTAACTGGAAATGTGTTGGTTTTTATTCAAGACGTCTGTGTAGTTACATAGATGTGTCTTCCATCCTGTCTATAATGCTGCTGAAATAAAATTCTAGCAGCACGAAAAGGAAAAATCAATAGTGAAGAGAAGAGAAGAGTGTTCTTTTATCAACAGAATGGAAATTCAACAAATTAAGATAAAAAGTGTGTGGAGCAAGTTAGTGAATCAAGTCTGTAGAAAAGCTAAACTCAGAGATTAATAAGAAGATCCAGTGAATGTGGACCACAGGACCCTCCCGAAAGCTTTGCAGCTGAGGAAAATGGACACTTGCTACAGAGTTCTGGTTTTAACTGAAAGTTTGATACTTAGTTTTGAAGATAAGATATCTATATTAGTGTCCTTCCTCAGTCACTTTACCATAAAACAAATGGTTCTGCATTTTTCTGGGTTTTCATCTATGGGTTTAATAATGCCTTTGGGATAAAAAGAGGCAATGAAGAGAGACATGTGGATTTGATATGAAATTTACTAAGGATGGCCTAAAAAGAAAAATATATAAAAAGCTTCAAAATAAAGGTCTCTAAACTACTTCAAATGAGTCAAATCCAGTTGTTATACTGAAGTCCTTTTTTTTTTTTTTAAACTTTTTAGTCAGTTTTTACTTCCTTTCAAGGTATAGTTTATACACAGTAAAGTGCACAATTCTTAAGTTCATAGTTTGATGAATGTTTTTTTCCAGTGAATTCATGCTGATGTTTTATAAGTCCTAACATCTAAGAACTTTTTGGAAAACTATTTAGAAATTATATGAAATTCAAATTCGTTCTCTATTAATCATTTTTCTGGAACACAGTCACACCAATTGTTTATTCAGTATCTATGGCCACATTATCACTATAACAGAGAGAGAGAGACATACACACTCTACGGCCTGCAAGTCCTAAAATATTTACTTACAAAAGAACATTTGCTCATGCCTTCCTCACAAGGCATTAAGATTAAGATACCATTAAGATTGAAAGGAAAAAGCCATAGAATGAAATATATTTTTGATATTTTGTCAGAAATATCTCACAAGAGATTCATTCCCAGAAAGCATAATAAAATCCTACAAATGAAGACAATTTTCCACGTGCAAAAATTCCAAGCAGTCATCTACAAAAGAAAATATATAAATGAAATGTATAGAAAAGTTCTAGATATCTTTACTTATTGGGAATAGAAAAAAAAAAACCCACAGCAGAATGGTTAATATATTAAAAAATATATGAACAAAGCAAATTCACTCTGAAGAATATATCCAGATTTCCTGGCTTATGAGATACATACTCTTGACCTATCTGCATACTATGAGAGAATATAAGCAAGTGGGTTTTCATCTGTGTTCATAGTTAAGTACCATAGTTCCATGTTAAATTTGAATAATAGTTACCTGTTTACTACTTTTCTCAGTTTCTTATAATGTATACTTTTTCCCTTTCTCATCTGAGATCTAACCCATCACTGGCTATCAGTCTAATTCAGTTTTCACGTGGAAGCATATCTTACAGTTAAGTATTTGCCATAATTCCCATTGCTGGAGTAGGTACTGAACAGAAGCACTTGAAGTCAACTAGTAGCCATGTACTTTGGGTTTAATACTGATTTTTCTGAATATATTCTGCGAGTATATATGTATATATATTCTGAATGTATATGATTATAGTCCATGTGACTGCAGTCAGACATGACTGAGTGACTAACACTTTCACTTTTCACCTTCACTTTCTGAATATATTATCTAACTAGAAGTGTAGAGTAAAACATAGCACATATGATAAGAATCAAAACTACCACTTATTAACTAGCTATTCTGTTCTTGACTCTATGCTTAAATAAAATAGCTCCTTTTAATCCTAATGACAATATCATGACTCTTGTCATTTTGGTCACTAAGTCATGTCCAACTCTTTTGTGACATCATGAAGTATAGCCTACCAGACTCCTCTATCCATGGGATTTTCCAGGCAAGAATAATGGAGTGGATTGTCATCTCCTCCAGGGAATCTTCCCAATCCAGGGATCAACCTTGAGACTCTTGCATTGGAAGGTGTGTTCTTTACTACTGAGCTACCTGGGAAACCCATTATAACTCTATTCCTGTTTTAAAAACAAATAATCTAATGCACTGGAAATGGTAGAGTGTATAGGTTAAGAGTACGAACTTGGCCAAATTTTTTGGGTTCCAAACATGGCTCTGGAAGTTTTTTACTATGTGATTTTTGATAAATTACTGAAACTAGTGAGAAAAATACCCATGTTTCAACACTTTTCCATATTCTCATATTAAAAATATTAACAAAACAAATATTGGTCATTTAGTATTCTTAAAAATTTGGATGTTATTCTCCACATACGCCTTAATTTTATGTTAAATATATTTAATCACCACTTCCATTACTCAATTTGAAAAAAATTGTAATTTGAAACATATTTTGTTCTTTGTTGATTTTATATATTTTTGCTGAAATATACTATAGATGAGTGAAACTTTATCCTCCCTCTAAATGTTGTACACAGCTAATTTTAGCAAGGCCTGACATAGAATCTCCGTTGCAAGGCTCCTCAAATGTTCTTTCCTTTGGACCCTGTATGATTCTATTTTATTTTATATTTAATTTATTTAACAGATATTTTGTCTAAAATAATCATATGTGTCTTTCTGAAAAGTCATAAATCTAAAATTTTTTATTAAATTATTATTTCCTTTTTAAAATATCCTTAACTAACAGACACAAATCCAGGAACCAAAACCAAGAAACTATGAATTCTGAAACCAGCAGTAAAGGCTTCTTAAAGACCATCGAAATATAGGGAGAGAGTTCCATATATTGGTTTTGTAATGTTAACTTTTTGATAGATTATGTGCCTATAAAGTAGAGACCGCATTTAAATGTAGTCACAGTGTAATATCAAAATTAAGGTAAGATCTGGGAAGTAAGATGATTATCACATTTAATTAATTGTGTTAAATAATATTTTTAATTTGATTGCCTAATTCTTTTTTGGTAAATTATATCTGTACTTCTACCTTCTAACATCAACACTATATGAGATTTATTCTAATTTTACAAATTAGAACACTGAAAGCAAAGAGCTTACATAATTTAAATAAATTTCTCAGTATATAGATCTGGGACTGAAAATCCATTCTTCTATCATTGAATCACTATAATATAATTGGATACTGAATTTTGTTACACAAGGAGGGAGTTAAGATGTTGCTAGGAATACTTGGATCATGATAATGTATACATTAAATAAAAAATACTGAAAATGAATAAGATTATATCTTTAAAAATCACAATAAACCTTAATTTGATTCCTTGCTAAATAATAACATAAATAATTATATAGTAAATTGTTTTAATATTGGTAAAAGATTTTGACAGAAAATTATTAGTCTCCAGCACATTATGGTAGAGAATTTTGTTTAAAAGAGTCACACAAGTAGTGGAAAAGGGTAAAATTTGGAACAGAACAGAAAAGTCAGCTGGTAGATTTTGCAGTTATTTTTTCCTTCAAAAGATAATATAGATTTATTTGGGTCAACTAGTCACAGTATGCTGAATGTCGCTCATATATTGTGGCAGATCAAAAAAAGAGGAACTGATAACGTTTTATTGAGACTGATTATTAATAAAGAAAATAGAAAGCCTGTGACAATCTAATAGCTTTACAAACAGAAAGTGTAATACTATAAAAAGTCTGTTGAGGGTTAAAATTGGTTCATGAGAGTGATTTAAAATAGAACATATGAGTTACTATATCTAGCAATTACAGCCTAGGGAGTAGATACTCTCTTAGTGAGAAAAAAAACTTGTAATTAGAATTATTCAAGGACATCATAAAGAATAGTAAGCAGAACACATTACAAAAGAACATAATATGATGCTAACATAAAAATATGGAAAAGTAGTATATCTTGTTTTGCATGAGAAATCAAGTTTTATTCCTATAGATTTCAGTTATAATAAAAAATAAATTTTCCACATAGGCATGGGTCATATTAGTGGGAAATGTTTAAAATAGACAAGTAGTCTCCTCTGAGACATAATTTGTAGGTCAAATGCAATAACCTCCTAACCTGGAAAAGATGTTTTATAACTAAGTTAGAATAAAAAAGAATATCCTATCTTAGTACATTATCAGCAGCATGTAACCCAGTGTGATACTAAGAAATGGACAAATCTTTTCCAACCTGGAAGCTTATTTAAAAAAAAATATTTTTAGGGACAAAAAAAGCAGAGGAAAAGAATAAAGTAAAAGCAATTCAGTGGTATGTTGTTCTCAGAATGAAAGGAGGAAAATAAGGAAGGAAAGAGTCAGGGAACTGAGCATAAAATATGCAACCTAATAACCATATAAGAGGCCATTTTTTTCAGATGACAAAGAATACTAAAAGAAGAAAACAAATGTTGAATAGTTTACAATTTTGCCTACGTCCATTTCTATAAATCAAAAAAAAAAGCAGTAACATGTTGTTTCTACAATCATCATAAAACTTTTTATTCAATATAAACTATGAATGTGGGGTAGCAATTAGATGAACTACTAAAAATGAAGAGTATAGAACTTATAAAAGATCTTATTTCTACCTAGCTAAAACTGTATCTACATATAACTGTGAAGCTTAAAAGATGACTCCTTACATTTCCAAAAGATGTCCATTTTAATTCCTTAGATTTATAGCTTATAGTCTTACTCTGTACAAATGTCTTGTATAAGTCCCATTCACCATCTGCTCTAGATTAATAAAAGGTGCATTATTAAATAGTAATTTATATAAACACCCATTTCACATCGATTTTTTAACTTAACTCCTCTAACTAGCATCTCATAATAGTAATTAAGATTATCAATAAAACTCAAAAAAATACTTGAAAATGAACTAAAAATTTTCATGATCTATTTGAAAAAAAATTGTTTTTTGTGATTTATTTGAGTGGACTTCTAGGGAGGAGCTATAATTTACATAAGATTTTTGACCTTTGAACAGATGTTAATATAATTTTCTCCTCAGTGTTTTGGTCTATGAAATAAAAATCCAATAACTATTGTGTTTAAATTTATGTAACCATCTACCGACCCAAACTTATGTTAAAAGTTGATCACATATCTAAACCTACCCAAGTAGTAATTCATTCTGAGTTATACTCCTTTTCTATAAGATGAATTTCTTTGATCATTTTTTTAGATATTTAGATATGCATGTATGAATAGACATATATAGATGTATTTCTCTATATCTATCTTGAATATATATTCAATTCCATACTATATTTTGTTTTTTGTATTTACCTATTTTTTAAATAAAATAGTTGAAACAAAGTTATGTCATATTGCCTTTTAATCAAACCAAAGTATTTAAAGAGATTGCTTTTGAAAATTCATTCAACATCACTGTTTTATTTTGTTAATCCTACTATACTCAAAACAAACAAACAAACAAAATCATAATAATTATTTATTAGTTAGCTTCTGTTGAGTTCTTTGCTTAAGTAGGTATGAAAAATAATTAGACATCTGAACTAAACACATAAGGAAATAGTAAGTTTAACTAATTGTATAATCAAAATTAAAATCCATAGAAAGTGCTAAAATATTAGGATACATTTTCAAAAATGCAGTCCTGTTTAATGCACAAGGCAAAATCTCTTAGGACAAACTTTGTTATTGTTTTTGTCATTTTATTCTTCTAAGTAAAACATATTTAATAAATGAGGCGTTTACATCTGTACTCCAAAACTGTATTTTTCTTTCAATGGGATATCCCAAGTAAACAAGAAGAATGATAAAATACTAGATCCTCAAATGCTATCCTCAGTTAAGAAAAAAGTTCATATATATTATTAAAACTTCTTATCTAAACTTCAAAATGCCACTCCTTCCTCTTCATCCCAGAAGTAACCACTATCCAAGTTTGAAGATTCCTATGCATATTATTCAAACACTCCTCTAAATTCCAGGCAGACTATAATAAACAATAATAATAAGTTTTTGTGGATATATGTTTTGTCAGATTGTGAAAGGTGAAACATAAAACAAGAGTGATTGGGATAAAGAGAGCTATCAAATAAATGGCTTCATTGGTCAATTACTGTTTGAACAGGGACTCTAAGAATTTGAAGGATAAGCTATGTGGTTATTTGGGGAATAGCATAACAGGTAAAGTAAGTTCAAAGGCCTAAACCAGAGCATTCTTGTTTTGTGTGAAAAATAAAGAGGACAGTGTGCCTGAGAAATAAATGATGAGTAGGAGATATGAAATTATGGGCACATTGGGGGCTTGCAGATCAGTATGTTTTCTAAAATTACTCAGATTTCACTCCGAACAATGTGGAAGGTATTGCATGATTCTAAGTGGAGGATTGACATCATCCAACTTACATTTCAGGAAACTACTCTAGATCTGTTTGAGAATGGACTACAGAGAGGCAGAAATAAACATGTAGAGACTTGTTTAGAGATGACTGATGATGACTTGAATCAAGTGGTAAAAGTGGAAGAACATCAAGAATATGAATTGGATAGACTGGATATAATATGAGGGAATATTTCACAGATTTTTTCTATATGAGATACCTTTAATATATATATTTCCCATGTTTTATGGAGTCATATGATGGAAAAATTTAATTTTTATGAAAACGTATCTTCATTATGATTTGCAATTTTGCACCTTCTTCTTCCAAAAACATAATGACAGTACCCTAAATATTCATATAAAGATTTAAAGGTTTTATTATTTAAGATTGAATTCATTTGGATTGATCTTTGTGCCTTATTTGAGACAGGAATCTTAATTTTGTTCATATATACAGGCACTTATTCCTGTACCATTTAATGATCAATCTACCTTTTCTCTACTAAGAAGCAATGCTTTCTCTGTCATATATGAAGGTTATTTATATGTGTGTATAGTTTATTTTTAGACTCTATAATTTCTTCCAATGGTCTTTAACTATACTTTTACAAGATGGGCACAATAAAGGACAGAAACAGTATGGACCTAACAGAAGCAGAAGATATTAAGAAGAGGTGGCAGAATACACAGAACTATACAAAAAAGACCTTAATGACCTAAATAACCACAATGGGGTGATCACTCACCTAGAGCCAGACATCCTGGAGTAGAAAGTCAAGTGGGCCGTAGGAAGCATCATTACAAACAAAGCTAGTGGAGGTAATGGAATTCCAGTTGAGCTATTTCAAATCCTAAAAGATAATACTGTGGAAGTGCTGCACTCAATATGCCAGCAAATTTGGAAAACTCAGCAGTGGTCACAGGACTGGAAATGGTTAGTTTTCATTCCAATCCCAAAGAAAGGCAATGCCAAAGAATGTTCAAACTACTGCACAATTGCATTCATTTCACATGCTAGTAAAGTAATGCTCAAAATTCTCCAAGGTAGGTTTCAACAGTATGTGAACTGTGAACTTCCAGATGTTCAAGCTGGATTTAGAAAAGGAAGAGGAATCAGAGATCAAATAGCCAACATCTGTTGGATCATGGGAAAAACAAGGTAATTCCAGAAAAACATCTACTTCTGCTTCATTGATTATGCTAAATCCTTTGACTGTGGGGATCACAACAAACTGTGGAAAATTCCTCAAGAGATGGGAATACCAGACCACCTTTCCTGCCTCCTACAAAACCTGTATGCAGATCAAGAAGCAACAGTTAGAACAGGGCATGGAAACATGTACTGGTTCCAAATTGGGAAAGGAGTACATCAAGCCTGTATATTGTCACCCTGCTTATTTAACTTGTATGCAGAGTAAAAAATGTGAAATTCTGGGCTGGATGAAGCATAAGCTGGAATCAAGATTGCCAAGAGAAATATCAATAGCCTCAGATATGCAGATGACACCACCCTTATGGCAGAAAACGAAGAGGAATCAAAGAACCTCTTGATGAAAGTGAAAAAGGAGAGTGAAAAAGCTGACTTAAAACTCAATATTCAAAACACTAAGATCGTGCCTTCCATTCTCATCACTTCTTGGCAAATAGATGTGGAAACAATGAAAATAGTGACGGACTTTATTTTCTTGGACTCCAAAGTCACTTCAGACGGTGACTGCAGCCATGAAATTAAAAGGTGCTTGCTCCTTGGGAGAAAAGTTATGACCAACATAGATAGCATATTAAAAAGCAGAGACATTACTTTGCCAACAAAGGTCCATCTAGTCAAGGCTATGGTTTTTCCAGTAGTCATGTATGGATGTGAGAGTTGGACTCTAAAGAAAGCTGAGCACCAAAGAATTGATGATTTTGGACTGTGGTGTTGAAAAAGACTCTTGAGAGTCCCTTGGACTGCAAGGAGATCCAACTAGTTCATCCTAAAGGAGATCAACCCTGAATATTCTTTGGAAGGACTGATGATAAAACTCCAATACTTTGGTCACCTGATGTGAAGAACTGACTCATTGGTAAAGACCTTGATGCAGGGAAAGATTTAAGGCAAGAGGAGGAGATGACATGACAGACAATGAGATGGTTGGATGGCATCACTGGATGCCATGGACATGAGTTTGAGCAAGCTCCATGAGTTGGTGATGGACGAAGAAGCCTGGAGTGCTCCAGACCATGGGGTTGCAAAGAGTTGGACAGAACTGAATGCCTGAACTTTTTACCATATTACTCAGAATTATTTACTGTAGCTTGATAGTTATGAATACATAGAGAACTCTCTTCTCTTTTCTCTTTCAAGTGGCATTTTTTTGTTCCAAGATATTTATATTTCCACATTCATTTTTCAAATAAGATTCATAATTTGCCAAGTAACCTTAATGTAACTTTTCCATTGAGTTTATTGGTTAGAATATGGAGATTACTGACATAATGATGTAAGATTTATCCATTCACTGCAATAGTATTTCTTTATAGGAATTCATTAATGTCTTTCAATAATGTGTTTTAATTTTTCAATTATCTTTATAAAGTCATGACATTTTTGTAATATTTCAACCCAATATTTTTAAAGTTAAGGATCCTATTTAAGATTTATTTCATATAAACCAAAATCATACTTGTAGAATAGCAACACATAAGTTGGTATATTATGTGGAAAGCTGGAATGAAGCCAAGTTATGGTCAGGAAGAGGAAGTGATTAACTGTCATGTAGGAAATTAAAAAAAAAAAAAAAGATCAGTAAGTCAAAAGGACACAGTTACAAAAAAATAAATAAATAAGCTCAGTGTAATGCTTTTGCAGGCAATATAAATTATTTAATAAGATGGAAGTCTTCCTAATTATAGTATAAACACTATATAGATATATACTTATTTGATATGAACTCAAAGATATAAAAGTATTGTCACAAATGATCATTTGTTACCTGAGAATGTGCCATTACTAAGGTATCGAGAAAAAGGTAGCAATCATTATTTATAATATAATATTAATAATATTTTACCTGTATTTTTATCATGTTATTTGCTATTTAGAAAATTTTCAAAAAATTAAATCATGAGAGCATCTGGTATCAGTTGCCCATTATTCCCTTGGAATCATCACATGAATTTCATCTACTTTATCTAATCCATACTATCCCTAAAGTAGAAAACAGATTAGATGGACTGGGGTTTGTTGCTTTACACCTCATATCCTCCTACTCTGGGAAATAGTTCTTCAATTAAATTAAAAAAGTAAAATATGAAGAATGGGAGGAAATGGAAAACAACTCAACCAGGTCAACTAAAATGAAAAAGTAGAGAAAAACAAGTGGGAAATAGAAAATTTGTAAAGCTTAGAATCAAAAAAAAAAAAAAAGAGTACATTGGCAGAGAATCTGTATATATTTACATTAAAAAAGAGAGAGGGATTAATAAAGGAAAAAATATTTGCAAGCATTTCCTGTAATTCAGAATTATTTTTCCTAAGGTGGTATGAAATTGATGAGTGTATGGCAAACATATTTCTTCTCAACTTGTATCAGTCAACTTATGCATAATTAATATACCAAAATATCCCATAAGCACAAATATAGGGGACAACAGAGGATGAGATGGTTGGATGGCATCACCAACTCAATGGACATGAGTTTGGCTGGACTCTGGGAGTTGGTGATGGACAGGGAGGCCTGGAGTGCTGCGGTTCATGGGGTGGCAAAGAGTCGGACACGACTGAGTGACTGAACTGAACTGAAGCACAAATATTTGTCCTTAATCCAATGGTGAAAATTTCTAATTATGTAAATTAATGAATCAAATTAACTTATATTCAATCAAGTTAAGGAGTTCAGTGATAGTGCTGCAAAGTGAGGATTGAGTCTCTCACTTCAAACACACATACTTTGTTTGCAAGGTGTTAGATGTCTAATACCTTATTCTAAAATTCCTTTAGACAAATCATTAAAATATACATTGCAGAATATAAACATAAACAACTCCTCTAAACATGGAAAAATGAAATGATACGAGTCAGTGCTTTTAAAATATAGCCTTAAAATTTAGTTTGGCCATATTTAAAATAGAAAACGGAAAAAAAAAATTGAAACCTATTTTAATTTCAGTGAAACAGCAATCTCAGCGCTGCATTTAAATATTTTTGGCATTACGGATATGTAACTTATTCTTATCTTGTGTAAAATCTAATGGGCTGTGGGTTTGTTTCTGTGTTTGTTTTGTTTAGTTTGGTTCTCTAGAAGCCTACAGGTCATTTTCAGAGAATCCTCTATTGATTATTTGGGAAAAGATGAAAAGATGTTTTTCTAGGGGATCCTAACTACCACTAATGGGAAGTCTTAAGTTCAGTTCACAAAAACCACATGCTACTAAATAAGAGTGTAAGTCTGTGAAAGAAAGTAATCTCCACTTATTGTCTGAGTTTGCATATAGAACATTTATTTATTATGCAATAATGGAAAACACAAGAATTGGCGGTTGTGTGCAGATAAGTAAATCACGGAACTGGTAACTGTGGGGATAGGTAATTGTAAGTGGGGTTATCTACTGTGCTGGGAAAATTCCATAGTATCCTTAAAAAATAAAGGGACCTTTGCCTTTATTGTAGTAAATAAAGATTATGAAGGATCTTCTAATGTTAAAGTTGTTTAATTCCCATTAAATCTTAATTTCTAAATTATATGTGTAATTATATTATACATTATATTGCCTGTGTGCTCAGTTATATCTGACTCTTTGCAACACCATGGACTGTCACCCAACAGGCTCCTCTGTCCATCGAATTTTACAGTAAAAAATTCTGCAGTGGGTTGCCATCTCCTACTCCAAGGGGTCTTCCTGACCCAGGGATTGAACCCACATCTCTTGTGTCAGTAGGCAGATTCTTTATCACTGAGCCACGTGGGAAGCCCATACATTATATTGGGTTGGTCAACAAGTTTGTTCGTGAGGCTGTTACAGAAAAACTTGAATGAACTTTCTGGCCAACCCAATATTTTAGCCCAGGAGAGTTACTTTATCAGTATACTTTGTTACTCGGTTATCAGAACATATGATTTTGTTCAAGTTTGGAATTTACAACATAAAAACATAATGAGGATAAAGGTGGTCATCTTGAATATCCCCATCCACTTTTTAAAAACCATACATATCACTGAGGAAATCAAATTATATCACTCATATCTCAAGCTTATAGAGTGAATAAGAGAAAAGAGTACTGCAAACTTCAATACTCCCGTCCCTGAAGGAAAAAAATGACTAGTTGAGTCAGACCCTTAGCAGAGTACTAGGGACAGCCTACCCAGAGTGTGATGTATCTCTACTACTGGCTAAACCCTGACATTATAACTGAGGTCTACTACCAGAAAGTTATCTCCCACATCTGGGTGAGAAACACTAAGAGCACATGTATGTTCTGGAGATCCAGAATTACAGGTACTAAGAAGCTACAAGAAATGGACTTGTAAAGTGTATAAACTTGAGAGGACAATTATGTGAAGAAGACAGTTTGGATGGTGATGTCCCTAGTTTACATGATAAAAAGTAACAAAGAAATAAAGGGCTCTACTGTTACAAGTATTAACTATTTAGAAGATGACATACAGAAAGCAATAATTATTATTATGGAAACTACACTTTTCCATAGGAGCATAAAAGATAGTGATAGACCCAAGAAACTGAACCAAGTATGGCATACATTCCTTTTCTGATAATATCTCTCATTATAGCTGATTCAGGAAAAGAAAACACAAGTACCCAGAAAGAGGAAGAATGGAATCAAGCAGCATTGAAAGGTACTATCAGACAACAGAAAATAAACAGACTAAATTATCTATTTGCATCTGTAAGCAGTTATATTTTTAAAAACGACTTGCACACACACACACCACACACACACACACAAATACCCAAGAATTTATTAAATACAATTTTGTTGTGCCAGCTAAGCATATGTTGCAAATATTAACATATGTAGGATACACAATATCTTTCTCCTAGTTTAAAAATCATTAGAAATACCAATATATAAAAACAGAAATCTTAAAAAAAATAAAATATAAACATCAGTTATCAGTTTAAAATCTACACTGTTTTATCTTTATAGAAATGTTTGCTAATTAGTCTAAAGTACAATTGCTAGAGTAATATATATATATATATTTGCCTTCATGGCATTGTGACAAATGACTGCAGAAAGATACTGCAGGCTTATTCTCAACAAATTGGCCAACAATAGGAAGAGGTAAAATGTAACTGATTCAACACAGGAAAAAACATTACAAGATGCCTAAGCACAAATAGGTACAATTAAGAGTACAGGAAGGGACTTTGAGTATAAAAATAGAAACTGCCAAAAAATATTAATAGAAACAATACTCAGGTTTTAACTTGTCACAGAAAAAATAATGATGAATATTGAAGACTGATATTGAACAAATATTTAAAACAATTAATTCAAAACCTTCATGGAATTAGGTGATGGTTTACATTTACATAATGAAAGTTTCCATGATACTCCAGGGAAAATTTGCCTGGATTAGTCAAAAACATAAGGACTTCTAAGCAGAAAAAATATGTGACCAAGTCACATACAAAGTAAATAACATATATATCAATATTCTGGACAGCAAAATACAGGGTATGCCAGTAGTGGAATAACAAGAATAAATCCAATGAAAGGAATATCAGGTAAGTATATATTCACCCAAGCTGATCTTTGTTTTTTATTTCTTCCTTTTTTTTAAAAAAAAGTATTAATTTTAATTGGAGGCTAATTACTTTACAATATTATAGTGGTTTCTGCCATACATTGATATGAATCCACCATGGGTGTACATATGATCCCCGTCCTGAGCCCCCCTCCCACCTCCCTCCCCATCCCATCCCTCTGGGTCATTCAGGTGCACCAGCACTGAGCACCCTGTCTCATGCATTGAACCTGGACTGGCAACCTGTTTCACATATGATAACATACATGTTTCAATGCTATTCTCTCAAATCATCCCACCTTTGCCTTCTCCCACAGAGTCCAAAAGACTGTTCTATACATCCGTATCTCTTTTGCTGTCTCACATATAGGATTATCGATACTATCTTTCTAAATTCCATATATATGTGTTAGTATACTTTACTGGTGTTTTCTGAGTTACTTCAGTCTGTATAATAGGCTCCAGTTTCATCCACCTCATTAGAACTGTTTCAAATGTATTATTTTTAATGGCTGAGTAATATTCCATGGTGTATATGTACCACAGCTTTCTTATCCATTCGTCTGCAGATGGACATCTAGGTTGCTTCCATGTCCTGGTTATTATAAACAGTGCTGCGATGAACATAGGGGTACCTGTGTCTCTTTCAATTCTGGTTTCCTCAGTGTGTATGCCCAGGAGTGGGACCCTGTTGCTGGGAAAGGTTGAAGGCGGGAGGAGAAGGGAACAACAGAGGATGCGATGGTTGGATGGCATCACCAACTCAATGGACATGAGTTTCAGTAAACCCTGGGAGTTGGTGATGGACAGAGAGGCCTAGTGTGCTGCAATCCATGGGGTCGCAAAGAGTCAGACGTGATTGAGCAACTGAGATGAACTGAACTGAAAGTCATGTCAAAGGAAAGGATTAAAAAAACTGCAATCTTTATTTTTACTTGTTTTGGGGTATTATTCAATTCAGTCTGAAAAGAGAAAACTATAAGAATGAGTAATGCATAAGAAGTTAAAGATACTATTGTTTAGAATGATTTGATAAATTTGGAAAAACAAATCAAATGAAAAACAAATTCAAAAAATAAAATGTTTCAGTATAGTAGCTGGATAATATATGAAAGTAAAAAACTAGCACATATACAAAAAACTCCAGGAGATAATATATTTGAAAAAGATATTCAATTTATAATTACAAAAATTTCTAGGAAAAAAAACTTTAGTATATGAAAATTGTTATCTTAATGATTTTTACAAATCTGATTGTTGAAGGTAAAATTATTTTTTATATTACATATTAAATAAACCTCAAATGATTTCTCCTTTACATGTGCTTTAAAAATCAATATTAAAATTAAAAAGTATGGGACTTCCTTGGTGGTCCAGTGGCTAAGACTGTGTTAACAATGCAGGGGGATTGGGTTCAATCCCTGTTCAAGGAACTAGATCCCACATGCTGCAACTAAGAGCTACAACTAAGAGCTTGCATGCTGCAAAAAAGATTAAAGATCCCAGATCCCACATGCCCCAACTAAGACCCGGTGCAGCCAAATAAGTAAACATTAAAAATTAAAAACTAAAATTTATGAGGTTTTGGTATCATTGAAAGTATAATGATAATCTTACATCACACTTTCATCCTCTGTTGCCACCTTCTTCTCATGCCTTCAATCTTCCCCAGCATCAGGGTCTTTTCCAGTGAATTGTCTTTTCACAGCAGGTGGCCAAGGTACTGGAGCTTCAGCTTCAACATCAGTCTTTTCAGTGAATATTCAGGGTTGATTAATTGTGATAGCCTCTTAATTTATGGTTAGTCATATTTTACATGGAAATAAATTTAGAAATAGTCAATCACATACAGTTAATATACTGATAGAGAAATCTTAAAAATCACTATTGATTTTTAATTCAAGTAAAATTTTTAAAAATAAAACATTTCCTTTAGGCTGGTTAAAAGAAAACATAGAAACAACCAAAGTTCATTGAAATTAGATTCTCCTCCCCAAAGAGAAAGAAGGAATCTAAAATCCAGCACTGCTGTTATGAGGAAAATGGAATATTCTGAGTATTTTCCACAATTTGTCTCTCATTTGACCGGAATTTAAAAATTAAATGGGGCAGTGCTCTTCTATCAATTTGTTTAAAACTGACAAGCTGTTAAATAACATATCAGTTGGAAGGTTATTGAAGATACTAAAATATGCTCCTATCTATGCCAAATCATGTTTAAATGCATATTCATCCTATGGTTGATAAAAAGGAAAAAATAGTTAAGCTGGAGATGTTTAAGATGTAAAATATTCTGTACTTGTTGTATATAGGCAAGAATGCCTAACATTTAGTGGAGACAGAAAAGTGAGAGTGAAAAAAGATTAGTTTTTTCCGCTTTTATTTTTAATTGTTTTATTCATATTTAAAATCCCAATCACATCCATTGGAATGACTGAATTGGAAAACATATAGATATTGTGAATATAGAAAGCCATCTGTGCCAATGGCTTGTTTTTTCTCTATTTTTCTTTCTTCAATATTTGGTTAATGAGGCAGAAAAGTCTGTTGAAGTTTCTAGATTGGAGTCTGAACACCTTGATTTTCTTGCTTCTTTTCTGCATCCCTGAAGAATTACCTAAATTACAGTGTCTAAAAGGGATGAAGATTCCCAACCAGAGGGAGAAAAAAAAACTTTAATTCCTTTTTATCACGAGAAAGTGAAATGTGAATCAGTTTCATCCTTGCTTAAGACACAGGGCAAGTTACTCAACCTTTTTAAATCTCAGTTGATTCAATTTTAAAACAGCTATTAAGAGTACCTATTTATATACCAATGTATGTAATGACATAAACCAATGCCATAATTGCATAACTAGACATAAAAAATAAAACTATGGTACAGCTGAAATAAATTGTATTCTTGTGATTTTCTTTATATAACAACAGGAATTTGGGGGGGCCTCAAGTAAATATGATGAGAAAAGAAAATATGCATTTCTCTTTACCCACCAAGCTCTACAATAACATTAAATATTGATACTAAAAATACACTAAAATGGCCAAAGATTTCATAAATGGAGATGTGATATACTCCTAATTACAGGATGTGGAGCTGGGCCTGAAAACAGGAGAGTCTGGTGCAACTTCATATTTGGGACTTCATAATTATTTGATCCACTTTGAGTAATTACAAAACTAACCTCCCAAGACACACACACCTTAAAATTTGGGTAGTTACTTTTTGAAAAAACTGAACCAGAGAATACTTGAAAACTGCCAGTCTCAACAAAAGGGATATATTAGGAGAAATTTAACTGAAATTTTCATAGTTAACAATAGGATGCCAAACACACTCATTCCATGCCACCTAGAGTGCTAGTAGCTAGCCTTTATCTGAAAATAGTGAACTAAAGGATTCATCACTGTTACACATGCAATGCAGCAGGAGCCACAGGACTGGAAAATGTCAGTTTTCATTCCAATCCCAAAGAATCCTCAAACTACTGCACAATTGCACTCATCTCACACATTAGTAAAGTAATGCTCAAAATTCTCCAAGTCAGGCTTGAACAATATATGAACTGTAAACTTCCAGATGTTCAAGCTGGTTTTAGAAAAGGCAGAGGAACCAGAGATCAAATTGCCAACATCCATTGGATCATTGAAAAAGCAAGAAAGTTCCAGAAAAACATCTATTTCTGCTTTATTGACTATGCCAAAGCCTTTGACTGTGTGGATAATAACTAACTGTGGAAAATTCTGAAGGAGATAGGAATGCCGGACCACCTCACCTGCCTCTTGAGAAATCTGTATGCAGGTCAAGAAGCAGCAGTTAGAACTGGACATAGAACAACAGACTGGTGCCAAATAGGAAAAGGAGTACGTCAAGGCTGTATATTGTCACCCTGCTTATTTAACTTATATGCAGAGTACAGCATGAGAAATGCCAGGCTGGATGAAGCACAAGCTGGAATCAAGATTGCCAGGAGAAATATCAATAACCTCAGATATGCAGATGATACCACTCATGGCAGAAGGCAAAGAAGAACTAAAGAGTCTCTTGATGAAAGTGAAACAGGAGAGTGAAAAATTTGGCTTAAAGCTCAACATTCAGAAAACTAAGATCATGGCATCTGGTCCCATCACTTCATGGTAAATAGATGTGGAAACAGTGGAAACAGTGGCTGACTTTATTTTTTGGGCTCCAAAATCACTTCTGATGGTGACTGCAGCCATGAAATTAAAAGAGATTTGCTCTTTGGAAGAGTTATGACCAACCTAGACAGCATATTAAAAAGCAGAGACTTTGCCAACAAAGGTCCATCTAGTCAAGGCTATGATTTTTCCAGTAGTCATGTATGGATGTGGGAGTTAGACTATAAAGAAAGCTAAGCCCCAAAGTATTGATGCTTTTGAACTGTGGTGTTGGAGAAGACTCTTGAGAGTCCCTTGGACTGCAAGGAGATCCAACCAGTCCATCCTAAAGGAAATCGGTCCTGAATATTCATCCAAAGGATTGATGTTGAAGCTGAAGCTCCAATACTTTGGCCACCTGATGCAAAGTAGTGACTGATTTGAAAATACCGTGATTCTGGGAAGATTGAAGGTGGAAGAATAAGGGGATGACAGAGGATGAAATAGTTGGATGGCAACACCATCTCAATGGACATGAGCTTGAGTAAATTCCAGCAGTTGGTGATGGACAGGGAGGCCTGGCATGTTGCAGTCCATGGGGTCACAAAGAGTCAGACACGACTTAGCGATTGAACTGAACACTTCACCAGTTTGCAACCATACCTATATGGAGGGTTTACATCAATGTTTCATTTTTAAGTCTTAAATGCAAATGAATATTAATGACCATCAGATACTTGAAATCTTTTACACTAAAGATAGATGAACAGTCATACCAATAGAAACAAAGAAACCCTGAAGAAAGTCATGTTCCTGAACAAGAATACCTCAAAAAATATGTGTTATACACACATGTGTACCTCAAAATATATATGTTTACATACAGACACACACAATTATCAGTTACATACACAATATTTCATAAAATAAAAACAAAATCCCATAAGAATAACATTCACATAAAAAAAGCATTCTTGAGGGTTTTTTTTTTTAATTATAGAGAAACTCAATTGAAGGGTTCAAAGAGAAAAGCAAAAGAATCTCCTAAAAGGTAGCATAAGGAAAAAAGTTGGGGGAGGGATAAACATAGTCAAGGGGGACATACAAGGTCCCATGGATATGATTCCAAAGAAAGTGCGGGTAACATTATTGACTGTGATTATTGAGTCCTCCACATGCACAGACTGGCTATGGTCTCATCATGGGCAAAGTTCACTTCCCTGTCAGTGTTATATGATGAAAACGACAGTGAGCTGGTTTTAAGCCTGCTGGTTTATCTGCCATTGCCACGTGAGGAACACACACCTAACTAGTCCACTACTTAGACACAGGAAGCAGAGTCCCACTAGCTGACTCACAGGTCTGTAGTATAAAGCACAGTCATTCAGTTAAACCATGCCAAGTCAGTCAAGCCACAGCAAGAAAGCACAGAGGTGAGAAAAGATAAATCAACATTGCTGTAAAATGTCATTTGAGGGGGGTCCGTTACATAGCAACTGCTAACTGAAAGAGAAGAAATGAACGTCTTAAAATTATCAAAGAAATAATAAAGGAAACTTTCTCAAATAGCAGATGCAATATTTCTGTTGAAAGAGCATCAATTAGTGTCAAGTAAAATAAATAGTAATATTATCCAAATGGTATAATTATGATATTAAACAAAATGAATAAGAAATTACACTACATCTCCTTAGAGCACTGGAAGGGTAAAATTAGTAAGGGTTGTCAGACAAAAGTATAAAAGCCAGAAATCCTTAAAAATTAAATTTGTGAATCGCAACAAGCACCTATGAGACAATAAAATGACTTAAAAATTTGAAGGGAAAATTATTTTACCTCAGAATTTTATTATAGGCAATCTACTCTCAAGGGTGAACATAGCATCAAGACATTTTAGATGGGCCTTCTGAGATATTAATTCCTGAACATGCTTCCTTGGTCAACTCCCTAAGAAGGACATCCAACAAACGAGAATTTTTTTTTTTTTAAAGACAATGGTTTAACAGGAAATATAGTCAATATTTTGTAATAATTGTAAATGGAGTATAACCTTTAAAAATGGTATAAAATTATTTTTAAAAATGCAGTCACAAAGCACAAAAGCCTTCCATTACCTTGACACCAGCAGATGGTATGTTACTATTTTACTTCATGCTAACAAAGAATAATGAGATTTATAGGTATTGAGGACAGAAAATGCCATTAATAAGATCTTCAGGTAAGAATTTGAAAATCAACCATGACCATATTAATTGTGAGGAATTTGCCTCAAATCATTTTTTTTCACAAATTACTCACAAATAAACTTTCCATAACTTTATCAACTGTGACAATCAAGAACTAAATGCTTCACATTGCTTTGTCTCAGTCCCCTTTCCTCCTGTAACTTGTTGGCTGCACATTTTCTTCCAAATGTTTTTTGACTTAACTCTCTTATAAAACATATTATTGTAACACTCTTAAATACATCACAGAAGGAAAAATAGAACTATTTAATTTAAAAATTGTTTTTACCTAAAAAAAGAGAGAGAGAGACATAATTCCATAGGTGACATTAAGGATCTAGCTAAGCTGGTCTTATCATTTTCACTTGTCAGGAAACAAAGATAAGTTGCCTTACAGAAACTAAGCTCAACAAGAATCAGAGTCACAGTTTCTTGTATGTTAACATTACCTTTTAATGAATTGCTCACCTATATAAGATACATAAAGATTTATGCATTTCTAAGCTGCAAATTCATTCTTTAAAAAAGATTTTTCTTCCGTGTCTAGGGGATATTTGTGTTAAATAACCAGTTTGAACTTACAAAATAATTGCTCATTAAAAAAAAAATGAGGCTGACATGTAAGCACTGCAATAAAAAGATTTTCCTTTGTTCTTTGTGGAAAATTTGAGAATTTTAGGCTAAGTAAACCTTTTCAAGTTTAGCAATGCTTTGGTATTACTGATAAAATTTGAAATGTGAAAGAACAGTGATTATGTACAGCAGCTTGTTTATATCTTCAGTTTCTCTCTGATGCAAATCTGTCAAAACACATTATTGCTTAAATAATCACTCTTTGTAACACAAGATATATTTCTAAAGATCACAAAAGACTTGGGAAAATTAAAAAGCAATATATTCAGATCTCTTCATTGTATGTTATAGAGATCAAATTTAGAAATTCAAAGCAATCATTTCACTAGCTAATATGCTTTTTAATTTGCCATTCTAGTCATACAAAGAAGTCATTCAATTCAGGAGTTGACAAATGAAAATAGTTGTGAAATTAAACAGGATGGTAATTTATTCAACAGATTTAATTTCATAATCTTATGCAATTGCCTTCTAGATCCCACATTTTACATTTAACCCCAATGTGCATCAATAAATATGATTAACATATTTATAATCAAATACATATCATATTGATAAACCCAGGATTATAATTTACTTTAAATATTAACCAAGTGATAAAATAATTCTAAATACTTTTAAATGCAAAGAAAATCACTAACATGACTAGTCGCATTTCAATTATAACACCTTGTTTTAAATCCAAACCTCTGCTTACTTCATATTCTCTCAATGTTTCCATATAGATGGCATCAATGCCTATTATTTCTGGGCTTCAGGATTATCTTTATTATTCTGTACAATCTTGGTTGCATTTCAAACAAATGCTGATTTTCAATTATTCCAAGGCAATGCAGAGTTTAACATACTAAATCACATGAAACTTATGACGTCTTAAGAGTATACCTATAATTCAGTGTCTACCCACATGTATAAAGATAACACAAAGACTGTCTTGTCTAAAATGAGAAATATAAAAAAGAGTGGAAAAGAAATGCACAAACCGAAATCAATATGGATCACCTTAAAAAAGGTATTAGTATCTATGAGAAAAATAATAAGCAGCTAAAAAACTAAACAGCTTGCACAACAATGCATATCCTGTAGAAAAGGAAACAAATGAACTATACCAGGTTACTACTGAGAATAAAGGGCAATGCATTTCTATTTAAAACAGCAGAGTCCCCCATCACTCTACAATGGCATATGTACCTTTTACTGTCAAGACGCATGTGCTTTCAAAAAGGAAAAAAAATTAAAAAATAAAAAGATGCCATGAAAATCACCATGAAGAAAGTATATAGCAGTTAGAAGGTATGTGCCAAATAACAGGAATGCAGTTTTTAAAGAGAACAAAAATTGGATATAAACCTGGACAAATGGGAAAGATAGAAAACCCCAGAAAAAAAAATGTTCTTCATGTAGAACATATAATAGAAATAATAGTTTTATTGATTTCTGTTTTAATTTTAAAGAACTCAGAAACCTCTTAGGACTATCAGTACATCCTTCTAATTATTCTTACTTGATTCCATCATTTATGTCTCTAAGGCTTCTCATTTTAAGAAAAGTTGCAACCAATGAACTTTGGTTCATAAATTTTGCTTGTCCCAATTTTTCTACAAGGGAGTAAAGTATTTGTGGTAGGTAAAGTTCTCAGTAATTTTTGTAACCCCAAACTTCCAGTATATATATGAGAATTGATAGCATCGCTAAATATGCTCCAAAAGATTGGCTTAGGTATTTCTGAGAAATCTGGGAAGATATAAAACAGAAAAGACATGCATGGCCAGACCTGGATTAAAAGTGTTTCTCCCTTATTTTAGCATTTGCTTATCATATAGAAATTATATCTATCCTTTTTAGGAAGCTAAGGGGCGTTACAGTAGTGCTCCATAATATCAAACTGAATGCATAATAGGGCTTTCCAGGTGGCTCAGTGGTAAAGAATACTCTTGCCAATGCAGGAGACTCAGATTCTATTCCTGGGTTTGGAAGACCCCTTGGAGGGGGACATGGCAACTCTCTCCAGTATTCTTGCCTGGAAAATTCCATGTACAGCAGAGCTTGACGGACTACAGTCAATGGAGTCATAAAGAGTCAGACATGACTTAGTGAGTGAACACAGTGCAGGTAACGCTATCGAATGTTGTCTGGAAAATCTAGTTTGGCTGCCAGAAGCTAAGGAAATTCATCTCCCTACAGGAATGAAACTTGAGACAATCTGGGAATGAATGGACAGCTCAGCTCAATGCCATCATAAAACATAATTATTTCTCAGGCTCACTTTTATGGGGGAAAAGATTATTTCATTCTCAAGTAATCTGAAGGAATAAAAAATTTGTAGGTGATGAGAGGCACTGTCACTTTGGATAACAGATCACGTGCAATCCCAGGAGATGATTTAAGAAAACAAGTGGAACAAAATTAGAAACAGCCCACAGGCCCCTGCTGAGTGGTAACAGCTGTGAAATTGTCAGAACGCTAGTAATAGTTGAACTTCAGTTCAGTCAGGCTCTCTTGGGCATCTACCACAGGAAGCAAGTGGCCAGAACTCTATTGGAACTTAAAAATAATCTAAGACAGCAGTGTTTTGGGATTGTCTTCTTCACATTGGTCAACTGTTCAACATCACTGGAGCTTTCAGAAATTGCTTATTCTTGTATAGAAACCAGCCTTGCAATGCTCCTTTAGGAGTTCATATTTTACACTTTGAAGTTTTCAAATACAAACTCCTCCTTGGTTGTTTGAGAAAATGTATACTTTTGACAATGGACTCTATTTTTGCTTTGTGTAAACTTACTTCAATTGTAAAAACACTGAACGATTGGTTCCCACAAATAGGCAAATTGATCTCACGTGCATGTGTTCTAAGCAGCTTCAGTCGTATCTGACTGTTTGCGACTTCATGGATTGTAGCCCGTCAGGCTCCTCTGTCCATGGGATTCTCCAGGCAAGAATACTGGAGGGGGTAGCCATTCCCTTCTCCAGGGGAATCTTCTGAATGCAGGGACTGAACCAGCATCTCTTATGTCTCCTGCCTTGACAAGCAGGTTCTTTACCACTAGTGCCATCTCAGAATCCCAAAATTCTGACCGCTGTGCTTTGTCAGTGTCTGACTCTTTGTGACCCCATGGACTGCAGCATGCCAGGCTCCTTGGTCCATGGGGATTCTCCAGGCAAGAATACTGGAATGGGTTTCCATGCCCTCTTCCAGGGGATCGTCCCAACACAGAGATGGAACCTGCTTCGCTTGTGTCTCTGCATTGGCAGGCAAGGTTTTTTTGTTTGTTTGTTTTTACCACTAGTGCCACCTAGGAAGGTCCAGTCTTACATATTCCATCAATTGCTCTGACATACAATTGTTTTCCTATGTTTCTAAGACATCAAAAAGAATAGTGAAAATATTTGAAAGAAGGTAGATGGAATAAGGGGCATCTACTACATTCCTGATATGATCCCAACATAGATGCTACATAAACTGTCTATAATGTTCAACTGCCTGTGTGTGTGTGTGCTCAGTTGTATCCAACTCTTTGTGACCCCATGGACTGTAGCCTGCCAGGCTCCTCTGTCCATGGAATTTTCCAGGCAAGAATACTGGAGTGGATTTCCGTTTCTTACTCCAGGGATCTTTCTGAGCCGGGGATCAAATCCATGTCTCTTGCATCTCCTGCACTGGCAGGCAGATTATTTACCACTGGGCCATCTAGTTTAAGCAGAGTCTCAAAGATGGCAGAGAGGTAAAGTGGCGCAATAAGTCATTCAGCTGATAGCCATCAGCTCAAGTGATATTCAGGTATAGGTCTTCTGAATCCAGAGCTCATATTTCTTTTATTATGCTATACTGCCCTGGCCTAAGTGTTGCTTCCAATCCACTCTCCCTGTAAAAGAAAACAGTCTGTGTTTATACTGTGACATATAAAGATCTGACCATACACTACAAAAGGGTACTCCTTCAAAACCATGAATCATGTACAGTCCTATCTTTGTTCTGAGACTAAGCATAAGCAACTCAGTCCAAAATGACTGTGACAGAGAAAACTGATATAATTTCTAACTCTGCTGCTGATTCTGCATACCTGCACCATGTGAAGATACAAACAAAAAATACATGCTTATATGTAGCTATGTATCTGTGTTTAATGGTTGTGATCTGCTTATTTCTGAACACCTAGAATTATACAGCTTATACTTCTTGCCAGATATGTCTCTATTCCTTTATTCAATAAAGGCAAGATACCACATTCTTTGGTATCTAAGTATAAGGTTCTATCTGTAAAGTTATGTGCATACATGCTCAGTCATTCAGTCATATCCAACTCTTTGTGACCTCTGCGGACTGTAGCCCGCCAGGCTCCTTGGTCCATGGGATTTTCCCTGCAAGAACATTGGAGTTGCCATTTTCTCCTCCAGGGGATCTTCCCAACCCAGGGATTGAACACACATACTGTGTCTCCTGTATTGCAGGTGGTGTCTTTACCACTGAGCCACCAGGAAAGCACTAAAGTTACATGAGATGTGAGGAAATACATTAAAATAGTACTACCTAGTTCTTAACCATTTTAAGAAACATTTATATTATGAATGATGAGATAATTCTTGTCATTTCATTATTGCATACTCTAGTATAAAACATAACACTGATTTATATTCAAGGATGTCTTTGAAAAAAGGTATATTTTTAAAAAATGATCTACAAATGTCTATTTCAAATGCCTTTGGAACTGTCTTTTATCAGTGGCTCGTGATACCCAAAGACTAGAGCACAGCTCACCATTGTGTTTGGTTGTCTCTGAAGCAAACTTAATTATCTACTTGGTTGTCCTGCATGGCAATCTTGACCCATAGTCAGAAGTGAACTCAGGAAAATGCCAAATAACAGGATTCCATAAGGCATATAGAGGCAAGGTTAGAGTATTTTTCCCATCTTGAACTCACCTAAAGAGGTTTGTTTTAATACCCAACTACATTCCATTTTTTTTTAAGGAATCTGGATTTTAGTTTCCTTTTTTTAACCTGACACCAGCCTAAAGTTGAATAATAGTGAATAATTTATTCTTGTGTTCAGAAAATAATTGAAATGCATCTTGAGTATCAATAAAGTGTGTCCCTTTGTGGCATATAAAGCAGATTCTGAAATATTACAACCCAAATTTGTATTTAATTTGATTTGATACACAAATGCTGACTTAAAAATAAAACAAACCAAACAAAAAACCCCACAAAATATTCCAATGACATCATATTAACAGTATATTCTATCACCATAAAAACTAGAATTTATGTGCTGTGAATCAGCTTGGAATTGACATAGAGTAGAAGTGAGAAACTTTACGGATAAAGAAATGTCAGATCAACCTCAATATCCCCAAATGTATCCCCATACAAAGACTATGCATTTTTAAAATATCAAACACATAGGAGAATTTGCCTAGGAGGTGACTTGGAACACAGAACAGTTATGAGAAGCAATGGGCAGAGACTCCATGAAATTTAAACCACTATCTCTGCATTGTTGAATTTATAGTTTGATTCAAAAAACTATACAAATCCAAATAAAAATAAATAAGTTAAGTGCCTGATAATTATTTCCATGCACAAAAAATTATCACCTAAAGTTGTTTAGGGCTTAAACTAGCGGACATGTTACTGCATATAAAGTATTTAGTACAAGACTAGACCTTTGGTTTGCTTTTCCAGGTCTTTGCATTCTGTAAAGGTGAATGTTGGGACATCTCACATGAAAATATGAGATCAGCCAATGAATAAACGGATTAGATGTACCCTCACAGTATTAACATATTCTGACTTGAAAAGTACACATACAAATAAGTTTCATTGCTGCAGAGTTTTGACAGGACACCCAAACATGCGTAAAGACATTTTTTCCCCTGGAAGTGTTAAGATAAAAGAAACTGAATAAGAAGTTACTTTTACCCATGAAATATAACCAGAAGCCAACCTCCTCATTGAAGCCTTGTGGCTCCTTTAAATCACCCTGTCCACCTCCTTCTTGACTCTATGTACTTTCTTGATCACATTTACTGAATCGTGCATCTGATTTTTTCACTGTATGCTGACTTGGTTTGTGTCTTGGTTGGGGTGTCAACTAGTCATTGCATTCTGTTTTCACTCCCATTTACCTGACTTTGACTGCAGCCTCTCTTGACAATAGCACTAGACACTCAGCCAGGCTATAGGGCACTTGCCACAAGTAACAAGCCAGGCTCCAAGCTCTCTCCAACCTCTATACCTTAGGCCAATGTGTTCAACGCAGACTCACTCCTGTGTTAAAATATCTTTCTTTACATTTTAAGTTTTATTGAAAAATAAGAATTGTATATATTTAAGGTGCACAGATCGATGTTTTAATGTATACACTGTAAAGTGATCACAACAATTAAGCCAATTAACCTACCCATTACCTCACATAGTAACTGTCTTTTTTTTTGTGGTGAGAACATTTAAGATGTATCCTCTTAGCAAATTTCAAGTGTATAATACAGTGTGATTAGCTGTAGTCACCATGCAGTACATTAGATCTCCAGAAACCTTTCATCTTGCGTAACTGTAAGGAAGAATAGAATATGATATCCACAAAGTATGCCACTTTGGCATGTGGTTCTTTTGAGCTAAAGGCAATTAATAGACAATAGACTCAGGAAAAGTATTTTACTTCTCCATTAACTGCCTAAAAGAGTTTGGATGGGGGGGGTTTAGAGTTTAGAAAGACTTGTCTGCATGGCATGTCAACATTTGTTTACCAAACACTTGCTTTTCTCATCTTCCTGTGAACTGTCTTCCTTCTCTTAGAAGGCCCACATTCCTCTCCCTTTCTCCTTAGCACAGGATGGGATATAAGTCTCAACTGTCTGTCTCTGAGTCTTAATTTTATAGGACTCCTGAATGTAAAAAAATTAAATGTTTTTCTCCTGCTACTGCTTTATGTCAACTGAATTATTAGGCCAAAGAACCTAGATAAGGGAAGAAGTGAAAACATTTCCTCCCCTATAACTGAAACTTTGTACTCTTGACTAAGTCTCCATTTACCTCCCATTTCCACTTTCCCCTGGCAATTGCCATTCTATCAGTTTGACTACTTTAGATTCCACATATAAGTGAGATCATGCAGTATTTGTTTTCTCAGTCTGACTTATTTCATTTAGCATGCCTTTCAGTTACATCCATGTTGTCACAGTGAAGTATTTCCTTAAGGCTGAATAATATTCCAATGTACATACTACATTTTCTTCATTCATCTATTGAAGGACATTGAGGTTGTTTACATATCTTGGCTATTGTGAATAGTGCTACAATGAACATGGGCATGCAGACATTCAAGATACTGATTTTATTTCCTTAGCATAAATACTTAGAAATGAGATTGATGAATCATATAGTAATTCTATTTTTAATTTGTTAATGAACTAATGAACAGTGTTCATTAGGTATCATTCATAATACAGGTATCATTCATATATAGGTATTCATAATATAGGTATCATTCATATATAGGTATACCATAATATAGGTATCATTCATATGAATCTCTCTTTGCATCTTGAAAGAAGAGCATTCACTGAGACTATCCCATTGAGATTCTATCAGATCTGGAGAATTTAAGTGTTTAAATTATGGAGTATTGCAATTTTGTCTTCTCAAAGCAGAATAATTTCCCATATCACAACAGCCAAAATTTGGTTTTTTTTTTACTAAAATAGAAATATCTTTATTTGATTTGGTTCTTTACTCTCTAAAGTATGTATACCAATAAGGAAATGCTGTTGACAACAACATATACAGAAATGTAATGTGGATATTTATATTTATGAGACTATGGATTATTCATTTGATATTCAAAATAAATCTGCATATTACTTTGATAATCCAAATCTAAGAGGATCACTATGTTCCTTTGTGATACAGATACTGCTCAGAATACACACAAAGCAATTTAGCTCAATTAGGAAATGCTTAGCATTTCTTTTTAAATCAAACTTAAATACTGCTATATCAGACCTTAAATACAAAGAAAATGCAATAAATATTCAACTTTCCCACCAGTTTAAATAGTTTTATGTTATTGTAACTAACAAAAGCAAAACTAAAATGGAAATAAAATTATAGGTCATTTTCTGTGTTAAGGTCAAACAAACATATGTGCTTTTAATTACTCATTTGTAAAACAAAGATAACAAGCCAAAGCTAGCAAGGTTATGGTGAGACTCAGATAAACTCTCTTGTTACACATGTGTATATCATAGATTGTCAATTATTGACAATTCACTAAGTAGAAGGCTAAATATCTACAAAAGATGAACACCTTCTGTACATTCAGACTATTTATCCATAAACTTAACTGTCACTGTTCAGCTCCTGCCTTACATTAAGTAAATTCAGGCATTCAGATCCTCAATATACACTGGAAAAAGTTTAGGAAGTTACTATATCATATTAATATTTACCACTTACTGAAATCATAGCATAATCATGATATTAAAAATCATTATCAGAGCTATTATACAAGTTTAGAAAGATCACTATATTCTTTCCTCATTGCCATGATAGGCATTGATTTAAAAAAAGTGACTACCTTTGCTTACTTTCTATTCAATATCAAATTAAAAACAACATATTCATTGCTGGTGAGCATATAAATTAGTATAACTCTTTGAGGACTATATGACTATATCAAACATATATACTTACTAATGACCTACTAATTCCAAATTAATCTATGGATTTATTTATTGATAAAAGTGATAGGGTCTAGCTATCAATATCAGGGTATACGGTATGATGTATTTAAAGAAAAATGTCATGATATGTGTATGCACATAAGTATGCTTATTATAGATTTCATTTGCATATACATTGCTATATAAGACAGGAAAATATTGTGTTGGCCAAAAGTCTGTTTGAATTCTTCCATAACATCTTATGGAAAAACTTGAAACAGACTTTTGGCCAACCCAGTGTTAATAGTGGTTAGCACACACACCCACGCATCAATGGAGAAAAAAGGCCCAGAGAGGTAAGCAAGAAAAAATTAGTTTGTCTGTACTTGTGGCTTGAATTTTTAAACTATTTTATGTTTTAATTGCTAACAGGTAGAAAAAATATCATTTACTTTGCCCATATTCTATTTTAAAAATTTTATTAGTAATAGTATTAAATTACCAAACTCTTTATCCAATGCTTATGGTAGAGTGTGTCATCCTCAAGATGCATAAACTAGTCAGTGGAACAGAATGATTCTATTTAAATCAGTTGGAAGAATGTCTTCTTGAATTTTTAATCCATAACACCAATCAGACATGTTTTAAAAAACACATTTCAGATGAAAATAGACTTACTTGAAATTTTCACTGAAAAAGACCTGAATTACGAGAGATCTGGAAATTTAGGTATGCCTAAGCAGAGTTTAGAATGACGGCTTTGCCCTATTCTGACCACAATTTGCTCTAACTCATTTTTGGATTTTATGGAAGCACTGATGATAATGCTGTCAAGTCTAGTTCTGTTAACACTTCATCTTGTTAGAGACCTGAAAAGTAAATTGGTAATTAGCATTTTAGGCTTTATCATTCTTCCTGAGCAAAATACCAGAAAGAATGTTAACTTTTCTGAATGGAATTAGAAATTAGTCACACTGCTGTGCTTATGTGGATCTCTGGTGAAGATTCAAAAAAACAAACAACAACAACAACAAAAAAATGGGGGGAAAGTCTCTTTTTAATACACTATTGGAGACCAAAATCTAGAAATATACAAACATACAATGTGATAGTAAAAATGACATGAGAAGGTATATTACACAATGCTACTCAAAGAGGGACTGGGGATGAGGGTGGAAGTATTCACAATTAGATATCCTATGAAAAGCAAACATTATCAATATAGTTAGATAAAATTGAAGTTATCTACTCTGAACAATCCAAGATCTTAAAATAATCTAGGAATCAATAATTATCCCATGCTTGGTGTCAGTTGAAATAATCAACTAAAATTTAATATGTTGAAGTAACTTGTACTCATCTGCACTAATATATATCTGAACACAATGCATAACAATCCACAAAGTTATATATATATTTGTGTGTGTGTATTCAGTCATGTACTCGGTTATGTCCATGTGTGATACATGTGAAAAGAGTGTGTTGATTCAAAGCAGCAGAACTTTTTCATTAGAAGACAGCTATCAGAAAAGACAGTTTTTAGAATGAAGACCTTCTACTTGTTCCCTGGAGACTGCCCCAGTTCTCCAAGAAAGGCTATGCCTTTCTTATTGTGTGAGGAGAGAGACAGCAATTAACTTAGCAAGCTCCAGCAGGTATTAAAAACAAAAGTACTGGTAGGATGAATAACCTGGTACCAGAATTCTCCTCAGGTCTGATGCTGTCTGTCTACAAGCCTAGTGGGTTGCATTATGATTCTTAGAAAAAGCTATTAACCCTTCCAAGCTAGACTGCAAAGGCTGACCAACGCATCTATCCTCTCTCATTCTCTTTCAAAGTATCAGTAGTCTTAAATCAAACACAATGTTAATCCCTAAATTGAAATTACTACACTGTAATGTGGCATATCATCACCAACACTACCTAATTTAGGGAAGAATCAGAGGCTTAACAAGGAAAAATTTTACCTTAAAAATGCAGTTTCTTGAATAGTCTGCTGCTACTGCTGCTAAGTCGCTTCACTCATGTCTGACTCTGTGCGACCCCATAGAGGCAGCCCACCAGGCTCCCCCGTCCCTGGGATTTTCCAGGCAAGAACACTGGAGTGGGTTGCCATTTCCTTCTCCAATGTGTAAAAGTGAAAGTGAAGTTGCTCAGTCGTGTCCGACTCTTAGCAACCCCATGGGCTGCAGCCCACCAGGCTCCTCCATCCATGGGATTTTCCAGGCAAGAGTACTGGAGTGGGGTGCCATTGAATAGTCTAGAATTCAAGTCTCCACTTGAATAGTCTAGAACATTTTAAAGAAGAATTTTTCCAGAAATCACTACCTTTACAATAATATAGACATTATTCAACAGCAGACTCAATAAAGGATAAAACTCATGTGCCCCAAAAAATCACAATGGTAATAAGAAACATGGTCAGCCCATGAAGCTAAGACACACTGTTCTAAATGCTAGAGACTTCCTGGAAACTGGTTATACATTGCCATTTTTATAGACCAGGTTTATGCCTAATTGACACCTGGATAAGTTAGTCAAAAATACCACCAATCAGTTAAGAAAGCTTGTTACTCATCAACTCTGCAAGCCTGCTATTTTGATTGACTTCATCACTTAACAAGTTACCTACTTTACATGAAATCATGTTCTTTAGTCATTAAGTCGTGTCTGACTCTTTTGCAAATCCATGGACTATAATCCACCAGGCTCCCCTTCCATTCTAGTATTGGACTGGATTGCCATTTCCTTCTCCAAGGGATCTTCCTGACTCAGGCATCAAACCCACGTCTCCTGAGTCTCCAGCATTGGCAGGCAGATTCTTTACCACTGAGCCACCAGGGAAACCCCACATGCAATCTTAGTTCCACATAACGTCATGACACCTCAAGCTAACAGTGGATTTTAGACATAATACTTAACATCCAACTTCTTGTTTAAAAAACAAACAAACAAACAAAAAAACTCTATAACTTTGTCATGTCTGCAGTTGGAGATGAAACCTTATTACCTTCCAGACAGTCCTTTCATTTCTCAAAGGGTGCTTAGGAAACCATCTGATTCTGAAACAACTTTGGTTCTTATGAAAAATGTTGGTTAATAGAACCTTCCCTAGAACTATTAAAAAGTTCCCTTAAGTGGATTTTATATACTCAAAAATTTGAGTTGCCTGTCAGCAACTGAAAGATCCTGAAAGATGACTACTTATGTTCCATAAGAAAACATACTCCTTATGTTGAGTTAAAATGTGTTTCTGGGTGGTGGTGCTTTCTGTGAAAAATCTTAAAATGTGTGAAACTTATCTATTTCCTAGGCTAACAATTTGTATCTTTCAGTGACTCCTTTTATCCTATAAAAATATTATCTGCCAGGACCATTTAGCTCAACTTATTCATTTTACTGAAAAAATATGGAGCATTGCAGTGATTCTCAATCTTGAGTGTATCAGAATCACCTGGAGGGCTCTTGTTAACCAAAAGTAGCTGGGTCACCTTCATAATGTTTCATTCCCTGGTAGTGCGGAGAGGAGGTGGTGGCAAGAAGTTTTATTTGACATAATTTCCCAAATGTTACTGAGGCTGCTGATCTGGGGAAAAGAACTTTGAGACCACCAGACTGGATTAGAGAATAACTCTGAACTTCCCCTTGTTCTTTCATCAAATCAGCCTTAGAGCACGTTCAATTTTTTTTTTTTTTTTAATCACAATCCTGACACCGAGTCGAAGCAAGCTGTCAGTAAACTGAATCTCCAAGTGTCTTCTATATGCTTTGCTTTTTAACTCACGAAGTCTCCAAATTGTAATGACTTGGAATTTCGTGTGTGTTTACAAATTTATATGGTGTTGTTCAACTGATTTTTTGATTGACTGATTGATGTCAACCTTCTCTTGTTACTTTAACTCAATTGCTGGTTTCAATAGTTTTCATTATACTTTGCTAGATTTCATCCATCAACTGATGTGTGTCAAGATATTTATAGAAACTGATTCACTTAATTTTAGCTACATCTCTCAATTTTCTCTTCAGAATTTAGTTGTCTTTAAAAACATGTTCCAAATTGGTAACTTTATTATAGTTGGGTCTTTGCCCAGTTTGCCAGTCTTTACCAAATATGTTAACATGTGTCAGTACTTGTTAATACAGTGACAGAAATATCTGGCTTTAGAAGTCTTTCCCAGCCTAAAATGGACTCTATTCACACATGTGCAAAATTAAGAATTAAATCTAATATCTGCAACAACACAGCCATGATAATATATATGGGGATGATTTACATAACACTAACAATCATCCTTTTTGAGTTTCAGTTTTCTACAGTTTCAGTAATGGGGCATAGTTTTAAAATACCCACTCCTAAATTCACTGTTAAAACATTCCAGGGTCAAATATTTGAACCAAATGCTATGGCCCTTGTCTAATTTATCTGCCCTATGTAACCTAGCTTATGTTACTGTAAATTTGGGTTATAACCTTAACTCTGAATATTCAACACTTCATAGGCAAAAAAAAAAAAAAAAAATCATCTAGTAAGTGACATTACTCTATAAAGTCAAAATATTTTTCTTTCAAGGTAGTAAGTCTGGGGTGCAGGGGGTGGGGGTAGAAGCAAAATTCTGTATTTGCTATGTGATTATATTCTGCATTCAATTATCATAAGCTTACTTGATTTGGGGCCACTGAAATCCCTGCACTAGACTGACACTGGCAAATCATGGGAAAACAAAGTTGCAAAATAAACCAAAGGTTAAATAGCAGTTTGTGCTAGATCGGTGTTGCATTGCAGTGTTTAACAGAAATCTAACTATATAGGCTTAGCCAAATGGACATTTGTTTATTTACTTAATAAAAAGCCTGGAGGGAAACACTATAAGTATAGTGGCTCATTGATGTTCCTTATGCCTATATCTTTGCTTAGCACAAGATTTTCACTCTTATAGTTGCCTTATGGTAAGAAAACAATTTCATCTACTGCCTCCTACTGCCTGACAGGAGTAATAAAACAAGAAAAGCTGATTTCTTTCTTTCTTTTTTTTTTTTTTAATCTTGATTACCCAGGATCTGCAGAAAACTTTTCTTCCACAGAAAATTCCATTTTTGAACCCAACTTTTGCTATGTATCTGCCTGGAATAGCAATGAGGGGCAGAATGTAGATTTAACAAAATGCATTTCATCCCCAAACAAAATCCATGTTCTATTAGTTCCAAATATGAAAAGGAGTACATCAAGGCTGTATATTGTCGCCCTGCTTATTTAACTTATATGCAGAGTACATTACGAGAAACGCTGGGCTAGAGGAAGCACAAGATGGAATCAAGATTGCCAGGAGAAATATCAAAAACCTCAGATATGCAAAGAACACCACCCTTATGTCAGAAAGTGAAAATGAACTAAAGAGCCTCTTGATGAAAGTGAAAGAGTGAAAACGTTGGCCTAAAGCTCAACATTCAGAAAACTAAGGTCATGGCAGTCGGTCCCATCAATTCATGACAAACAGATGGGGAAACAGAGGAAACAGTGCCTGACTTTATTTTTTTTGGGGGGGGGCCTCCAAAATCACTGCAGATGGTGATTGCAGCATGAAATTAAAAGACACTTACTCCTTGGAAGGAAAGTTATGACCAACATAGACAGCATATTAAAAAGCAGAGACATTACTTTGCCAACAAAGGTCTGTTTACTCAAGGCTATGGTTTTTCCGGTGGTCATGTATGGATGAAAGAGTTGGACTATAAAGAAAGATGAGCGCCGAAGAATTGATGATTTTGAACTGTGGTGTTGGAGAAGACACTTGAGAGTCCCTTGGACTGCAAGGAGATCCAACCAGTCCAGCCTAAAGGAGATTAGTCCTGGGTATTCATTGAAAGCACTGATGTTGAAGCTGAAACTCCAATAGTTTGGCCACCTCCTGCGAAGAGCTGACTCATTTGAAAAGACCCTGATGCTGGGAAAGATTGAGGGCAGGAGCAGAAGAGGACGACAGAGGATGAGATGGTTGGATGGCATCACAGACTCAATGAACATGAGTTTGAGTATACTCTGGGAGTTGGTGATGGACAGGGAGGCCTGGTGTGCTGCAGTCCATGGGGTGGCAAAGAATCAGAAACAACTGAGCGACTGAACTGAATCTTTGATAATCAACAAAATAAAAATATGTGGAAACAGCACTATGCCACTGCCAACTCTAGAAAATTCAATCACACTCATTAATGGCCAAGCTGACCATTGTTATGTCTCTGAGGAAGACATGGCTCTTTTTTATTCAATCCATGAGACTAAGATAAACAATGATCTCAACATAAATTCACTATCACAAGTAGAAGCATTTTACTAATGAAAGACTTGATGAATATAATGAACTTTCATGGATATAAAATATATATTGTATTACCTAGTTTTATATATTTCCAAATGTAACTGACTTTTATAATTTGTGATACATGTTTTCATATTCTTAGCATGTGCATTTTTATGCCAGAACTAAGATATGGTGCACACTCTGCTCTTACTTCAAGGAGGTGGTAGCCATATACCACAGGTCCTTTGGTACTTTTTCTATGATACATCACACACATACAATGGACAAGTAAAAACATAAATTTCAGTCACTCATTCTAGAAAATAACAACTTAAAGGTAAAGTAAAAGAATTTTTACTGGGCAGGAATTTCTAGAGGTTCCTCCACCTATGGCAAGGAATGCCAATAGTTTCATTGTTGCTTTAAAGCAGGGGTCCCCAACATCTGGGCTGTGGACCAGTCTGTGGTCTTTTAGGAACTGGGCCACACAGCAGCAGGTAAGCAGCAGGTGAGAAAGCAAAGCTTTATCTGCTTTTCCCATCGCTCACATTACCACCTGAACCTTCCCCAACCCTTTCCATGGAAACATTGTCTTCCATGAAACCAGGTCCCTGCTGCTAAAAAGGTTGGAGACTTCTGCTTTACAGCATTCATAACTGGTTTCAACCGGTCATATTGTCGTCTCAGATTGCTAACCAGTATGCAACAAAAGGAAAGATACCTAACATCATGAGGTTAAAAGTCCTTAAGAAAGCCAGGTTGCTAAGTGTATTGTACCTATTCAGTCTTAACTCCAGCATTACGTTTCTTTCATTAGGTCAGGCTCGATCACATTGGCAATCTTCTGTGATCATTACACAACCTAGTTTCACCAATACATTTGTTCTTTTCCTTAGGCTTCGATAAATTTAATAAGCCTTGAAGGCTGCTGAGTCTGCCGACTGTAGTAAACACAAGGAAAGTAGACTATACTAAATCCATAAGATCTCTAGAATCACAAATGATACAGAGTATATAATTCTTTTCAAGATGAGCTTGTTTTAAATTAAGAGAAACATATAGATGACTGTTCTAGATGTCCAAGGATGTTTTGTGGAATATGTTTTGATCTGAGGCAAAATCCTGCCTGCATAGTTGCTACCTTTATCTGTCTGAATGCGAGCAGAGATGAGCTAAACAAGTGGGAAAATGAGACTGAAAAGAAAGAAGAAGGGTCAGGACTCAGCAGCATAAAACCAGAAAGTGAAAAACTGACAATAACATCAACTACAATTCAATCACTTTTGATTGATTGAGATCAGCCCAATTTTCTAGCACTGTGAACAAAGCAAGTTACTCAGACTTAACTTCATTTACTAGAGTTGTGCTGATAGGAAATCTACTATTAGCTTAATCATCCTGTAGATAGTTATTCCCCAAAAATATATATCCTGGTTTATTCGGGGAGTGGAAGAGTGGGAGAACTGGGATAAATAGAAGACTGTTGAAGTTTGGATCAGTCAATGTTGCATTGCTTAAACATCATTGTTCTCAGAAAAATACACAGAAAAGTGAGAGCTGTTGCTGTGTGAATAAACAAATAGGTTTAACACACTCAAAAATCCCTAATAAGTCAAAGACCAGAATACAAATATTGTATAATTCTTTTGTCACCCTCACTTCATCAACTCGTTTTTAATAGAGGTAGCAATTTTTTTTTAAAGTTTTTGAAAAAGGAACAGGGAATGGGACTGCAGTCAATAGCTTCAACCTGGAGACTCTCATAGCTTTCTAACTAATTACAAAGCAAGTATGCATTCATAAACAAACACAGAACAATGATGTTGAGAAACCACACAAGGATGAATAAAGACTGTACAATACTGTTATGATTAACTGTTTTTCCCTCTAAGGGGCTGTTTAGGTTTTTATTGTTATTTTTCAGCTTAATAAAAATGTAAATGTCATTCTGAATGAGAACAATGGGGAAAATATTGAGGGAAAAAACAAAGATAGGTGCCCCAGAGCACCTGAGTAACAGATGGCGAGAAAGATGGCCTGGGTCCACCTCGGGAATTTTAGGGCTCACCACGCATATTGTGGAGGTTCAAATAAGGTAATTAACACCTCTGCTCCACAAGGCAACTAAAAACCAGACTGGTTCATGGTGGTTAAAAGCTTTCAAAATGACCTAACACAGCAAGTAGGGGCAAAAATTATATAAGCAAGCATATATTGAGAAACTGTGCTTGTATAAATCCCATTAGTTCCGAGGTAGTCCTTTGTACTTAAGCACTTTGTTTTATTTTAATCCTTATATCCCAACCCTTTGGTTTTTCAGTTTACAAGATAAAAACAGTAAATAATATTTTGCCATCAAAATAAAACCATTGTAAAGTGTTTTTATATCAAGAAAATTGATATGTTGAAAAGCCAGTTTCTCTAAACAAGTCACTGGGGTAAATTCAAACTCTGTGGAATGACTGAGCACCAGAGGCCACAATGACTTTAATCATATCTTCAAAACACTACAAAGCTATTTAATTTATACAATATCATGCACTGCTTTCCAAATTTCAGGGGCTATAAAGGGATATGAACAAAACCCTGTCTAGAATCCACAAGAATAACAAAAGAATGTCCAAGAAATGTGAAAACCAGGAACATGGAATCCTGTTACAAGGTCTGTCATTTACTTTGTAATATGTCAACATATCACATAACTATTATGTTTGCATCAGTCAGGTTTTAATTCAGAGTCAGACAGACATAAGGTTAAACAACCTATCATCTTTAATTACTTTGAGAACCTTAAAAGACATTTCATCTTTCCAGGTTTTAGTTGGTTCAACTGTAAACTGGTTTCTAAGGTTGAATGAAGCTCAAGCTGGAATCAAGATGGTTGGGAGAAATATCAAAAACCTCAGATAGTCAGATGACACCACCCTTATGGCAGAAAGTGAAGAAGAACTATAGAGTCTCTTGATGAAAGTGAAAGAAGAGTGAAAAAGTTGGCTTAAAACCCAACATTCAGAAAACTAAGATCATGGCATCCAGTCCCATCACTTCATGGCAAATAGATAGGGAAACAGTGGAAACAGTGGTTGGCTTTATTTTTTTGGGCTCCAAACTCACTTCAGATGGTGACTGCAGCCATGAAATTAAAAGATGCTTGCTCTTTGGAAGGAAAACTATGACAAAACTAGACAGCATATTAAAAGCAGAGACATTACTTTGCCAACAAAGGTCCGTCTAGTGAAGGCTATGGTTTTTCCAGTAGTCATGGATGGATGTGAGAGTTGGACTATAAAGAAAGCTGAGCACCAAAGAATTGATGCTTTTAAACTGTGGTGTTGGAGAAGACTTTTGAGAGTCCCTTGGAAACAGCAAGGAGATCCAACCAGTCCGTCCTAAAAGAAATCAGTCCTGGGTGTTCATTGGAAGGACTGATGCTGAAGCGCCAATAATTTGGCCACCTGATGCAAAGAACTAACTCATTGGAAAAGACCCTAATGTTGGGAAAGATTGAAGGCAGGAGGAGAAGGGAACGACAGAGGATGAGATGGTTGGATGGCATCACCGACTCAGTGGACATGAGTTTGAGTAAGTTCTGGGAGTTGGTGATGGACGGGGAGGCCTGGTGTGCTGCAGCCCATGGTGTCACAAAGAGTTGGACACGATTGAACTAAATTGAAGGTTTAAAGATAAGGCCCATCTCAGACTAGAGCTTAGCTTCTCTGGAGAAAAAGAACCAATAGGTATGTGAGAGAGAGAAATTTATTTTAAGGAACTAACTTACCCTTTTGTAGGGCTGATAAATCCAAAATCTGCAAGGCAGGCCAGCAGACTGGAGACCCAGGGAAGAATCGACTTGCAGTCTTGATTCGAAGGGCAATAAAGGGAAAAAGACTCCTCCCTCTTAGAATGTATTTCCTGCAGGGCCTCTTTAAGCACTTAAGTGGAGATCCCAGGTGCTTTGTATTAGGGTTTGGAACTGAGGATACCGCTTGTAGGGCAGTGATTCTCAGTGAACTAGGATCACCTCCAGAGATTTTTAAAACCTACTAATACAAACCCCTCAGAGCTCAGTCAGTAAAGAACCTGTCTGCAATGCAGGAGACCCGGATTCAATTCCTGGGTCAGGAAAATTCCCTGGAGAAGGAAGTGGCAACCCACACCAGTATTCTTGCCTGGAAAATTCCATGGACAGAGGAGCTTAGCAGGCTATATTCCATGGGGTCGCAAGAGTAAGAGATGACTTAGTGACTAAATAACCACCGATACAAGCCCCTCCCCTCCCCACTCTTAATTTGAATGCTCCCCAGGTGATTCTAACGTGTACCCAATGTTAGAAACCACTTTTGTAAGAAAAAGAGATTATTCTAGAAATAATTAGAAAAATATGTCATCCCCTATACAGCAGAAATATAAACTAAAGCACTGTTTCAGCTTAGAAATTGACTCTACAGCACTACATTGCCTTCAGTGTTGACCTGGGGCCACCAGAGCATTCCTAGCCATAGGTGGCAAATCACCCAAATTCTCTTTCTGACATTGATTTGTTACTGGATACAGAGAGCAATTGCAGAAACTTTTTGTTAAGTGCAAGAAATTTAAAACAATGCAAAATCCATGATATTCATTTAAAAAATATTTAGAGTAATGTAGTCCAAGGAAATTACAAGTGCAAATAAAATGATGAAAAGTAACTTGAAAAATATGGGCTTCCCTGGTGGCTTAGACGGTAAGGAATCTGCCTGCAATGTAGGTTACCTGGGTTGATCCCTGGGTCAGGAAGATCCCCTGGAGGAGGGAATGGCTACACCCACTCCAGTATTCTTGACTGGAGAATTCCATGGATGGAGGAAACTGGCAGGCTATAGTGCATGGGATCGCAAAGAATGAGACAGGAAAATCAAACTATATTAAATCACTTAACATAAAATAAACATCAATCATTCATTAAAACTCTATTTTGACCTAGCTTTTATATTAAAACCTGTGAATGGTATAGATATAAGCCATGTATTGAAAGAGGTACTACCTCAGTAGAGATGACTGAAGTATCATGTGAAGGATTTGATAAATAATGACAACTATCATTTGTTTAGCACTGTATGTTAAACACTGTTCAAGCACTTATGTCTATGAACTCAATTCTCATAAAATGCATGAATGGTAATTACCATTTTTCTGACCAAGAGACAGGTACATATTATTAAATACATTATTTCTCATACAGCTAATTGCTTGTGGAATTAGAACAAAAAAAAAAAAGGAAACAGGGAAAGTTGGAATTGAGAAAAAGAGGTCAAGAAGTGTCTGGCATGGAAATGTTGATCATTCATATACAGATAACCCTGGAAAGTATAGGGTAGAATTGAAGTAACCTAGAAAATAATATAATGAAGGAAATAACAAAATGGTTCCCACTCTCTCCAGACTCTCCATTTTTATTTTTCTTAATTCCTCTCTAGTATTTTATACTGAAAGCAATCTTCATCAATTGTATTATCCAAGCAAAGCTTACCCACTCATAACTGCCTGGAGTCTCACCATAATTCGTAGAGAGAAAATAACCTGTTTTCCCAGCTGTACACTTTGCCCCTTTCTTGTCCATGCTGAATGTTTCTTTCTCTCCACTGGGAGGCTTCTTCAGGCTCTTTGCCAATCAGTGCTCTATCTGCTGGATCTCATAACATTTTTCACATGTCACTCCATGTCCCTGGAGTTTAATTATATATTGGCAAACCTCTCTCCTCTCAGGGACTCTGTGTACCCTCAAAGATGGAGTTCCAGTCTTATAGAGATATATGTCCCAAGCTGCTCAGTAAAAAAATGAATCTCCAGCTAAGACAATGTCCAAGTTTTTTTTTTTTTTTTCAACTAAACAGGATAAACAAACAAAACAGAAAAAGAATGGAAAGAAGGAATGGGGCTAGTGAAGCAAGATAGTAGGATTTCCAGAGTTGGCTGCAGGTTTGGAACAGAGAGAAGGTAGATTGACTGCCAGCTGTCGTGGAAAGAGGTTGGAAGGAAATGCGGGGAAAAAACCCACAAACACCTGCTAAATCTAGGAAGTCAGGCTCCTCAATCTTCACAAAGTTACAGAGACTCCCAACACTGAGATTTCTAAAATAAGTATAAATCTTGCCTGGAAATATAAATCCTTCACGAATCTAGAGTGTGATGAAATTTGAAATCTGAAAATATGGCAGAATTACAATTTTGTCTTATGAGAAAACATTTATCTAAATTTTTGACATTTTTTTAAATACATATTTTAGAAATGTACATTTATATACATATTTACAGATATAAACTCACATTAGACAAAAAATAAATTCATAAGTGTACTCCTTAAAGAAATACATCTGCTTCCCATGACATTTAATGGTCCATATACCTCTATTTGCTCTAATCCTGCTACCAGTCCCAGAAGGACTGTTTCATTAATACTAGTCTGCTCTTTACCTTTTCTTATTTGAAAACAAAACTAAAGAATCAGAGCTTTTCCACCCACCCAACAATATTTTCTTAGCTGAAAAATTTTGCCCTGAAACTATAAATGAAGACTTTTATTGACTGCCAAATAATAGTTATTAAAGAAACTGTTTTCTAAGCACTAAAAAAAAGACCCTTAATATAATGAGTATAAACAGCTTGATCCTTAAGGATCAAGTTCTCAAGAAAACACTGAGATCAATTGCTGAAAGTTTCCAAACATAGAATCCAGACCGATTCTGCTGAGTGAAATTTTTCTCAAAGAAATCAGGCCACAAGGAAGGAAGAGGGAAATGGAATTGAGGATATCTTGATTTTCTTTCCATCATAATCTAAATTTAATTGGAATTTTATGCTAAAAGGTAATTCCTGAGCAGTGCTTAAACTTCCACCTCCTTCTTGAAAAAAGTCACTATATAAATTTTGTCTTCTGTATCACAAACTGAGGGCTTCCTCCGTGACTCAGATGGTAAAGAATCTGCCTGCAGTACAGGAGACCCAGGCTTGATCTCTGGTTCAGGAAGATCCGCTGGAGAAGGGGTGGTCACCCACTCCAGTATTCTTGCTGGGAGAATTTCATGGACAGAGAAGCCTGGCAGGCTAAAGTCCATGGAGTTGCAGGGTTGTACACAGCTGAGTGACTAACACTACCAGAAACTGGAAAGTGAAAATTACTTTAAGATATGGTCCCTGCTATGAAACATAAGTTGTGGAATTTATCTTAATTTTAAAAGGAAAATACATGTTACTGACCTAATAAAATACAATTAAGCAACTATTTATATAAAGAAAGTAAAGCATTTTTCATAATTTGCTAATTTTCATCTGCAACAGATTTTATCTAGGGTTTATAGTGACAAAATAATAAAGCATCTAATTTTAAAAAGTATTTGGATTTCATTTGAGATTTTATAGATGAGAAATAAGCCAGTGAATGTATTTACACTCTAAAGGGCTATTTTGCTTTTCAGAATTTAAGCAAAAAACTCTAACCTAAACAATTTCCAGCTTTGAAGCATGAGGAAAAGTATAATATTATCTTTTATTTTCACACACTGTCACCTAATTAATTTCTTCAAAAGCTTGGGGAATTCTGCTTTGATTCTCTTCTTAAATCATCAAAATTAGCTTTCTGTTCACCAACTACAAGCTGCTAAAATATCAGCTGTCACTGTGAATCAAAGAAAACAGTTTTGAACTAAAAAAAAAAAACAAACTTGAGAAACAGGAATCAAATTAATTTTTCATGCTATCATCTTTAGAACCAAAGAAAAAGAAACATGCATACAGAAAATTTGCATTTTTTTGGTTTGTCACATTTAGGCATTATAATATATATATATATATTTATATTCTAGTGTATTAACTTGCAACAGCTTGTTCCATGGTTATTTTTCCACATACACACACATGTATTTACATATATGCTTATATAGTGATATTCATGAGTACATAAACACAATTTTTTATGAAAACATTCTACTTTTTCCCTTGCCTGTATGTTAGAATTTTCTTCATTACAACCCACATAGATATACTTTATGATCTTATATTGATATTTGCTATTTGTTAACATTGCTGTGTTATATATAATTATTATATAGTGAGGAAAACATCTTAGTTTTTTCCCCTAACAATACTACTTAAAATTGTATCATCTCTGTACAGATTTCTTTGTGAAATTAAAAGTTTTCAAGCTTTCTTTCTTTACATCCAAGGCTGTTTTCAAGGTTTTTTCCTTACATGCAAGGTTATCTTTGTACTGTTTAATTTGTAGGAATAGTATACTTATTATGAATATTAGCTGTTTGTCATATTGAAACAACTATTTTCCTCCAAGTTGTTAATTTTTATTTGCCTATTTAAATAATTTTATTCATGCCTTTTGGCAATTATGTCACATTTAGAAAACACATGATATAAAATAAAGTATTAGACTTGAGATAATGTTAAAGCAGTTTTATATATATTTTTCTCTAGAATTTCAATGGTTTCATTTGCCCCATTTTTTAAAAACATTTAAATTATTGATCTATCTAGAATATATTTTGGCTTAAGATAACATGTCCCAATCCAATTTCTCCCCTTTTCTTAAAATAGTTAAATATATGTACCCATCCCATTTATTAAACAATTCATTGTTAGCTTGATAAATGAACAGAAACTTGTATATTCTTAAATTCTTCAAGCTAAGCATCTTACTCAAGTAAAATGCATTTTATTCATGTAGCCTGTCTATCAATATGTCATTTTGATTACTATACTTTAACAATAAGTTTCAATAGCTCATAATCTAAGTCTCATTTCTCTACTCATTTTTACTGCAAAAATTTATATCTGAGTTTATAAGTTCATATGTTGAGACCAATTTTCATTTTAATGATTATAAAGATATTTTTAATTTGTTTTGTTAGTATGTCATTGAGCATAATTTATCAGTACCAACATTTTCAAATGAAGAGACTATATCATGCAGAATTTGACAGAATCATAGTATTTCTTGAACTGCTGCTGCTGCAGCTAACTCGCGTCAGTCATGTCCGACTAGCTGCGACCCCAGAGAGGGCAGCCCACCAGGCTCCTCCGTCCCTGGGATTCTCCAGGCGAGAATGCTGGAGTGGGTTGCCATTTCCTTCTCCGATGCATGCATGCATGCTAAGTCGCCTCAATCGTGTCCGACTCTGTGCGACCCTATGGACAGCAGCCCACCAGGCTCCTCCATCCGCAGGATTCTCCAGGCAAGAATACTGGAGTGGGCTGCCATTTCCTTCTCCATCTTAAACATTTAGGTATAGGTACCACTTTTCACTTTCACGCTTTGGAGAAGGAAATGGCAACCCACTCCATTGTTCTTGCCTGGAGAATCCCAAGGACGGTGGAGCCTGGTGGGCTGCCGTCTATGGGGCCACATAGAGTTGGACACGACTGAACTGACTTAGCAGCAGCAGCAGCAGCACATCAGTATATATCATAGTAAACATGGCTGATTACATTTACTCAGACATAGTTTATATTAATATTAATACTTTTAAAGGTTTTTGATCATATTTCTAATGTGTTATACTTTGTAAATTAAAGTTACTCATTTTATTTGTAAATAATGTTGCCAAGGAAATCAAATTTTAAAGACATTTTAATTGTTTACTACATTTAAGATATGCAATCATGTTATACTCATATGAAAAGAATATCTTCTCCTTTTTAAAATATATATTCTTTTTAACATGCAGTTTTGTTTATTTCACCTAGAAGAAATGTGAAATAAAAGCTGAGATAGAGCCATCTTTCTTTTCCCTTGAAAAGCTTATTTTTTGCTCTGAAAAATTTTAGCGATATATGTAAATATATTTGGCAAGATGACAACATAATAAATTTCAGATGGGTTTTCCTCCTATATTCCAGCAGTTTTAATTATTATAATATTCTCAAAATAAAAGTTACTGTAATTCACTTAATTTGAGTAATAATATGTCTTTATACAAATTAAGGAATGTTATGTAAAAAAGCACAAGCAGTAATCAAACGTTACCCTCTCAAACAGGATTGGAAATCTTGACTCTAGCAATCTGTTGCCTCTAAATTTTGATTGTTGGGTTCAAGTCAGGGTCAGAAGTCATAAGCTCCAAAAGGAGAATTGGAATACAGAATTTATTTTTTATTGAAACATATTAATGACATAATTTAATATTGGTAATCATATTATTGGCCACAATTAATTCATACTTAAAACTATTCTTCTAACACATACTGAAGTACAAAACAGTAGTTTAAGTTAAAAAATGACCCTTGTTCTTAACTCTTTTCTTCTTTTCATAATGAACCTCAAATCCATTAAGAAATCTTCTTGGTTCTACCTTCAAAATACCGTTTCTCCATACTTGCTTCCTTGGGTTTTTAGCTGTCTGCTCAGAAGTCACCTTTTCATAGAGGTCATTCTTGGCCATCCTATTAACACCCTAACATTACATTCTAACCTCTTACCTGCTTGTTCACTCAGAAATAATAATCTCCAGGTCATATTATCTGGTAAAACCTTGTAATAATAATAAATAAGATTCGAGACTATATTTGTTGTTGTTGTTCAGTTACTAAGTCCAACTCTTTGTGACCTCACAAATTGTAGCATGCCAGGCTTCCCTATCCTTCACTATTTCCCATGACTCAGAAGGTAAAGAATCTTCCTGCCAATGCAGGAGACCTGGATTCAATCCCTGGGTTAGGAAGACCCCCTGGAGAAGGGAATGGCTACCCATTCTATTATTCTTGCCTGTAGAATGCCATGGACAGAAGATTCTGGCTGGCTATAGTCCAAGGGGTCACAAAGAGTCAGACATTACTGAGCAAGTAACACTTACAAGGTTATTAGGAAACATATTATTGTGAAGCTGCTGAAAAATTTTTTAGATGCGGTCTATATTATCAGAAATGCATAGTGAAACAAGGAATTCTTAGTGACAAGGCAATCAGTTCCTAGTTTATACTCAGCCGTTTCCTACCACTTAGAAGATCAGAATTTTAGCCAGCCTGTACTGGAGGACAGGAATGAGCAGACTGACAATCAACTGTCAGTCACATTATATCTGAATACAAGTTATCTTGGGTGTATTATCTCACATTTTACTTCATTTCACAATTACATTTTCATTCATTTGTTGACTTTATGTCCCCACTACAATGTAGGCTCTATGAGGACAAGATCATTTAGTTCACTGCTTATTATCCAGTGCAATAATAGTTGGGACTCAATAAACATATGCTGAAAAAATTACTGAATGGGTTTCATTGTTACAGAATATGCCAATGTATGAATCAGGTTTCTAAGAAGGCTTCAGAGTGATCCATTTTCCAGTGTATTAAATCTACTATCAAATAATACTTGCACATTTCAGTGGCTGCCTAGGAGAATGGAACAATAGACTTCATTTCATACATGGGCAGAATTTAAAACACAGTCATCTGAAGCATATGACAAAGCAGCAAATGAGTCATTTCCAGAAATTCAGTCTCACTTCATCATCATACAGCCAACTCCCAAACTAGTTGGTAGCTCATGAACTTCTGAAAGTGTAATATTTTAGCTGACAAAAGTTGGTAATGTTCCAAGAATATTGTCTTACATCTTAAGAAGTTGAAATGGAAGAATACTCTAAACTGTTCTATGTATAAAATACAATATAGCTATGGAAAAAATGATAGACTGACTTTCCATTAGTATATACTTGGAAAATCTAGTTTCAAAAGGGATAATAAAGAAAGATTAGAAAGAGAAAATTTAGTTTGATTGATGTATTATCTGGCTCTCAAAAATTTTAAACATGAAGAAAATCAATTCCATTTTACTTAATCTGCTTACTTTACTACTTACTTATCTTGGCAATTTAAAACTATATGATTTTTCTTCTAATCTATCTTGTATCAAAAATAAAACTAAAGAAAATGGCAACTGTACTTACTCATGGCAATAAATATTCTATAGATTGTCCCGTGATTATCTTATTTCCTCAATTATTGAGCTGCCCAACTCTCTTTGCCTTCATAAACTAATAAAAAGAAATCCAGTCCTGTGTTCCTGATTTTCACAAAATTTTAACCACATAATAAAATCCTGCCTTAGCAAAAACTGTCAACACAAGTCATGCATTAAGGTACTTGAATGTGAACCAGTAAGGTATCTCTGTGTATCTGTATGTCCTTGTCTGCTTGATAAAGAACTGAGATTCACTGAGAAGAGATATACCTTTCTTTTCATCACAGATCCAAATATTAAAATATAGTTATCATACTTTTTGTTGGGCATGGATATTTCTTTTACTTCTAGATAGGAGAAAAGCATTGTACACTCTAGATGCAGCAGAGGAATGGGAGGCAGAAGGGAAGACTTATATGTACTGTGTAGCTTCTCTTTAATACAGATCCTTGGATTGGACTTGGACATCTATGTTTAAATAGAGGAGGGCCAGAACTCAAGCACAATGTCTACATAAGAAAAACTATGAGATTAAGGACAAAGGTTTTGGAACCAAGTCAAAAAACTGTTCAAAAGAGAATTCTTAGATTCTGATTATAAGCAGGGTTGCTTCAATGCTTAAAGGGTATAATCTGGCAGAGTGGAAAAGGGTCATTCTCTCCATGCCAGTCCAAAACTCATCAATGCTCTGGAGCTCTGTGGACCATAGATTTGGGGAGCATGGTAGAAACAAAGTGCTTGGAACAAACATGATATCACAAGAGATAACATCAGCATGCCATCATTTAGTGTTTTCAAAATAGCTTGTTTGGCCTGAGATATTGATTAGAATGCCCTCAATATTTGAGGGACAAGTAGAGTTCTGCTCTCTACTCAGATGTCTAGAACTATGCTTTGTACAAAGTAGGTACAAAATAAATGCAGATAGAATGGGTGAATGAAGTGGAAGCCTTAAGAGAGGAGAAAAAATATGGAACATACTATACGAGGACCTTTCCTAGCCAGATGGATGCTATTTGCTATGGATATAAGGAAGAAACTATTGATTCCTATGTTGAGGCAAGTATTCCTTTACCCAAATCAAGACTAAGAGTCCATGTAATTTGTCCATGAACGAAAATATTCTATCATTATTAATGTATAAAGTGGTGAGATCAGGTGCCATTTGGATTTCATACACACAAAAAGTAAGGCACAAAGGTCAACTTGACCAAGAATATGATAAAAGATAAGTCAGGAAGACTTCCCATTTGTTTTTTATTTGCATTTTTCCAAACATACAGTAAAGATAACTTTAAAAGGGTTTTTAAAACTCAGAAAGTGTCTATATTTTAATAACTTAGATCATGACTTCCATTCTTGGTAATCATAAGCAATACTTTTAACAACTGCCCCCAACCACACATACAAAACCTTGCACAATATTAAAATGATAGTTCTCCTTACACAGATCTATAGATTCAATGCATTCCTAGAAAAATTGCAACAGAACTGCTGAATAAAATGACAAACTGATTCTAAAATTTAAATGGAAAGGCAAAAACTTGAATAGCCAAAGCAGTTTCACAAATAAAAAGTTTAGAGCACTTACACTATCTGATTTCATGATTTACTATAAAGCTGCAGTAATCAAAGAAGCACTTTGTTTGTACAAGTACAGAGATATAGATCAATAGAATAGAATCAAGATACAGATCCTGAATTATATAGTGAATTGACTTTTGACAAAACTGTCTGTGTAAATTAATGGAATAAAGATACCATTTTTGATAAATGATGTTGAAGAAACTTGGAAGAAGAATGAACCTTGATTTTTACTTCATAATGTATTAAACACAGACACACATCATGGGTTTAAGACCTAAGAGCAGGCACTAAAACTACTAAACTACTAAAACAGAATAGGAAATAAAACAGCTTTGTTACATTGATTAAAGCAAATATTTTTTTTAAATGAAAATAGTTCAATACACAAAAGAAAAACAATGGTAAAACATACTTATTTAAAATTAAAACAAACAAACAAAACATTTGTTCTTTGGAAGATGTGATTAAAAAAAGAAAGTCAGGCACAGACTAGGAGAAAATATTCATAAACTTATGAAAATAACTCAAGCATGCATTACCTGGTAAAGGGATAAGCAAATTATAAGCTATCCATACTGCCCACACTCAGTAATAAAAATGAACAAAATATTAATCTATAATGATAGGGATAAAGCTTAACAAAAATGCAGAGTGAAAAAAGTTAAATACAAAGATAACATACCACATTGTTTCATTGACATGACTTTGTACAAGATGAAATACAAATTATTATTCTAAACATTTGAAAAAACTCATATGAATACATAAAATTTTATAGATGATCATTAATTTTATCTCAAAGTCAATTCTTTTTATGTTTAAAAATGCCTATTTAAAAATATGCTTGTTTTTTTGAACTCCTAATTTCTGATTTATATATTATTAGAACTAAAGTTTTATTTAACGAGGTTACATTTAATGGATATTTTATTCCTCCATTGCTTAACTCCTCACATATAAACATATATATTCTTCATTAAACCTGTTTCTGGAAGTCTGTTAATAAATGAGAAATTAAATCATAAAATTTAAATTTCAAAGGGACATAGGAGTCAAACTTGAACTCCCAATGGCCAAATATGGAACAGTTTGAGCAACAAGATAAATGACTTAGTGACACATGATAACCTAAAATATAAAATAAATATATACATATAAATGTAAAAAAGTGATTGAATAAATAAATATGTGGAAGAAGAAAGTCAAATCTTCCTAACTTTCTAAAATATTCTAAAATAGTACACATAGATATGGTCTCCCTCCAGGAGATAGAACTTAATTCTATATCCACCTCCTACTTGAGAACAGGCTAAACTCAGCACTAACTTCTTCCAGAACAATAAAGTAAGGAAAATGAAAAACATTTACTTTACAATAAAGAACGCTGAAAAACACTACATTAATGTCTGCAGTGTTAACATCCCTTCTGCTGCTATATGCATATCATGTATCCCTGATATGATATGATGAAAAAGGCATTTTTCCTTGACAGTGCTATTTTTCAAAATCCATTCTAAGTATCAGAAAAACACTAACCAAATCCAGATGTGGGGACATTCTATAAGATACTTATCTGGTACTCCTCAAAATTGTTAAGGTAAGGAAAAACAAGGAAATGCTGAGAGACAGTTTCAGACTAAAGGAGACCAAGGAAACGTAAAAACTGAGTACAATGTTGTATTCTAGAGTAAATCCTAGAACAAAAAGAAAGCATTGTTGGTGAAATACTATACATATAACATTGGGAGTTTAGTTACTAACCATGTGCCAGTGTTAGTATTTTAGTTGTGACAAATGTATCATGGTAACCTAAGATGCTAACAGTTGTAGAAACGAAGTGAAAGATATTTTGAAATTCTCTATACCATCTTTCAAATTTTAAATATTTATAGAAACCTATATTTTTTCAAAATAAAGTTTTCTTTGAAAAGTAACAGAAAAAAAAAAAGAAGATAATTTTTGTTACCTACCAAAGTAGAAACTGTCTAATCAGAGATGGCAATTAACTCCATTAAAAGGAGTGACATTAAAGATACTTGTACTTGCTTTGAAGCAGAGAACAGCGTCTTTGAAAGTGCTTCTCATGTGATTAACTGTCATCTTATATAAATATGTGAAAAACATTTGCACCTTTTCTTTTCTAGATTTTTTTTTTTCCAGTAAAGAATCTGCCTGCAATGCAAGAGACCCAGCTTCTATACCTGGGTTGGGAAGACCCCTGGAGAAGAGAATGGTTACCCACTCCAGTATTCTGGCTTGGTGAATTCCATAGACAGAGGAACCTAGCAGACTACAGTCTGTGGGTTCGCAAAGAGTTGGACACAACTGAGTGACTAATACTTTTCTAGGACTATAAGTAATTATTTGCTAAATTCTGAGGCTTGCTACAAAGCAGCATTTATGCGTTCCTAATAAGTCTCTGAATGATTAGTCTGTTGGAGTTTGGGAAAGGGATTAAGTAAGTTAAACTTTAATAACGGGGTGGAGAGAAAAGAATAAATGTAAGAAAAATGTAACATAACTATATGATTGTTGTTATTGTTTAGCTGCTAAGTCATGTCTTACTCGTTTGCCACCCCATGGATTGTAGCCCGCCAGGCGCCTCTGTTCATGGGATTTCCGAGGAAAGAATACTGGAGTTGGTTCCCATTTCCTTCTCCAGAGAATCATCCTCACCCAGGGACTGAAGCCTCATCCCCTGCTTGGCAGGTGGATTATTTATCACTAGGCACCTGGGAGGCCCATAACTATATGACTAAATTGCCTAATTTAGAGAAAAATAAATGGTCTTCATTACTAGTGAATTCTGTATGTTTGAGTTTTCCTACTCAGTAAAACTTATTTGAAATCTCAAATTAAGGTTCATGGTGCTCTCACTCATTTGTGGATCTATACAGAGCAGTAAAAATTGAGTACCCAATATACATATGACCATTTGAGACTGAAAAAACCTATGCTCCGATTACCCTTGTTACCTCTCATATTGTAAACCATTGTTCTTTACATGGTCTATTTAAGTGTCATGTCTTTGCATTTCTGTGTCTTATGTTGGTGATAGTGATGTTTTTAAATGGCCCATCTTATTGTACTAATGTGCTGTCTAGTGTCCCTAAGCACAAAAAGGTTATATAATGTGCCTTGGGGAGAGAATATGTTTGCTAGATAAGCTTCATTTGGGCATTAAGTTATACTGTTGAGTTCCATGTTAACTGATCAATAATATATTAATAAGGTGTCTTTAAACATAAGTACACATAATATGAGTTTATATGTTGATCTATTAACCAAAATATTGTTACCAAAGGCCCACAGGAATCTAACCCTATATTTCCTTTGAGAGCAATGGATCAGCATTTATTAATTCAGTGATTATGATAACTTTCTATAAATTACCTATCACAAATAATAAGAATCTACTATACAGACCCTTGATGTGAATATATAGGTTGTTACCATTAAATAACAAAGTTTTTGTTTGGTTTGTAAAGTATAATGTATAATGTAAAGTATAATGGTTACACATGTATAAAATGTTTATTTATTTATTTATTTAGGTTTCAAGCTGAATTTTAATGTTATGGTGAAAATTATTCTGTAAGATATAACTGTATCAAATGAATGCACTGTATACCTTAAACTTTTACAACATTACATGTCAATTATACCTGAATAAATGAGAGTGAAAAAGTTGGCTTAAACAGCATTCAGAAAACAAAGATCATGGCATCTGGTCCCATCATGGCAAATAGTTGGGGAAACAATGGAAACAGTGAGAGACTTTATTTTCTTGGGCTCCAAAGTCACAGCAATGGTGACTGCAGCCATGAAATTAAAAGATGCTTGCTCCTTGGAAGAAAATCTGTGACCAACCTAGACAGTATATTAAAAAGCAGAGACACTACTTTGCTTACAAAGGTTCATCTAGTCAAAGCCATGGTTTTTTCAGTAGTCATGTATGGATGTGAGAGTTAGAACATAAAGAAAGCTGAGTGTCAAAGAACTGATGCTTTTGAACTGTGGTGTTGGAGAAGACTTTTCAGAGTCCCATGGACAGCAAGGAGAATAAACCAGATCAGTCCTGAATATTCATTGGAAGAACTGATGCTGAAGCCGAAGCTCCAATTCCTTGGTCACCTGATGCAAAGAACTGACTCATTAGAAAAGACCCTGATGCAGGGAAAAATTGAAGGCAAGAGGAGAAGGGATGGCAGAGGATGAGATGGTTGGATGACATCACCATCTTGAAGCACATGAGTTTGAGCAAGCAGTTGGAATTGGGGATGGACAGGGAAGCTTGACATGCTATAGTTGATGGGGTCTCAAAGGTTTGGACATGACTGAGCGACTGAACAGAACTGAACTGAGTGACTGAACTAACTGATATCTCAATAAATCTGGAAAAAAAATTGGAACAAAAATGTGACCTTTCTAGTTGTGCAATAAAGAATTAATAGAAGAGAACTGAATTGCTCAAACCTTGAACATTCCCAAGAAGTGTTTGTTTTCATGATTGTCTTTGGGCAACTCATGGGAATTGAAGTTTTGGGATGTTCTTGTTGTGAGAGGGCATCAAAGGGCAGACACATTGAAAGCAAAATCACAGAAAACAAGCCAATCTGATCACATGGACCACAGTCTTACCTAATTCAATGAAACTAAGCTATGCTGTGTGGGGCCACCCAACACAGACAGGTCATGGTGGAGAGGTCTGACAGAATGTGGTCCACTGGAGAAGGGAATGGCAAACCACTTCAGTATTCTTGCCTTGAGAACCCCATGAACAGTATGAAAAGGCAAAATGATAGGATACTGAAAGAGGAACTCCCCAGGTTGGTAGGTGCCCAATATGCTAATGGAGATCAGTGGAGAAATAACTCCAGAAAGAATGAAGAGATGGAGCCAAAGCAAAAACAATACCCAGCTGTGGATGTGACTAGTGACAGAAGCAAGGTGTGATACTATAAAGAGCAATATTGCATATGAACCTGGATTGTTAGGTCCATGAATCAAGGCAAACTGGAAGTGGTCAAACAGGAGATGGCAAGAATGAATGTCAACATTCTAGGAATCAGAAAACTGAAATGGACTGGAACAGGTGAATTTAACTCAGATGACCATTATATCTACTACTGTGGGCAGGAATCCCTTAGAAGAAATGGAGTAGCCATCATAGTCAACAAGAGAGTCCGAAATGCAGTACTTTGATGCAATCTCAAAAATGACAGAATGATCTCTGTTCGTTTCCAAGGCAAACCATTCAATATCACGGTAATCCAAGCCTATGCCCCAACCAATAACGCTGAAGAAGCTGAAGTTCAATGGTTCTATGAAGACATACAAGACCTTTTATGACTAAATCCAAAAAAGATGTGCTTTTCATTATAGGGGACTGGAATGCAAAAGTAGGAAGTCAAGAAACACCTGGAGTAACAGGCAAATTTGGCCTTGGAGTACAGAATGAAGCAGGGCAAAGGCTAATAGAGTTTTGCCAAGAGAACGCACTGGTCACAGCAAACACCCTCTTCCAACAACACAAGAGAAGACTCTACATGTGGACATCACCAGATGGTCAACACCGAAATCAGATTGATTATATTCTTTGCAGCCAAAGATGGAGAAGCTCTATACAGTCAGCAAAAACAAGACCAGGAGCTGACTGTGGCTCAGATCATGAACTCCTTATTGCCAAATTCATACTGAAATTGAAGAAAGTAGGGAAAAGCACTAGACAACTCAGGTATGACCTAAATCAAGTCACTTGTGATTATACAGTGGAAGTAGCAAATAGATTCAAGGGATTAGATTTGATAGACAGAGTGCCTGAAGAACTACGGATGGAGTTTCATGACATTGTACAGGAGGCAGATATCAAGATCCCCCAAAAAAAGAAATGCAAAAAGTGAAAATTGTTGTCTGAGAAGGCCTTACAAATAGCTCTGAAAAGAAGAAAAGGAAAAGGAAAAGGAGGAAAGGAAAGACATACCCGTTTGAATGCAGCGTTCCAAAGAATAGCAAGGAGAGATAAGAAAGGCTTCCTCAGTGATCAGTGCAAAGGAATAGAAGAAAACAATAGAATGGGAAAGACTAGAGATCTCGTCAAGAAAATTAGAGATACCAAGGAAATTTTTCCTGCAAGAATGGGCACAAAAGGACAGAAATGGTATAGACCTAACAGAAGCAGAAGATATTAAGAAGAGGTGGCAAGAATACACAGAAGACCTGTAAAAAAAAGATCTTCACGACCCAGATAATCACGATGGTGTGATCACTTACCTAGAGCCAGACATCCTGGAATGTGAAGTCAAGTGGGCCTTAGGAAGCATCACTATGAAGAAAACTAGTGGAAGTCACGGAATTCCAGTTGAGCTATTTCAAGTCTTAAAAGATGATGCTGTAAAAATGCTGAACTCAATATGCCAGCAAATTTGGAAAACTCAGCAGTGGCCCCAGGACTTGAAAATCTCAGTTTTCATTCCAATCCCAAGTAAAAGCAATGCCAAAGAATGCTCAAACTACCACACAATTGCACTCATCTCACACACTAGCAAAGTAATGCTCAAAATTCTCCAAGCCAGTCTTCAACAGTATGTGAACTGTGAACTTTCAGATGTTCAAGCTGGTTTTAGGAAAGGCAGAGGAACCAGAGATCAAATTGCCAATATACGCTGGGTCATCGGAAAAGCAAGAGAGTTCCAGGAAAACATCTATTTCTGGTTTATTGACTATGCCAAAGCCTTTGATTGTGTGGATCACAACAAACTGTGGAAAACTCTGAAAGAGATAGGAATACCAGACCACTTGACCTGCTACCTGAGAAGTCTTAATGCAGGTCAAAAAGCAACAGTTATTACTGAACATGGAACAACAGACTGGTTCCAAATCAGGAAAGGTGTAGGTCAAGGCTGTATATTGTCACCATGCTTATTTAACTTATATGCAGAGTACATCATGAGAAATGCTGGGCTGGAGGAAACATAAGCTGGAATCAAGATCACCAGGAGAAATATCAATAACCTCAGATATGCAGATGACACCACACTTATGGCAGAAAGTGAAGAAGAACTAAAGAGCTTCTTGATGAAAGTGAAAGAGGAGAATGAAAAAGTTGGCTTAAAACTCCACATTTAAGTTTTGAAAACTCCACATGAAAATTAAGATCATGGCATCTGGTCCCATCACTTCATGGCAAATAGATGGAGAAACAACAGAAACAGTGACAGACTTGATTTTGTTGGGCTCCAAGATCACTGCAGATGGTGATTGCAGCCATGAAATGAGAAGACGCTCACTCCTTGGAAGAAAAATTATGACCAACCTGGACAGCATATTAAAAAGCAGAGACATTATTTTACCAACAATTGTCTGTCTAGTCAAAGCTGTGGTTCTCCCAGTAGTCATGTATGGATGGGAGAACTGGACTATAAAGAAAGCTGAGCACTGAAGAATTGATGCTTTTGAAGTGTGGTGTTGGAGAAGACTCTTGAGAGTCCCTTGGACTGCAGGGAGATCCATCCAGTCCATACTAAAGTGATTTCTTCAGTCCTGAATTTTCATTGGAATGACTGATGTTGAAGCTGAAACTGTAATACTTTGGCCACCTGATGGAAAGAACTGACTCAGCTGAAAAGATCCTGATGCTGGGCAAGAATGAAGGCAGGAGGAGAAGAGGAAAGACAGAGGATCAGATTGTTGGATGGCATCATCGACTCAATGGACATGAGTTTGAGTAAACTCTGGAGTTGATGATGGACATGGAGGCCTGGCGTGCTGTAGTCCATGGGGTTGCAAAAAGTCAGACATGACTGAGCAACTGAACTGCACTGAACCTCAGGCCTATATATGTTCTCATATATAGGACCTGACATTTTTATTAGTCTCTACATCCTCTCTGAGGCATCTACACTGTAGTGAATTTCCTTTTAAGCAGTTTCACTGTGTACTTAGAAATAATATTTTACTGGCAAAAAAAAAAAAAAAAAAACTCCTATTACCTAAAACCTCAACATTTTCACAAAATAGCTGTCCTTCATGCTTGACTTCAATGAAACATAAAATTTTCCTTTCCTCAGAGAATAAAAGCATTCACCCTAGTGTTTATTTTCTAAGACCATACAAAGTATGAAGACTGCAAGCAAACACAACCTCCTCTTTCTTGCCTACAGTCATTTAAACTATTTATACTCTATTCATAATCTCAAGTCCTTAGGATCACATTGTTTGATCAATTATTCTGGTATGTATGGATGCTCTTTATGGCTTCAGTGACATTCTGGTGTACTCACTTTGGAACAGAGCATCAAAACTTTTCTCTGAGCCCTTAACGATTCAGCTTTAATATCGTCCACATTTACCCACCTCTAGGACACAAGGGACACAATTCCATAACCACACCAAAGCTTTGTTATTATCAGATGCTTCCACCTCATTTGCATTTAGCATTTTCTTTCTCACCTTCCCCTTGCATTTTAAAATATGCCCATCTATTAGTCAAATACACACATACACACAAAAGCAAAAACCTATCCATTTCCTTTTTATGTATCTCTCCTTTCTTTCCTTCCTTCATTTCCTTCCTCTCAGAACATCTCCCTGAGGCACATCTATTTAACCACTCTACAACCATAACTCACAAAATTCTTGTCATTTTGTCTTTTTATTGAATTCTTTCTGTAAACTGGTTAAATCCAGCTATCATACTTACCATTTTTTTTTAATTAGTTGGAGGCTAATTACTTTACAATATTGTAGTGGTTTTTGTCATACATTGACATGAATCAGCCATGGATTTTCATTTATTCCCCATCCCGATCCCCCCTCCCACCTCCCTCTCTACCCGATCCTTCTGGGTTTTCCCAGTGCACCAGGCCCGAGCACTTGTCTCATGCATCCAACCTGGGCTGGTGATCTGTTTCACCCTAGATAATATACGTGTTTCGATGCTGATCTCTCATTATACAGAGTGAAGTAAGCCAGAAACATACTTACCATTTTTGAGTGTGGCTATGAAATTCAATGCCACAATGTATTGGCACTAATGCATTCAAATCAAATTGACTTTTATTATCTACTTATGAAATAATTGATATAGTCAATATACTTAAGACTATATTTATATTATTTCATTTATACTAACAATAAATCAGTTATTCAATCAGAGACAGAAAGATATAAGAAAAAATTTTAAATAAGGAAAAAGTAATAATGTATAGCACTAGAAATACTTTAACCACCATAATTTTATCTTAAAAGAAAAATAATTCCTTACAAAAACATTTCCATCGATTTAGTTATAAAATGTTAACACATTACTTATCATTTATAAGTCTAAAATTTGCCATCTAAATAGTAATTGCAGAATTTTATTTCTGCCAGTGATAAATGTGGCAGTAATAGATGAGATTAACTTTACAATTCCAGCAGTTAGAAAACTCTCTCTGTCTTGATATACCATAAAATTTTATTTAAAAGCTATTGAAAAGAAATAAATATGGAGTCCTGTAATGTAATTTTCATATTCACTTTTTCAGAGAATATCTTTACTTTAAAATACAAGTTCTTACATTTGACAGGCTGTACGTAGCTTCCAAATGTAAAATCCACTGCTCACTTTTACCCCATGAATAATTCTGGTGTAGAAAGTGATCTCAGGAAGTCATAGCTCCCAAGTAAGAAACATTTCCATGTATATCTTCTTATCAAAGAGAGATAACTAGTTAACATTAAATATTCCTTTTGAAATTCAGTTCAGTTCAGGTCAGTTGTTCAGTTGAGTACGACTCTATGTGACCCCATGGACTGCAGCACACCAGGCTTCCCTGTCCATCTCCAACTTCCGGAACTTGCTCAAACTTATGTCCATCCAGTCAGTTATGCCATCCAACCATCTCATCCTCTGTCATCCCCTTCTTGTCCTGTCTTCAATCTTTCCCAGCATCAGGGGCTTTTCCAATGAGTCAGTTCTTTGAATCAGGTGGCCAAAGTATTGGCGTTTCAGCTACAGCATCAGTCCTTCCAGTTAATATTGATTGATTTCCTTTAGGATTGACTGGTTTGATCCCCTTACAGTCCAAGGGACTCTTAAGAGTCTTCTCTAATACAACAGTTCAAAAGCTTCAATTCTTTGGAACTTTACAGTCCAACTCTCACATCCATACATGACTACTGGAAAAATCATAGCTTTCACTAGAAGGACCGTTGTTGGCAAAGTAATGTCTCTGCTTTTTAATATGCTGTCTAGATTGGTCATAGCTTTCAAAATTACTTTTAAAACTACTAAAGCTCATACTTAACCAAAGACTGAGCAAAAACATGGTCTTTTATTTTCTTCTGCCATTTCTAAAGCATTGTAATGTGATAGTGGCTTGGGCAGCAAATATTCAATATATGTTTATCCTGATATTAATTTAAAGCTATAAAAATAAGAACTCAACAAAATTTTTTTTTAATTTTATCTAAAATATTACAAATTGGGGTTTCTTGGTGGTCCAATGCTTGAGAGTCTGTCTGCCAATGCAGGGGACGTGGGTTCAATTCCTGGTGCAGGAGGATCCCACAATCCGTGGAGCAACTAAGCCTGTGCATCACAGCTATTGACCCTGTGCTTTAGAGCCTGGGAACTCCAACAACTGAGCCTATGTGTTGTAGCTACTGAAGACTACACACCTAGAGCCCGCACTCCTCAAGAGTAACAACCACAACAAGAAGCCTGGGCACCACACAGAGTAGCTCCTACTTGCCACAAATAGAGAAAAGCCCAGACAGTAAAGACCCAGCACAGCCACTAATAAATAAATCAATAATTAAAAAATAATAAAGTATGAAAAATTAAACTTCCAAGTGTAAAATAAATGGAAGTAAATGAACTTAGTGTTAAAAATGAAAAATAAATAAAGAAACTTTGCTAACAATTATAAAAGTTGTTTTTCTGCTTAAAAACATGTTTTTACCCACGAAGTTTTAATTATTATAAAACCACCCTTACCAAAAAAAAAAAAAGCATGGGGAAAAATACCTGAAACAACTCTTTTCACAGACTAGACCATAGAACAGCAGAATAAAAAGAAATATACACTAGGTGAAACTGCGGAATTCCTAGCATTCTTCCAGGAGGCAATTTAACAACTGCAGTGGAGAAAGGGAACACACACAGAATCAGAGATTTTGCAACACTGAGGAGAAACAAATCAGGGTTCAGAGATACTAAGGCTCCTAGAATCTGCAAGTGAACTGTAAAAGATAAAACTAAAAAGAGAAAGAGCTCTAGAAAGAGCTTCTAACTGAGGGCTAACTGTGAATCTGCAGTTGAATAACAATCTGCATATTAAATTCAATGAGACTGGACAAATAACAAGTGCTAAGGAAAGAAACATTACAGTGGATTTAAAAGCTAAAAAATTTCCAGATCTCACAAAGTGCTAGAAATCTTTTGAGTAGCCACTAGTCAGAGTAAAGTGACATCATTGACTGTATGGGAATTTGCCTGAGAACCAAGAAGGCCTGCACATTGGGAACAGAGCTACTTAGCCCTAGAGTAAAGGGAACTCAGACTTTTCCTAAAAAATTTAAAAACTACACACAGAAATATCAAGTTAATTTGGATATCAGTCTAACATATGTGTAATTGTTACCAAGAGATGAATGGATAAGAGATAGAAAAATTATATGAAGAAATGACATTTAATAAAAATATAAGTTATGAAATATTAAACTTCCAAGTGTAAAAGAAATGGAAGTAAAGGAACTTAGTGTTAAAAATTTAAAATAAAATAAATAAGTAAAACTTTGCTAACAGTTTTAAAAGTTGTTTTTCTGCTAAAAACATGTTTTTACCCACGAAGTTTTAATTATTATAAAGCCACCCTTACCATAAAAACAAAACTATATATATATATATGTGTGTGTGTGTGTGTGTGTGTGTGTGTGTGTGTGTGTGTGTATAAATTAATGATCCAAGAAGCTCATTAAAGCCCAAGAGGGAAAACACAAAGAAAATTACATAAATGAAGTTTCTATAAGAATAAAAAAAATTGGAAAACTCCCATCATAAACATTCCATGCACGAGAATAAATTTAAAACCCATCACAGAAGAATTGAAATTGCAAATAAAGAGCTTAGTTGAACCTACTCCCAGTAAAATAACAACTGGTGAAAATTATTTTTAAGAATATTTAAAATCTTTGGAAAATTTTTTAAGGCTGAACAGAAAATGGAGAAACATTTCTTCAAAAGTCTACCAAATTTCAGTAATAGTGGGAATCTGTGGAATTTGAACCCCAATCTGCTCCCCTATCACCTCCTTCAGATCTGTTTTGGAGGCTCTAACCTCAATGTTCTATCTCTGGCAGGTGTGACCAAGAAAACTGGGGCCTCCTTTTCTCCAGACTCTCAATCTCTGTATGATTTCACCAAGGAAGACCAGACTGCCAGCATTGTTCATTCTGCCCCCAGCCTCAGTTTCAGAAGTTGAACTCTAGGCAGTTCTGGCAGAGAGTCCTGGGTCTCCCTACTCCCATCCAGTCATTCTACAAAGGCTTGAGGCTCTACTCCAGGTACTGTTGCTGAAAATATTGGGGTCACTTTTGCCCTTGGCCCAGAAGGGTGAGAGAGGATGAGATGGCTGCATGGCATCACTGACTCAATGGACATGAGTTTGAGCAAACTCCGAGAGATAGCGAAGGACAGGGAAGCCTGGCGTGCACAGTCCATGGGGTCACAGAGATTCTGACACGACATAACGACTGAACAAAAACAACAACCAGTTGCTCATAACGTGAGGTGGGTGTGAAAAGTGAGAACACAGGGGCTGCCACCCTCACTCAGTCTCATGCAATGGTTCAGGGAATCAGTCAAGGAGAGAGACGGCCCAGAAGAATGAAAGAATCTGCAGCTCAATCCTCAGAGACTGCTTTTACTTGAAACAGAATACGGAAAGTTCCGTGTTTAGGATCATTGCTAAAAACAGAGGAAATCTTAGTGGAGAGAAATTAAGAGGAAATGTTAGTTCCATAACACAAAAATGGCACGACAGAAGAAAATGAGAGAGCTAATAGGTCTCCTGGTATCAAGTTCAACTCTGGTAGTCAAGTAGGACATATACATGTGCTAAGCTGTACCCACTAAGGGACAATGACAGAAGGACATTAAGTCTGCATGAAATCATTCCCCAGCAGTATACAAAGCCAATCAATAGAAAGCAGAACCCTCACGGGTTCAAGGAGTTTGAACACTACCTCTGACCACACACTTACTGAATAATAACTCTGGCCTAAGGATGACTCTTAGGAAAAGAAGTTTGAATATAAAATAAAAATAGGCATTACTGGCAATCTGGAAAAACGTGTGAATGATCCAAACTGCAAATTCTCAGAAATTATCAGAGATGAAATCTCTAAGCTTCTAGTCCCAGGCCAAGCATGAGACAAAATCATAAAACTTCACACTGTAAAAGTGGCCCCTCTCCCCAAATCACCCACATATGCAATGGTGAATGATGTCAATCTAACTGGTCACAGGGAGTCAGTTGTAATCTTTGATCGATAAATGGTTTGCATCAATCCAGGGGCTATTTCTAGCTAACTGATATAAAAGATAATAAGGGAAGACAATATTAACAAGGACATCAGAGGCTGACACTACAGGGGAAATAGACTTTACTAAATTAGTTCCACTAAGTCATTAAACAAATAAATGGCCAATGAGCAACAATAGCAACTCTCTGGAAGTGTGGGAAGATATGGTATTAGTATTAAGAATTACAATATGTAACCTAAAATTTTTGGTTTCAGCAATAACAACAAATACAAATAAAAAAATCAAGAAAGTTTGACCAATGCATAGGGGAAAATATGTGATATCTGTAACTCATTAACAGTTTGTTATAATTATTTCTTCATTTAATCTTTACATTCATATGTGGAAATTTTGAAAAAAACAGAGAACTTTCTAATTTCAAGATGAAATGACTACAATGCTACAGTAATTGACGAAGTGATGTACTGTCATAACTATAGGCATATAAGTGTATGAAATAGAATAAAGAATTCACAAAAAAAATCTTTGCACTTATGGTCAATTAATTTTTGACATATGTGCCAAGAATAGTATTTCAATAAAAAGTTCTTGTATAACTGAATATCTCCATGTGAAAAAATAATATCCAATCCCTAATTAAACCACACACAAAAATTAGCTCAAAATGGACCACACAGAACTATAGTTTAGCTAGGAGCTAAATCTATAAAATTCTCATAGGAAAATATAGTTGTATATCTTCATGTCCTTGGCTTAGCCAGTAGATTTTCAGATACAATAGCATAATTATGATTAACAAAAGATAAAATATATAACTTGTATTTCATAAAAGTTAAACACTTTTCTGCCATAAATGTTATCAGACAAAGAATGGGAGAAAATACTTGAAAGTCCTATCTCTGATAATAAAGTTCTATTCAGAATTTTAAAGAATGCTCTCAATTTAATAGTAAAAGACATAACCCAGTTAAAAATGGGGAAAGCATTTTAATAGACATTTTCCCAAAGAAGATATGCAAATAGCCAAAAGTACGTGTAAGGACACTCAATATCAATAGTCACTAGGAAAATGAAACGCAAGACCACAATGAAACACAGCTTCACATTCAGTAGTGTGACTATATCTAAAAACGTGCAACAACTTGTATTTGCCAATGTGGAAAATTAGGATACTCAGACAACTTTGTGGGAATTTAGAGTTGCAAATGGTTTAGAGAAAAAGATTTTCATTTTCCCAAAATATTAAACATATAGACTAACAATTCTACCTCTTATACACCCTCCAAATGAAAACACACCCATACAAGAACTTGTACATAAATATTCATACCAGCAATATGATTAACAGCTAAAAAGTGGGAAAAAAATTCATTAGCTGGTTTATGGAAAAATAAAATGTTGACTAGCCATATAATTTAATCTTATTCTTTAGGAAAAACAAATGAATTATTGATACATGCTACAACATGGGTGAATATTGTACTAGTGTACTAAGTGTTGTACTAAATGTACTAAGTGGAAGAAGATAATCTCAAAAGACCATATTGTATGATTGCAATTTTTTTTAAAGCTTTTTGAATGCTGAGTTGTGTGTGTGTGTGTGTGTGTGTGTGTGTGTGTGTGTGTGTGTTTTGTAAACTAAAGGATAACTGCTTTACAGAATTTTGTGGTTTTCTATCATACATCAACAAGAATCAGCCATAGGTACACCCTTGTCCCCTCCCTCCCAGACCTCCCTCTCATCTCCCTCCCCACCCCACCCTTCAGCCTGTTGTAGAGCCCTTGTTTGAGTTCCCTGAGGCATACAGCAAATTCCCATTGGCTATTTTTACATATGGTATTGTAAATTTCTATGTTACTCTCCAGTACTCTTGCCTGGAAAATCCCATGGGCAGAGGAGCCTGGAGGCTGCAGTCCATGGGGTGTCTAAGAGTCGGACATGACTGAGCGACTTCACTTTCACTTTTCACTTTCATGCATTGGAGAAGGAAATGGCAACCCACTCCAGTGTTGTTGCCTGGAGAATCCCAGGGACGGGGGAGCCTGGTGGGCTGCCGTCTATGGGGTCGCACAGAGTCAGAAACTACTGAAGCGACTTAGCAGCAGCAGCAGCAGCAGCATGTTACTCTCTCCATACATTTCCCCTTCTCCCTTCTCTCCTCCCACCATGTCCGTAGGTCTGTTCTCTATGTCCGTTTCTCCATTGCTGCCCTGAAAATAAATTCACCAGTGCCATCTCTTTAGATTCCATATAAAACATCTGCATGCATGCTGTCACTTCAGTCATGTCTGACTATTTGCAATCCTATGGACTGTAGCCTGCCAGGCTCCTCTGTCTGTGGGATTCTCTAGGCAAGAATATTGGAGTGGGTTGCCATGCCCTCCTTCAGAAGATCTTCCCAAACCAGGGATTGAACCAGCATCTCTTAGTCCCCTATGTTGGCAGGCAGATTCTTTGCCACTAGTCCCACCTGGGAAGCCCATATGAAATGTCTAAAATGAGCAGATATACAGGACAGAAAGTAGATTAATGAATCCCTATAGTTGGGGGTAGTGGGATGTGAGAAAAAGGCAGTGGCTGCTAGATTTGGGTGGTTTACTGAGGGAAAGAATGAAAAAAATTAAATGTGGTTATGCTGATTGTTGCACAATTGTATGAGCTAATAAAAACTTTAAGTTTGGCATTTTAAATGGGTGAAATATATTGTGTGGAATAGATATCAAAAATTTTATATAAAAAAGAAATCAGACTTCAGAAACTTCGTAAACCAGAAGATGACAGAGCAATATCTTTAAAGGATTGTAGCACAAAAAATAAGATAAAAACTTGATATATTTATATTTACATACACATAAACCCTAGAGTTACATAATTAAATAAGCTGTAGATAAAGATAGCCAAGTTTTAACTGTCAGAGAAAACAATACAAATAAACAAGAGGGGAGCATTAAATTAATCAAGTGTTGCTGAATTTAAGTTTAAATTGTTAGTTTGAACACCTCTTAGTGCTAATATGGAAATATTTATAGATATGTGTACACATGAAAGTGAAAAAAAGTGAAAGTTTTAGTCTCTAGTCATGTCTGACTCTTAGTGACCCCATGGACTCTAGCACACCAGGCCCCTCTGTCCATGGAATTCTCCAGGCAAGAATATGGGAGTGAGTAGACATTCGCTTCTCCAAGGGATCTTCCCAACCCAAGGAGTGAACCCGGGTCCCCTGCATTGCAGGCAAATTTTTTATCATCTGAGCCACCAGGTATGTGTTAGTATATATAAACATGCTAGTTACATATGCATGTATATATTATATATGTACACACTATACATTCATATTCATATATATGTTAATCACACTATAGGAAATAAGAAGAAAAAGCCAAATGAACAAAATCAATAATATCTCTATTTTTTTAATTAATGTTTCAATTATTGTTGATGGATGTAATAGAGGAAATATATCTGATTTCCTAGCTGATTAATTTTTGAAAAGGTCAAGTTAATAAATTAACAATTTTCCATTGATTTAATAAGGTAATTTGCTTTATAAATCTCTAATATTGCATAAAATATGCAGTTTACTGGTATTTATTTGACCATAGAATACTTATTTGAGACATTTTTCATGGGAAAAATTTGACAGGCTAGAATTAATTAATCCAGATAAATGATGAGATAGAAACTTAAAGGAGGACAAAATAGCAACTTACATCTTTCAATATAGAAAGAGGTATTATTTTTAAAACATTTTTTTTTTAATTGGAGTTGACTGTATTTCTTGTAAGTAATAATAACACAGCTTTGATGAATTGATCACATCAATAATATGACTTCATAAAATGTCATCCATTTAATGTTTCCTTGGACAAACATTTTTATATTAAAATTAAACATTTATTTAAAATAATATTTAAACCAATAAAAGCAAACCACAATAAAATAAGAATACTGTGTCTGAATGCCTTACCAAAGTTATTTCTCGAAAAATAAATATTTTAAGTTTTCTTAGACTATATATAAGAATCTTGCTCTCTGAATCCTATTTCATCTCCTCTGTTTAAATTCATTTTTCACATAAGCGTACACCAAATATCTGTCAGGATGATTCTATCTACATGTAGATAAATATAAGTGGAAAGATGTGAAATGAGCAGAGTGAAATTTCTTGAAATTCTATCAGGTCAAAATGTACAAGATTAACTGGAAATTGCTGGAATCTTTTGATTGAAATTCTCTTTTATCTGTGGATAAGTATAAATCTGTTGGGTTTAGCCTATATCTACTCTTAAGTGCCTTCATTAATGTTTATACTTTTGAAGAAGGAAATGGGTTTCAAAGATTCCATGTTCTGTATTCAATTATAAAATGACTAAATGCAGAGTGAAATTATCTCCACCTATGTGCTTTTAAACAGATTTAGGCAGGTAGAGTGATTATATTTTGCAGTCAAGAGTACACCTGAGGTTCCTTCTGAACCTCATGACTCATTGGAGATTTGCAAATGAGGCAGATTTCTAAAAAGGCAAGGGTTATTTAATTCTCCATAGAGATAAATACACCTAGATAGGTTCTTAAGAACTAAAGAGACTTTTGAAGAATGGGCAATTAGTGTGTGTTTAAAATGGCATGAAACTCTGTAGTATAGCTGTGTCCAAGGAAAGCAAATCAAGACACTCAGTTTTATAATGCCAGTCCATTTGTCTCAAACCACATAAAAACAAAACCCAAAAACCTCCCAGAAGTTCAACATTTACTTTTCATCAAGGCAATTCCAATGAGAACTAAAACATATAATCATGGTGCCAAGTGTCTAATACACCCTGAAATGAAAAATGAATTTTGGTTATACATAGTGTCACTGCATCCTAGGACAATGAAAACTGGGTTAGAGTATGCTAAATCTGGAATATACAGAGTACCACATGAATAATTGCTACTGCAGAAAGTTGCCACACTTGGAATGAACTGACACTTGAACCTCATTTTGAATCCTAAGGCAGAAGCTGACAATGACCTTACAGTACACAGATTTCTAATGTGGTTCCCAGAATTCCAATAGTCTCCCCTTGAATATGGGAGGTTAATCTGATGAGTCCTTTTAAAAGAGAAGAAACAAGAAAAAAGTCAAATAAATAACCTAACTCTACACCTAAAGCAATTAGAGAAGGACGAAATGAAAAACCCCAGGATTGGTAGAAGGAAAGAAATCTTAAAAATTAGGGCAGAAATAAATGCAAAAGAAACTAAAGAGACCATAGCAAAAATCAACAAAGCTAAAAGCTGTTTTTTTTGAAAAAATAAACAAAATTGACAAACCATTAGCAAGACTCATTAAGAAACAAAGAGAGAAGAACCAAATTAACAAAATTAGAAATGAAAATGGAGAGATCACAACAGACAACACTGAAATACAAAGGATCATAAGAGACTACTACCAGCAGCTCTATGCCGATAAAATGGACAACTTGGAAGAAATGGACAAATTCTTAGAAAAGTATAACTTTCTAAAAGAGAATCTATGCATCAGAAATAGAATTCAGAGACATTCAAAGATTCAATAGATGACTCTTCTGTTGACCTTAAAGGAGCAAACCACCATAATTAGACAGGGCAATATTATCCTCCAGGAGTTGACAATGGTCTCCAGTTGACAGCCAGAGGAAAAAAAAAATAAACAATGAGGGCCTTGAGCCCCCAAGCAAAGGAAGAGAACTTTGTCAACAACCAGGGAGTGTGGAAGAGGACTAGAGCCTTGTATATTACAGTCTTGAACGATACCTTAATTTCCTGTTGGCAAGACCTAAATAGAGGATCCAGCACCCAAACCCAGACACCTGACAGAGGCAAATGAAGAGATTATAAATGAATGCTGTTTTAAAATTCCAAACTTGTTGTAATCTGTTTGGCAGCAATAGAAAACTAATGTAATTTTGACATGATCTTTTCAAATGACCTGGAGAAAAAAATAATACATTTGAATACAAGAAAAATGCTATCAATCTTCCTGGAATAATCATAAAAGGGAAATTGAAACTGCCTTCTTTGTTTAGTTTTTCTCCACATGTATATGTAATATTGCATCTTTCCTGTCTTATTATTCCAGGTTTATCAATCTTCATTTTGAAAAAATTCTTAATTGTTTTGTTTACACTTCTTTATACTATAATCTTTTTCAGTTTAATTGTCAAAGTCAAACCTGGGTTCAAATAAAATAGATGAAAGGCTATCCAAATGAAAATGCATTCCCTAGGATTTCTAGGGAGGTAGCCCCAAAATATTCCATGTGGAAATACAGCTTGAAATTGTGTTTAATTTGTAATGCTTTAGAATAGCAAGTTAAAATATAAACCCTGAAAAATTTGTTTTTGTGCAATATCAAAATGAATAGTTCAAATGAATAAAACTACATTTGTTTAGTGATAGTTTCTTTTAGGATAAAAGACTTCAATTAGCATGCAACTTGGTGGCTCAGATGGTAAAGCATCTTTCTATAATGTGGGAGACCTCAGTTCAATCCCTGAGTCAGGAAGATCTCCTGGAGAAGGAAATTGCAGCCCACTCCAGTACTCTTGCCTGGAAAACCCCATGGGTGGAGGAGCCTGGTGCAGGCAACAGTCCATGAGGTTGCAAAGTGTCGGACACAACTGAGTGACTTCACTTTTACTTAGATATGTGAAAGAGGTTTAAAAATCCAATACACTGAAATAATTGTGTGATTTATTGTGTGAATATAAAAGGCACATATTTTTGAAAATATTGAGATATTTTTGCAAAATTAAATAAGAAAATGTATTAGAAAATATAGTATCTATTAAAATATGTTAGCCACTTTGAGTCATAGTGTGACTATGACTATTTTAATAGTCATAAAAGTAACTGTGATTGATGATTATGGGAACAGTCTCTAAAAATTGTATATAAACTATTATATCAAATAAGAAGAGCAATAGAAGAGAAGTAGAATTTTTGTAAATGACTGGGTAAACAATACCTATACTAGGGTGTATAAAGTTTTAAAATTTCTCACAGTTACACTGATTAGAATAAACTTGACTAAAGCATGTTCAACAGAAGATTGGAATATGTGGGATAATTAATCTATTGAAACAATAACACAAAACTATTATTTTCATTTTGTGTAATGTTGATTTATCTTTATTTTTTGATATTTAAATTGATTAGCCTATTAGTATAGGCTTCCAAGGTGGCTCAGATGGTAAAGAATCTACCTGCAATGCAGGAGACCTGGGTTCAATCCCTGGGTCAGGAAGATCACCTGGAGAAGGGAATGGCAACCCACTCTAGTCTTCTTGCCTAGAGAATCTCATGGACAAAGGACTCTGGCAGGTTATAGTCCCCAGGGTCACAAAGAGTTGGACATGACTGAGCGACTAACACACATAGTCTATTATTATAATTTTTATATTAGGTATTGGGAAAAACCAATTATCAGGAAACAAGAAAATTTTATAAACTTACAGTTAAAAATAAGACAATTCTCATGCTACTTTATCAATCCGCTCCACCCTGTCCTTCCCCCGCTTTGTCCACAAGCCTGTTCTCTATGTCTGCATCTCCATTGCTGCCTTGCATACAGGCTCAGCAGTACCATCTTTTTGTATTCCATATATATGCATTTATATACAATATTTGTTTTTCTCCTTCTGACTTACCTCACTAAGTGTAACAGGCTCTAGGTTCACCCACCTCATTAGGACTGACTCAAATGTGTCATCCTCCAATTACAATTTTAAAAAGCAAACAAAACAAAGAAAAAAATAAAGCAGTGGCAAAACTTCAAAAAACAAAAGATGTTATTAAAAAAAAAATTCTATAGGGAAGCACTTCCTTATGTTTGATCTGATTATGCCTTTCTTAAGAATCTTTTTAAAATGTAGATACTAATTCAGTAAGACTGGAGCAGGGACCTAGATTCTTCATTTCTAATAAGCTTCCAGATGATGGAAATGCTGCTGGTCTAGTGGCCACACTTTGTATAGGGAATCTTAGATGGTTCCTATGGAATCACAGTCAGAGATGGTGCATCGGCACTGCTTCAGTCTTCTGAATTTAGGGGCAACCTGTGTGAATTATGAATCACTTGTACAAGAAGTGAAATCTTTGAATGTACATAAATTCAGAATTCTGTTCCTATTATTGCTTCTATGGCTATTTAAAACATATTTAACAAATATGTATTGATTATTTGATGCTATACAAGAAAATGCTTCAATGTATTTCAAAATGAGGCTGATCTTACTATCAAAAATTAATTAGTTGGTCATTGTTCTGGATTGAATTGTACCCCTCCCAAAGATACACTGAAATGTTAACACTTACTACCTGTGAATGAGACCTTGTTTTAAAATAAGGTCTTTGGAGATGTCATTAATTTAAGATGAGGTCATTAAGGTGGGCTCTAATTGAATATGACTTGTTTCTTTCTAAGAATGGAAGAAGACAGAGGTAGGGAAAACCCTACCTTATGACACCGGAAGTAGGAATTGTAGCTATTCATTTATGAGTCAAGGAAGACCTGGGGCTATGCAAAGCTGGAAGAGACAAGGAAGAATTCTCCTCTAGAGACTTTGGATAAAGCACAGCTCTGCAAACACTGATTTCAGACTTCTAATCACCTGAACAGTGAAATAATAATTTCTGTTGTATTAAGAAACTCAAATTGTGTTATTTTGTTATAGAAGCCCTAGGAAGCCATTGCAATTATTAATCATATTAGGGGGAAGGAGTACTTAAAGGCTCATTTGCTTGAGAATATTGAATAGTAATTGGTAATTTATTTTCTTAATTTCCTTTATTCCAACTTATTTATTTATTTTAGCAATTTAAGAAAAATCTTTATTTAGCTAGTGAGGTAAAACAGAAACAAAAACTTGAGATATCAAGTGATGATTATATAGTGCTTTTTTGACTAATATGTCTTCTAATACATTAATCATTTCTTCTGAAATCTTACAACTATTGTGTAACATAGGCACCATTCTGGGGAAAAAAAAATCATACTACTTTCTGAAAGCTGATTTACAGAGTGTTGAGAGATTTTTAAAGATTACCACATGAAACAGTATTATAAATGACATAATGACATAAAAAACATAAATGACTTGGAATATGTGCTTAATTAAATTAATATGTGTATACATCACTTTTTAAAAACACGAATTTTTAAACAGTTAACTATAGAATCTACGCAGTTTAACGTATCATAACATGAATGTTATCTTGAGGATTCATAGAATCAAAGTTGCAACATTTTCTACAAAAGAATCCTAGGTCACCTGTTTACAACAAAGATTAAATGAAAAGAAAATCTAGATGTAAAGCATTTACCATGTACCATAAAAATAAAAAAAAAAAAAACTAAAAAATAGTAAGTTTCCTCCCAAATGTTATGACCAATAAGGGGTCAATATCCAACATACATAAACAGCTCACACAACTGAAAATTAGAAAATAAATTACATAATTAGAAAATGGGCAGAAGAACTGAATAGACATTTTCCAAAGAGGAAATGCAATTGGACAATAGACACATTAAAAGATACTCAACATTCCACTAAACATCAAAGAAAACCACAATGAAATACCACCTCATACCTGTCAAAATATGTATCATAAAAGAACACAAATAACAAATATTTGCAAGGATGTGGAAAAATGGGAACCCTATTACACTCAGAGTTAATACATTTAAATCTTAACTTGATATTCCCTTTATAACCTTATATATATGTGTGTGTGTGTGTATATATGTATATATATATATATATATATAAAACAAGTTATATATATATATATATATATATATGTATAAGGTGGGAATATGAATTGATGCAGTCACTGTGGAAAATAGTATGTAGGTTTCTCAAAAAAAAAAAAAACAAAACTATAAATAGAACTACCATGAGTGCTCAGTCTCTTCAGTTAAGTCCAGCTCTGTGAGACGCTACGGACTATAGCCCACCAGGCCCCTCTGCCCATGGGATTCTGCAGACAAGAATACTGGAGTGGGTTGCTGTGCCCTCCTCCAGGGGATCTTCCCAACCCAGGGATCTAACCTGCGTTCCTTATGTCTCCTGCATTGGTAAGCAGGTTCTTTACCATGAGTGTCACCTGGGAAGCCCAAAGTGTCAAAGTGTTAGTCACTCAGTTATATCCGACTCTTTGCGACCTCATGGACTATAACCCACAAGGCTGCTCTGTCCCTGGAGTAGTCCAGACAAGAATACTGGAATGAGTAGTCATTTCCTTCTCCAGGGGGTCTTCCCAACTCAGAGACTGAGCTTCAGTCTCCTGCACTGCAGGCAGAAATTTTACCATCTGAGCCACCAAGGAAGACCGTATGACCCAGGAATTTCACTCTGGGGTATACATCCCCAAAATCCAAAACCTTAATTTGAAAACATACATGCACCCCAATGTTCACAGGAGCATTATTTATGATAGCTAAGATATAGATGCAACCTAAGTGTCCATCAACATATGAATGGTTAAAGAAAATGTAGTATACACACACACACACACACACACACAGAGGAATACTACTCAGCCATAGAAAAGAATGAAGTTTTGCCATTTGTAACAACATGGATGGACTTAGTGTTGTGCGAATGAAATAAGTCAGCATAAAAAGACAGATGTTGTATAATGCCACTTACATGTAAAATCTAAACAAATCAAACTAGTGTCTATAACAAAAAAGGAGACTCACAGATATAGAGAACAAACTAGTGGTCACTAGTAGGGAGAGAGAAGAGCAGAAATTTAGAGATAGGGGAATAAGAAGTACAAAAATGTATAAAATAAGTTGTAAAGGTGTACTGTACAGCATGGGGAATATAGCCAATATCTAGTAATAAATATAAATGGAGTATTACCTTCAAAAAATAAATAAAGACATCTCACACAAAAAAGTAGTTTTCATAGAAATAAAAAATACATGACCATATTTTGCTACAATGCTACAATACATAATATTTCTCAAGAGATAAACAGCTATCATTCATATCTATGTGCTAGAGTTTGTATGCACACATACACACAAGCTAAGTCCAGGTATTGGGACAACTGACATAGATATCATTCCTCTAAATATTATAAACTAGAAAACTAAAGTAACAAAAATTTTGAAAAGAATAAAGGAACAAGTTATTTGAGCTTTCCATTTGAACATGAACATTGTCATATATTACAGTTGGAAAAATTAATCCAGAGGGTGGCCTGGGGTTTTATGGATTCAAGTTACTTATAAAATGATTAGACATTTAAATAACTTAAGATTAACATATACTTAAATAGTAAAGCTGAGTCATAGGAAAGGCAATGTTACTCATATAGAATACTTCAGATTTAGCTATTGCATGAGCAATCAATAAGGTATCTTTCTTAATCATAATCAAGTTAAGATATCCAAATTAAAGCTCTTCTACCTACTTAAAAATTCAGTGTGACCTTTGTACAATTTGAAAATTTTAAAATATCCTAAATGTTTGAGGTAGAATATCAGAGCTTTGTAATTTGAATGGCTTGATAATCACAAAGAACAAATGTGCTGCTACTCTGTTTAGCATATCATCATGGTATCTTACTCTTTAAAATGTTATTTACTTTTATATTAAGTTTTTAAAGATTAGATATTATTATGATGTGGTGGGAAGACCACAATTAAAATGGGTTATATATTTACATGTTGTGGCTGCACCTTGGAAGAAAAGCAATGACAAACCTAGACAGCGAATTAAAAAGCAGAGATATCACTTTGCCTACAAAGGTCCATTTAGTCGAAGTTATGGTTATTGCAGTAGTCAGATACACATGTGAGAGCTAGACAATAAAAAAGGCTGAGCACCAAAGAATTGGTGCCTTCAAATTGTGGTGCTGGAAAAGACTCTTGAGAGTCTCTTGGACTGCAAGGAGATCAAACCAGTCAATCCTAAAGGAAATCAGCCCTCAATATTCATTGGAAGGATTGATGCTGAAGTTGAAGCTCCAAGACCTTGGCCACCTTATGCGAAGGGCTGACTCATTGGAAAAGATCCTGATGCTGGGAAAGATTGAGGGAAGGAGGAGGGGACAATGAGCATGAGATGGTTGGATAGCACCACTGACTCAATGAACTTGAGTTTGAGCAAACTCTGGGGGATAGTGAAGGACAGGAAAGCCTGGCATGCTCCAGGCCATGGGGTCCCTAAGAGCTGAATGTGACTGAGTGACTGAACAACAACATGGCTGCACCATAGGAGGAAATACTTAGAAAATGATATGATGTATGGTTCTATTATGTAAGGACTATGATATTGTTTCACCCAATGAAATTAGCATAGGCTAATTAAAAAAAAATCCTTCATATATTCTGTCATTAGTTAATGGGCCTTCCCAGATGGTTCAGTAGTAAAGAATCTGCCTGCAATGTGGGAGATGCATTATATGCGGATTTGATTCCTGAGTCAGGAAGATCCCCTCACCAAGGAGGGCATGGCAACCCACTCCAGTGTTCTTGCCTGGAGAATCCCTTGGACTGAGGAGCCTGGCAAGCTACAGTCCATAGGATATCAAAGCATCAGATGTGACTGAGCAATTGAGCATGCATATATGCATACCATTATTTATTGCTTCCTAACCAAGAAATTAATACAAGGCTTCTATGTGGTGATCAATTGAAATGACAGCAGATTTCACTTCTGTAAGTTTGGGAAGCACTGACACATTTTTAGAAAAGCAGTAAAATTCAAACAAAAAACTACTCAGATGAGGTATTCCTAAGTCAGATCACGTCAGCTTGTTTAATTCAAAGTTTTATCTGGCCTTCAATTAGAACTAGAATGTACAAACCTGCAGAGAAGAGAAATCATATTCATAGCTCTGAACTACTTTTTATGACATTTTTCTGTACGTAATCAGATTTTATGAGTTGACATGAACATTTCCAAAGCCATGGACTTTCTAAAATGGGTGGGGACATCATATTGTTTGATCTTATTCAAAAGTTCTTGCATTCAATTCCTTACTTTATTCCCAAAGGATATTACACAGCTCATTATACTATATATAATAAAATAAAAGTTAATAATTATAATAAAGAAGCCAGATAAACAAGAAAGCAAATTGTAAAGAAAGGTCAGGAACAAAACCATTAAACAAAAATGCATGTCAAATTATCCTATGTAATTAAATACTGCAATTTCATATGTGAGGTCCAAATAACTAAACCAGAGCAAAACAAGACAAAACAAAATATTATTTATAATCTTTAAGATAAAAGCTTAAAATACATAAAACACAGATACACTTAGTATGCTACTTTGTGAATAATTCTGATGCAAGTTCATGATAGAGAAAAACATATAAACTGATTATTAGAAAGTTGGAGTAGGGTGAGGAAGAGGAAGTCAAGGCAATCTGTCAAAGTATGCACACACTTAAAGATTTGGCTCAATTCAGAAATAACATCAAGCATCAAGATCTGAAACTCAATTGCCTTTAAGATCCATACAATCACAGATGTGTGGAATTTCCTGATGCAACACAGTACTGGAAGGTGAAAGGGTGATCAATTGGTAGAATACATGCTTCCAGTTTAAAAATAATAAGCTTTGGGTGACCAAAACCTAAACCTAAACCAAAAGTTCAAAACAATTTCAAACCAACAAGCATATCTAGAAGCCAAACAAAGCAACCAGGTTTACAATGTCAACCACTTTAGAAGAATATCTTGAGCACCACTCAAAAAGACTTAAAAGATATAGTAACTAATAAAATTCCAGTTTACATACACGCTACTCTTATTAGGGGAGAATCCATAATTTAGAAACATAGATGTGATTTTTACGGCTGCCCCATCACAGTAATTGAGAGCAGATTATATAGATGTTTGTTTTCTAGAATCATCATCAAAATTAGTATGGCAGGGTGTATATTAGCTTTTTTTGTTATTATTTCTGTTTCTCCACACTTATTTGATAAGGATTTCAGCAGCAAACATAATTTTAAATTTTCAGAAAATTTTTTCTCTGTTAGTAAGCCATAAGGCAGCAACAAAGCATGATTCACGAGAAACGATTCTATGTCTGAGTCATAAATCATAGAACTACTGAAACTCCCAGCTAGAAGATACCAGAAGATAACATAATAGTTTCACAGATGAGGAAATAGCTACATAGAGAGATTAGGAAACTGACAGATGGGTCTACAGTTTAATAGTGATGGTAGGACTGGAACTTAAGTCTCAGGACTCCTGAATGACAATTTTGTTATGACATTCCACGATGACTTATTGCTTCCCATGATATATAACAGTTCAATATCAGACAATTTATTGTATTATGAGCTGTTAGATAGGGATCAAAGGTTCTTCTGAACTAAATCTCTTAACTCTAAGAAATGTAATTTTTAAGGGCAAATAAATAATGTATTTGATCTCTGATAATAAATTATAGCAATGTTACATGTTTATATATTGTGTTTATATAACTACAGTATATTTTAGAAAATATGGAAAAGAAAAAGTCAAATTTTTTCTTAATATAGTAGAATCATGTATTAATCTTAAATAATATATTCCTGAAGCCCAAACTAAATTACTGGTACTTCCCTCCACCCCCAAATGCAGTTTCTTTGAGTCACAATGTTTATATGTTTATAATTCAGATAGATGTATGAAATGTGGAAATATGGAACTGATAGAAAAATGCTGTATAATCAATGGTTAGAATCAGTAGTTAAATATATTTTTCTCCCTTTAATCTTTAAAAAAGTTTCTAAACTATAAACATTTTACTACTCATCATTCCTTAAGTCTAGCATCATACTACAAGATTTGATGAGTAAATTGCTAATGAGTCTAGATTGGGGGTATTTGCTTATTTGTTCTAACCATATAGCTTTTAAGATGTGCTTATTCTTATAAATATTTATTCAAAATGCAAAAGCAAAACAAGGCAGAATATTACAAAATAAGTTTTTCTTCAGTTCAGACCCCAACCTGTTTAATTCTCCTTTCTGAGTCAAAAACTTTCAGTTTCTTGATTCTCTTTTTTTAAAAAGAATTTAAGCATTTCAAAGTGTGTATATACATATATATTCTATATATATACTAATATATATATAGGTATTTAGCTACATTTTCCAAAAATGTTTTTACAGTATGTAAAGATTTGGTATGGGCTTCCAAGAAAACTTTGATCATCTTTCAACAGAAAATAAGCAAATTTGGTATGTTTATGTTCACCTCAGTGCAAAGGTGAGTTATCTTTTTACCAGGCGTAATTCCAAACTTTACTTCAGAGTTATATATTTGCCAATTTTCTGTTCCTGAGGATTATACAGGACCTTTAAAATGCTACTATTATTAGCATCTACAGGAGACTAACTGTAAATAATAGTTAAACTACTCAAGGTAAGTAAATACTAGGTCAAACAAATACCACCCACAATTTTCACTGATAATTGAAATCCCTGAAACAGTGACCAGTCATAAAGATTTGAATAGATCTCACAATATACTAACTCATGGATAGTATACTTTTTTATATCTAATCTCAGAATTCTTTCTGAGAGGAATATTTTGATTAGGGATGAAAAATGTTATCATTAATGTACTGAAGAATCTTCAAGAAGATGCAGTAAAAGGGGGTGCTGAAAATGAAGGGGATTGACTTTACATTTTCTTAGATCAAAAAGTGAAAATTTCCTCAAGTGGTTTTTAGCCAACACTGACTAGTAGAACTTTAAATGGTTCTTTAATTATAAAGTCAAAAGTTTGAGAACTACTAGTTAAACAATGTTAACTGGTTTCTTCGCATATATTTTAGATAATTCAATAAACTATTGATGCTCTGTGATGGGGACATAATACTTAGAATCTTCTAAATTCATATGTGTAAAGAATTCTTTTGTTATTCCAGGATATCTTTTTTTTTCTCCCCAGCATATCTTTTGGGATTAATGCTCTTACAATGCACTTCAAAAAAATGTGACTGTAGGCAGTGTTTGGAACCTGGATTATAGCTATAGAATGCTTCCACAGGCAACTAATATATCTTGACCTAAGTGCTTCTGCTTCAGTGTGAGTGGACCATCTATCTCTCCCCAGGTCAATGACTAACAGATATCTGAGAATCCCTACAACGAATTGATGGAGGGGAAAAATCACCAGTTTATCCTTGCTCAGTTACCACAGAGAGTCTTTTATTTCAAGAACCTTGACACCTTTTGTAAATACAATTGGCTGCTGGAAGAATGAAGCGTATTAAACTTAAAGATTGTTTTCTAACCACAGGAGTCCAGACCAAGTCACTGGAAGAATTAGTGTATCCTAGTTCTTCAGACTTTTGGCTCAGTGTTTTATCATCCTCAGTCACTTGCTTTCCCAAAGCAGAAAGAACACAGGGAGAAGTAATTAAACAAAATTTCTTCCTTCTCTACAGGAAACCAAGATGACAATGGCAATTTGTTAAATTCTGGAAATAAAGGAGCAATTAAGGGAGAAATAAATCTTAAAGGATTTTCCTCAATCTTAAACTTCTTTTATAGCAGTCTATTACCAAGTGTCAGTGTGTATACTGGCTTCATTTGGAACAATATCTTATACATATTGGTTATGTTAATAAATGTGGTGATTAATTGAGTGACTTAAATAATCACTGGCAAAGAGTAATAAGGAGTAAAAATTAATAGTTGAGATTTCAAGACAATATGATTGATAGTGTTTTATGTGGAAACAGAGAAGCTAAAAATCCATGCCCATAAGAGTGTTGTGAGAAACAAGGATACAAGAAATGTCAAATGTTTGCTGTATGTGGTCTGACTCAGTTACATGAATGTAAAGACTATGTGTCTGTCTTATTGGTTTCATCAAAAAACTCCATCTTTGTACTCAGTTCAGGTAACTCTCCTCTGTTTTAAATCTTGGTCATCTTTCTAATGTCTTCTAGTATTTCTCATGATTTATACTTGCCTATGCAACTCAAATTTTAATTAAAACTCATGATTAGAACATTATATCATATTAAACATAATAAAAAATAAAAGAAACAAATGTTAGAAGCATTTGGGAACGTGTGTTTGTGCTGCGTGCAGGCTAAATCGCTTCAGTCGGGTCTGACTCTTTGAGACCCTGTAGACTATAGTCAACCAGGCTCCTCTGTCTGTGGGGATCCTCCACACAAGAATTCTGGAGTGGGTTGCCGGTGCCCTCCTCCACAGGATCTTCCTAACCCAGGGGTTGAACCTGTATTTCTCACGTCTCCTGCATTGGCAGGCAGGTTCTTTACCACTAGCACCACCTGGGAAGCCCAAGTATTTGGAATAAACACACACAGTTTTATCCCAGTTTGTAAAACGAAAGAATAAAGTTGGGAAAAAGTAGTTTAATATTGGATCTTTGCATTTGATGGCATTTAATGGGATAATTCTATATTACCAAATGTTTTTTCTTAGAACAATGTTTTAAAATTCATATAGAGATGTAAAAAGGACAGTAGATATAAATCCTGCTGGAATTTGGCACTTTACGGTATGATGCTTTTCATATTTGTTCAGGTAGAAAAGAAATTTAGAAATTAATTTTAGTAAACTCTTAATCCAAGACTATTATTATTGAGAATACTTTATGTATAAGGAATCCCACTGAAAATCTATCTTTGGCAGCCTGGCCCCAGTATTCTACCCCTAACTCCACTTTAAAAAAAGTGTGGCAAATCACTGAAATATTTACAGTTCTCATCTTAGATGCAAAATATTTTCTTATTTCTTTAAAATTAATTATTTTCAAAAAGTAGTATGAAAATTCCTTGGATTCCTTGTCATCCTTTTGAGGGTTCTTTAAGGGCCCTACTATAATTTCATAATATTAATAAATAATATTTACTTTCCCCACTCCTATTTATTCAAGAGGATATAGTGACAATTTCCTGAGGACCCATGACATGTAATGCTTTTGTAAAGTGACATATTTCAAGATAATAAATATCTCAGTGACTAATACTTTCTAAGTGACAGATAAACAATATTATAAAATACATTCAAGTTATAAGATTAACAAGGGCATTTCACCAAAATATAATACAAAATGTTTTATATGGTTTCAGATTCTACATTGCAACTACCTTTAATCTCATCAACTACCACTTGACGAGATTGGTGAATTATCTATAAAAAATATTCTCTGTTACCTCAAAATAATATTCTCTATTATCCAAAATGCTACTAAATACTCCTTTCTTTTTAACTATGGATTTATGAGAAGCTGAATTTTTTTCATATATTTCAAGAAAAAGCACACAATGTTAAAGATTGAATGCAGCAGCTGATAGGAGAATCTGGCTGTCTTCTACTGTTTCAAAAATAATCATATTTTATTTAAATGTGTTATTTATATTAGTAATAGATTTAGTATTATTTTATTTAAATGAAATGATGATTATAGTTTTCACAATTATAATTTTAATCTGACTAGTATTAATAGACATAGACCACATAAACAAAAGTTTTATGAGTACGTAATAACCTTAGGAATCAAAAAGAGGTCCTGAGATTTAAAAGTTTGAGAACTACTATTAAAAAAGAAGCAGGTATCATGCAAATCAAGGAATCTCACATGTGCACATCACCATCATAATATGACTATTTCTGTTAAATTTAATATAACAGAGTTGATTATGACCCCAAAGTTTGTGAATCATTCTTTATAATTATTTGCATAACTGTCAAAAAGATCTTCAAAACATACCTATATTCCTTTTTGAATTATAGTTTTCTCCATGTATATACCAAGTAATGGACTTGTTGGGTTATATGGCGGTTCTATTTTTAGCTTTTTTAAGGAACCTCCATACTGTTCTCCATAGTGACACATGCACACCAATGTTCACTGAAGCATTTCATACAAGAGCCGTGACAGGGAAGCAACCTAAATGCCCATAGTCAGGTGAACGGATAAAGAAGATGTGATACTTATACACAAAGGAATATTACTCGGCCATATAAAGGGATGAAACTGGGTCTTTTGTAGAGACATGGTTAGACCTAGAGTCTATCATACACACTGAAGTAAGTCAGAAAGAGATAAACAAGTATTGCATATTAACACATATATGTAGAATCTAGAAAACTGATACAGATGAACTTATTTGTAGGGCAAGAAGAGAGATGCAGACATAGAGAAGAGATGTGTGGACATGGTAGGGGGATGAAGTGGGAGATTGGGATTGACACATATACACCACCATGTGTGAAATAGGTAGCTAGTGGGAACGTAGTGTATAGCACAGGGAGCTCAGTTTGCTCTGTGGTGACCTAGAGGAGTGGGACAGGATAGGGGTAGGAGGGAGATCCCAAACAGATGAGATATGTGTATACATATACCTGATTCACTTTGTCACATAGCAGAAGTCAACACAACACTGTAAACAACTATGCCCCAACAAAAAAGAAAAAGTATACTTACAGTCCTTATTTATTTATAGGAAGAAATTCAGATTTCTAAAACACTGAGCAACCTTCAATTTCAGTTTTAAGATCCACACATATTGATGTCCCTGAAAAGTATGTTTTGTTTTTTTTTTTAAATCTCATTCATTGAAATAAAATATACTGTCCATATTAATTGGCTTCTGTAGGCCTTACCTTATGTGCTCATCTTTAACTACTCACCAATCAAGAACTAAAGGACATAATTCCAGGTGGAAAGATGAGGAACACTATTCAGACCATTGACTTTTTACATAGCAACAACTCCCTATGTCCCCTAGCATACTGGGGGAAAAGTTAAAAGCTATCTTTTTTTCTGCTAGATTCACAGCATCTGCAAATCATAGTGTTGTTAACTTTCTTTTACCACTTAACTCTTCTCTATAAATTTTAGAATCTATTGGAGACAAGAAGGATCAGAGGTAATAAGTTCTTTTATGGGAATATTTGACTAGTTGCCTAGGGATTCATAATATTTGATATTTAGTGCTTTGTGACAGCAAGTGAAGCCAAAATGTAATATAATCAACTAGATCATTCATTGTGGGGAATAATGACTTTAGAATTTTTGTGTGTGTGAAGTTGACCACATAGACTGTGTTTCAGTAGCTGCTTGCTTGCACTATTATATCAGCTAATGAAGACGTTATGTAAATTATTACCAACTATAAACTTAAGTTTAAAATGACTCTAAAAACTTGACAATTGTCACTTGGTGAATACAAAATAGAAACACAAATCTTGTGAAGACAAATTAAATTTCTAAAAGAAATATTAGAGAAATAAAGCTAAATTAACTAACCCAAGAAATACTAGTAGTATTTGAAGGATACAAAGGATATTAAAAAAATAAAGTTGAGTGAAATGAGTTTCACATGATTTGCTGGGGGGGCGGTGGGCCAGAAAGAGGTGAAAAATTCACTATAATTGGAAAGTCAAATTTAATAATCAACTACCAGCAAGCTCCTTCAAATAACATTTTACTTGTGAATTGGTGAACATCAATCCTGTTTCTGAAGTTTGCTTTACCTGCAGAAGAAAGTGGGATAGGAATTAACTAAATATTAAATATTTTGAGCTTTTGAGTCCCGGTAGCTTTCATTATCTTATGATTCAAAACACTTTTAGTGTATTTAACTGGAAATTTCTATAAGTCTCCTTTAGATAGCTGAAACATCTGAGACCAGTGTACTCCAAATTCAATATTTGGGCACCCAGTTTTCACTTTCAGGCATGGTTCATTCTTCTACATCTTATTAAAATTATATCCACTCAGATAAATATTTATAAGTAGATCATAGATTGGTAGAAGAAATAAATAGATTTTAAAAAAAGGTCCAAATATATAAAAGAGAGGTAATCATTGTGTGAAAGTGAAAATCAGTCGTGTCTGACTCTTTGTGACCCAACGGACTGTTGAAATCTCCAGGCCAGAATACTGGAGTGGGTAGCCTTTCCCTGCTCCAGGGGACCTTCCCAACCCAGGAATTGAACCCAAGTCTCCTGCATTGCAGGCAGATTCTTTACCAAATGAACTATCAGGGAACCACTCAACAGTGACAATGACATTTTATCAATTTTCATGGTTATAACAATCTTATCAAATTGATAAAGATTTATTTGTGGAATTTACCCACAAAATAACCCATATTCACTATTTTAGTGTTAAAATAATAAATTTAATAAATATTAGATGATTTCCTATGATAATCTTTTTGTATAAAACTATTATATCCAGAATATATAAAGAACTGTCAAATTTCAACAGTAGAAGCTCAAACAATGTAATAGTTAAATGAGCCCACAACATGAGTAGGCATTTCATCTCAGAGGACATACAGATGGCAAATAAGCACATGGAAAGATGTTAACATCGTTAGATACTAGATAAATTAGAATTAAATCTATAATGAGATATCACTATAAATTTACTGGAATGGTTAAACTAAACAAAAAACAGTGAAAGCACCAAATGCTGGTGAGGATGCAGAGAAATTCTATTACTTTTACTTTGTTGGAGGAAATGTTAAATAATGTGACTACTCGGGAATGCAATTTGGCAATCGTTTTTTAACAAAACTAGACAGGCAACTGTGTGACCTCACAATAGTTTCCTAGAATTATTCCATAGAATGAAAAAAAAAAAATTCACAAAAACCCTGCACACAGAGGTTCATTAGCTTTATTACTAATATCAAAAACTGTTAACAGCCTAGATGCCCTTCCACAGATAAATGGTTGCACAAGCTGTGGTAATCCATATCATGGGCTATTGAACAACAAAAATAAATAACCTACTAACACTGAGAAAGATTCTCTCTTTGAGCAAACTCTAGCCAGGCTCCTCTGAGTCCTCTTCTCAACTAGGCCTTAACGGTTGCCCTAAAGACTTGCATTGGAACCAGGAGAGTTAGGTCCATGAATTAAGGTAAATTGGAAGTGGTCAGACAGGAGATGGCAAGCATGAACATTGACATTTTAGGAATCAGTGAACAATAACGGTCCCATCATTTCATGACAAATGGATGGGGAAACAATGGAACCAGTGAGAGATTTTATATTCTTGGGCTCCAAAATCATTGCAGATGGCGACTGCTGCTATGAAATTAAAAGACACTTGCCCCAGAAAGAAAAGTTATGACTGACTGACCTAGACAGCATATTAAAAAGCAGAGACATTACTTTGCCAACAAAGGTCCATATAGTCAAAACTATGGTCTTTCCAGTAGTCACGTATGGACGTGAGAGTTGAACTATAAAGAAAGCTAAACACTGAAAAATTGATGCATTTGAACTGTGGTGTTAGAGAAGACTCTTGAGAGTCCCTTGGACTGCAAGGAGATCAAACCAGTCAATCCTAAACGAAATCAGTCCTGAATATTCACTGGAAGAACTGATGCTAAAGCTGAAACTCCAATAATCTGGCCATGTGATACAAAGAATTGACTCATTCAAAGATACCATGATGCTGGGAAAGATTGAAGGCAGGAGAAGAAGACAACAGATGATGAGAAGGTTGGATGACATCACCAACTTGATGGACATGAGTTTGAGCAAGCACCATGAATTGGTGATGGACAGGGAAGCCTGGCATGTTGCAGTCCATGGGGTCGCAGAGTCTGACATGACTGAATGATTGAATTAAACTGAACTATAATGAACCAGAATGGTCATTCAGATGACCCTTATATCTATTACTGTTGGCAAAAATCACTTAGAAGAAATGAAGTAGCCCTCATAGTCAACTAAAGAGACTGAAATGCAGTTCAGTTCAGTTCAGTCGCTAAGTTGTGCCTGATTCTTTGTGACCCCATGAACCACAGCACACCAGGCCTCCCTGTCCATCACCAACTGACGGAGTCTACCCAAACCAATGTCCATTGAGTAGGTGATGCCACCCAACCATCTCATCCTTTGTCTTTTCTCCCCTTCTCCTCCTGCCCTCAATCTTTCCCAGCATCAGGGTCTTTTCAAATGAGTCAGCTTTTCATATCAGGTGGCAAAAGTATTGGAATTTCAGCTTCAACATCAGTCCTACCAATGAACACCCAGGACTGATCGGATCTCCTTGCAGTCCAAGGGACTCTCAAGAGTCTTCTCCAACACCACAGTTCAAAAGCATCAATTCTTCTGCACTCAGCTTTCTTTATAGTCCATCTCTCACATCCACACATGCCCACTAGAAAAACCATAGCCTTGACTAGATGGACCTTTGTTGACAAAGTAATCTCTCTGCTTTTTAATACACTATCTCGGTTTGTCATAACTTTCCTTCCAAGGAGTAAGCGTCTTTTAATTTCATGGCTGCAATCACCATCTGCAGTGATTTTGGAGCCCAGAAAAATAAAGTCAGCCACTATTTCCCCATCTATTTGCCATGAAATAATAGGACCGGATGCCATGATCTTAGTTTTCTGAATGTTGAGCTTTAAGCCAACTTTTTCACTCTTCTCTTTCACTTTCATCTAGAGGCTCTTTAGTTCTTCACTTTCTGCCATAAGGGTGGTGTCATCTGCATTTCTGAAACTATTGATATTTGTCCCAGCAATCTTGATTCCAGCTTGTGCTTCTTCCAGCCCAACCTTTCTCATGATGTACTCTACATATAAGTTAAATAAGCAGGGTGACAATATATAGCCTTGATGTACTCCTTTTCCTATTTGGAACCAGTCTGTTGTTCCATGGTCAGTAATAACTGTTGCTTCCTGACCTGCATACAGGTTTCTCAAGAGGCAGGTCAGTTGGTCTGGTATTCCCATCACTTTCAGAAACTTCCACAGCTTATTGTGATCCACACAGTCAAAGTCTTTGGCATAGTCAATAAAGAAGAAATAGATGTTTTTCTGGAATTCTCTTGTTTTTTTTTGATGATCCAGCAAATGTTGGCAATTTGATCTCTGGTTTCTCTGCCTTTTCTAAAACCAGCTTGAACATCTGGAAGTTCACAGTTCATGTATTGCTGAAGCCTGGCTTGGATGATTTTGAACATTAATTTACTAGCGTATGAGATGAGTGCAATTGTGCAGTAGTTTGAGACTTCTTTGGCATTGCCTTTCTTTGGGATTGGAATGAAAATTGACCTTTTTCAGTCCTGTGGCCACTGCTGAGTTTTCCAAATTTTCTGACATATTGAGTGCAGCACTTTCACAGCATCATCTTTTAGGATTTGAAATAGATCCACTGGAATTCCATCACCTCCACTAGCTTTGTTCATAGTGATGCTTCCTAAGGCCCACCTGACTTCACATTCCAGGATGTCTGGTTCTAGGTGAGTGATCACACCATCATGATTATCTGGGTCATGAAGAATTTTTTGTACAGTTCTTCTGTGTATTCTGGCCACGTCTTCTTAATATCTTCTGCTTCTGTTAGGTCCATACCATTTCTGGAGCCCATCTTTGCATGAATTTTTCCCTTGGTATCTCTAATTTTCTTGAAGAGATCTCTAGTCTTTGCCATTCTATTGTTTTCCTCTTACAGCTTTTAAAAATTTTTCAGTTCTCTGATGCCATCAACATCCACTCATCCTGCTCCCTATTCCTTCTTTCTCCCATAAAATGCCCAGTCATCTCTGTATAAAGAGAAGTTCACTTCTCACTAAACTCCATTGCAATAGTATTGCTGTTGTTCAGTCACTGAGTCATGTCCAATTCTTTTTAACCCCATGAACTGCAGCACGCCAAGCTGCCTTGTCCTCATTATCTCCGCGAGTTTGTTTAAACTCATGTCTATTGAATTAGTGATGCCATCCAACCATCTCATCCTCTGTTGCCCCCTTCTCCTCTTGCCCTCAATCTTTCCCAGAATCAGGATGTTTTCCAATGTGTTGGCTCCTCACATTATATGGTCAAAGTATTGGAGCTTCAGCTTCAACACCAATCCTTCCAATGAATATTCAGGGTGGATTTCCTTTAGGATTGACTGGACTGATCTTCTTGCTGCTGAGGGACTCTCAAGAGTCTTCTCCAGCACCACAGTTTGAAAGCATCAATTCTTCGACACTCTATCTTCTTTATGGTCTAACTCTCACATCCACACATGACTAATGGAAAAACTATAGCTTTGAAAATATGGGGGGCAACAGAGGATGAGATGGTTGGATAGCATCACCGACTTGATGGACATGAGTTTGAGCAAGCGCCAGGAGTTGGTGATGGACATGGAAGCCTGGTGTGCTGCAGTCCATGGGGTTGCAAAGAGTTGGACACGACTGAGTGACTGAATTGAACTGAACTGACAATATGAACGCTTTGTCAACAAAGTGATGTCTCTGCTTTTTAATGCACTAAGTTTGTCATAGCTATTCTTCCAAGAAGCAAGTGTCTTTTAATTCTGTGGCCATTGCAATAGTATATTACTGACTAAAATCTGTGTTTAACACTTTAGTTAATGTCTGGGTCTAGTTATCTTTGACAATACATACAATAGCCTGGATCAATCTCCAGAGAATTATTTTAAGTGAAAAAAAAAATCAATCCCAATTTTACTGTATAATTTTATGTGTATAACATTCTGAAGTATCAACGTTAGAAATAGAGAACAGACTAGGGGCTTCCAGGGATTGAGCTGAGGATGTGCAGGGATTGTCTGGGACGGAAGTGGGTGGTTTTATAAAAGGGCAAAGGAAGAAACCCTTGTGGTGATGGAATTGTCATGTATCTTGACTATGTCAATGTCAGTATCCTGGCTCTGATATTGTACAGCAGTTTTGCAAGACATCAGTAAAAAGTGGGCAAAGGGTTCACCAGATACTTTGTATTATTTTTTGTTACTTGAAATCAATTTGCAATTAACTAACATTGTTAAAATATTAAAATACACTCATGGTAATTAGAAATCTTATAGGGCTGTATGTTCAAAAATAATAATGTCTTATCTAAAAATTAAATATTTTTGACATTTAAGGGCATTTCTATAAATCCCAAAGAGATGATTTCATATATATTTATATATCTCCACAATTTCCTTATTTTTTGGTGTGAAGTTATTTTTAAAAAGCTGCTGTAATACTCAAAATCTTTTACTGTAAACGTCAAGGAGCTTGTTTTTTGGTCACTTAGGACATGATGTATAGTAGCCTGTCTTGAAGATATTATATAGAATGAAAATGTTTAACAAGTGTGTAATATTGATTATGTTACTTGCATTCTTTGAAACTCCTTAATTAAATCTGTAATATGTGAGATATTTGAACCTAGATTATAAGGTAGTTCTTTGAGGATAAAATGACAATTTTTGTAAGCGTACACACTGCCACATGATAAAATAAAAATTAGGGGTTATAAGTAATATTTATAAATGAGTGTTATTCATTTGGAAATGGTTCAGACTATGATGCAACTAATTATAACTGTATTATGTTTAAAACCCATTAGCTATTAAAATAAATATTCCTCATTTTGGGGAGAGATCATAGCATTTCCAATCTACTGAAAGGAGTCTCTATAGCATGTTGTTAACTAACTTACCAGTGAGCAATTCAAATGATTGCAAATGATATTTTACTCTACACTCTATTACAATCTAGAAGGTTTCTATTGTGAATTGGCTCTATAACCAAGTAAGAAATACACCTCTCTAATTTCTCTCTTTTGTTCTTAATTCTACTCACTGAATAAACTCAGAGTGCTGTAGTGGTACAACACTCAGGATTATTACTTCCCAATTACAACTTTCAATTATTCTTAAATAAATTGAAATATTATTACCAATATTATTGGATTTAAATGCAAGCTGTCCAATTAAGAAACTTACATGTTTAAATCTGAATGGTAAAAATTCAGAGTTGTGAGGGCAGATCCCCCAAATTACACTTTTCCAATTACATTTGATTTGGACCATCTTAGTGATGGCTTCCCAGGTGGTGTTAGTGGTAAAGAACCTGCCCGCCAATACAAGAGACGTAAGAGATGCGGGTTTGCTTCCTGAGTTGGGAAGATCCCCTGGAGGAGGGCATGGCAACCCACTCCAGTATTCTTGCCTGGAGAGTCCTGTCGACAGAGCATCCTGGCAAGCTACAGTCCCTAGTGTCACATGGAGTTGGACATGACTGGAGCGACAGCATGCACACACATGCAATGATGCATTAAGAGTCTTGACAACATAAGTCATCTAATACAGTGATGTTATCAATGTAATAATTTTAATCAAAGTCACAAATATACCAAATATATGCTTTATCTTCAAATCTCACATTAATAGTTTATACAAAATAGTCAAATTTTCCATTTTCTTTAAATTTTTACTGCCTTATTTGGCCTCACAATATTTTATCTTTCACTCCACATTTATTTGTTTACTCCACATGTAATTTTCAAGCTTATAATATTTTATATGTATTTTATTTATTCATTGATAGAAATAATTAATCAGACCTGAAGAGTCTATAAAGCTATACCTTGTTCTCACTAAAATGCTTCTATTAAGATTATTTATCAAATGAAAGACTCCTCTAAAATGTAACAGGTTTGAAATTACTGTAATGTGCTTGAACTTATGAGCATAAATCTTCAAATATAAGAGTTCATGTCAGTCTTAAAATGTTGACTACATTCTTTGTTTTATGAACTTCATTTGACTGATAACTTAATTCTGACAATTTCATTATAAAAATTCTGAGTTTTGAATAAGCTATTCTTTTCCCATTGTGAACTCTTGGTACTCTTGTCAAAAACCAGTTGACTATATGTGCATAAAACTTTTTCCTGAGGTCTTTATTCTCTTTCATTGCTCTATATGTCTGTCCTTATGCCAGTACCATAGTGTTTTGATTACTTCAGATTTATTTTCTGAAATCAGAAATAGTGATGCCGCTAGCATCATTCTTCTTTCTCAAGATTGCTTTGGTTATTCTGGGTATTTTGTGATCCATAAAACAAAACATCATCAGGGAAATTCAAATCAAAATCACAATGAAAGTTCACTTCACACAATAACAAGTGCTGTCAAGGATGTGAAGAAAAGGGAACTCATATTCTGATGATGGGACTGTAAATTGGTACAGCCCCTATGGAAAATAATACAGTGTTTCCTCAAAAAATTAAAAATAATACTATCATAGGATCTACAAATTTCACTCCTGGGTATATATCTGAAGAAACCAAAACACTAATTCAAGAAGATATATGGACCCCAGTATTCACAGCATCACTATTTACAACAATCAAGATGTGCTACTAACCTAAGTGTCCATCAAAAGATGAATGGATAAAAAGAATGTGAGACCTAACTATCTATCGATATTACCCAGCCGTAAAAAGAATGAAATTTTGTCATTTACAACAGCATGGATTGACCTGGATTCTATTATGCTTAATGAAATAAATCAGACAAAGACACTGCACATTTTTGCTGATATGTGAAATCTAAAATCTAAAACAAAGGAATAAAGCAAAACAGAAACAGAATCACAGATACAGAGAACAAACTAGTTGTAATCGATGGGAAGAGAGGTGAGGGAAGGACAAAATAAAGGATATTAAGAAGTAAAAACCTATATCACAAAAGGGAGTAACATACAACACAAGGACTATAGCTAATAGTTGATAATAATTTTAGGTGGAGTATAAGCTATAAAAATACCTAATCATTACAAAACACAACTGAAAATAATATTATACATTGACTATACTTTAATTTTTTTTAATGAGAATTTTTGTCTATTTCAGTAAGATATGCCATTGAGATGTTGATAGGGATAGCATTGAACCTATTGAACTGTGAACTTGTCATATAGCATCTTTATTATTTTGAGGTGCATCCTTCTATACCTCATTTATAGTATTTTTCTATCATAAGAGGATATGCATTTTGTCCAAAGATTTTTCTGCATGTGGAGATGATAATGTGATTTTTACCCTTCATTCTTTTAATGTGGTATATCACATTGCTTGATTTGTGGATATTGAACCATTCTTCTCAAAGATAAATCTCACTCAATCATGGTGAATGATCCCTTTAATGAATTGGTGGATTTGGTTTGCTATTATTTTGTTGAGGTTTGTGTTCATCAGGGATGTTGGCCTGTAATTTTCCTTTCTTACAGTATCTTTGACTGATTTTCATATGAGGATGATACTGGCTTTGTAAAATGAGTTTGGCAAGGTTCTATTCATTGTTCCCTCATAGCTTAGTCGATAAAGAATCTGCCTGGAATCCAGGAGACCCGGGTTCGATTTCTGGGTTGGGAAGATCACCTGGAGAAGGAAACAGCAACCCACTCCAGTATTCTTGCCTGGAGAATCCCATCGACAAAGGAGCCTACCAGGCTTCACAAGAGTCGGACATGATTTAGTGACTAAACCACCAGCACCAAGGTTATATTCTCTTCAATGTTTGAAAGTGTTTGTGGGACAATTGAATATCCATATACACAAAAAAAATGAAATTGGATCCCCATATTTCATCAAACACAAAAATCAACTCATAATGAAATAAAACCTTAAATGTAAAACCTAAAACTATAAAACTCCTAAACTAAAACCTAAAACTATAAAACTCATAAAAGAAAACACAGGGAAAACACAGGGGAAAGCCTCTTGATCTTGGTATTGATTTCTTGGATATGATACCAAAAACAAGGGTCAAAATGGACAAGTGGGATTATACCCAAAAAAAAACTTCTACATAACAAAGGAAACAATCAGCACAATGAAAAAGCAACTTATACAATGAAAGAAAATATTTTCAAACCATATATCTAATAAGGGATTAATTTCCAAAATATATAAGGGATTCCTATAACTCAATAGTAATAAATAAGTAAATAAATAAACTTGATTTAAAGTGGGCAAAGGACTTAAACAGACACTACTCCAAGTAAAACATGCAAGTACCCAGCAAGTATATATTGAAAGATACTCAACAACATTACCAGAAAAATGCAAATTAAAACCTGTTAAGATGGTTGTTATAAAACATGGAATGAGTGTTAGCAATGAAGGAGTGAATTGGAAAACTTGTGTGCTATTGGTAGGAATGCAAAGCACTGTAGTGGCTATCGAAAATAGTGTGGAGGTTCCCCCAAAAATTAAAAATAGAACTTCTATGTGATTAAGCAATTCCACTTCTGGGTCTATATCCAAAAGAACTGAAATTAGGATATTGAATAAATATTTGCATTCATATGTTCACTGCAGTATTATTCATAAAAGTCAAGCTATGGAGACAACCCAAGTATCCACTGACAGATACATGGATAAAGAAAATGTTTTATTTAGGCAAAATTAAATCCTATTTGGCCTTAAAACCAAGGAAGTTCTATGTGCAGTTTGCGACAACATGGAGGAACCTGGAGGACATTAAGCTAGATAAGTCAGTGATAGAAAGCCAATCTTGTGTGAGGTAGAGAGAGACTATACTAGTTCTTGCCAGCAAAGAGGGAGTGGGGACAATGTTGTTCATGGAGTAAAATTTTAGTTATGAATTCAGCTAGAGGAGTAAGTTCTACAATACAGTGCTATATATAGTATTGTAGTCAACAGCACTTGAAAATCTGTGAAAAGAAGAATCCCTTGGAGATCAAACCAGTCAATCCTAAAGGAAATCAACCCTGAATATCCATTGGAAGGATTGGTGCTGAAGCTCCAATACTTTGGCTACCTGATGTTAAGAGCCGAATCATTGGAAAAGATTCAGATGCTGGGAAAGATTGAAGGCAAAAGAAGAAGTGGGAAGCAGAGGAGGAGATGGTTAGATCGCATCACTTACTCAATGGACTTAAAATTGAGCAAATTCTGGGAGAGGTGGAGGACAGAGGAGCCTGGCTTGCTGCAGTCCATGAGGTCGCAAAGAGTGGGACATGATTTAGAGACTGAACAACAACTTAGACCTAGGTTAACTATTCTTCCCACAAAATAATAATAATATCAAAAACAGAGGCATAAAGGTTGTTTCCTATATTTTAGTACCAAAGGTTTTGATCTGCTTCAAGAACATTCCAACTAAATACACACTGTTAAAGGCAATTTGTATATCACTGTATTGGAAGTACTGGTTTGCTTGTGGCCACAGTTCTCCTGGCCCAAAGTTTTTGAGTTCACAATGGATTTGCAACATAACTGCACAATATACTTAACTAATTTCAAAATAACATTACTCTTTCTGTATGTGTTACACCAAGTTCTTATTTGCTTTATATTATGCTTAATAGTAAAGGATATGAACAACAAAGTTTGGTAATATGATAGGAAAAATAACAATAGGCAAGTGATAGCTATTTTTAAGTATATAGCTCCTTCCTTTATAATTTCATAGTGCTGATCGCTTCTTTACAGTAGCCACCAGCCCATATGACTACTGAGCACTTGAAATTGGTTTTAAGTTTACTATACACACCAAAATTCAAAGTCTTATTAACGGTATGAAAAAGAATGCAAAATAAATTATTAATAAGGCTTATATTATTTGAAATGATACATTGGTTATTTAAATTATATAAATCAATTCTTATAATTTAAGGTTGTATTTAACATTTTTAATGAAACCATTAGAAAATATAAACTACATACATGTTTTGCAAACTGTTTCTATTGAAACAGTCCTACCATAGTGTTTTATCCATATTCCTTATAAATATTCATCTTATTGCATGATGGTGAATTGTATGTGTGTCTTCTAATAACTCACCAAGCAATGAGCTCTTTGGAGTCATTGATTATAGCTTCCTTATTATTTTCAAAGCATAGTCATATGCCTGGCACACATTGGATAATCAAAAAGAGATGTTAAAGTAGTTTCTGATTAATTTCACTTTTAAAATAACAAAATTGGTCCAACAACCCAGCAAAGAGGTAAGTTCTGTAAAACAACTTTTAAAATGTCCTTAAACAGTTACGTTTAACAATTAAAACTCATTTTTTTAGATTTAATTATAGTGTTCAATCAAGCAATTATCTCCTGTCGATGACCCTATGTTAGCTGGATTGTGCATATTTAACTTCCACCACCACCTAAATACGATACAGGTCTGACCTAAATTAAATCACTTACAATTACATAGTGGAACTGAAAAATAGATTAAAGGGATTAGATCTGATAGATAGAGTGCCTGAAGAACTGTGGATGGAGGTCTATAATGTTGTATAGGAGGTGTTGATTAAAACCATCCCCCCAAAAAAGAAATGAAAAAAGCCAAAATGGTTGTCTAAGGAGGCCTTATAAATATCTGAGAAAAGAAGAGAAGCAAAAGGCAAAGGAGAAAAGGAAAGATATACACATTTGAATGCAGAGTTCCAAAGAACAGCAGGAGAGATAACAAAGCCTTCCTCAGTGATCAGTGCAAAGAAATAGAAGAAAACAACAGAACAGGAAAGACTAGAAATCTCTTCAAGAAAATTAGAAATACCAAAGGAAAATTTCATGCAAAGATGAGCACAATAAAGGACAGAAATGGTATGGACCTAACAGAAGCAGAAGATATTAAGAAGGGGTGGCAAGAATACACAGAAGAATTGTACAAAAGAGATCTTAATGACCCAGATAACCACTTGGTATGATCATTCACCTACAACCAGATATTTTGGAGTGTGAAGTCAAGTGGTCTTTAGGAAGTATCACTATGAACAAAGCTAGTGGAGGTGATGGAATTCCAGTTGAGCTATTTCAAATCCTAAAAAAATGCTGCTGTGAAAATGTGGCACTCATATGCTAACAAACTTGGAAAACTCAGCAGTGGCCACAGGACTGGAATAGGTCAGTTTTCATTCCAATCCCAAAGAAAGGCCATGCCAAAGAATGCTCAAACTACTGCACAACTGCATTCATTTCACATGCTAGCAAAGCAATGCTTAAAAATCTCTAAGCTAGGTTTCAACTGTATATGAACTGAGAATTTCCAGATGTTCAGGTTGGGTTTAGAAAAAGCAGAAGAACCAGAGATCAAATTGCCAACATCCATTGGATCATAGAAAAGGCAAGAGAATTCCAGAAACAAATATCTACTTCTGCTTCACTGACTACACTAAAGCCTTTGACTGTGTGAATCACAACAAACTGTGGAAAATTCTTAAAGAGATGGGAATACCAGACCACCATACCTGCCTCCTGAGAAACCTGTATTCAGGTCAAGAAGCAACAGTTAAAACTGGACGTAGATCAAGGTTTGGTTCCAAAATGGGAAAGGAGTACATCAAGGCTATACATTGTCAGCTTGCTTATTTAACTTATATGCAGAGTACATCATCGGAAATGCCAGTCTGGATGAAGCACAAGCTGGCATCAAGACTGCATGGAGAAATATCGATAACCTCAGATGTGCAGATGACAGCACCCTTATGGCGGAAAGCAAAGAGGAACTAAAGAGCCTCTTGATGAAGGTGAAAGAGGAGAGTGAAAAAGCTGGCTTAAAACTCAACATTCAAAAAACTAAGATAATGGTATCTGGTCCCATCACTTCATGGCAAGTAGATGGAGAAACAATGGAAACAGTGACAAACTTTATTTTCTTGGACTCTAAAATCACTGCAGATGGTGACTGCAGCCATGAAATTAAAAGACGCTTGCCCCTTGGAAGCAAAGCTATGACAAACCTAAACAGGGTTTTGCCAACAAACCTGACAAACAGGACCTTTGCCAACAAGGTCCATCTAGTCAAAGCTGTGATTTTTCCACTAGTCATGTAAGAATGTGAAAGTTGTACCATAAAGAAGGTTGAGTGCCAAAGAATTGATGCCTTTGAACTATGGTGTTTCAGAAGACTCTTGAGACTCCCTTGGACTGCAAGGAGATCAAACCAGTCAGTCCGAAAGGAAATTAATTCTGAATATTCATTGAAGGGACTGATGCTAAAACTGAAGCCCCGATACTTTGGCCACCTGATGAGAAGGGCTGACTCATTAGAAAAGACCCTGATGCTGGGAATGATTGAAGGCAGGAGGAGAAGGAGATGACAGAGGACGAGAATGTTGGATGATATCACTGACTCAACGGACATGAGTTTGAGCAAGCTCTGGGAGATGTTGCAATGCAGGGAAGGCTACTGTGCCGTCCGTGGAGCTGCAAAGAGTAGTGTACAACTGAGTGACTGAACAACAAGAACCACCTAAATATACTGCATTGCCCTAATGTTTTAAAATGTTTTGGCCTATATTTGGAGTAACTGTCACTCAAAATGAGAATAAGAATACACTGTAGGACTCTTAAATCTATAAGCTGATTTTACAGAAATATTTAGAATGAAATACAGAGATACAGGCAATAGTAAAGCATGTTTGTATTTTGGCAGTATGAGTTTATGCAAGGAAAATAAAATTTTACTTTTTTTGGCTATTATAGATATCTCAGAATTCTGATAGAGAAGTGTCTTGCTTAAAATGTTTTCAATAGAAATCTTACAACTGACTCGCTTAGCTATGAACAATATGTTGAGATATGATTTACTTCTTAGATAAGTTGTTCTCACCATAATTTTTATGGCAGGAAAAAGTCACTAGGTAGATAAACAATTTGAGCATAAGCACTTACTCAAAGTGAGGCTTTTATATATTAAAACACTAAATTGTTCACTTATAACAAAACCATATGTTAACAAGATATACATTGCAATGTTTCTCAATTTAAAATATATTTTGCCTCATAAGGAATTCTACCTTCAGTTTCCATATATTTCTTTTGTAAATTGAAAGGCTTTTTTGAATTTATGGGATATTAAACAATGTCAAAACTTATCTAAACTGCCCTAACTCCCCAAAATACAACTTTATAATTTGGTATACAATATAATTTTTCTTGAAATGAAATGCATTCAGAAATAAAGCAGGCTCTTTGAGAGTAGTTTAATATTATGGAATCAAAGTAGCTCCTAAATCTGTCTTCATAATTTCACTATTCATCATTGCCAAAATAAGGTGAAATCAGTATTGTGTTGGCAGCAAACAGTACAGGAAATTAGAGACACGAAAACCAAAGCTGAGACCTTCAGAGTTTATGTGATTGACAGCTTCCTGCAAAATAGCTAATCATCCCGACAAGACTCTGTTTCATGAAAATGAGTCGTTAGATTGAGAGCTGTCAGGATCAATAAATGTGCATTTTAAAATTATAGTCAAACTAATTTATGTGCAATTTGTTTAAAATTATTTCCTTCTCACATATTCAGTGTCCTTCATTTCACAGCATTACTGGGTTATAATAAATGGCTCTGAGTTGAAATATGTCTGTGCTACTAATGGACAAGATTATGGTTGTACTCAACTAATAAATTAGCTATTTATTCTTCTAAACATTGACTTCTAAAAGATAATCAATATGATTCTAATTTACTAATTTAGTGTTACCAAAATCAGCATTATCATTATGAAATTTAAGATACATTCATCTGCATATGTTCAATGACTAGAAAACAGGATATGCTCAATAAATATTTGTGGATTTAAATGATAACAAAACTCAAAATAGTGATAGCATCTTTAACTAAATACACAGTAATTTATTTATTTTTACCTGTTATTTAAGGTGCAACTGGCCCTGGACTATTATAACTAACATTTACCTCTGCTTTCCTCATACCTATCAAATTTCCCTATTAATATGTTTCCTTAGCACAGCATCATATTGTAAGACTTTTTCTAAAGTACAAAATCATTGTTACACATGAGTGCTTTCCATCCAACAGTGTTTTTTTTTTTAATCTTCTGCTGACTGAAATGTATCTTTCTACATCTTCTTTATTATTGATTCAGTTTGACAGACTAACACACTCAAACAGCATAATCAGGTTTATAATCTATACTCATGATTGTGTCATTAAGATCTGTCAGTAAATTTTTTTAAACTTATAATTTCCTAATTAAAGAAAGGAACCCTTGCAGAATTCAAAGAAAAGAGTTTTAAACTTCCCAAAGTAGGTAATGGGTTACGGAAATCATATAATTCAAATGAATTAAATATTGCTAAAATCTCCTATAATGACTACTAGGTCATATTTCCAGGCAACTTCATAAAGTGACATGACATTTTAAAAGTTTTCCATTGGAGTATAGTTACTTTATAATACTGTGTTATGACAAGACATATATTTAACACTTGTCAAAACACTATCCATCTAATTTTATTAAACTTAAAAAAGAAATACACTGCCTAGCAAGCAACAGCTAATATAAATGTTTAAATTGTTTAAATTATATATATTTATATATATATATATATGTATGTATGTATGTATGTATGTATGTATACCTTGCTTTGACTTGTTTTCACTTATTTCAAAAGAGCTAGATAGAAATATTGTAAGTTTAAGTTTGCAATATCAAGAAACAAGAGAAAAATGTGTTAATTTTAAAGATGATGTGTTTTCTGGTTTATAGGTATATCAATTTCCTAAGGCTCCCATAACAAAGCATGACAAATTGTGTGATGCAGACAGAATCAGTTTACTGTCACTGTTTACTGTTAACCAGTTTACTTACTGTTAACCAGTTTACTGTCTTACAGGAGTCTAGAAGTGCAAGATGGTAGTGTTGACAGACTTTCTTCCTTCTGAGGCCTATAATGTACAAGTTTCTGATGGTTTGCTAGCAATCTTTGGTATTCATTGTCTTGTAGATGTTACAGCACCCTGATCTTTGCCTTCACCTTCACATGGCATTATCCTTGTTATAGGTGCCTGTGTCCAAATTTTCCTTTTCATAAGAATACCAATCAGATGGATTAGGAGCCCACCTTACTCCAGCATCACTTTCTCTTAACTCAGCTAATTAATATCTACAGTAATTCTATATGTTTCCAAATAAGGTAACAGTCTGAGGTACTGGTGATTAGGAGTCCGACATATGAATTTTGGAGGAACACAAATCACACCTCAACAACATAAAAATCTAGACTATCTGAATTTTGTCTACTTTATTTAAATCAAATTTATTAAGAGAAAAAGGAGGAAAAAAACAAAAATTGTCTTTGATCTATGACTTGAATTAAGTGCTTTGCCACTCTAAGAATCCTGTCTTCAACTAATGTGAGAGTATTTTAAAAATTGCACTTTTCACTGAAGAAAAGCAAATGTAATGTTTACCATTTCAATAATAGACATTCTTTTCTTCTCACAATGAGATAAACTATGTGCGTCTTTATAAAAGCAAGACACTCTTCTGAGTGCATGACACTCAGGAATTAATAGCATTTTTTGAAGACAGTGGAGAGAGAAAGCTACACAGATATTGGTCTCTACTAGCTGCTAACTGGAGTGCTATTTTTAAATCTATTACATTACAATTTACTCAAATCCATGTAAGAGATATACTGACACAATTTATTTCAATAGTTAACATTAGGTTTTTTTTTTTATATTTTTAGGATCACATATACTAAGATTGATGTCTTAAATTCTCATGATGTTATTTACTAATATTGACACATATTCTCCTCTATGTGACTAGTGGGTCCTCAGCAGTTGTCTTTACATTTTTCTTCTAATAATATCAGATGCTAAAGCTCTGCTGGAAATAATAAAGTTAAGAAAAATGAAATTCATTTGTTTATCTGGAGTATCCCAAAACATAATTTCCTCTTTTTAAATTTTTTTATGTGGACCATTTTTAAAGTCTTTCTTGAATTTGTCACATACTGCTTCTGTTTAATTTTTGTTTATTTATTGGCTTCAAGGCATGTGGGATGTTATCTCCCTGACCAAAAATCCAACCTGCACTCCCTGCATTGGAAGGTAAAGTCTAAACCACTGAACTATCAGCAAAGTCCCCATAACTTCCTTTTGAAGCAGGTACCTCAACATAATTTCCTCAAGATTAAAAAGTTAACTGGGTATTTCCCTCTGACTTCAGTAGGAATATGAACAGATGAAGTCATCTTTATTAAAATGAACATGTCTCATGACTCTTCATGTTTATTCTTGTAGTAAAGTCTGACTTCATTTTTTTTTATATATGACTGTCATATTTTAACCCTAACCCTTTCCTCTCCACCCTCTGTCCCTGATTTAAGAAAGTTGATAAGTAGCTCACACATTTGGCAATGCAGGAAAAACATATGCAGGAACCTACACCAATCCCTAATCTCTATAAAAAACAAAACAAGAAAATGAAAACCAGAGAATAACCAAGCCAGTCTCTTTTCTAGCTCTCTCAAAGCATTCTGAATCAGGTTTGGAGTCCTGCTATTCTCTCTAACAATAATAGACATTTTCATACCCTCTTTGTGTGTATATGTGGCGTCATTAGTACAAACACCTAAACCAGATCTTGAGTGGGGACCCATCCTGATTCTTCAGGTACAATAACTTTGCTTTGTATGGCTTTCTTAAACATCCACTGGAGAATAATTATGCTTTTATGTCTTTGTATTTAGTCGCTTAGTCGTGTCTGATTCTTTGTGACCCCTGGACTGTAGCCTGTCAGACTCCTCTGTACCTGGGGGTTCTCCAGGCAAGAACACTGGAGTGGATTGCCATGCCCTTCTCCAGAAGATCTTCCCAATCCAGGGATTGAACCCAGGTCTCCCACATTGCATGCAGATTATTAATTGTCTGATCCACCAGGGAAGTCATTGAAGATCTCTGTTTAAAATCTTTATTAAATCATGATGTTCTAACTAATAAAAATGATTCTATATAGGCTTGAGTTAATAGAACTATATATAGGGTAAAAGAGACTTTCATATAAGCATAGATGTCATATGCTTTCCTTGGTTTGCTTTTAGCTTTGGGGTGGTGGGGACTGAATACCATCCAAATTTCCTTTTGTGATTATTGTTTTCAAATGTAATTACTTTGAGCTAGCCAAATATACTTAATTAAATTCTAAGCAAGGAAGAAGTAAACATCATGTTTCTTTGAGCAAATAACTACATTATAACTGATGTTATAACTGATATGCTTGAGCTGCTGGCCCTTAGAGTTTCCAATGACTTGTGTAGTAATTCCCAACTATTCATTCAGTAATATCATATTGGTAATATCTTGTTTTCAACTGTACTGGGATTATTTACCCCATGTAAATGGGAAAATTATACAAATCAGGACTCCTTTTTTGAGAGCACAGTTAGATTTTTAAAAGGCAAACACAGACAAATGATTTGATATTGTTCTCAACAGCAGTGAAGCAGTGTTTTAGGTATTTTGAAATCAATCAAATTAAAGTTTGCAAACAAATCAAAATAAGATAAGAGATACACTGACAATTTTTTTCCACTGGGTACGTGAAACATTATGCAACATTAAATGCATTAAACATAATGCAACATTAAACTCCACTGGAGTGCTAGCAGAAAAAGAGGAATAGACTGAATATACGTTAGAATAAAATGTTATCTTCCATATATATCTTGGGTTTATTGGCTAGAGAACATTTTTTTTTTTTCAAACTTGTCTTCTCTCTATAAAAAATACAAATAAGTGTTTAAGTAAATAGTCTTACTTAAGACTAGATATTGAAATAGCCTGAAAAGTTATTTACCATAGTGTGAGTCCTCCATTTGAAAAATAAATCATAATTTTTGGGAGCTGAAATCCAAGAGATTCTAATTCTATTGTAACAATAGAAACTAATTCTGAAAATCATAAATTTTTTTCTACTAGAAATGTGAATACCCTTCATTTCTTACAACTCAAACTTGACCTTTTGAATATCTCTCATTAAGAAGATTTCCTCTGATAAGAAAGGACATCCATACCTGGGGCACTGACTAATGTCATCGAAATCTGTAGAATTGTTTCTGGCTAGTAATTGAGCAACAGATGTTAAAGCCAGATTGCCAGATCATTCTCGCACATTCATAAAAAAAAAAACTACTAAACACAAAGCACTATTTTGCAAAATATCACTTGTTTGATCTTATGTATGTTAATAAGACAAGTGAACGCAGTTTATTAAGTATTTATAGAGATCTGTTTAAGAGATCCCTTAAAATAATTAGTATTTTGAGAACAAAATGGTTATATATGGAAAGGAAAACTAGCAGAAAATTATTGGAGAATGTCAGTGGATACAAAGAAGTAAATAAACACATACTTTTTGATAAAATTAAAGATCTATGCTATTGCAATTTTGTTTTGGATACTTAGAAATATAAATATTTATTAAAATCCAATGAGGAATAAAATATCTATAAGATTATGAACAGCTATGGTTTGCTATTTAAAATTCTTAAATTTATTGTTTATCATAAAACAGTTTAATGAAAGGGAATTCTCAGAGGAACCACTATATGTCTCAAAGACTATCTAAAGCACACAACATATCTTAATCATATGCAATATTTTTTTAACTGCATCTTATGAGGAAACAATCTCAGAGGCGCTAAAGCAGCTGCTCATGTTGATCCAGTGATTCATATTAAGAGGGATAACTAAATTTGAACTTAAATTGTTCAATTGTAAAATGCATGGTTTTTCTTCTAAAGCTCAGTACTTGATAAAACTAGCATTGTAGTCCTTTTTGAGATATATATATATATACACACACATATATGGAGTATCTATACTCAGTAGCCTCATTAATTTCATGCAAAACTTTTGAACATTTATTTATTCAGCAAATATTTTTTGACTTCTATGTACTACAATAGATGCTGTAGATTCAAGGGTGAATAGAACAAAATCAAATTTTAAAAAGTTGTTGTCCTCATTGAAGTGGGAAGCTAGTCATTTACTGAAGCTAATTTTGTAGTATTTTAGGACTTGCTAATAGGGCCTTCCCTGGTAGATCAACCAGTAAGGAATCCACCTACAATTCAGGAGACCCTGGTTCATTTTCTAGGTAAGGAAGATCCCCTGGAGAAGAGATAGCCTACCCATTCCAGTATTCTTGGGCTTCTCTGGTGGCTCAGATGGTAAAGAATCTGCCTGCAATGTGGGAGATCTGGGTTTGATCCCTGGGTTGGGAAGATCCCCTGGAGGAGGGCATGGCAGCACACTCCAGTATTCTTGCCTGGAGAATCCCCATGGACAGAGGAGTCTGGGGGGCTACAGTCCATGGGGCTGCTGCTGCTGCTAAGTCAGGCTGACTAAGCACAAATTCAAATATAATTAACAAAGAGTTTAAATCTTTATAGGTTTAAGGAAGCAGCTTTATTCTTCTGTTTGTCCCTCCCTCCCTTCAGTTAATGGGCAATTCTTGTAGGTGACAAGTGCATGGCTGGATGTTTTGATGACTGATGCCAGAGTGGGAAGAGTTATTTGACTGAAGAATTTCTATGCAGGTATGCCTCAAAGCCTCAAAGCCACTGCAGATTCATTCAGATCACTACAATAAAGTGAATATTTCAATAAAGCAAGTCACATGACTTAGTTTCCCAGTGCATATGAAAGCTATGCTTACAATGTATTATAGTCTATTAAGTGTACATTATGTCTAAAAATGGTGCTTCCCCAGTGGCTCAGCAGTAAAGAATCCACTTGCAAAGCAGGAGCCGCAGTAGGCATGGGTTTGATCCTTGAGTCAGGAAAATCCCCTGGAGGAGGGCATGGCAACCCCCTCCAGTATTCTTGCCAGGAGAATCCATGGAGAGAGGAGTCTGGTGGGCTCCAGTCCAACGGGCTGCAAAGAGTTGAACATGATACACATACATGTCTAAAAACAATGTACATACCTTAATTGGAAAAAAAAAAAACATTAATCTTGTTGTACATCTTTATCAGAGCTCTTGGGTGAACAGGTACATTGTGAATGAAAAGTACCCTTTTGAAACAATCTTTTTTCTCAGCAGTAGGTCTCAAAAGTGGGCTTCAAATAGTCAGAAACCATTTGTAAGATATATATATATATGTGTGTGTGTGTGTGTGTGTGTATATATATATATATACACATATATATATATATATATATACTGTCACCCAGGCTTTTCTTTTTCATGTTTCTCTCTCCTTTTTTTTTTAATTGTAGTGGTTTTTGTCATACATTGACATGAATCAGCCATGGATTTACATGTATTCCCCATCCCGATCCCCCCTCCCACCTCCCTCTCCACCCAATTCCTCTGGGTCTTCCCAGTGCACCAGGCCCGAGCACTTGTCTCATGCATCCAGCCTCACCCAGGCTTTTTTGTTTCACTTATAGAGCAAAGAATAGATTTAGCACAATCCTTAAGGGATGCTAGGCTTTTCAGAATGGTACATGAGTATCAGCTTTGACTTAAACTCACCATCTTCATTAACTTCTAATAAAGTAATCAGTCTGCTTTTTGAACCTTGAAGCCAAGTGTTGACTTTTCTCCAGCTATGAAAGGCCTAGATGGCATCTTCTTCCAGTATAAGGTTGTTTTGTCTACAGAGGTTGTTTTGTCTATAAGGTTGAAAATCTGTTGTTTATTGCAGCCACCTTCTTTAATACCTTAGCTAGATCTGGATAACTCACTGCAGCTTCTACAACTGCTCTTTCTGCTTCACCTTGCACTTTTATGTTATGTGGAGAACTTCTTTCCTTAAACCTCATAAAAACTAGCTTGAAACATATTTTCTGTGTCTTCTTCACCTCTCTAAACCCTCATAGCATTTCTATGAGCGTTAGGGCCTTGCTCTGGGTTAGGCTTTGGTTTAAGGGAATATTGTGGATAGTTTGATCTTCTATCCAGACCACTAACATGAGAAAGTGTGAGGAGAAACATCAGCCATAAAGCTGTTTTGCTTTCTGATCATTCATGTGTTCACAGGAGTAACACTTTTAATGTCCTTCAAGAACTTTTCTTTTGTGTTAACAGCTCATCTAGGTGTTACAAAAGGACTAGCTTTCAGTCTATCTAAGCTTTTGACATGTCTTCCAAGCTTAATCATTTCTAGCTTTGATTTAGAAGTGAGAGAGGCTTCCCAGGTGGCGCTAGTGGTAAAAAAAAAATCCACCTGCCAATGCTGGAGACATGGGTCTGGGTTGGGAAGGTTCCCTGGAGGAGAGCGTGGCAACCCACTCCAGTATTCTTGCCTGGAGAATCCCATGGATAGATGAGCCTAGCAGGCTAGAGTTCAAAATGTCCCAGAGTTGGACACAACTGAAGCGGCTGAGCATGCACAAGAGAAGTACTACTCTTCCTTTTAGTTGAACATTTAGAGGCCATTGTAGGGCTATTATTTGGTCTAATTTCAACATAGTTGTGTCTCAGGAATAGGGAAGTACAAGGAGAGAGGGAGAGACTGGGAGGCAGTGGATGGAGCAGTCAGAACCCCAAAATATTTGTCAGTTAAGTTCACCATCTTATATAACACTTCAAAACAATTACAATGGCAACATCAAAGATGCCTGATCATAGATCATAACAAATATAATAATAATGAAAAATTTGAAATATTTTGAGAATTACCAAAATGTGACACAGACACAAAGTGAGCATATACTGTTGGAAAACTGTCACCAATAGACTTGCTGGACACAGTGTTACCACACACCTTCAATTTGTAAAAAGCACAATTCTGCAAAGTGTGATAAAGCAAAGAACAGTAAAATGAGGTAAGCCTGTACATCTGGCTTTCTACAGCTCTGCCAGCAGGTAAACATCCTTGTTTACAAAGTCCCTCCATTAGATCAATCACTACAGTTGTTCTGTTCATCAGAATTCTAGTTTTTAGTCTTCCTGCAATTACTAGACTTGCCCTCTCTTGATGGATCATGATGTTTCAACAAAATGGAACTAACTATTATTTTGGAAACTTCACATTTCTTTATAGTTTCTTGGGACATTAATTAATCAATTCCTAAAAATCTTATTTCTCAGTCACAAACCCAGTAAACTATATTGAAGTGGATTCTCAAAAACTAAAATAATGATTTTCATATACATGTAGAAAACACATGTGAAATATTTATATCATTAATGAGAAGACAAATAGGTGGTAAAGACACTTCAAAGAACAATTAAGGAACTGGTACTTATGTGGATTTATAAAAATGTTAATAAGATTCCTAGATTAGTACAGAACCAGATAATGCCCTATAGGGTAATAAAACCATAACAGTTGGGACAAACTTTCCTACCAGAGAGAGAGCTACAAGTTAAATTTAACTTCATAGTGTCTAGGACACAATTAGAAGAAAGCAAAGTGAAAGCAGATAAATTATTGAAGAGAATTGAATAATATTCAGGGAGGGCTATTAAAATATACTCTAAGATGAGAATGAAAGAACATGCTGCACTGTTTTTTGTCTTATTTTCAAAATGTGAACACTCTTTCTTAACATGTCACATCAAATTAACATCTATTCCTAATCTATTCAGAAACAGATCCAAGTGTTATAAACTGTTACATTAAAAATAGTAAAGTTAAAGTTTACCATGCTACACCTACCAATAGCTGAGAAAAGAAGAGAAGTGAAAGGCAAAGGAGAAAGGAAAGATACACCCAACTGAATGCAGAGTTCCAAAGAATAGAGGAGAGAGATAAGAAAGCCTTCTTAAGTAAACAATGTAAAGAAATAGAGAAAAACAATAGGATGGGAAAGACTAGAGAACTGTTCAAGAAAGTTAGAGATCCCAAGGGAATGTTTCATTCAAACATGGGCACAATAAAGGACAGAAATGGCAAGGACCTATTGAAGTAGAAGAGATTAAGAAGAGGTGGAAAGAATACATAGAAGAACTTTACAAAATGGTCTTAATGACCTTGATAAGTACGATAGCTTAGATGCAGTCACTCACCTAGAGCCAGACATCCTGGAATGTGAAGCCAACCAAGCTGGCCTTAGGAAGCATTACTACCAACAAAGTTAGTGGATGTGATGGAATTCTAGCTGACCTATTTCAAATCCTAAAGGGTGATGCTGTTACAGTGCTGCACTCACTATTGCCAGCAAATATAAAAAACTCAGCAGTTGCCACAGGACTGGAAAAGGACAATGTTCATTCCAATCCCAAAGAAGGGCAATGTCAAAGAATGTTCAAACTATGCACAACTGTGCTCATTTCACATGCTAGCAACATAATGCTCAAAATCCTTCAAGCTAGGCTTCAACAATATGTGAACTGATAATTTCCAGATGTACAAGCTGAATTTAGAAAAGGTAGAGGAACCAGATATCCAATTATCAACTTCTGCTGGATCATAGAATAAGCAAGGGAATTCCAAAAGACATCTACTTCATTGACTATGCTAAAGCCTTTACTGTAGAAAATTCTTAAAGAGATGAGAATAACAGAATCTGCCACCTGAGAAACCTGTATGCAGGTCAAGAAGCAACAGTTAGAACTGGACCTTGAACAACAATGGTTCAAAATGGGAAAGAAATATGCCAAAGCTATATATTATCACCCTGCTTACATCATGTGACATGGCAGGTTGGATGAAGCACAAGCTGGACTCAAGCTTGCCAGGAGAAATACCAACAAACTCAGATATGGAAATGATACCACTCTAACAACAGAAAGTGAAGAGGAACTAGAGAGTCTCTTAATGAAGGTGAAAGAGGAGAATGAAAAATTTGGCTTAAAATTCAAGCATTCAAAAACTAAGATCATGGCATCTGGTTCCATCACTTCATGGTAAATAGATAGGGAAAAAGTTTTGGAAACAGTGACAGATTTCATTTTATTTGGCCCCAGAATCACTGTAGATAGTGATTGCAGCCACCAAATTAAAAATGCTTATTCCTTGGAAGAAAAGCTATGTCAAATTTAGCATATTAAAAAGCAGAGACATTACTTTGTCAGCAAAGATCTGTATAATCGAAGCTATGGCTTTTCCAGTAGTCATGTATGGATGAGAGAGTTGGACCATAAAGAATGCTGAGCACTGAAGAATTGATGCTTTTGAACTGTGGTGTTGGAGAAGACTCTTGAGAGTCCCTTGGAGTTCAAGGAGATCAAACCAGTCAATCATAAAGGAAATCAATCCTGAATATTCATTGGAAGGACTGATGCTGAAGCTGACACTCCAATACTTTGGCTACCTGATGCAAAGAGCCGACTCATTGGAAAAGACCCTGATGCTGAAGAAGATTGAGGAGAAGAGAAGAGGGTGACAGAGGATGAGATGGTTGTATGGCATCAGTGACTCAACGGACATGAGTTTGATCAAACTCATGGAGATAGTGAAGGACAGGGAAGCCTGGCAAGCTGCAGTTCATGGGGTGGAAAAAAGTGAGACATGGCTTACTGGTTGAACAACAACAACCATACTACATAAGACATGTCAGACACATTGCTTTCAAAAGGCCAAATGTAATACAATCAAATATTTGGAATGTTAATATGGTCTATGATACCATCTGCAATATGTATTATGTCTTCCTATGTAGTTAGATAAATTGTAAACATCTATGAATTTATCTACATCTTATAAAGAATCTGCACTAAAATAGCTATATCACATTTCAATTGAGTTCTATCATCAATCTTTCCTGAGGCTTTTAAGATGTCCAATGGAAATATTTATTTCATATTTAAGTATATGTCAAGAAATACATTTTGAGACTTTAAAACATCAAAATATGAAACTGATGAAGCCTTTTATCCTCTAATTTTCTAACAGTGTTGTATTCCTACATCATATAATTAATATTCTGCACACTTTCCTTTTAAATGATTCCTGCTATATTCACTGAAAAACAACACATTATTCAAATTTTGTCAGTTCCAGGATCCTACTGAACAGGTTTAATGTGCTTAATCTGTACTGTTGTAGCTCAAAGGTTTTTTCAATACATATTTGAAAATACTGCTGTCTTTAAATTTAAAGATGGTCTTGATTTACTCTATTTAAAAATTAGAGTTGGAAATATGCAAATATCAATTGCATTTGCATATCTGTTCTTCTCTGCATTTTTCCTAACCAGTGAGACTGGAGACTCACCTTGTGGTCAAGGATGCTAGGCAACAAGCACCTGAAAAAAAGCACTCCTCTGTCATTTCTTTCCTCTTTTGCCTGGATAGAGGAATTGGTGAAGAAATCTTAAACCAACCCAGGTATTTGTGTTTAAATGCTTTTTCCAATTTAAGTTCCTGGTTTGGATTTCTAACTTTGTAGTAGAAATTCCATGTGTATTTCTTAGTATCAGACCAAATTCATCTTATCCAATATAAGATGTAACAACTTTTATCCATAGTATTTTGCTTTACTGAAACTGCAGTTTCTTTCAAGGCAATTTCAGTTTCTTTCCACAAGAACCAATCATCAGAGTTCAAATTCTTTCTTTAAAGACGAGTCATTGTTGACATCATGCTACCTAACTGTCATATTCTGGTCACTCAAAGACACAGCTACTTTATTTTTCAGCTATTTTATTTTTTACACAAGTAGACTTCTTCTCTGTTCTGTTCTTTTCTATGAGCACCTTAAAATTTTTGTCATCTGACCCTAAGCTTTCAGATGTTTTCCTTTTGATAACTCAGAATGTGTACAATATTTTAAGTTAGATTACAGAGATAGAAATTTTTGTTAAATCAAATACCTCTGTTATTCTTCAGTGAAGCCACACTGAAAGATAAAACTAGGAAACAGAAGGCTAGCAATATATCCCAGGAATGAATAGATGGAAAGAGAAACCCATAATATGTTTTCACGACAAGAGAAGTGCCATTTTTTAAAAAATAAATTTATCATTAACATAACTGTATGCCATCATATTTTGTTCTTGCTTAGACTATGTGCATAGCTGTATCTTTACAGCATTGGACAGTCACTAGTGAATACCTGTCACTTATATCCAATATATGTTTTCATTATTATTGGAGCTCCCCTGACCCTATCATAAATTGATATTTATTAAAATGTATCCTTCAGAGTTTCCACACTTGTGAATCAGAGCCCTGCAGCTGACCTGAAGACACAACATGTCTGTGTTTTATTTTTATATAGGTTTTACCTATCAAAGATACAGCTCTAGTTTTAAAACACATGCTAAAGCTCTGTGGTTTTTGAGAAAACTGGAGGCCTAAAAGGCTCCTAATAATACAATTGAATCAACTATCACAATTGAATTCAAACTTATAAAACACTACATAAAAGAACGTGAGAAAAAGCTGATATCCAGAATCAGATTGTCTTCCCCTGTCAAGAAGAGCAGAGCTCAAGCCCTCTGATAACAAGTCCTCAGGAGAAGGGGGGACTTTCACCTCAACTTCTATCTCAGGATTCAACTCCATAATCAAAACCTCCTAGCTTGAGTCACAACATGCTTCTCAAATTTGTTTGAATACTTGATAGTGAAACTAATACACTAGCAGTATTCACTATAAATAAATATTCACTATGTACTAGAGATTTAGCTGAATCCAACTCCCTGTTTCAGGCTACATGAGAACCTTTTTATGGGTAAGAATTCACACATTATGATTAGAAAGGTTTTTCCTTCTTCCCTTTCTTCTTTACTTCCTGCTTTCTCACCTTCCACTCTCTCTTGGCTTAATATGCATACTATCGTTTCCCTTTATATTTACTTTGTTTCCTTCAAATAGTAACCCTAACAAACAGTAACTGTTTTTGAAATAATAGGTAAGCTTTTATCGCTGCCACTCTCTTAACTAGAAAGCTGAGTGTCATCAGTTTCATCGCCTCAATAAAAATGGGAGTAATTGTGGTATTTACATAGATATTATCATCATTATCACTTCTTGAACATCTATGATATAATTATTTGAAGAGTATTCCAATATCTTAAAATCATAGTCCAAAATTTATTTTAAGCTGATTAAATTTTTCAAAAGCATAAAGAAATAAATAAAGAAATAAGATGGTTTAATAAGATTACTCCAAACAAACTGGAATTTTATACTGTAATTACATACAATTTTAAACACTAAATACAAATTGATATCAAATAATATTTCTGGTAGAGGTCATTGAATAATATTCCTTTTTCCAAAGTGCATTTTTACCTGTCTTTTCACTTCAGAATTAATTCTACCTTAACAACTGAAGTAAGAATATTTAGAGCTTCCATACCATATACCTTAACCCTTAAATATTTAATGGCAAATAGTATTTTAATGTTTAATTTTTAAACCATATCTCCAATAACTTGGGATGCTTTTTGCATATGTTTCAAATAAGAGCAGCTATTAATTAAGTTCTATTTATGGTCCAGGTACTATAGATTATGCTTTACAGATAACATAAAATTCTCACAATTCTATGTGTGCATGCTGTCATGTCAGACTCTGCAACCCCATGAACTGTAGTCAGCCAGACTCCTCTTTTTATGGCATTCTCCAGGCAAGAATATTGGAGTGGGTTGCATTCCCTTTTCCAGGGTATCTTCCTGACCCAGGGGTCAAATCCAGGTCTCCTGCATTGCAGGAGGGTTCTTTACCATCTGAATCACCAGGGAAGCCCCACAGTTCTATTAGTTAGGTACTATCATTAGACTCACTACATAGATCAGGAAATTGAAGAATTAAGAGGTAAAATACTCACCCAACATTACATAAGAATAGGTCTCAGATTTAAACCCAGGCAGTCAAGTTGCAGAGTTTATATTATAACTTCCCTGGTGGCTCAGATGGTAAAGTGTCTGCCTACAATGTGGGAGACCTGGATTCGATCCCTGGGTCAGGAAGATCTCCTGGAGAAGGAAATGGCAACCCACTCCAGTATTCTTGCCTGGAAAATCCCATGGACAGAGGAGCCTGGTGGGCTACAGTCCATGGGGTCACAAAGAGTCGGACACAACTGAGTGACTTCACTTTCTTTACTTTCTTTCTTTCTAAGCTTCTAAACATGCATACAGTAAAAGAATCATGGACTACTGATGCAGCTTAAGAGCATGACTTAGCTTAACTCTTCAAATGCAAGGCCAGTTTTAGAGTTGGGATAGATTACCTTCTGTGAGTTTACTTGTTAAAAATAAATGCATATTCATTTTTAATTTTAGGCAAAATTTTGATGAACTGACTTACGACTAAAAATATACTATAGTGAGACCATCAAAAGTTAAGAAGAAGCTGCATATGTTAGATCCTGAACTTCGCAAAATACAGTGCCTCTGTCTTATCCAGCCAACAGAATGAGATGGAGATGAGCATACTGAGGAATAAAATGAAACAAGTGATAAATAGATCCCAGGGTTGCGTAGAGAATGACCAAAAGGAAACATTTGCATTTTTGTGTTTCATAAAATTCAAATGACCATGCTATCTGAGAAAATGTCCTTTAGGTTGCAATTCACTGTGGGCTTTCAGAAGACATAGGCTTAGAAAGAGAATAAAGGGATATGCAAGAGATCTTTCAAATTCTAGATCTATTCAAAAAAATTTAAACTGCAACTATCAAAGTTTCCCAAGGAAATATGACAGAGTATTGTTCAAAGGGCTATGATTAAACAACAGAAAAAGGGCAAGAATTTCTGGATCAACTTAAGTCACCATTTCACTTAATGTATCAGAATTCTAATGTTTCCCCAAATACTACTGAATAAGATAGCATGTTATTTGAACCAAATATTTTGATTTTTACACCTCATGAAATGGTATGTCATGCTTAAACTGATGGAGAAAGCAAAGAAATAAGCTAAAAAGGTTTTACACATGAAGTTTTGTTTTTCTTCAAGATATATTGAGATATAATTTATATACAGCATTGTATAAGTTTAAGGGTCATAGCATAATAATTTGACTTACAGCATGAAATGATTATCACCATAAGTTTAATGAACATCCATCATCTCATGCAGATACAGAATAAAGGAAAATTATTTTTTTTCCATGGGCTGAGCACTCTGGATTTACTTTCTTAACAACTTTCTTATATAATAAACACAGAGTTAATTATATTAACACCAACAGAATTTTGTATTATATTTAAAGCACTAAATATGATGTCTGTGAAGCTGCTGCTCTTGTTAGATAAAGCTTGAGTTATTAAACTTTTCTTGTGACCACAATAATATCTAATTTTATTGGGCCAAAAATGTCATTAAAGGGAATTGACCTTATTTATTCATTTCTTTTGTATGCCCATTCAGATGTGGCATAGGGACTTGTGGAAAATGGATACCTGATAAATATGAGTTAACTGATAAGCAGTGAAAGGTTTAGAAATAGGCAACTTTGTAACTAAAGACTAAGAAGAATACATAATCATTACTTTGTTTTTTAAAAAGTAATCTAAATGTAGTAAATCATTTACTCTAATAAACTTTCAAACATTCTTCACAGTAATCCCTGGTATTTTAATCAAGAAAGCCAACATTAAGAAAGAAAAAAATCAAATATCTAGGTATACTGACTCTAGTGTAAACTTTACCCCTGGAGATTTCTTCTGTCATTTAACCTAATTATACTCAGTAGTCTTATGATCATGTTAAAATTTTCCCTAATGAAAAAAGGAAAGCAATCCACCTAGTCTTACTAATTTTCCAAAAACAAAATAAGAATGAAAAATATATTAAGCCAAGCTAAGCCATCACAAAGATATCTGACCAGGTCCTACATGGTTTTCATTCAACAACTCTCCAACCACTGCATACCTTGATACATTATATCTAAGATTTTCATTTCATTTATGTATTTCTGCTTGAAAGGAATATTTGATATATTACTAAATTTACTATCCATAACTTTATTTTGACTCAAAATTCTTTACATTTTCTGAATCTGCTAAAAACACCATCAACAGGTTTTTCAAATAAAGCCAATTTGAAATCAAATGTTCTTTGAAGCAGCAAAGTGAAATCGTTCTTTTTTCATTTGCACATTCATTCATTCATTTTAATTAAAACTTTCTCTGACAAAAGGCTTTTAGAAGGGATTTAAAGTCATAGTACCCAGATCTAAGTTCTAAGGGGTTTCCCTGATGGCTCAGACATTAAAGAATCTACCTTCAATGCAGGAGATTCGAGTTCGGTCCCTAGGTTGGAGGTGTCCCCTGGAGAAGGAAATGGCTACACATTCCATTATTCTTGCCTGGAGAAGTCCATGGACAGAGGAGTCTGTTGGGCTACAGTCCATGAGGTCGCAAAGAATCAGAAGTGACTGAGCAGCTAATACTTACAATGACCTCTCTCAAGAGCTAGAGTTAAAGAAGTGATTTGTCAAACCACAAGCAACAACGATGAAAGTTTCCATCGCAGGATCTCAAGTATCCTGTGTGTGTGTGTTAGTCACTCAGTCATGTCCAACTCTTTGTGACTCCATGAACTGTAGCCCGCCAGGCTTTTCTCTCCATGGAATTCTACAGGCAAGAATACTGGAGTGAATTGCCATTCCCTTCTCCATTTTCCTAAATGGATCAATTTACTTCTACTTGGCTACAATAAACGAGTCACAAATGAAATAATTTGAGATGGAACAACAGGACACACTTTGTGAGGAGTTTTTGAATTGTTTCCATGTTAATTTAGTAGCATTGAGAGATACCATCTGTTGGATTATCAAAACATCCATTGGATTATTGAAAAAGGATGAGAGTTCCAGAAAAACATCTATTTCTGCTTTATTGACTATGCCAAAGATTTTGACTGTGTGGATCACCATAAACTGTGGAAAATTCTTAAAGAGATGGGAATCCCAGAACACCTGACCTGCCTCTTGAGAAATATGTATGCAGGTCAAGAAGCAACAGACTGGTTCCAAATAGGGAAAGGAGTATGTCTAGGCCGTATATTGTCACCCTGCTTATTTAACTTATACACAGATTACATCATGAGAAACACTGGAGAGGATGAAGCACAAGCTGGAATCAAGATTGCTGGGAGAAATATCAATAACCTCAGATATGAGATGACACCACCCTTATGGCAGAAAGCGAAGAAGAACTAAAGAGCCTCTTGGTGAAAGAGGAGAGTGAAAAAGTTGGTTTAAAGCTCAACATTCTGAAACCTAGATCATGGCATCTGGTCCCATCACTTCATGGCAAATAGATGGGAAAACAGTGGAAACAGTGACGTACTTTATTTTCGGGGCTCCAGAATCACTGCAGATGGTGACTGCAGCTATGAAATTAAAAGACACTTCTTGGAAGAAAAGTTATGACCAACACAGACAACATATTACAAAGCAGAGATGTTACTTTGCCAACAAAGTTCTGTCTAGTCAAGGCTGTGGTTTTTCCAGTAGCCATGTATGGATGTGAGAGTTGGACTCAAAAGAAAGCTGAGCACCAAAGAATTGATGCTTTTGAACTGTGGTGTTGGAGAAGAGAGAGACAAGGAGATCCAACCAGTCCATCCTAAAGGAGATCAGGTCCCTTGGACTGCAAGGAGATCCAACCAGTCCATCCTAAAGGAGATCAGTCCTGGGTGTTCATTGGTAGGACTGATGTTGAAGCTGAAACTCCAATATTTTGGCCACTAGACGCGAAAAGCTTACTCATTTGAAAAGACCCTGATGCTGGGAAAGATTGAAGGTGGGAGGAGAAGGGAACGACAGAGGATGGATGGCATCACCAACTCAATGGACATGAGTTTGAGTAAAGTCTGGGAGTCAGTGATGGACAGGGAGGCCTGGCATGCTGCAATCCATGGGGTCGCAGAGTCAGACATGACTGAGTGACTGAACTGAACTGAACTGAGAACTATCACAAACCCATGAGGCCATTTAATGCTGAATGAAATATACTGGCTTTCTTCACAAATCAGGTTTATATAAAGTATGTATAGGGAAGGAGTTAAAACAGTAACACAGCTGATATGTTATCTGAAAAGCTGAACTATTCACATTTTAATGGTCTTTCCTCCAAAATCTTCTCTGATGTTAAATTAAAATAAGGGGATAAAGATCATTAATTGCTTCTCTCCTGGATTTAGAAAAATTACATTTTATGAGTTTGTTTTTTATCATTAAAAAGGTTTTATTGGTAATAATAAATGTGTCCCTCCTAGTTTTACAACTTATACTCAGTCTTCACCATACAGGAAAGAGAAGGAAGATTTCCCAACTCCCAAACCCATGGACTGTAAAGACGTGTCTAATTTTTTAAACCCCATGGACTGTAACCCACCAGGCTCCTCTGTCCATGGGATTTCCCAGACAAGAATTCTGGAGTGGGTTGCCATTTCCTTCTCCAGGGGATCTTCCTGACCCAGGGATTAAACCCTGGTCTCCTGCATTGGCAGGCAGATTCTTTACCACTGAGCCTCTTGGGAAGCCCCAGATTTTCCAATGCACCCTGTTAAAAGAGTACTGCAGATGTTTAAATTTTACTGACATATCTTTTGTCATCAATACACATACACACACATATGCAAACACTAAACTGTTGGAGCAGAGAAGGAAATGGAAACCTAACAAATAAATCAGAGTACAGGTCTCTTTCTTGCAGGGAAAGATCAAGTTTCAATCATGTTTAAATATAAGATGTATCTCATAGCACATGACTAAACTAAACTTGAAACCACAGAACTTACAGGGAAAACCAGAAATTTCTAAAAACACAGTAAACATATGACAAGTAGAATTAAAATGATTGTTTTCAAAGAAACGGCAGTTTGATTTCTCTAAATATGCCCCAGCCTATTTTTTCCACATCTTGATAAGAGTTAGTCAAAAAAGATATATTCTTATTTTTATTTCATTTGTTGATCAAATTTACTTGGCAATGTTTTCTTAAGAATTCTAGATGCTAGTCAAAAGAGGATGGCACAACTAATTTTATATATATTTTGAAAACCACAAAGACTAAATGGCAAACATAAATGAAAAATAATATTGTAGATAAATTAAGATAGAAGAAAATTAAAAATAATATATATGATGGTTAAATAAGAAATGCAAACATAATATTTTAAACCACAGACCAGTGACCATGTTGACAACTCAGTATATCCATTACCTTATATTTCTCAAAATAAGTTTAATTTAATTCACATTAATTTAAAGCAAAGGTCTATGAGTGGGAAGACGTAGAAAAGATAGATAACTAGACAAAGGGACAAAATGGTCTATGATATTAATGAATTATTAAAGAAGACTATAATGACATAAGGAGCATAAAATCAACATAAAATTAATCAATGCATTTACTCTGAATTTGGATCACTCCAAGTCACTACAGTTCATTCATGCTGAAGAGAACTGGGAGGAAGATAAGAATTCCCACTAAGGTGAAAAAATAAATGAGATGTTCACTTCTTAAGATCTAAGTTTAACTCTCAGAAAAAGCAGAATAAATATTAAAGGGATTAAAAATACTCTGAAAATTGTGTAAGATTTTTTATTAAAAATCTTTTAATAAAAGACTCCTTTCTACTTCCTTTCAACATTTAATATTTTATTATACCAGAAAGCAAAAGAAATGATGCAATGAACCTACTGAAGCTTGGGGGAAAAAAAAAAAAAAAACTCTTAAATTTAAGAAAAAATAAGTTTGCAAAGAGAGAACTCCATGAACATTATATTTCAGGCAAAGTATCTTCATAAAATATGGAGGGAATAGTTGTAACTTTCAGTGTAAAAGTATAATAGATATAACACATCACTCACCTTGCAATAAAAAAAATGATGAACCTGTGAGATTTTTCTTATTAGATTATATTTAGGATCAAAACTGGTTTTGAGATGGGACAGAAATGTACATAGAAGGAAGAAAAGTGAATAACTGATCTTAAAAAACAATAAGGATTATATTTTCAAAACCTGGTATTTCTGCCTGCCAATGGTAATAATTTTACTGGTACAAGTTAGTGAAAAATACATTGTTACTTATACGGATACCATTTCTCATCGTCACTATTTGGTGAATAATTACATATTTATATAAATAAAAAAGAAGGTGCAGTTAGCTTTCTTTTTAAGAATATGTGATGACATGTACCCCAATGTTCATAGCAGCACTGTTTATAATAGCCAGGACATGGAAGCAACCTAGATGCCCACCAGCAGATGAATGGATAAGAAAGCTGTTGTACATATACACAATGGAATATTACTCAGCCATTAAAAAGAATACATTTGAATCAGTTCTAATAAGATGGATGAAACTGGAGCCCATTATACAGAGTGAAGTAAGCCAGAAAGATAAAGACTAATACAGTATACTAATGCATATATATGGAATTTAGAAAGGTGGTAATAATAACCCTATATGCAAAACAGAAAAAGAGACACAGATGTATAGAATAGAGTTTTGGACGCTATGGGAGAAGGCGAGGGTGGGATGATCTGAGAGAACAGCATCAAAACATATATATGATCAAGTGTGAAACAGATCGCCAGTCCAGGTTGGATGCATGAGACAAGTGTTCAGGGCTGGTGCACTGGGATGACCCAGAGGGATGGGGTGGAGAGGGAGGTGGGAGGGGAGTTCAGGATGGGGAACACATGTAAATCCATGGTTGATTTATGTCAATGTATGGCAAAAACCACTACAATATTGTAAAGTAATTAGCCTCCAACTAATAAAAATAAATGAAAATAAATAAATAAATAAAATAAAAACAGAATAAAGTAAAAAAAAAAACAAAACAAAACTGTGATACCTAACTAGAAATAGACATACATTATTATAAATTATATACTATCTGTAAGAACATTGCTTATCATTTTATTAGCATCATTACAGACAAAGGTTTGCAAGAGGGAAATGTAAATTTAAAATAATTTTAAATATGCCTGCATGCGCCAACCCAGGAGAGTGCTCTCACCAAGCACCTGGTCGCCTGAGCTGCTCGGACCTGGGAAGGGCACAAAGCGCAGACCCAACTGAGTCTGTGCCTTTGTGGATTACTCTAGAACCTGTACCTGAGCAAGTTAGACCTGGGAAGTGCACGCAACCCAGGGCCCGCTTTAGACAGTTCCCCTGCAGAGCAATCTGTAGTCTGGGCAGCATAGACTGGAAAAGCACACACGCCATGAGTGAGCGGGGGCAAACCCAGTATGGCTGAGACACTGCGACACCCCCCACACAAGCCAGTGATATTTGTTTGCAGTGTTTCTCCCTCCCCACAGCACAACTGAACAAGTGAGCCTAAATAAGTGACCACCTCCGCCCTCTTGTGTCAGGGTGGAAATTAGACACTGAAGAGACTTGCAAACAGAGGAAGCCAAACTAAACAAAGATGAGGGAACCACTTTGGAAGTGACAGGCGCAACAGATTAAAACCCTGTAGTTAGCATTGACTACATTGGAAGGGGCCTACAGACCTTGAGAAGAAGTATAAGCTGGAACAAGGAAGCATCTGAAACTGAACTGATCCCACACTACCCTCAACAGCTCTAGAGAAATTCCTAGATATATTGTACAATTATCATTTTTAATTTTTTTTATTTTTAAGTTCTTTATTACTCCTTTAATTTTCAATTTTATAACCTACTATTACTTTGCAAAAAAGAAACACCCTATTTTTAAAGCAAATTTCATATGTATATTTTTTATAATTTTTGTGATTTTTTTTGTGTCTTTAATATTGCATTTTTGAGAGTCTAACGTCTACTCTAGATTTTTAATCTTTGCTCTTTGGTATTTGTTATCAATTTTGTACCTTTAAGAATCGAATCTTCAGTACCCATTTTTACTTAGGAGTGTGATTACTGGCTTGATTGCTCTCTCCCCTTCTTACTCTCATTTTCTCCCCCAGGTCACCTCTATCTCCTCTCTCCCACTTCTCTTCTCTATCTAACTCTGTGAATCTATTTGAGTGTTCCAGGCTGTGAGAACACTTAGGGCACTGATTACTGGCTAGATCTGTCTCTCTCCTTCTGACTCCTCCTCTTCTTCTCCTGGTCACCTCTGTCTCCCTCCTCCTTCTTCTCTTCTCTATGTAACTCAGTGAACCCCTCTGAGTGCTCCAGACGGTGGAGAGCACATAGGGAATTGATTACTGGCTAGAATGCTCTCTCACCTTTTGATTCCCCCCTCTTCTCCTCCTCGTCACCTCTGTTTCCTTCCTCCCTCTTCTCTTCTCCATATAACTCTGTGAACCTCTCTGGGTGTCCCTCACTGTGGAGAAACTTTTCACCATTAACCTAGATGTTTTATCTTCTGTGCTGTGTGGATGGAGAAGTCTTGAGGCTTCTGTAAAAATAAGACTGAAAGCCAGAGGCAGGAGGCTTAAATTCAAAACTTGAGAACACCAGAAAACTCCTGACTCCAGGGAGCATTATCAGCAAGAGCTCATCCAAAAGCCTCCATACCGACACTGAAACAAAGCTCCACCCAAGAGCCAACAAGTTTCAGAGCAAGACACATCAAGCTAATTCTCCAACAACGCAGCAACATAACCGTGATCATTAAAATACAGGCAGCCAAAAGTCACACCAAACCCATAGACACCTCAAAACTCACTACTGGATACTTCATTGCACTCCAGAGAGAAAGGATCCAGCTCCACCCCACCAGAACACCGTCGCGAGCTTCCCTAACCAGGAAACCTTAACAAGCCACTCGTCCAACCCCACCCACAGGGAGGAACCTCCACAATAAAGAGGAACCACAAACTTCCAGCCTACAGAAAGGCCACCCCAAACAGAGAAATCTAAACAAGATGAAAAGGCAGAAAAATATTCAGCAGGTAAAGGAACATGATAAATGCCCATCAAACCAAACCAAAGAGGAGGAGATAGGGAGTCTACCTGAAAAACAATGCAGAATAATGATAGTAAAAATGATCCAAAATCTTAAAAACAAAATGGAATTACAGATAAATAGTCTGGAGACAAGGATTGAGAAGGTGCAAGAAATGTTTAACAAGGACCTAGAAGAAATAAAATAGTCAATCAGTAATGAATAATGCAATAACTGAGATCAAAAGTACTCTGGAGGGGACCAACAGAATAATTGAGGCAGAAGATAGGATAAGTGAAGTGGAAGATAGAATGGTGGAAATAAATGAAGCAGAGAGGGAAAAAGAATTAAAAGAAATGAGGACAACCTCAGAGACCTCTGGAACAACGTTAAATGCCCCAACATTCGAATCATAGGAATTGCAGAGGACAGAAAGAAAGGCCATGAGAAAATACTTGAGAAGATAATAGTTGAAAATTTCCCTAAAATGGGGAAGAAAATAGCCACCCAAGTCCAAGAAACTCAGAGAGTCCCAAACAGGGTAAACCCAAGACAAAACACCCCAAGACACATATTAATCAAATTAATGAAGACCAAACACAAAGAACAGATATTAAAATCAACAAGGGAAAAACAACAAATAACACACAAGGGGATTCCCATAAGGATAATAGCTGATCTTTCAATAGAAACTCTTCAGGCCAGAAGGGAATGGCAGGACATATTTCAGGGATGAAAGAGAAAAACCTACAACCCAGATTACTGTATCCAGCAAAGATCTCATTCAAATATGAATGAGAAATCAAAAGCTTTACAGACAAGCAAAAGCTGAGAGAATTCAGTGCCACCAACCAGCTCTTCAATAAATGCTAAAGGATCTTCTCTAGACAGGAAACACTGAAAAGGTGTATAAACTCAAACCCAAAACAACAAAGTAAATGACAACAGGATCATACTTATCAATAATGGCCTTAAATATAAATGGGTTTAATGCTCCAACCAAAAGACAAAGACTGGCTGAATGGATACAAAAGCAAGACCTCTATATATGCTGTCTACAAGACATCCACTTCAAAACAAGGGACGCATACAGACTGAAACTGAAGGGCTGGAAAAAGATATTTCAAGCAAATGGAGACCAAAAGAAAGCAGGAGTAGCAACACTCATATATGATAAAATAGACTTTGAAATAAAGGCCATGAAAAGAGACAAAGAAGGACACTACATAATGATCAAAGGATCATTCCAAGAATATATAACAGTTATAAATATATATGCACCCAACATAGGAGCACCACAATATGTAAGGCAAATGCTAACAAGTATGAAAGAGGAAATTAACAACAACACAATAATAGTGGGAGACTTTAATACCCCACTCACACCTATGGATAGATCAGCTAAACAGAAAATTAGCAAGGAAACACAAATTTTAAATGATGCAAGGGACCAGTTAGACCTAATTGATATCTATAGGACATTTCACCCCAAAACAATGAATTTCACCTTTTTCTCAAGTGCACACAGAATATCTTCTCCAGGATAGATCACATCCTGGGCCATAAATCTCGCCTTGGTAAATTAAAAAAAATTGAAATCATTTCAAGCCTCTTTTCTGATCACAATGTGTAAGATTAGATGTCAACTACAGGGGGGAAAAAAAAAACAACTATGAAAAATACAAACATATGGAGGCTAAAAAACACATTTCTGAATAACCAAAAAATCACAGGAGAAATCAAAAAAGAAATAAAAATATGTATAGACAGGAATGAAAATGAAACCACAACTCAAAACCTATGGGACTCAGTAAAAGCAATGTTAAGGAGAAGGTTCATAGCAATACAAGCTTACCTCAAGAAACAATAAAAATAAATAAATAAATAAATAACCTAATTCTACACTTAAAGCAACTAGAAAAAGAAGAAATGAAGAACCCCAGGGTTAGCAGAAAGAAAGAAAAATTAGGGCAGAAATAAATGAAAAAGAAACAAAGGTGACAATAGCAAAAATCAAAAAAGCTAAAAGCTGGTTCTTTGAGAAGATAAATAAAATAGACAAACCATTAACCAGACTCATCAAGGAAAAAAAAAAAAAAACAGAAAATAATCAGATCAACAAAATTCAAAATGAAAATGGAGAAATCACAACAGACAACACAGAAATACAAAGGATCATAAGAGACTACTATCAGCAATTATATGCCAATAAAATGGACAACTTGGAAGAAGTGGACAAATTCTCAGAAGAATATAACTTTTCAAAATTGAACCAGGAAAAACAGAAAATCTTAACAGACCCATCACAAGCACGAAAATTGAAACTGTAATCAGAAATCTTCCAACAAACAAAAGCCCAGGAAAAGACGGATTCACAGCTGAATTCTACCAAAAATTTAGAGAAAAGCTAACACCTATCCTACTCAAACCCTTCCAGAAAATTGCAGAGGAGTGTAAACTGCCGAACACATTCTATGAGGCCACCATCACCCTAGTACCAAAACCAGTCAAACATGTCACACATAAAAAAGAAAACTACAGGCCAATATCACTGATGAACATGGATGCAAAAACCCTTAACAAAATTCTAGCAAACAGAATCCAATAATATATTAAAAAGACCATACATCATGACCAAGTGGGCTTTATCCCAGGGATACAAAGATTCTTCAATATTAGCAAATCAATCAATGTGATATGCCACATGAACAAATTGAAAGATAAAACCCATATGACTATCTCAATAGATGCAGAAAAAACCTTTGACAAAATTCAACATCCATTTATGATAAAAACCCTCCAGAAAGCAGGCATAGATGGAACATACCTCAACATAATAAAAGCCATATATGATAAACCCACAGTGAACATTATCCTCAATGGTGAAAAACTGAAAGCATTTCCCCTAAAGTCAGAAATAAGACAAGGGTGCCCATTCTCACCACTACTATTCAACATAGTTTTGGAAGTTTTAGCCACAGCAATCAGAGAAGAAAAAGAAATAAAAGGAATCCAAATTGGAAAAGAAGTAAAACTCTCACTGTTTGCAGATGACATGATCCTGTTTACAATAGCCAGTATATGGAAGCAATCTAGATGTCCATTGGCAGATGAATGCATAAAGCTGTGGTACATATATACAATGGAATACTACTCAGCTATTAAAAAGAATGCATTTGAATCAGTTCTAATTTGGTGGATAAAACTGGGGCCTGTTATACGGAATGAAGTAAGTCAGAAAGATAAACACCAATACAGTGTATTAATGCATATATATGGAATTTAGAAAGATGGTAACGATGACCTTATATGTGAGACAGCAAAAGAGACACAGATGTAAAGAACAGACTTTTGGACTCTGTGGGAGAAGGTAAGGGTGGGATGATTTGAGAGAATAGCATTGAAACATCTATATTATCATATGTGAAATGGATCACCTGTTGTATCAGACTCTGTGTGACCCTATGGACTGTAACCCACAAGGCGCATGGTATAATTAGAGGCTTTGTTTACAAATATGGCATATGGATAAAACAGTCATCTGAGATTATCAGTTTCAACTTCATTGTGATTTAGAATAGCAGAATATTTTCTCTGACTGGACTTTCTGCAGATGATACAGAGGAGAAATAGTTTTACCCATTTACATATTCATTCCTTTAATTATTCTTATTGATGGTATGAATTGAACTCCCATATTGTCCTAGGCATCCCTGATGGCTCAGACAGTAAAGAATCTGCCTGCAATGCTGGAGACTAGAGTTCGATCCCTGGGTCAGAAAGATCCCCTGGAGAAGGAAATGGCAGCCCACTCCAATATTCTTGCATGGGAAATTCCATGGTTAGAGGAGCTGGCAGGCTACAGTCCATGAAGTCCTCTGTCAGACATGATTGAGCATGTGCACACAGACACACACAAATGCTATGGTATAAACAGTATAGAATCTCTTTGATTGCCGTCTCAAAGATTTGGACATGACTGAACGACTAACACTTTTACTTTCACTTTCACTGTTCTAGGAATAGTGCAAGGCACTGGGATGCATATGTTATCAGTCCTGGTCCTCTAAGAATCAGATGGAAAGTGGAATTAGACGGGCAAGAAATTTGTGGGAGAAAAGCACTAGGGAAAGATGAATAAGGAAGGATACAGAAGGCAGGGAAAGTTTTCAATGTTTGATAAAGGTCTGGTATCTGTGAAAGAAGAAAGAAAAAGGAGGCAAATGGAAGAATCAAAATGCAATGCAGTTCAGATAAGAGACAAAAAAAAAAAAGAAATTCAGGAAGGCTGATAGCCTCAGAATGAAGATTGTCCATTAGAAGGACCTGCTCAGGTAGGCATGGCCTTGTGCTGGCACACACTACAATTGGTCACAGAGGAGGAGCAGCCTGGGAGAAAATGGCTTTGACGTGGATGCTACATTGATCCCAGAGTTGCAGTAGTTGGAAGATTTATAGCAACTACACGGCAGGTTCTCCTTTGAAGGTATGTATGAAATAAGCCTCCATGGTTATCACAAATGTCAACAACACAATTTCAACTCATAAGTTCACAGTATAGTAAGGACAGCAGACCAATAACTGTATTATAAACACATATATAAAATGCATTATAGAAGGACACTATGGGAATAAATGGAAAGGATGCCTAAGCAAGATGAAAGATGGGGGGATATTTTTGAGAGTCTTCTACTAAGGGACAGGAAAGACTTTGACAAGCAGCCCCAACAGTATACACAAAGGATGAAACACCATAAAAAAAGAATGAAATAATGCCATTTTCAGCTTTAAGAATGAATATAGAGAATATAATCCTAAATTTAAGTAAATCCAAAGACAAATACCATATAACTTATATGTGGAATGTAAAATATGACACAAATGAACTAACCTACAATTGAGGAACAGGCTCACAGACATAAAGAACAGACGTGGTTATTAAGGGGGATAGGGATGAGGAAGTGTTGAAATAGGAGTTTGGAATTAGCAGATGCAAACTATTACCTAAAGAATGTATAAACAACAGGGTCCTATTGTATAGCAGAGGGAACTATATTCAGTATTCTGTAATTAACCATAATGGAAAATAATATGAAAAATAATTATAATTTTGTTGTATACACACACACACACACACACACACACACACATATATATATATATATAACAGCTGAATCACTTGGCTATACACTAGAAACTCACATAGCATTGTAAATCAACTACATATTCTTCAGTTAAAACAATTAAAAACTTAAAAAAAGGCTGGATGCTTCCCTGGTGTCCAGTGATTAAGAATTGGCCTTCCAATGCAGGGGACCTGGGTTCAATCCCTGTTCTGGGAAGATTCCACATGCTGCAAGGCAGCTGAGCCTGTGCACTCTAATGTATTCTTCCAGTAATAGTACCCTATTTCTATCTTCTTTTCATCTAATTTAGGATTGTGAAAATGACATGTTTTACAACTGACTATTTTACAACTCATTTCTCATTCAAGGGCATGCTAGTGATACACTAATACAAAGCTAGAAGGAAACTTTTTGATTCATAAAATCACCCACCATTATGATTTGACCCTGAGAAAATATGAAATTTGTGGTTTCTTTGAAAATGTTCTACCATCTCCAGGTGCAAGTCAGAATATGTCCTCAGAACCATCAGTATGTTATTGAGCACAAAGGTCTCAACTTGGAACACTGGATGCAAGTACTGATTATATTTCCAAGTGTCTAAATGTAAACATGTTAATTTTATACAAATCTACTATTTTTTAACATTTTTAAGGACAAAATCTTTGGCCCTTCTATCATTAAAGCAACGTGAAGCCTCTTTTATTATCTATCACCCTAATACTGTTCTCAAATATATATATATCTACAGTATACTCATTTCAAGAAAAAAGACAACTAAAATTCATGCTTTTAAAAATCTACATAAATATTTACCATCTTTATAACCTTATCTGCTTTTGTTTTACAGGTTTCAATAATGATTGCCTGTCCTAAGACAAGGGCTTCCCAAGTAGCGCTAGTGGTCAAGAACCCACCTGTTAATGCAGAAGCCGTAAGAGATTCAGGCTCGATCCCTGAGTCAGGAAGACCCACTGGGGGAGGCCATGGCAACCCTCACGGGCAAAGAATCCTGGCTATAGTCCATAGGATTGCAAAGAGTTGGACATGACTGAAACAACTTAGCACACACACCCTTTTTAAGATCTATACCATGATGTTCAAATTTATAAATATAATAAAAATGACAATTGATCTTCTTCCTAATATTGAGACAAAAGATTTTATAATGACTCTTGTGTTCCCTAGAGGACCGAGTTATATTATAAAGTCTTGACTCATTTTTAGACAAAGAAAATCCTGGCATAAATCTCATTCTGAAAGAGAGAAGTACAAAATAACATACATCTGATTAATATTTGAAACAACAGTTCACAACCAACTGTTGTTGGTTGTTGATTGTTAACATGCAACTGCATAACACTAACTTCAGTGCCATTACAACTGCAAAATATCAAAATTCCTCTTTTTGTCCTTATATCTAATAGGAAAGTAGAAGCTATAACAAGTTTTAGGACAGTAGATTTTAACAACAGGGTCTTTAATCTGTAAGAAGGAATCACATTACCAAATTCAATGCTGCTGGTCATTCCCTATCTTTAAACGACTATTGATAGCATCACCGGTATGGTTACCAGTGTCTGCCTGCAATGTGGGAGACCTGGGTTCGATCTCTGGGTTGAGAAGATGCCCTGGAGAAGGAAATGGCAACCCACTCCAGCACTATTACCTGGAAAATCCCATGGACAGAGAAGACTGGTAGGCTACAGTCCATGGTGTCACTAAGAGTCAGACATGACTGAATGACTCCAATGTAGTACAATTATATTCACCCTACGTGAAGACATGTTCTTATAAAGGCTTTATAGAAATTGTTGTAATATTTTATAAGAGCTATAATGTATAAATAATCTTTAAGTCTAATAGTGAGATTTTTTTCTATAAATATTAATTGTACCACTTGAGGGAAAAATATAGCCTTTAAAATCAGCTTGTATAAGAATATATAGTGATACATTCTCAAAACAAGTTGACAATACTAAAGTGAGGAAAGCAGATTCCAAAACAATGCAATCTAAATCTGTGGAGAAAATAAAAGGATATATAAATAAATGTTTTTTTTCAGTCACTAAGTCCTGTCTGACTCTGCAACCCCATGAACTTCAGTAAGCCACGCTTCCCTGTCCTTCACTGTCTCCCTGACTTTGCTCAAACTCATATTCATTGAGTCAGTGACGCCATCCAGCCATCTCATCCTCTGTCACCCCCTTGTCTGTTTGTGATAATCTGTTATTATATAAATAAATAACAGACTGGAAAACTAAAAATTAAAGTGTAACTGTAGTAATTTCTTAGAGGTATTATTTTGGCTAATTTTAATTACTATGTTTAATGCTCAAGTTTTCTAGTTTTCTATAGTGGTATGTATTTATTTTTAAATTAAAGAGGAATAAGGTATTTTTAAAAGGTATGTAGAACTAAACCTGTCCTTAAAATGTAATACTTTGAAGTAATAAAATCACTTTTCCTTAACTTACCTAAATATAAAATTTACAACTCTGTTCTTATTTCATCTTCTAATGTTGAAGAAGTTATCTACATGTTAATAATTTTATAACTAAAGAGTCAATTATAATAATAAAAATAAAAATTAGCTACCCAAATATGTAAACACAAGATTTCACAGTAATTTTTTTTCATATACTGACTCAGTATACTTTGTAATCATATTTATTCAAAGAAACTTAAAACATTTAAAGTAACCAATGATTCTTTCCTAATTTGTTAAAGATTTTCTAGACTTCAGTCCTAATATTTATATGAATAAGAAAAATGTTTACATATCTTGTAATTATTAGTAATATATTTCCAGATCACTAAAAATAGAAACATACTCATTTAAAGATGTAAAAGATACTGCCAAGATTTGTTCAATAATAAAATATTTAATGTTCTTGTGGATAAAAATAAAAAATAAAGAACAAGCTGTACTATGTAGGGTAAAAGAAAATCTGTATTATAAATATGAATAGTTACTATAATTGTGAGCTTAATTTCTATCTTTATACTTCTAACAAAGGCTAAGAAATCTTTCAGATATAAGCAGTAACTGGTACTTCATAATTTTAAAAAACGTATTCAATATGGTTGTTGCAATCACCAGTCTATTAGTGGGAGAAAGGTTATTGTTTTTGAATGCATTATTTGAAAACTAGTCAATGAATCACAATTCTATATATGCTTTAAAATATTAATGAAAGTATGGCATATATAAGCTATCAAATATAAAGACTTTTATTTTAAACTATTAGAAATATAGGAACTGAAAGAGGAAAAATGACCAAACCATATTTGTTACACATAAAAGGTTCATTTTTTTTCCTTAAAGTCAAGGTAATGCTGGACAATGTTTATCATTAAACTTAAATTTGTTCATCAATTTAAACTTGTGATGAATTATCCAATCACTTCAGTTATTTAATTAAAATAAAAGTCAATTAAGCAGAAAAATGAACAAAAAACTTTTACATTTCTATGTATGTATAATGCAAAAGAGAGTTATAAAGATTTGAATTATATAAAAATGTGTCCCTAAATTTCTCTTAATGAAAGTTGAGATAACCTTTGACCACAATGTAAGTTACAGATTAGACTCTTGCGTGTGTGCATGCTAAATTGCTTCAGTCCTGTCTGACTCTACAACACTACGGACTGTAGCCTGCCAGGCTCCTCTGTCCATGGGATTCTCCAGGCAAGAACACTAGAGTGGGTTGCCATGCCCTCCTCCAGGGGATCTTCCCAACCCAGTGATCAAACCTGAGGGTCCTGCGGTTCCTGCACTGCAGGCGGATTCTTTACCGCTGAACCATGGGGGAAGCACAGATTAGACTGAGCCTAGCTTTATTTTATTTTCTTATTTACCCCTAGGGTAACAACAAAATATTAAATCCAAATTCAAATTTGTGTGGTTCACCCTGGGTATCTGATCTCAGAATTATACCCAGCCCAAATGAGGCATTTTATACAGTTGTTGAATTATGGAATAAATGTAACCCCTAAATTTTTTAAAAGGCAAAAACTTTACATATATACCAGTATTTTAAATAAATCATTACAATTCACTGAAAGCTTAAAAATAGTTTGTTATTACTTTGTATAATAGTTTGTATAAAGACTTTTTAAACATTATTTTTATATTTACCATAAATATATTAAAATTTTACTTTTAGTGAACATTAACTGTCATTTTAGTATGTTATTTCCAACTTTCTCCCCTGGGTGATATATAACACTGGGCTCTAGTCTGTATTAAGCCAGTCTCTGAAGTTGTCGGTTTCCTGAGCTCTTATTTGGGCCTGTCAATTATTAGTTATGAGAACAAGGATAAGTGACATACTCTATGTACCTCAAAATTGTTCATCTCTAAAATGCAGATGAAACATATCTACATCATAGAATGATTATAAGATTAAATCAGTTAATATATATAATGAGTATGTAGTTGAATGTCTATTGCAAGCTAAGTTAGGCTCAGATGGTAAATAATCCTCCTGCAACACGGGAGACTAGAGTTCGTTACTGGGTTGGGAAGACCCCCTGGAGAAGGAGATGGCTACCTGCTCCAGTACTCTTGCCTGGAGAATTCCATGGATAGGGGAGCCTGGTGGGCTACAGTCCATGGAGTTGCAAAGAGTCAGTCATGATTGAGTGACTAACACTTTCTCTTTACACTTTTTACATGGTGATGATGATGATTTTGATACCTATATCTCCTTAAAGAAACTGTTCACACAGGACACTGCAAAAGAGAGTGACTTCTGAAAAGTTAAGTATATGTTTTTAGATTTGTCTTTGCAGAGTTAAAACCAACTTTAATATCTAGTTCATACAAATAACTATCTAAAATTTGGGACATATCAGAAGGAAGGATACAGATTATTTATGCAGGAAAATGTAGGTTTACATACATATGAAATAATGTGTAAAATTTGTGCTGTTCCCCACTTCCTTAAACAACCCAAAAGAACTCTCAATTCTGGATTCAAAATCAGTCACATAATAAATACGAAGCAATTTTTTTTTTTTTTTAAGAACACAGATGTATATTCTCCAGTGTCAATTCTGCTTTAACGATCTGTTCATTGATTTCAATTTCAGTTTCTCAATATTTAAATAGCACATAACTACGTTTTTCTTTCTTTTCACAACTATGAAAGCATACACCATAGAACATTTAAGAGTACTCTAGAAAGTTTTAGAAGGTTTTTTTTTCCTATTTATTAATTTACTTTTGGAAGAGTTTTAGATTTATAGAAAAATTGAGAAGATAGTATGGAGTTCCCAAATATCCTCTTGCACAGTTTCCCCTATTATTAACCTATTACCATGTTATGGTATATTTCTTAATGATTACTGAGCTGAAACTGAAAGAGGAGAGTGAAAAATTTGGCTTAAAGCTCAACATTCAGAAAACTAAGATCATGGCATCCGATCCCATCACTTCAGGGCAAATAGATGGGGAAACAGTGGAAACAGTAGCTGACTTTATTTTTGGAGGCTGTAAAAATCACTGCAGATGGTGACTGCAGCCATGAAATTAAAAGATGCTTACTCCTTGGAAGGAAAGTTATGACCAACCTAGACAGCATATTAAAAGGCAGAGACATTACTTTGTCAACAAAGGTCTGTCTAGTCCAGGCTATGGTTTTTCCAGTAGTCATGTATGGATGTGAGAGTTGGACTATAAAGAAAGCTGGGTGCCGAAGAATTGATTCTTTCGAACTGTGGTGTTGGAGAAGACTCTTGAGAGCCCCTTGGACTGCAAGAATATCCAACCAGTCCATCCTAAAGGAGATCAGTCATGAGTGTACATTGGAAGGACTGATGTTGGATGTTGAAGCTGAGACTCCAATACTTTAGCCACCTCATGCGAAGGGCTGACTCATTTGAAAAGATCCTGATGCTGGGAAAGATTGAGGGCAGGAGGAGAAGGGGACAACAGAGGATGAGATGGTTGGTTGGCATCCCTGACTCAATGGACATGGGTTTGTGTAGACTCTGGCAGTTGGTGATGGACAGGGAGGCCTGGTGTGCTATGATTCATGGGGCCACAAAGAGTTGGACACGACTGAGCAACTGAACTGAACTGAACTGAATGAACCTATATTGATACATTATTATTAACTAAAGTGCATATGTAATTAAAATTCTTTAGTTTTCACTTAATATCCATTTTCTGCTTCAAGATCCCATCCAGAATACCATAGAACATTTAATTGTTTGGTCTCTTTAAGCTCTTCTTGGCTGTGAATTTCTTAGACTTTTCTTGCTTGATGAACTTGATAGTTTTAAGGAGTACAGCTCAGGCATATTGCATGATATTCCTCAAATAAGCTGTGTCTAATTTGTTTTATAATAAGTCTTGAGTTATGGGTTTGGGGGTTTAGAAAGGTTTTTGATTACCTCTTCCCTCACTACTAGGTAACAATTACTCCTTTCCTGCCATTTTCAAGAATCAGTATTTCCATGACTGACAGCTGTTTTCTGTCTTTAAGATAATATTTTTAAATAACTTATTAACTATATCTTGGGTAAATTAGATATTTATTAACTGAACTGAAATCAATACTAACAACTACTAAGTTTGAGAACTATGTGCTCAGTTTTTGTAACACATTTAATCCTCATAATTCCCAAAAGAAAGATAGATCAGTTTATCCCTATTTTCAGAAAGATGTGTAAAATGGGCCCTTCAGTTAAGCAATTTGCCCATGGTTACACAGCTTATAATCGACAGAATTGAGACATAAATTTTGCTTACTTCTGTTTTAAATCATATTACATAGCACTTCAAATATGAGCAAAACTTTCTTTTTTATTTCAAATTTCTTCTCTTCTTCAATATTTAAAACTGATTCCATCCTAAAATTAGTAATGGGCAGTGGTCATGTGGTACAGTTTCTCCTTCTAAATAGGTGTTTTATTACTCCCTAGAGAATCCCTGCTCTCAATTTTTGACTTGAAGGAAAAGGAGCAAATGATTGAAGATCATTTATTTGGCATGGACTATATTTGAAATTAAGTATTAAAGAGACATGAAAATATTGGAGTAGAAAAATATCCTGCCTTCCAGTTTCTGCAAACTTTGAATGACAGGTTGGAAGTCGAGAGAGTGTTTGATGGATTCTTTCCCATTTAGTTGATTTCAAAGAATATAGTCTAAAATACTGCAGATGTATAGAGAAGGTATAAAATTTATATATTTAAAGAGTATCCACCATACAGTTGAAGAAAAAGTTATTAATTTTTAAAACCTCTTACGTAGTTCTGTAGCTCCTCATGATTGCATTATTCTCTTTCCCCACAATTTGCCTTACTCCCATCTAAAGTAATCACTCCCTCTATTCTTAGTTATCATCCAGATATCTTTCTTAATAAATTTGCCATATATTTATGTGTCTTATAACATTTATGTTTTGCATGTATTAGCCTTTATATAACTTTGAACTTCTTTAAATATGCTAATACATCTTGTCCTTTTTCTCTTTCTCTTGCTCTCTCTTTCTCCCTCCCTTCCTCCTTCTGTGTGTCTGTATATGTGGCTCTGGTTCATAAAACTTCATTCTTTTTTATGATTATACCACAATGTATTCATTGTCCCACTGGTGAACATTTAGGCTTTCCAAGTTTATGGTATTAAAGTTTCTTATAATGAACAGTATTACATATCACTTCGTTTCCATAAGAAAAATTTCTTCTTGGTCCAAGGATTTACAGGGAAGAATGGAATTGCTGAGATAAGCTACTGCAGCACATCTTTGCATATATTTGATTCTTAAATATTGTAAACCTTCTTTTCAAAGCGTTCATGCCAATCCACATTGCCAATAGCAGTGGGGATTTCTGTTGTCTAATGTTCTAAATTCCTCCCAAAATTTGGAAATATGAAACATTATTTTTTTAACAAACTGTTTTAAAATTACTTTTCTTGCATTTTATTGATAACAAGTAAAGTCAAATGTATAATCTTTTTTATGACTCGTGGGGTTCCTCTTTGTATTTTTGCATTGTTTGGCCATTTGTCAGAGGAGAGATTTCTTTCCTTTTTTTTTTTTTCATTTATTTTTATTAGTTGGAGGCTAATTACTTTACAATATTGTAGTGGTTTTTGCCATACATTGACATGAATCAGCCATGGATTTACATGTGTTCCCCATCCTGATCCCCCTTCCCACCTCCCTCCCCATCCCATCCCTCTGGGTCTTCCCAGTGCACCAGCCCTGAGTGAATACTTGTCTCATGTATCCAACCTGGGCTGGAGATCTGTTTTGGAGTTCCATGTGTATCTTGGACCCTAAATCTCTGCTGTCTACATTCTCTGCAAATCCTTTAACATTCATTTGATAATTTTATTCAGTTCAGTTCAGTCACTCAGTTGTGTCTGACTATTTGTGACCCCATGGACTGCAGGATGCCAGCCTTCCCTCTCCATCACCAACTCCCGGAGCTTGATTATACTCATGTCTATTGAGTCAGTGATGCCATCCAACCATCTCATCCTCTGTCATCCCTTTCTCTTCCAGCCTTCAATCATTCCCAGCATCAGGATCTTTTCCAATGAGTCAGCTCTTTACATCAGGTGGCCAAAGTATCAGAGCCTCAGCTTCAGCATCAGTCCTTCCAATGAATATTCATGATTGATTTCTTTTAGGATTGACTGGTTGGATCTCCTTGAAGTCCAAGGGACCCTCAAGAGTCTTCTGTAACACCACAGGTCAAAAGCATCAGTTCTTTGGTGTTCAACTTTCTTTATGGTCCAACTCTCACATCCATACATGACTACTGGAAAAACCATAGCTTTTACTAGGTGGACCTTTGTTGGCAAAGTAATGTCTCTGCTTTTTAATATGCTGTCTAGGTTTGTCATAACTTTTCTTCCGAGGAGCAAGCATCTTTTAATTTCATGGCTGAAGTCACCATCTGCAGTGATTTTGGAATTTTATATCAGCTTTAGTGTAATCAAATTACATCCATATTTTTTGCAATTCATGCTTCCATTCTTCAATATTTGGTGCTAAAATAATATCTCATGCTCAGTCACTTCTAACTCTTTGCAACCCAATACACCATAGCCCATCAGGCTCCTCTGTCCTTGGAATTATCCATGCAAGAATACTTGAGTGGGTTGCCATGCTCTCCTCCGGGCAGCTTCCCAACCCAATTCTTTACCACTAGCACCACCTTGTTATATGTTTTTATACATCTTGGTTTTGACTTGCTAAAATATTTGTCAGCTCCTTGAATCAATACCCATAAGTAGACATTTGTATTACATGAATTCCCACTTTTAAGTCCTGTACAATATCTGCCAAGTACACTTAAATGGAATCATACACACTTTCTAATCAATGATAATACACCTTTGTGCTAATAAATATAGCTTCATTGAGCCACAAAACTCATGGGCTATAAAAAAGAAACTGTTCCTATTTATAGGAAAATAAATATAATTAAATATAGTTTTAGTTTTTTGTTACAATAATTTTAGAAATGTAAGTTCAACTTCACTTATGCTTTGAATAATGAGGAATACTCTTCCTTTGGCAAAAAAAAAAAGTTTTAAATAAATAGTTAATTTAAGATATTCTTGAAAGGTCATTTAGAAACACTCTGGAAACAAGAAAGAATATGTATTTAAGAAAGAGCTCAGGTATTACTCAGGGAATAACTTGAAATTCTGAGTGAAACACTTTCACAGAACAAAAGCTGAGGAATTAATCTTTAAGAAGAGCATCTGGTAAAAGCTCAAGTCTGAAATGACCTTTGAAAACTGTGACGTTAACAATTCTCCACATAATTAAACATTTTATATAAAATTTATTTTATAGCCAAGTCAGAAACACACATGTTATACTTTTGAAAACTGGATTAATATGAATCTCTTGGATTTTTAGGCAAATCAGTCTTATTTTGTCTCTGTGGCAGCAACCACATGTCATCAATACCTGCTTGAAAATAACCTGTAAAAGCCAGCATATATTTATCCACAGCGGTCTGTATTTACACTTCTGAAGAGTATAGAACAATAATGAGCTTCATAAATCATAATTATGATTTTTTTCCTGATGTAGTTAGGACTATTCTTTGAAAAAACAGTTCTAGACAATGTGACTTGAGGATATGGATCTGATATACCAGTTCTACATTAATCCACTTCTGAAAGAAACTCCATGGATTTTGCATCAAATGTTTCCTTAAGATAACTCTCCTGCAAGATGTATTTTAAATTAATACTCTCATAGGAACTAGAGTACACTTTTAGAAAAAGGGAAGAGGCATATATTTTTCCCAAATGTCAATAGCTAATAGTTTTATAACTTCTTGAAGTTAGGAATCATTTTTGAAAGATGAGAAAAAGAAGGACAAGTAGTATAGTTAATGAAATAAATGAGGCCAGTATTAATACAACCATAACATCTGTTAGTAGTAGAGACTAATGAGTTCAAAATTAATTTTTCAATTAAGAGACAAAATGTCATTTTGTGAATTTTAGTCAGGAAGACATTTCAGAAGGCTTAGGATTAACCATTCATTAAGTCATTAGTTGCCCAAGCTTCCACCTTTGTGCTTTTTATTTAAGCTTATAAATATTCCTCACAGATATTCTTTGATTTTCTGCCATATTTTCAGAAATCTGCTTCTACACTCTTAAAAGTCTGAGGTTAGTAACATTTGTGATTTTATTTTAACAATGCATCATTGCTTTAGCATTTTAAGGTTTATTTTTCCAAGGAGACATTATAACAAATAATTTAAGAACATAAAACTTCATTGTAGCTGGAAATACATATTTGAATGTTACCATGGCCCCTAATTTACTGGATTAAACACTGCTCATCAATAAAACTGGAATAATATTATCTATTTTATACAGTTGTTCTAAGAATTAAATCAAATAATATATTTTAAATATTAGAAATACTTATATGTATTTGATAGGGAAAAAAGTACATTGTAGCCTCTTCTAAATATATATTTATAAAAGTTTCAAAACTTCTGTTCATAATAATTGAAACTATTTATAACAAGGTTTTAAAGATATACAGTTAATATTAAAAAATCACTTTTTCTATATACTATCAATAGGCAAATAAAATGTGATATTAAAAATGCAATCATTTACATCAGAAACAAAAAAAGAAAAAAAAAAGTATAAATCTAAAGAAGTATATGCAAAATATATTTTACTTTATATGAGAAAAACTACAAAACTCTGTTGAAAAATATCAAAGAAGAGCTAAATAAACAGAGAGATAGCCCATGTTCACAGATAGGAAGACTCAATAATGCAAAGATGCCAGTTCATTTGAATTTGATCTAGAGATCTAAGGCAATCTCAATCAAAATCCAGCAAGTTATTTTGTGGATATAGAGTAACTGACTCTGAAATTCATTCTAAAGCTTTATTATCAGCAAAGACCCAGAATAATCAACATAATATTTAAAGAGAAGAGGATTGACAGCTGTCTTCCATATTTTCTTGTCCATATAAGACAGTGAAGTTAGGTAAACAAACAAATATATCACAGAAATATAATAGAGAGCCCCAAACAGACCCACATAAACTAATCCGGGACAAAGGCACAAAGGTAATATAAATAAGCAGAAAAGGTCTTTTCAACAAATTGTGCTGGAACAATTGGAATTCCATGTGTTACATAAATTTAAAAAAATAAATAAAGAATCTAAATGCAGAGCTTACACCTTAACAAATATTGATTCACAGACTAAATGTAAAACACAAAATTATCAAATTTCTAAAAGATAACAGAGAAAAAAGCTAGATAACCTTGGATATGACCTTTGAATTAGAAAACCATAGATAAAATCCATGGAAGAAATTCTTAATAATTTGTCATATTTGTATTAATAATTATATTTCATTCATTTGAGACTTCTCTGCAAAAGAAGCTGTCAAGAGAATGAAAAGACAAGTCACTTGGAGAAAATATTTGTAAAACACATACCTTATAGAGTACTCTTGTCCAAAATATACAAAACCCTGTAAAGCTCAACAATAAAAAACAATCTAGTTTAGAAAAATGGGCCAAAGACCTTCAACTAACAAAAGACAGTTCAGCAAACAGGTATACAGATGATAAATCAGTTCAGTTCAGTCTCACAGGCGTGTCCAACTCTTTGCAGCCCCTTGGACTGCAGCACACCAGTGCTTCCCTGTCCATCACCAACTGCTTGAGCTTACCGAAACTCATGTCCATTCAGTCGGTGATGCCATCCAACCATCTCATCCTCTGTCATTCCATTCTCCTCCTGTCCTCAATCTTTCCCAGCATCAAGGTCTTTTCCACTGAGTCAGTTCTTCACATAAGATGGCCAAAGTATTGAAGCTTCATCTTCAGCATCAGTCCTTCCAATGAATATTCAAGACTGATTTCCTTTAGGATGGACTGGTTGGATCTCCTTGCATTTCAAGGGACTCTCAAGAGTTTTCTCCAACACCACAGTTCAAAAGCATCAATACTTTGGCACTCAGCTTTCATTATAGTACAACTCTTTCATCCACACATGACTACTGGAAAAACCACAGCTTTTACTAGGTGGACCTTTGTTGGCAAAGTAATGTCTCTGCTTTTTAATATGCTGTCTAGCTTGGTCATAACTTTCCTTCCAAGGAGTAAGCATCTTTTAATTTCATGGCTGCAGTCACCATCTGTGGTGTTTTTGGAGGCCCCAAAAATAAAATCTCTCACTATTTCCATCATTTCCCCATCTATTTGCCATGAAGTGATGGGACCAGATACCATGATCTTCATTTTCTGAATATTGAGTTTTAAGCCAGCTTTTTAACTCTCTTCTTTCACTTTCATCAAGAGGCTCTTTAGTTCTTCTTCACTTTCTGCCATAAGGGTGGTGTCATCTGTATATCTGAGTGTATTGATATTTCACCTGGCAATCTTGATTCCAGCTTGTGCTTCATCCAGCCCATCATTTTGTGTGATGTACTCTGCATATATATAAGTTAAATAAGTAGGGTGACAATGTACAGCCTTGATGTATTATTTTCCCAATTTGGAACCAGTCTGTTGTTCCATGTCCAGTTCTAACCTTCTTGACCTGCATACAGATTTCTCAGGAGGCAGGTCAGGTGGTCTGGTATTCCCATCTCTTTCAGAATTTAAAGTAAATTTCCACAGTTTGTTGTGAGCTATACAGTCAAAGGCTTTGGCATAATCTGTAAAGCAGAAGTAGATATTTTTTTCTGGAACTCTCTTGCTTTTTCAATGATCCAACATATATTGGCAATTTGATCTCTTTTCTAAATCCCGCTTGAACATCTATAACTTCACAGTTCACATACTGTTGAAGCCTGGCTTGGAGAATTTGGAGCATTACTTTGCCAGTGTAGGAGACGAGTGCAATTGTGTGGTAGTTAGAGCATTCTTTGGCATTGCCTTTCTTTGGGAGTGGAATGAAACTGACCTTTTCCATTCCTGTGGCCACTGCTGTGTTTTCTAAATTTGCTGGCACATTGAGTGCAGCACTTTCACATCATTATCTTTTAGGATTTGAGATAGCTCAACTGGAATTCCATCACTTCCACTAGCTTTGTTCATAGTGATACTTCCTAAGGCCCATTTGACTTTGCAGTCCAATATGTCTGGCTGTATGTGAGTGATCACACCTTCGTGGTTAACTGGGTCATGAAGATTTTTTTGTATAGTTCTGTGTATACCTGTTGGTTGACCTGAGGCTGTTGGTTGACCTGAGGCTGAATTATGGTGGCGGTAATGAAGATAGCGGTGTCCTCCTTCAAAGGGTCCCATGTAGGCACTGCCGCACTCAGTGCCTACCACCCTGCAGCAGGCCACTGCTGACCCATGCCTCCACCGGAGACTCCTAGACACTCATGGGCAAGTCTGGGTCAGTCTCTTGTGGGGTCACTACTCCTTTCTCCTGGGTCCTGGTGCACACAGGTGTTTTTTTTCGTGTATGTGCCCTCAAGGTGTCTGTTTCCACAGTCCTGTGTAAGTTCTGGCAGCTCTATGGCGGGATTAATGGCAACCTCCTCCAAGAGGGCTTATGCCATACCCAGGTCTGCTGCAATCAGAGCCCCTGCCCTTGTGGAAGGCCACTGCTGACCCGTACTTCCACAAGAGACACTCATACACTCAAAATGATGTCATCAGTTAAATGCAAATTAAACTAGGAGATAACACTACACAACTGTTAGAATAGCCATATTTCAGAACACTGACTACACATGAATTCTGATCAATAGGAATTCTCATTCAATGTTGGTGGAAATGTGAAATTGTATAGTCACTCAGAGGAGAGTTGGGCGATTTCTTACAAAACTAAAAAATATTCTTACCATGAATCCAACAATAATCCTCCTTAGTATTTACTCAAAGGATTTGAAATATTATTCCCATAAAAACCTTTACAGAGGTGTTTATAGTATAACTTGATTCATAAATTCCTAAGCTTGAAAGTGACAAAGATGTCCTACAGTAGGTGAGTGGTTAAATACATTGTGGAACACCCAGAAAATGTATTATTGTTCATGATTAAAAAGAAATGAATTGTCAAGCTATGAAAAGACATGTAGAAGACTTAAATGCACAATATAGAGTGAAAGAAGGCAACTGAAAATTCTAGCTATAGTACAATTTCAACTATTTCACACTCTGAAAAAGGCAAAACCTTGGAGACAGTAAAAAGGATCAGTGGTTGCCAGAGACTAGAGGAAGGATGAATGTTCATAGTTTTTTCAAAGCAATGAACTCCTCTGTATGATATAATGGAGAGAGGCCATTGTAAATAGGTCAAAACTCATAGAGTGTACAATATCAAAAGTAAATGATAATATAAACTAAGACTCTGAATGATAATGGTGTGTCATTGTAGGGTCTATTATAACAAAGGTACAACTCAAGAATATTGATAACATGGGAGGGTTCAGGCTGGTTTTAGAAAAGGCAGAGAAATCAAAGATCAAATTGCCAACACCCACTGGATCACTGAACAAGCAAGAGAGTTCCAGAAAAACATCTATTTCTGCTTTATTGACTATGCCAAAGCCTTTGATGTGTGAATCACAATAAACTGGAAAACTCTGAAGAGATGGGAATACCAGACCACCTGACCTGCCTCTTGAGAAACCTGTATGCAGGTCAGGAAGCAACAGTTAGAACTGGACATGGAACAACAGACTGGTTCCAAATAGGAAAAGAAGTACATCAAGGCTGTATATTGTCAACGTGATTATTTAACTTATACACAGAGTACATCATGAGAAACTATGGGCTGGATGAAGCACAAGCTGGAATCAAGATTGCCAGGTGAAATATCAATAACCTCAGATATGCAGATGACACCACCCTTATGGCAGAAAGTGCAGAAGAAGTGAAGAAGAGCCTCTTGATGAAAGTGAAAGAGAAGAGTGAAAAAGTTAGCTTAAAGCTAAACCTTCAGAAAACTAAGATCATGGCATCTGGGGCCATCACTTCATGGCAAATGGATGGGGAACCAGTGGCTGACTTTATCTTTTGGGGCTTCAAAATCACTGCAGATGGTGACTGCAGCCATGAAATTAAAAGATGCTTACTCCTTGGAAGGAATGTTATCACCAACCTAGACAGCATATTAAAAAGCAGAGACATTACTTTGTCAACAAAGGTCCATCTAGTCAAGGCTATGGTTTTTCCAGTGGTCATGTCTGGATGAAAGAGTTGGACTATAAAGAAAGCTAAGCGCAGAAGAACTGATGCTTTTGAACTGTGGTGTTGGAGAAGACTCTTGAGAGTCCCTTGGACCACAAGGAGATCCAGCCAGTCCATCCTAAAGGAGATCAGTCCTGGGTGCTCACTGGAAGGACTGATGTTGAAGCTGAGGCTCCAATACTTTGGCCGCCTGATGCGAAGAGCTGACTCATTGGAAAAGACCCTGATGCTGGGAAAGATTAAGGGCGGGAGGAGAAGGGGACAACAGAGGATGAGATGGTTGGATGGCATCACCGACCCAATGGACATGGGTTTGGGTGAACTCTGGGAGTTGGTGATGGATAGGGAGGCCTGGCATGCTGCGATTCATGGGGTCGCAAAGAGTCAGACACAACTGAACAACTGAACTGAAATGAACTGATGCATGCCTTTGACCAAGGAGTAGATGGAAGATCTATTTTATACACAAATTTGCCTTAAATCTAAAACTGCTCTTAAACTATTAAAAAATAAGATGTTCATTTCAACACTCCTTGTAATGCTCAAGAGTTGGAAGCAACCTAAATGGCCATCAATAAGACAGTGAATAAATAAAATGATTCATACTGTGGTAGACTATAAATCTGGTCTCAAATTCTCAACCTCCCTGCACCTATGCTCTTATAATGTGATGTGGCAAAATGCAGAAGTCTGTTTCTCTACTCTTTGAATTTCAATTGACTATGTGACTTCCGATTAGCAACATGTGAAACAGGCAGACATTTGAAAAATGCTTGCATATTGGGGTCTTTCTCTTGCTTTTCTTGGAACCCTACACTGCCATGTGAATAATGTTGAGACAGGCTGCTGAAAGATGAGAAGTCACATGGAGAACTGAGGCACACTGGCTGATAGTTGCCAACCTCCAGAATGTGAATGAGGCTACCCTAGACCAAAATAGCCACCAACTGACCTTCCAGCTGACCACAAGGGCATGAAAAACCTCATCAGAAATTGGTCAAACTCAATTAGACCAAAAACAACTATGCAGCTGACTTTTGAAAGCTGCTGAGTTTAGGGGTGGTTTGTTTCACAGTAATAGACAACTGATACCCATCCATAAGATGAAATACATTTGTTAGCTGCTCAGTAGCATCTGACTCTTTGCAACCCCATGGACTGTAGCCACCAGGCTTCTCTGTCCATGGAATTCTCCAGGCAAGAATACTGGAGTGGGTAGCTATTCCTTTTTCCAGTGGATCTTCTGGTCCCAGGGATTGAATCCAGTTCTCCCACAATGCAGACAGATTCTTTACCATCTGAGCCGCCAGGGAAGCCCATCAGGTGAAATATCATGAAGCAATTGGAAATAATGAAGTCAGTATATGTGGATTAGTATACTGACATGGAAAAATTGCTAAGCTATATTCATAAAAAAAAAAAGAGAGAGAAAACAAACAAACAAAAAAAGCATTCAGTTCAGTTCAGTCGCTCAGTCGTGTACGACTCTTTGCGACCCCATGAATTGCAGCACGCCAGGCCTCCCTGTCCATCACCAACTCCCGGAGTTTACTCAAACTCATGCCCATCGAGTTGGTGATGCCATCCAACCATCTCATCCTCTGTCGTCCCCTTCTCCTCCTGTCCCCAATCCCTCCCAGCATAAGGGTCTTTTCCAATGAGTCAACTCTTCGCATGAGGTGGCCAAAGTATTGGAGATTCAGCTTCAGCATCAGTCCTTCCAATGAACACCCAGGACTCCGCATTATGACTTTATAATTCTATAGACCTTACCACAGCATTACAGTTCTTTTTCCCTCTTAAGATTGTGTATGATTTGTTGGTCATAAAGGTAGTAAAATTACCTATACAATAAAAGGCTTAAATGCCTTCAAAATTACCAAACATGAAATGAAAGATATTTTATTGCAGATGAAAATGATGCAAGATAAACCTTCATCTTCTCAGGTCAGATGTTATCACCCTGTGTAAGTTACTTACATTATGTGCTATTCTCACTCACATTTGCTCAATTTCCAGGCAAACAAAAGCAGAGAAGCGTCCACTTATTCACTTGTGGATATTTATATACTTAAGAAAAAATAAATTTTTAAAAAACAAACAAATTATTTCCAAAGTTTATTAAAAATTAAATATTTATCTCCATTTTTCTAATAATTTTGTCAAAACAAACAAAAAGAAACAACCACTTCAAATGAAATCCAACTATGAGAATATCTTCAGATCATTTTACTCTATTTCTGAGGCAAATCATTATGTTCTACATTTCTAAATTCAGTTCTATTTCCCTCAAATCTATTTTTGGAAATAGAACATAGCCTTAGAAAAACACAGTTATAAAAGTTATTACATTTAAAGTAGAACTCATTCAGAATAATCTGGCAAGCACAAACCTATTTCTGCCAATGTCTATGAATCATCACCGTCATACTAGTAAATGTTTTTTAAACCAAAGATTACCCTTCTGAGGAAACATGGTAATAATATTCAGAAAAATAATGCTCACAAGTTAATAGTGCCACTGTTTATAATTAAAAGGACTATTTCTTATAGAAAGCAAAGCTCAGAATAAACCAGAAGGCATGGTTATATTTTAAACTGGAAAAGAAAAAAAGCAGAGTGCCTTGTTTTCAAACATGGGATAGTAATAAAAACTTTTCACATCTTAAATTCTCACAGACTGTTAAATTATTTATGCCAAAGTTGCATTTAGGAATAGTTTCATTTGTTTTTTAAAAGTACTAAAATCCCATGTTGAATTTCTTGGATAGCTTTATCATGTGTAATCATCATGTCTAGAAAAGATCTGGTAAGTGAACAAATAGAGTCACTATGAAATCAACAAACACTATAAAAATGTTCTTAATTTTAAAAAGACATTAATTTTATGTAAGCTAATCCTGCTTTCTCCATAATTTAGTTCTAGTCTTCAGAGGCTTTCAATACTGTACTAGCATGTAGGTATAGTATTACTCTATATATTTTATTATAAAAATGTTAATTTATCTTAAAATTTAAGATTGTCAGAGGTTTAAATTCTACCTTATTTTATGAGGCTTAGGAGCCATTTTCCCCCATTGGGAGCATAAATTAAATTATGTTATCTAAATTAAATTATCTAAAATAACATTATCAAGAAGTGGGAAAATGTGGCTTGATATTCAGAAAGCATAAAGTCTGATTTATGTATGACTTTTAAGTAAGCTTCTTTTGTATAAAGTAATGTGTGTTTACTTATTCTGAAAATGTAGTGATTCATACTATAGTATGTAATTCACTATTATATATATTACATATACCATATATGTGTGTGTCTGTGTATGGGCAAAGTAGAAAATGTCTTCAAATGTTATTAATTTCCATCTAGACATACACAAAAACTGACTTTATAAAAACATAATTTTATGGCTGCTATCCAAAAGTCTACAAGCAATAAATGCTGGAGAGGGTGTGGAGAAAAGGGAACCCTCTTACACTGTTGGTAGGAATGCAAACTAGTACAGCCGCTATGGAAAACAGTGTGGAGATTTCTTAAAAAACTGGAAATAGAACTGCCATATGACCCAGCAATCCCACTTCTGGGCATACACACTGAGGAAACCAGATCTGAAAGAGACACGTGCACCCCAATGTTCATCGCAGCACTGTTTATAATAGCCAGGACATGGAAGCAACCTAGATGCCCATCAGCAGATGAATGGATAAGGAAGCTGTGGTACATATACACCATGGAATATTACTCAGCCATTAAAAAGAATTCATTTGAACCAGTCCTAATGAGATGGATGAAGCTGGAGCCCATTATACAGAGTGAAGTAAGCCAGAAAGATAAAGAACATTACAGCATACTAACACGTATATATGGAATTTAGAAAGGTGATAACGATAACCCTATATGCAAAACAGAAAAAGAGACACAGAAATACAGAACAGACTTTTGAACTCTGTGGGAGAAGGTGAGGGTGGGATGTTTTGAAAGAACAGCATGTATCACCAGCCCAGGTGGGATGCATGAGACAAGTGCTCGGGCCTGGTGCACTGGGAAGACCCAGAGGAATCGGGTGGAGAGGGGGGTGGGAGGGGGGATCAGGATGGGGAATAAGTGTAACTCTATGGCTGATTCATATCAATGTATGACAAAACCCACTGAAATGTTGTAAAGTAATTAGCCTCCAACTAATAAAATAAATAAATAAATAATAAAAAAATAAATAAAATAAAAACATAATTTTTTGTCAAAACTTCCTTATTACCTGAGGCAAATTATTTCTTCTTTCAAAATGTCATTTGTCTATGTATCTTGGCGTTAGCAAAGACCATCATCATTGTTTTTAGATTTTCCCAGGTGGCACTAGTGGTAAAGAACCTGCCTGACAATGAAGGAGACACTAGAGACTTGGGTGAGATCCCTGGATCAAGAAGATCTCCTGGAAGAGGGAAAAGCAACCCATTCCAGTATTCTTGCCTGGAGAATCCCATGGGCAGAGGAACCTCGTGGGCTATGGTCCATAGGTTTGCAAAGAGTTGGACATGACTGAAGCGACTTAGCACACAAGCACTATGCTAAAACATTTTTGCAAAGGATACTATTAAAAAAGCAATATCCGAAATAAATTCTCTAAATATTTTCATAAAAATAAATGTGGATATATTTATAAATACACTAGTTCTTACATAAGAACTAAACAGAAATTACTAAACAGAAATCTTAAATATAAAAACAAGTAATTAATAAGTATCTTGTTATTATCAGGGAATATTTTAAGACCTCCACCATAAAAACCTTCCGCATAATACATGAAATTGCACCATAGAAGTCACTCATAAATTGTCACCTAAAACAAACTCTTCAGATGAGTTACTAATCTTTCAAAATTATTTATAAGGTAAAAAACAATTGTTTTATGAGTAATTGATTGATTTTGTTTAAAATTGAAATCATTGCACACATAAAACAACTGCATAACCTGAGACATAAGTACAAGATGATTTACAAATAGATAAACACAAAAATAATGGGGAAGATAATCAGGAATCACAGTCAGGAGTAGGACACCAATATTCCAGTTTACACAAATCTGAACTTAATTAATTGTGCCAACTTGACCTCAATTTTGAAAATTTATATTCTATAGTCATATGCATTATATCTCGGCAAAGCAACAGAAGTGTATGTAGGCAACCAAGTGTGACATATGTCCACTAGGATATTCTTTACCTGACATTTTCTTGCTATAAACCTCCTCCAAAGAATTGTGAGTTTAATTTAAAATATCTTTTTTTTTTTCCAAAATTCTAGGAAGTTGTAAAATATTTCTAAGGAATGTTAGTAAGTTAAATACATGTTTCACGCATTCTTTAGAGCAATATCCCTCCTTAAGAAACTGGTTTTGCAATGAGCAAAATAAAACTGCTGATAAGTTTAGATTCAAAGAAGTAATGTTAGGAAATTTTGTTTGTTTCTTTTGGAGCACAGATACGCTGGAATTATTTTAAACTATATTCATAAAAGGATATACTCATAATATAAAATAAAAATAATTTAGATTATAGTATATAATACATGGTAGTTACTGGAAAAGACCTAGTACATTCTATCTCTCTCATACCTGTTTCTAGCTCTGAGAATATTAATGCGAGGATTTAGAAAGTATGACTATTTAATAAACAACCTTAAGGGCTTCCCTGGTAGTCAGAGGGTAAAGAATCTGTCTGCAATGCAGGAGACCTGGGTTCATTCCCTGGGTTGGGACGATCTCCTGGAGAAGGCCATGGCAACCCACTCCCAATATTCTTGCCTGGGAAATCCCATGGACAGAGGAACCTGGTGGGCTATACCCCATGGGGTCACAAAGAGTTGGATATGACTGAGGACTGAGTGACTTCCACGTTCACATTAAGAAACAACCTTAAAGCCAGTACACTAAATATGCTAAGTTTTAAGCATTATTTAATTTAAAAATAATGGTGTAGTGACTACAACATGCCAGCATTGCTGTAGGTGCTAGGAAAATGCAAAGAACCAAATAAAGTTCTATTCTCCTGGAGTTTATAATCCATGTGGAATGAGTGAGGAGAGATAAATAAGCAAATATAGAATATATGAGGTAGGGATTTCTGTTGTTATTAAATATAAAGCAAGTAAGGGAAAAATTAGTGATGCAGGTGATGAGAGTAATATTTCAACCTGTGAGTAGGAAGGTCTCTCTGTGGAGGTTCCACTTTAGCAGAAATTTGCATGAAGTAAGAGAGAAAGCATGCTATTAGGCAAGAAAGTGGTCACATAAAGGGCAATGTTGACATTTCAAAGTTCCATAATGACATGTACTTATAGTTCTTAAAGAACAGCAAGACCAATGTGGCTAAAGCAGAGGAAGGATAAGTAGCAGAAAAATGACACGAGAGGCTCCTTGGGCCTCAGGGGAGAGAGGCCTCCACTGATCATGTGGAGGTAGTAAATTCACTTTTTCACATTTAGTAACTACTAAATTGTATTTGTTTTATAATACAACATGAGGAAAAGAATGCATCCTTAATAGAGGCATAAAAGAAAAAAACACCTGTTTCAAGATAAGTAGCACCAAGGGAACACATTTTGAAAGCATTAGTCTGCAGCTGTGGAGGTAATGAGCTTCTCTATTATTGCTTCTTCATAACTGAAAAAGAACTGAGTAAATAGTAGATGATAAAAATTCCAAAAATTAAAAAAAAAACAAAGATAAAGGTTGTTAAATACCAGGCAGATTCAGTTGCCAACTGGCAGCATAGCTATATACTTGAAACAAATTGGTAGATCATCTATCAGTTCTAGTCCCTTACTTTCCAGCAGCAAGAGCTGGAAATATTCAGCACTTGCTAAATATTCAGTTGAGAATAAAGTGAGACACCTGGATCTGACTTTCAAGATGAAAATTCTCACAGTCCCTTGTCTCAACACTATCTGCTCAAACAGAAGTCCTTCAGTGATTGCATTGAATTTATGGCCTCACTAGAAAGCTGAGAGATATAGAAAAACAATGATACGTAATAGTTGATTTTAAAGTTGTTGATATTTTATCAACTTATTCAAAATAAAATCAGAATTAACCAATTTTCATGTGAAATACCAAATTGTATGTTCACTTGCATAGCATGTCTTTAAGTTCTAATGCTAGAAAGGTATGCTTACTGTGTGGTATGCTTTTATTTGATGGTGTATCCTGCCAGTAACACAATTTAACTCATGATCTGTGAAAAATAATGTAGGTTCTATGATTTTTCCATTTGCTATTTGAAATCAACAATTTGAAATATTGCTTGAACTATTCGATGTTACTGTGACAAACATAATACATTTATTTAAAATACATTAATAGGCAGGTTAATGATTCATGTTAAAATTATTAAATGAAAAATACATCATCATATGATGTTATCTTTATTAATGTGACATAACATTGCTGTGAGACTTGAAATTCATCCTTGGTATTATTGTTATTTACAAAAGGGTAAATTTTCACCACTATAAAAAAACTGAGACAGACATAGATCTTAGTTTTAATCTTGGCTTTACCAGTGAGTGAATACTAACCTTGAATAAAATTCTCCAACTTTAAAATGAGGGGAAAATCTGAAGTGTTACAACATAAGTGTCTGTAAAAAGCCAAATTCAGTAACTTTAGGTATTGAGTGGGTAAAATAAGTTAAATGATTTCTCTTTTCTTTCTGATTGAAGTAGGCATTACAATGGTTATACATACATCTGGACTCTGAAATATTTGATTTCATATTTATATAATATTTGGGGAATTTTTACCACATGCCCATAGCTTAAAATACTTCTGCTTTCAAGGATTTTTCATTTAACTAGAACAGAAAAAAGAATGAAACAACTACATTCAGACCTAATCCATTTAATACATTTTCCAATTTGAGATTCAATAAAATAGTCCATGGAGTCACAGAGTCAGCCATGACTGGATAACAACAGTCATGGGCCCTCAAATGTCAATATAGTAACATTAAATGATTTCTTGGTCATGAATTTGGATTAAATATGGATTAAATATTGAATAGTTTTCTTGTTTCAGAACCTCTTTGAGTTTTACATACTTATGTCCAAGAGGGCAATGCAGAAAGTGTAAATGGCCGCAGAGTACGGGAAGAGAAGTCCTACTGTCCCCAAAGTTTCTTAAGATCAAGATATAGGTTTTACTATCCTAAGCTCCTCCCCCTGAGAGCCTTCCTTTCACGTGGTAGGCAATCGAAAGTGTAGAACAAATAAATAAATACTATAAAATATTGTCAGTATCTTTCTAGACTCCCTCCTATTGGCAACTGAAGGATTTTCTAGGTAGAAATCTAGGAAGAATCAGTTTCTCCCACTATAATCTGAATTTCATTATCAGATTGCAGATGTATAGGTTTGGCCAAAAAGGTCATTCGGATTTTTCAATACTATTTTGGGGTAAAAACGAAATTAAATTTTTGGCCAGCTTGATATAAAATTTCCAAATTTGGAACCAAATCACAACTAAATATCATAGTGCTATTTATTACTAGTTGTAAAACTCTAAATTTGTAATGAGAAAAAGGAAAAAAAAACAAAACAGAGTCATAATAGCTTTAACAGTACTAAGAATGTATTGGTAATAAGAAGTGTATGTCTCTTAGTCAAATGAACCTGCTATAAAAAATAATCTGCAAACTCTGAGGATAGGTAATACATAAACTTAGTGAAAATAGAACCATATTTGCCTTCTCATCATTATATTCTCAGCTCCCTTCATAGGACCTCTCTATTAGTAGGCTTCTAGTAGCATCTATTGAATGAATAACTGGATCCAGAAAATGTATTATTATTTAAAAAGTTATATATATATATTTCCCAGGGGAATACATTTAGTGATAAAGGGCATAATTCCTCCAAATTATATTCAACTTAGCATGCTTACTAAAGAAATGCAAACTCTTTTCTTTTTTCTTTGATCTCTGGTTTTAAGGATTATAGTGGGCAAAATTAACTACTACTTGTAATGATCTGAATTAGTCTAGTAATATAATTGATTCCTATAACAATATCACTCAATGGTATATGAAACAGATAAACTCATATTGTTCCAAATTTCATAACTCCAAAGCAAACACTTTCAAATATGTCTTGATTAACATATTGAACTTTATAAGCTTATAAAGACTTACAACCTCTTCTCATAACCAGAGGTGAAAGAAAATTGGTAATATTTTCACAGAAAATTACAGTTTTATTGTCAGAAACCATCTACTATAAAATTATTTGCAAAACAGAAAAGTGGTGATTTGGAAAATAAATAAATAAATAAACCTTCCCCAGTGTTTGAGGTGGTGGTGGCTAGAGGTGGTAGTCAAATTGTATCATTAATTCATCCACATACTGGAAAACAACGTATGATAAATAACCAATTTCCAGAGAAAAATATCATCCATAGTTTGAAGAAAATCCCTTATAAGAGTATTCTCTCAGAGTATTCTTAATTGAAAAGCTGAAATATCAATAAGTGTTAATATTTTCAAAGTGAAAATTGCCATTTTCTGTTCAGTTGTCAAGTGTGTGCAACCCTAGATCACACACCTTATCTTTAAGACGAGATTTTTCCTTTCTTGAAAGCATCAATATATAGTTCACTTTAAATCTGATAGACACTTGAAGAATCACATGTGACCCTTCCCTTTGGACAAGTGATTAAATATAATACTTGAATGTCTGCCTTACTTCTTCAAGATACTTAGGAAACTTCATCTCTTCAGAAATAATAAAACCAAATAAATTCACACACCCTCTGAAAGGAGACATATTGCAAGTGGTATTAAGTCTTCAAAATTTAATATGCTTCAGCATGGGATATTCACAAATAATATGGTTCACAGTGAATTTTCTACATTTATTCTTATCATCTCATGAATATGTTACACTTTATGATAAGGATAATGTGTTTGAATGCTTGATGTAATACAACATCCAAATTAATACTTCAAAATGTATCTAATACTGAAACAAAATAATGGTAAAATTCTCTGTAAAACTTATAACCAACTCCATTCTGCTACAAGAAGATAGTTTTACTTTCAAATAAATATGTGTAAGTATAAAAACTTATTCAGTATGAACTGAACTTTTGGGTTTTCTCGAAATTCATATGCTGAAATTCTGATCCCCAATGTGATAGTATTAGTAAGTGGGAATTCAGTGAGGTATTTGGGTCATGAGTAAGAAGCCCTCATGAATGGGATTGGCACCATTATAAGAGGAGATGGGAAAGTTTTTTCTCTCTCTGCACTGTCATATAAGGATATAGGAAGATGATCAGCTGCAAATCAGGAGATTCTTGCCAGAACCAAATGATTATGATCTTTGATTTCTCAGCCTTGAGAACTATGAGAAATATATTTCTATTTTGTTTAAGCCACTTGGCCTATGGTATCTTGTTACAACATTACTATGACCATGATAATACAGATTTTGTCATGATCTATCGTTTCTATTCCAAAAATAAAATAATAGAAGCCTAAAAAGGTTAAAAATGAACAGATTTCCATGTGCTAAACAGTAGGTCCTTGTTGGCTACCCATTTTAAATACAGTATTGTGTACACGTCCATCCCAAACTCCCTAATTATCCCTTCCCCCCATCCTTCCCTCTTCTCCCTGGCAACTATAAGCTCCTTTTGGAAGTCTGTGAGTCTGTTTTTACTCAATGTTTTGTGGCAGCCTGGATGGGAGAGGGAGCTTGGGGGAGAATGGATACATTTATATGTATGGTTGAGTCCCTTCACTGTTCATCTGAAATTATCACATTATTAATCGGTTATACCCCAATACAGAATTAAAAGTATAAGAAAAAAGTAAAGAAAAAAATTAAAACAGAGTTGGACAAAAATAATAGAAATATTATCTGTTACCTATTTTACTGAAATTTTCTTTAATATGCCTTATTCTCATCTCATCCCCAAAGCAGTTACAATTTTTTTTCAAATCCTTCATCAGGTAAAACTATTCTTACACACACACTCACACACACAGGTATGCAAGTAGTTCTACTTCTGAAAAGAAATTCAAAGTTTATTGTTCTGAAAATATTTTGGATGGTATGTTTAAACTTGGTCAAAATTTATCCTTCACAATTTATTTTTATATATACAAATATATGAAGATCTAGTAATATTTTTAGATACTTAATTTTATGCAATCATTACATATTTATCAACTTGAATATGACATTAGAAAAAAAAGAATATTTGTATTATTACATACTTACCCTACAACTATTTATTCTAGTTCTAATCTCAAGAATTTGCTGGTCTACTTAAATTCACATAGGTCTTCCCTAGTGGTCCAGTTGTTAAAAATCTGTCTTGTAATCCAGGGGATACCAATTATATTCCTAGTCCGGGAGAATCCCACATGCCACTGGGCAGTAAGCCCATGTGCCACAACTACTGAGCCTGCACTCTGGAGCATATAAGCTGCAACTACTGAGCCCAGGTCAGCACCTACTGAAGCCCATGCTCCTGGAAACTCATGCTCAGCATCAAGAGAAGCCACTGCAAGGAGAAGCCCACACATGGCAACTAGAGAGTAGTACCCACTCCCTGAAACTACAGAAAACCCACAGGCCAAAACAAAGAGCCAGAACAGTCAAAAATAAATAAACAAATATTTTAAAATAAATTCTTGTAGATTATTATCCATGTAGTAACTGTTTGAAGACTTGTCATAGTATTGTTTATATGAATAAAAATACCATTCTCATGAGTAACCACCATACTCATAATGAAAGGCAGAATAAAATCCGTTACCAGTAGTTTGAGTAAAAACTGACTTTGTAGATAAGGACTAATGTTAAATTAACCCGGGAGATCAATCCATGTAATCTATGGCTAGCAATATTTTAATATGAGTTAGGTTGGTAACTTACTGATATTTTACACACAAAAATAAATATTAAAATGAAAGGATTTTTTTCATAGTAGTCAATTCAATAACTGCTGAATTGTTTAACCCCTTGAGAAAATGAAAATTTTATCCTTTTTTAAAAAGTCAATCTTTTAACTAAAGTTTGATTTAGGGTAGAAGAGGCAGAGAGCATAAAATATATATATATATATATATTAATTTCTAGAGAGACTATAATGAGCTAAAGGTGAAAACATTAGAAATTGTTTCTTAAACTTGTCTAACTTTATGAACCTAAACAGGTAAGACTGATATAACACATGATTTTAATAAACATGACAAGTATTGAATAGTTTAGGATGTTCTGAGTGCGCCAAATATATTCAAAGGTCAAATGACTTTTGAAATAAAAATTTTTAAGTGACATTTCCCACTGCATCATTCATTATATTTAGACATTTTTGGTTATTACATCTCAGGCATAAGGGGATGCCGCTGGTTACTTGATATAACCAGATATAATTTTTAGTTTGGAAGAAAGAAAAGGAGTTGGGAGTATTACCTGTCTTTATAAGGGTTGCCAGAAAAAATATGAGGACGTATTTACATTTGGGACATATCCCAAAATGTGGGATATATTTATACTAAAAATGAATTAGTGATTTATCTGAAATTAAGTTTAACTGGTCATATGTTTTTATTTTCTAAATCTAATAAGCCTAGCAAAGTACCAGGGCCATAGGAAACAAGCCAAAAATACACTCAGTAAATCTCTAATCATTTGAAAATGAGGATTTGAAGAGTTTAATATATTAAGAAAATCTGTAGGCAGAAGCTATGCCAGATGGTGATTCAATAATGAGATGTGGTAAGAAAAAGTCATTGATGGATATTTCACTAATTATCTAAAATCATATTTTAAATTGATGCAAGTATCAGATTTTAATAGTTTAAATATAATTGGCATTAATATATCCATGAAATACTATTAGGCATTAAAATTTTCTCCAGTAAGTTATTATGAAGCAACTGACATAAATTGTGTTGGATCACAAATTCTCCATAAATTTTACTACCACTATCATAATATCAAAATATATTTACATTTTTTCTATGTTCATTATTTACTTCATTATGAAAAGAGGTTACTTCTAATGAAAAATTATCAATCTCCATGGATAATTAAAATGAAATTATAAAAATTTAACATTCACTCTGATTATTTTGCACATTAATCACAGTGCAAATATAACAAGTATAACAGGTATTAAGGCCAATCACATGTTTACAGTAAATTAGAAATATTAAGTCCAGTAATTAAAATTTTCACAGGAGAAATTATGCAAATATACAGACAGCATCTTTACCCTGCTTCATTAATTTAAATGGCTTCAGTAGAACCCATTCTGACACATAATGCTTCTAATAAGCTTTTATTTTTGAAATATGTGTAGTGAATATTCTGTTTGATTATAACCCTATTGACCAGTTTCATATCAACTTCATAAACCCAATCTTAACATTTTCAGAAAAGTTACCATGATATAAAAAATTTCTAAAAGTATTTTAGAAGCATCTTTTGAAAAGCAATGCCATACACTTTATATAGATTTTCTAAAAATAAATGAAATTTTCATTATTTTTATGGAGTACATTTGTCCCATTTTGCAGCTGCTAGATATCTTGAAAATTAGACCTAGTCAAATGAGTATGAGAAAGTCAAATAAAAGTAAATGGTAGATAGTGTAAAAAGTGGAAGAGTTGGATTTTAATTCTGGCAACTGCCTTAGAAAAACCAACTATAATTTCATTACTTCAGCCTTCTTATCTATACAACAGATATAAATATAAGTGTTCAGTTCAGTTCAGTTCAGTCTGTTAATCTGAACAACGCTTTGTGACCCCATAAGCCAGGCCTCCCTGTCCATCACCAGCTCCGAGAGTTTACTCAAACTCATGCCCATCGAGTCGGTGATGCCATCCAGCCATCTCATCCTCTGTTGTCCCCTTCTCCTCCTGCCCCCAATCCCTCCCAGCATCAGGGTCTTTTCCAATGAGTTAACTCTTCTCATGAGGTGGCCAAAGTATTGGAGTTTCAGCTTCAGCATCAGTCCTTCCAATGAACACCCAGGACTGATCTCCTTCAGGATGGACTGGTTAGATCTCCTTGCAGTCCAAGGGACTCTCAAGAGTCTTCTCCAACACCACAGTTCAAAAGCATCAATTTTTAGGCACTCAGCTTTCTTCACAGTCCAACTCTCACATCCATACATGACCACTGGAAAAACCATAGCCTTGACCAGATGGACCTTTGTTGGCAAAGTAATGTCTCTGCTTTTTAATATGCTGTCTAGTTTTGTCATAACTTTCCTTCCACAGAGTAAGATCTTTTAACTTCATGGCTGCAGTCACCATCTGCAGTGATTTTAGAGCCCCCAAAAATAAAGTCAGCCACTGGTTCCCCATCTATTTGCCATGAAGTGATGGGACTGGATGCCATGATCTTAGTTTTCTGAATGTTGAGCTATAAGCCAATTTTTTCACTCTCCTCTTTCACTGTCATCAAGAGGCTCTTTAGTTCTTCTCTTTCTGCTATAAGGGTTGTGTCATCTGCATATCTGAGGTTGATATTTCTCCCAGCAATCTTGATTCCAGCTTGTGCTTCATCCAGCCCAGCATTTCTCATGATGTACTCTGCATAGAAGTTAAATAAGCATGTTGACAATATACAGCCTTGACGTACTCCTTTTCCTATTTGGAACCAGTCTGTTGTTCCATGTCCAGTTCTAACTGTTGCTTCCTGACCTGCATACAGGTTTCTCAAGAGGCATGTCAGGTGGTCTGGTATTCCCATCTCCTTCAGAATTTTCCACAGTTTATTGTGATCCACACAGTCAAAGGCTTTGGCATAGTCAATAATGCAGAAATAGATATTTTTCTGGAACTCTCTCACTTTTTCAATGATCCAGCTTTTATATATATGTATATATATATATATATATATATATACATATATATACAATATAATATATAATACTTTATATTATATATATTGTACAAGTAAAATTTTAGGTACCTGATAATAATAGTTTTATTCATAAGTAGTTTTATTATTATCCCTGGAAAGTTCTAACATCAATTTGTTAAATCTTTGCTCAGTCACTCAGTCATGTCCAGCTCTTTGCAATCCCATTGTCTGTAGCCCAACAGCCTCCTCTGTCCATGGAATTTTCCAGGCAAGTATACTGGAGCAGGTTTCTATTTCCTTCTCCAGGGGCTCTTCCTTACCCAGAGATTGAACCCAAATCTCTTGCATTTCCTGCATTGGCAGGCAGATTTTCTACCACTGTGCCACTTGGGAAGTCATTAAATATTTATTGGTTACCAATATAAATTTTATCACAGTACATTTAGAAGATGGATAATTACAAATTGCTTTTGGTGGTGGATTTAGTCACTACACTAGGTCCTGTCTGACTCTTGCAACCCCATGGACTGTAGCCCATCAGGCTCCTTTGTCCATGGGATTTCCCAGGCAAGAATACTAGAGTGGGTTGTTGTTTCCTTCTCCAGGGGATCTTCCAAACCCAGGGATCGAACTCACGACTTCTGCTTTGCTGGTGGATTCTTTATCTCTGAGTCATCAGGGCTGTCCATACTATTAAGACTAACTACAAAGTAACTTTGTAAAGGACTTTCTAATTCTAACTATAAAATAGTTTTTATAAACTAACTTTCTATTTGTGAAGAACATTGATAGCTTGTTTGTTCTTTTTTCCCCTCCTTCTTATGATCAGTCAATTAGTAATATGAGTAACTCTTTAGAAACAACTTAAAACTGGTAATACTACAACCTCACAGAATTACTGGAATGATTTTGTACACTTTCCCCTGGGTAATTATTTAGAGCACAGAAACCAAATATCCTTAATAAAAATTCATGTTTTCTCAGACTTTCAGAAATCAGATTCTCAGCTACATCTTCCTTTTACAGAAACAGACTATAAAACCTTTTCACCAGATACCAGAATCTCTACCCAGGTCCCTGTTACATACCTAATGACAGCCTAATCTGTCTGGTCATCATCATCATCAAAATAATATTATGAAACTTTATGAAATGCTTGCTTTGTTTCAAGCCTTGCACAAAAAAGGTCATTTGATTTGATCAGTACCCAAATCCTATGACATAGGTACTATGATTTTCCCTATTAATGGACGTGGAAACCTACACTCAAAAAGTAACTCACACAAGATTATATAACTTCCAAGTGGCAAAGTTGGTGTTTGAACTCATTTAAATGACTGAAAATCCCAGAAATCAAACCTTACTCTGTGCTGCATTTTAAATTATTTGATTTGAACTCATACACATTGTCTTCTTTTTCAATGATGATTGTAAGCTACCAGTTCCTGGACCACTCTGGGCAAGTCTTCTAACTGAAACTCTGTGGATTCAAAATCTCATCCAAGTATTTAACTCTCTTCTGCAAATTCCCTCATCTATAAAATTGAGGATGATAATAAGTGCAAAGATGCCAGGGAAATTTATAATCATTAATGAGCTAAGCCCTTTGAAAATATAAAGTAACATTAAATGTTAATATTACTAATCTTCTTAATTAGAGAAAGTGGCAAATGTGTCCAAAAAGTCTGTAACTAACTTCATTACTCTTTCATTTAGGTAGCAAAGTTGAAGTCCTTCAAAATGTGTTTTAAGTAGATTAAACATATGGTTGGCTGCATTTATAAATGTCCATTACTAATATGCTACACCATGGGAAATATTTTTTGCTGTTATGCAGTAAAATTTTTAAAAATTTGCATCTCAATAATTATATGCTCTCCCTATTTTTATTTTCTTTGCAATAAACATACATTTATTCACATATTTATATTTTTATTGAGTAAAATAATTTAAGGAATTTACACGGACAAAAGAGGCATCAAAGAAAATCAGAATCTAACCTACAAAAACAGGTTAAAGTGGGACAGAACTATCATGATAACAAAGACGAATGCTTTGCCAGTGTTCAAATTAAATTTTTGTTAAGCTTTCTGGCTGTTAAAGATAAGACAATTAGGTTCAAATTTCTATGTTGCATTAATAGGGAGGAAACATACTATCAATAATGTGAAAGGCATTCCATACATTATGCATTTCATATATATAAAAAGATTATTAAATATAAGCATGTTTATAATCACAATTTTTCAATGTAAATATGCTCCTATAGTAAAGATGCAGGTTGTATATTTTACCCACAAACTATCCTCAATTACTTATGTTTATATTCTTTTTAAAATTGACATGAATGGTAACAGTATTCATATTTAAGACCCTTTAATTGTTAAATGGATTAAAATTTACCATATTCAGTATTAACAATGAATAGCTTATTTTGAATATAAATTGATCTTTACCACTTGACTGCACAGTGAGAAGGCATCCAAGTAGTTTGTCATTGTAAGTACTTTCCCACATATTTCCTAACTTCTTGGTTACAGAGAATGGAGTGGATAGTTTGTTGCTTTAGCACAATTGGAGGAAACCCTGTGATGAAATCTACATCATTTCTTTAACAAAATTGAGCTATTATTTAGTACACTCCTGGACTTGTTTCTGCAATACCATAAAAGATTTGGATTTTATATGCTGCACTTGTTATTTAAGAACATTAATTCTTTTATTTTGTAATTAAATTTGCAGTCATACAGAGAGCTGAATAACTAGTTATTTTACTTATCAAGAATTTGAAAGAATTACTTGTGAAGTCATTGGGTAGCAAATTAGATTTATTTCAGTGATGGTTAAAGTTGTGGAATCTACAACCTGACTGTAAAGGTACAAAGTCTGCCTCTATAATCTGGATCAGTTATGTAAACTTGGTTTGCTCAATTTCCTTGTCTCTAGAACAGGAATAACCATGCCACTTACTTCAAAGGTTTGCTGTGTGAATTAAATGAGTTACCACCTATGTATGGATGCATAGTGCAGTGCCTGGCATATATTAAGGGTTAAATCAATGATTGTTATTAGCAATAGTAGTAGTTGGTTGGTCCTGATATGTGAAAATATTAGTTAGGCCCCTTTCTTCAGCAGTTTCACTAAATGCTATAGTAACAGCATCATACATGACTCTCCCCAATCCACTGCCCTTGGTGTCCATAATATTTAATCCATTTATCCTTTGGAAATAATGTTGGTCATCAAAACTTTATAGAATTAATAGAAGAAGAAATATCTGTAAAGATTAAAAGTAAGAAGAGGCCTCTCAGTTTTAACAACTTTAACGAATGCATTTCACAGCAGTGGTTTGATAAAAAGCTTTATTGAGATTTGAAGATTTTTATTCTATTGTGTTTTCCTCAAGATTTTCTTGATAAGCAGTAATTTGGTAGCTTTCAAGTTCCTCTAGGCCTGCGTCTGGCAGAGCACCTGAAAAGTAAATGCTCACTACATGTTCATTGAACTGAAGTAATGTCAGTTATATCAAAATAAAGAATAACGAAAAGAGATAAAGCAAGCCAAAAGAACAGCTCCAATTCTGATACTTTCACAAGTTCTGAATCCACAGTATATGGCCAGATAGATCGATAGATAGATAGATAGATAGATAGAGAAGTCTCTCAGTCGTGTCCGACTCTTTGTGACCCCATGGACTGGGGTCTACCAGGCTCCTCCGTCCGTGGGATTCTCCAGGCAAGAATACTGGGGTGGGTTACCATTTCCTTTTCCAGGGGATCATCCCCACCCAGGGATCAAACCCAGGTCTCCCGCACTGGAAGCAGAAGTTTTTAAGCTCTGAGCCACCAGGGAAGTCCATGGCAGTTACATAAGAGATTAATCTAGGCTGACATTTTCTAATGGACAGAACAACTTCAATCCCTGATTTTTAAAGCACTTAAGATCTCATATATGGAGGAATTATGTTACTTGGTCTACCTCTGACACCTGATGAACAAATACAAAACTGGGTTATTTTTTTAAACTTTTTTTTTTTGACCACCTGGTAAACACTTAAGAATTCCAGAACATGAGTTGCTAACATCTAAGTCTATTTTACTTATCTGAATGGTACAAAACCTACAAACACTCAGATATGTAAGTTAATTGCTATAAAATATTTTTATTGTAGAAAATTCATATCAATTCAAAGTCACTCAATATTATACCTGGTCCACCTAAATACTCAATAAGTGTTTATTTTATTAAAAAAAATAATAAAGAAGAAAGCCTGCACAAATTCCAGGAACCCATGAGACTATGTGTTTTATTGAATTGGCCAAAATGTTCATTTGGGTTCTTCCAAAGCATCTTACAGAAAAAGCCAAATGAATTTTTTGGCCAACCCAGTAGTTCTGATATTAAAACAAGTTAGTTAAATTTCAGTTTATAACTTCATTAGGATGAGAATTAAAATAATCATGTGCTGCCAAGTAAGTATACTTGAGGAGTTCAAAGAAAAGAGATAAGACAAGAATATTAATTACCAAATCTTTGCCATGCTATAATTTCTGGGGAAAAAAATTCTCTAGACATAGGGGAAATAGGAAAAAACTCATTGGAAAAGACCCTGATGCTAGGAAAGATTGAAGGCAGGAGGAGAAGGGGACAACAGAGGATAAGATGTTTGGATGGCATCATTGACTCAATGGATATGAATTTGAGCAAGCTCCAGAAGTTGGTGATGGACAGGAAAGCCTGGCATGCCTCAGTCCATGGGGTCTCAAAGAATAGGACACAATTGAGTGACTGAACTGAGGGGAAATAGGGATATTAAAAAAAAAAAAAAGGAAAAGTGGATTATGGTTGGTAAAATTTGCTCTAATAATAGTATTAAATGCTATTAGCAGTAAAGGAAAAAAATTTAAAAATTTGAGGAAATAATGGAATCTGTTTGTGAAGTTATCTGGTAACTAAATAACATAATTTTTCATCATAATGTATTAGGAATAATACAAATATATTATACTTATACATATATATATATATACCTATGATAAATTGTGTTTTATAGACATTGAATTCTATCCATTTAAATTAAAATGATTAGGATATTCATGATCTCACTGAAAATAGCCATGAGGCAAAATAGTATACAAATACAGATGATATATTTCAAGTAGGAAAATTCTTCTGTCAGTCTAGAAGAAGTCATGAGAAAAAAAGTAGGAATATATCTAGTGTAGGAAAATTTCTTATTGCACTAGGTATCTTTCATTTCTCCCTCCAAATCCAATCACTGTTCCTCTGAAAACTACTGTGTGCATACACAAGGCTATACATATAAAACAATATTTCCCAGTCTCCTATATGGCCTAATTTCAACTGGGTTCAGCCAATGGGAAGTACTAACAAGAACTGAACAGAGAAAAAAGAATGAGGTTGGATAGTCATGTTCTTAGATCCCTCCCCCTTCAGGGATTGTTAGCATTAAGGAACTTAACCAAAAGTCACAGCCCTTTTCTTAGCCTCTGGCTAGGAGTTCAGGTAACATTTTTCTCTCTCCCTCATAGGACTAGTGATGCTAAGAGTGCCCTTAAGTTACTAATCCAGAGCTATTAGACTATATCTGTGTTGTTTCCCTACAGAATGTCCATCACCTTATTACATGCTTCTCAACTACAATTTGATTATACTAACAGTTTTTTACTGGAAACCTGAATATGTACCAAGAGTATTTAGAAATTTAAATACTTTATTTGCTATTTTTTTTCAAAAGCTTCTTTAGAAATTTACTTGATGGGAAATTACCATAGTACTTTTTGGAAAATACCCTAAAAATTATGTCATTCTGTTATAAAATAATTAGGTGTTATATCATTGCTTTATCTAATTACATTTGCATTTCTAGTGTATGACATGCATATTTGATGCAATTTATAATACAAGACAAACATAAAATTGGCTAATTAAAAGAACATTTTCTATATGAGATTCTAAAAACATTAAGTCAAATGTCCCAGTATATTTTATACCCTTCAATCAAGAAATATCACTTTTAGAAATGTATTTTGAAGAAATAATCTAGGATGAGTAGTTATGTTACATATCCATGTAACTAAATCTAACCATTCTTTAGAAGTGAATAACTAAATAAATCTATATGTCTAAATTTAATTGCTAGGTATGGAACACTAAGGAAGAAACATGCTTATAAAATAACATTAAGTGCCCCAATACTTTTTCAAAATAAATGACAAGGTAAAAAAGCTATGTTCTTAAAGGAAAAATATGCATATATATGATTTTTTGAAGTTGTATGTTAATAGATTTATGATATTTGGGAAAACTAAAATATTTTTAGGTAAAAAAACTTCTCATAAAATTGTGGGGCTTTTTTTAAAACTCTTACCTATTATTTACTTATACTATATGCACTGAACATTTATAATATACATATCAAGGGCAAAATCAATAAATTGAACTTTTAAAATGAAAATGAACTCACATAATAGAGGAGAAAAGATAAGATGAGTATCATTCCCCTCCTTATCTGATGAGAGAAACAGTGTTGTTTATGGTGAGAAATAATTTTTTTTCTGGTTCCAACTCTAAGCTATAAAAAGAATTTATTGTTTAAATCTGAAAATAAAAGTCACTGAATGCCTAACACATATTAAGATAAATCACTGTTTTAGCTTTTTTCAATAAAATAGAATTATATCAACGATTGAGAAAGAAAATATCAAAAGATTACTTAAAATTGAAGAGTTCTATGAAGATTTTTCACCAGAGCATTGAAAACTATTATCTAAGATTAGGCAAATAGCTTTCTAGGGAACTTTATATGGTGTCTAGATCTACCTTATTTAATGGAAATTGAGCAATCTAAGATATCCAGCTGGTTGGATTGTCCTTTGGAAACTATCACCATACAGCACAGTTTATGGCAATTTTTGTGCATATATTTAGTACTGGAAGAAATTCATATGCATTAGATACCAGGTCTGAGGATGACATATATAGCTTTAGAGTGCTCATGTTCTAGCCTAAAAAACATGTTAGAATTTTTGAATTTTAAACTGCCTCTTCTCTATTCCTGTCAAGTCCATGCTATCCTAGTCATTGCCTTAACAAATACAATATAAATACAGATAATATCGAGCCATTCTGTAAATATTCTTCCAGCTTATAAATAATATTAAACTCTTTTTTTAAAAAAAAAAAAAGGAGTATGTATAGGTTTGGGTATGTAAATATTCTAATTGTTGAAGTGATTAAGAATTGGTTCAGATTTGATAATATGTTTACTCAAATGGATAGCATGCCAATATATTCTATTTAGAGTTGCTCGCTAATAAGAACCAGTTCAAAAATGTTTTTGATTTCAAAAAAGTTATCTCAGACAATGTTGGAGGATGGAGTTGGCTAGTTGCAATTGAAAGTCTGCTAATTGCCATAAATAATAATTTGGAAACATTAATATTATACAGGTGTGACTGGAAGAAGTAGGGATTAATTGAAGCATGGGGTGTTTTCAATGTGGCAAAAATGACTACTAAAAACACTTTCTATTCAAATGCTATGTGAAGAGTAAATAAGTCTGAATAATTTATACTATAAAACATCATTTATACCATGGATCATGACTATTGAGAACAGTTAATATTTCTGTTGTGGTGCACTCTACCTCACTGAACTGATAATGTGATGAGAACGGTCTTCTGGAAGACGGAACTACTGAAGTGGGAAGACTATAATAACATTTTATTTATACACATACCAATATTGAATCTAGACACCTTCTTCAGATTGCAACACTGACTTCCAGATCTATTGAGAATTCGCTCTTTCACTTAATGAAATAGTTCTGGCAATGGAATTATGGCATATATCATCCACAGATTATTGATTTTTAGTCATTATAACTCACTGAGATATGTTGAACACGAAAATTATACAAATATAATTTTGTATGCTAGGGTATCCTTCAGATTCATCAGAATTTCATTCTGTCTATCAATCAAGATCATATAATATTGAAAAGGTGAAACATATCATTATAGATGGAATATTCTTAATTTTTTTTCTTTTAATTATCTTAAAGTCATCTTACTTCTTATAAAGTGTTACTGTATCTGATAAATGAAAACCTATTTCTTTAAAACTGTGTCGACCAACTTTATGTGACCAAAATGTCTCCTAAATTTAAAGCTTTATACATTAAGACCTTATACATAAACTGACCTCATTACAAAACAATAGTTGTTATCAAAGTTATCTTCACATTCATTAATAAACTGGAAAACTTTTTAAGCTCCTGATGAACAGGGCATATCCCAGGTTAATTCACACTGAATCTTTGACCCTGGGCTCTAGACATCAGTATTTTTTTTTTTTTTTAACTCTAGACATAGTCAAGATCAAGAACCATTGCACAAAGTAATAAATGCAATTTATCTATAAATTGTGGCTGCCATTGGAAGGGGGTACAGGTAGGGAAGTATAGGGAGTTTGGGATTAGCAGATGCAAATTAGTGTGTGTGTATATATATATAATGGATAAACAACAAGGTCCTACTGCATACACAGGGAACTATATTCAGTATCCTGTGATAAAGCATAATGGATAAGAATATGAGAAAGAATATATATGTATAATAGTCCCTTAGTTGGACAGCAGAAACTAATACAACATTATAAATCAACATAGTCAAAGCTATGATTTTTCCAGTAGTTATGTATGGATATGAGAGTTGGACCATAAAGAAGGCTAAGCACTAAAGAACTGATGCTTTCAAATTGTGGTGCTGGACAAGACTCTTAAAAGTTCCTTGGACAGAAAGGAGATAAAACCAGTCATTTCTAAACAAAATCAACCCTGAAACTCATTGGAAGGACTGATGTTGAAGCTGAAGCTTCAGCACTTTGGTCACCTGATGCAATAAGCCAACTCAAAAGACCCTGATACCGGGAAAGATTGAGGGCAGGAGGAGAAGGGGTTCACAGAGGATGAGATGGTTAGATAGCAACACTGACTCATTGGAAATGAATTTGAGCAAACTCTGGGAGACAGTGACAGATAGAGAAACCTGGAGTGCTGCAGTTTGTGAGGTCACAAAGACAGACTCAACTTAGCGACTGAACAATAACAACCTCAATCAGGATTTAGATTTTAGTTCTGAGTAAGAAATTCTGATAATTTTTACTGCTAAACAATACATTGAAAATGGTTTATTGTTAATCCTAGTTGCATAATCAACAGTCATCTAAGATGGAGTCATAAGTACAGACAGGAGTGTGAAGTTTTAGGATCAGTTAAATTTGACTCTTGCTAAAAACTTACTCTAAAATTATGTTGATTATGATTAGAACATGTGTGAGGAGAACTATCTAGTTTTGTTAATTATGCTATCTATCATGCAGAGATACCAAAACTAAAAAATTATAAAAGAAAAACAATGAAACATTTTATCAACTTCAGGAAATTTGAAAATCCTAAAACTAACAGGACATCCTAGCTTGTCTAATTTGATCCTACTCTGTCTGAACAAAAGGATAAATCTATCTCTTGAGAAATGTTCTTGGAAAGACAAGTATTATATTCAAAGCCTCACCCTCACAACATTTTAGAAAAATTGTTATATACTGCAAATAGTCAGTTTTTAGTTCTACACCACTGTAGCTTGTTAATGCTGAAAAGTCTGATAACATATTTCCCTCACATTTCAGGCCATGTAAGACAGGAAAAATTTCTACTTCATCTATACCATAAGATCATTATAAGATATAATGAAAGAAAAATCACTTTATAAATGTCAAAATTTTATTACATTTGGCATTAATAGTAGTTTGTTATTAAATTAACATACTTTATGCTAATATGGCTGAAGTGACATAGCATACATGCATGCTAATATAAGCCATAGGGCATGTATGCTCAGTTGCCTCCAACTCTTTGTGACTCCATGGTCTGTAGCTCACCAGGCTTCTCTGTCCCTGTGATTTTTCAGGCAAGAATACTGGAGTGGGTTGACATTTCCTCCTCCAGGGGATCTTCCTGATGCAGGGATCAAATCCTCTCCTGCATTGCAGGCAGATTCTTTACCACTGAGCCATCAGGAAAGCCCATAAGCCATAGAAGTTTATATTAATTTACCAGAAAAAAAGACACCATTAAATTTAGAAACTTGAAAAACTGACTTTTGCAATATCTAAGATTTCATTGAAGCACTTTTCTATGTAAAATCACACAAACTTTTTTAAACTATTGACCTTTTTTCTTTCTAAATATATTGGAAAATTTGAGTGCCATCATGGCAACGTTTACCATTTATTTCTTTCATGTGTAATAGAGAATAAAGAAAATGGCTGAGTCAGTTGGCTTTAAGTCAGTTGGCTATTGCAGAACCAGAGCCCATGAATTCCAGGCTATTATGCTTTCTACCAAGCCACACTGCCATTCTCCATTACTTTCAGCCTCTAACTACAGACTCAGCCTGAAAGTTGCAATAAAATGGAGATTAGGATATATTCATTCATATTTATGGCAATTCCCACTTCACCTGAGGTCTCTGAGTAATAAAAGTGAAGAGTTATCATCTTTTGCCTTCTCCATGACCTCTTATTGCTTCAGTGAACTATTTAGGAGCATTTACAATCCCTTACATTGTACCATGTGCCAGGACTTCATAGTGGTATTATACACAGTTCCTCTCCACCCACTCCAGAGAGCTCTCAAATATATTAAGGGGCCAAGTGTGCAAAGAAAATGTCAATAAAATGCAGAAATATTGTGAGAAAGTTGTGAATAGAATGGTGTGACAACACATACAGATATATTAAATTTTATCTAGAGCAATTAGGAAAGATTTCCCTTAAGAGCTGGCCTTTGAATGGTATCTTTTAGGGAAATAAATTTAATAAGAGAATTAGAAGATTCTATAGAAATGGGATGACCAAAGTCACCTTTACTAGTGTTATTTTGGTGACAATTCACAGGTTGAAAGAGAGGCACAGATGGGAATAACAGACATGAGCTGGGTGAAGTAGGTTTAGACTAGATTATGTAGATTTATATACAAGACTAGATTTTTTTTTACAATACACTACAATCAGTGAGAAGTCAGTGATATTAATCAAGTGGATTGGAATTGCAATGCCTGGAAAGATGATTAGATAAATGATAGTCAGTCTTCATAACATTGTTAAAACCTGAGTAAAAAATAGGACTTAAGGACAACAACAAGATAGATGGTAGGGTATGAGCTGTCATTACAAACACAAAAAATAGCTATCTGTAGCTCAGTTGGTATAGGATCCACCTGCAATGCAGGGGGCCCCCGTTTTGATTCCTGGGTCAGGAAGATCCACTAGAGAAGGGATAGGCTACGCACTCCAGTATTCTTGGTCTTCCCTTGTGGCTCAGCTTGTAAAGAATCCACCTGCAATGTGGAGATCTGGGTTTGATCCACAGGTTGTGAAGATCCCCTGAAGAAGGGAAAGACACAACTGAGTGACTTTCACTTCACTTCATGATTGAAAATAACCTCAGGAGGGCTCAAAAATCCAATTAAGAACCTACAACTAAACAATGAAGCAAAACATGTAGAATTACATCCCAGAAGGAACTGCCTGGGGAGATTCTCTGCCTGCAGAGAAACCTGAAGGCTTTCCTCTTGAGGACTTCACTAGCTCCTAGGACAGCCATGGACTACCCGCAGCTTTCAAAATGGAGTAGCCCATAGTGTTCACTGGTGCAAAGCCCAGCAGCCTGCTCTGCAGAGGACACTGGTAGCTTTAGCAACCAAGGTCACCAGCAGTCACCCTTGTCACTCACTCCCGAGATACAGAGAACTGCTACTACATATCCCCCAAGAAGGGGGACTACCACCTGTGGACACTCAAGCCACAGTCCAGCTCCATACATGTCTTGGAACAAGAGGCCGGTTCTGCAGTCTTCTATGCATACCTGTGCTTCAGAATATGGCTCCAGAGGCACCCTACCCTCACTCATGTCTCAGGCACTGGACCTACCACCTCTGTGGGCTAGCCAGAGCCCTAGTCCCCAGAACTGTTGACACCATACAAGCATGCACTCTCCAAAACGCAGGCCTAAGACTGTTCCATAGCCCGTGGTCACATACCAGTGTCATCACCACTGTGGAGGTGTCTCAGCCAGACCTGGTGCCAAAAGTGACCCCCTTGGCTATGACATTCCCCCTGAAAGAAAAAGCAGGTCCCCAGCAGCTTTCACCACAAAGACCCCAACAGCCCTTGACATGACTTCAGACACATGACTTCAGACACATTGGCCACTGAGGATCCACTGAGGATCTCTACAGTCTTTACTAACTCTGATCTCAGCTGATAGAGCTTTCATGGAAACTGTTTTTGATACTTCCTAGAGCAAAACCCACCAGATTCTACCCAGGCAGCACCCTCATACCCAACCAACCAGTGAAAATCTTTCCCCACTGAAACCAATCAATAGAGTCAGGAGGAGGTTAACGTCTCACGTATCTAGATCAACACAAGACTATAAGAAACATAAAGAAAAAAGAAACAAGAAAACATGACACCAGAGGAACACAATATTTTCCTAGGAACTGACTGCAATGAAGTGAAAATCTACAAATTAACAAAGAATTCAAGAGATCATAGACATCTCAACAAAATCAGGAAAATAATACATAATAAAAAAGTTTAACAGTGACAAGGAAATCATTAAACCAAATCAGTATAAATTCTAGAGCACAATGAATAAGATGAAAAATGTAATAAAAGGCATCAAAAACAGTCTAGATCAATAAGAAGAAAGCATCTGTGAAATTAAGGACAAATTTGAAATTTGAAATTATCCAGTCAAAGGAAAAAAATTAGACTAAAAGTAGTGAAGAAAACCTATGAGAATTATAGAATGTAATCAAGCAAAATAATATTCACATTATGAGGGGCCCAGAAGCATCAGAGAGGGAGAGTAAGTAGGTAAAAATCAAATTTAAAAAACTAATGATTGAAACTATCCAAACCTGCGTAGGGATATGGACATTCAGGTATCTGAAACTCATACATACATATTTAACTCAAAGATGACTTCACTGGTATATTATTTTAAAAAAAACTATCAAAAATCAAAGATAAAGAATTTTGAAAGCAGAAACAAAAATAATATCATGTCATGCAATTATATCCCCATAAGACTGTCAGCACATCTCTAAACAGAGAGCTTATAATCATGAGAGTACAGGATAATATATTCAAAATGCTGAAACATAAAACTGTCAACCAAGAATACTTTATCTGGCAAGTATTACTTCAGAAATGAAGGAGAGATAAAGACTTTCTTAAACAAGCAAAAGCTGAAGGAAGTCATCACGCTAGAATTGCCTAACAAGAAAGGCTAAAAGTTCTTTAAAAGGAAATGAAAGGGTGCTAATTTGTAACATGAAAACATTAGAAAGTATAAAACTCAATGATAGCAGTAGGTATATACTCAAATTCAGAATCTAATACTGTAATGATGGTGTCTAAATCACATAACTCTACTAAAGGTTAAAAGACTAAAGTATTAAAAGTAAATATAGCTACAACTGTTTCTTAATGGATATATAACATTAAAAGACATAAACTGTGACATCAAAAACCTACAATGTGCAGTGTGAGTAAAAGGACAGTTTTGTATATAACAAGTCAAGTTGTCAGCTTAAAATATATTGTTATCAGTAAAAAATGTTGTATGTAAGTGTCATGGTGATCAAACAGCAAGAACCTATACAAAAAAAGAAAATCAAAGCATACCATTATGAAAAATCATCAGGTTACAAAGAAGACAAAAAGAGGGGAAGAAAAGAACAAACACACTACAAAACAGAAAATAATACATTGGCAACAGTAAATACTTTTGTTGTTGTTTAGTCACCAAGGCCTGTCTGACTCTCTTGAGACCCTACAGATGGTAACCCAAAAGGCTCCTCTGTCCATGGGATTTCCCAGGCAAGAATACTAGAATGGGTTGCTATTTTCTTCTACAGGGTATCTTGATCCAGGAATCAAAACTCTCCTGCATTGCAGGCAGATTCTTTACTGTTGAGTCATGGGGAAGCCCAGTAAATCATTACCTATCAGTAATTTAAAATAGAATTAGGTTGGATAAATGGATTAAAAAAAAAAAAGTCCTAACTATACACTGTATACAAAGAATCACTTCAGCTTTAAAGACTTACAGAGGCTGAAAGGGTTGAAAAAAAGATATTTCATGTAAACAGAAACCAAAAAGAATATGGAATATCCATAGTCCTATCACTTCTTGGCAAATGAATAGGGAAAATGGAAACAGAGGAAGATTTTATTTTCTTGGGCTCCAAAACCACTGTGGATGGTGACTGCAGCCATGAAATTAGAAAGGTTTGCTCCTTGGAAGAAAAGCTATAAACCTAGACAGCATAGTAAAAAGCAGAGATATCACCTTTTGCCAAAAAAGGTCCATCTGGTCAAAGCTATGATTTTTCCAGTAGTCGTGCACAGATGTGAGAATTGGACCATAAAGAAGGCTGAGCACCGAAGAATTGATGCTTTTGAATTTGTGGTGCTAAAGAAGACTCTTAAGAGTCCCTTAGACTGCAAGGAGATCAAACCAGTCAATACTAAAGGAAATCAACCCTGGATATTCTTTGGAAGGACTGATGCTGAAGCTGAAGCTCCAATACTTTGGCCACCTGATGTGAAGAGCCAACTCACTGCCAAAAACTCTGATTCTGGGAAAGATTGAGGGCAGAAGGAGAAGTGGGTGACCAAGGATGGGATGGCTGGATGGTATAACTGACTCAATAGACTTGAGTTTGAGCTAACTCCAGAAGATAGTGAAGGACAGGGAAGTCTGGTATGTAGCAAAGAGACCATTGGTTTGCAAAGAGTTGGACATGACTTAGGGACTGAACAACATGTCTATATTTATACCAGATAAAACACATTTAAAGTAAAAAACAGAAACAAAAGGTAATAAAATCAATATATAATGGTAAAGGAGTCAATTCATCCAAATAAAATACTATATATATATATATATATATACATATACACATCCAACATCAAAGGCCATAAATATATTAAGCATATATTAAAAGATTTGAAGGCAGAAAAAAGCAGTAATGCAATAATAGTATGAGACTCCAATACCCCACTTTCAACAATAGATAGACGATTCAGACCAAAAATCAGTAAGGGAATATTAAACTCAAACCACATTTTAGACTAAATGTACCAAACAGATACACAGAACATTCTATCCAACAACAGTAGAATGCATATTCAAGTGCACGTGGAACATTCTCCAGTATAGATCATACATTAGGTCACCAAAAAGTTTTAACAGACTTAAGAACAATGAAAGAATATCAAGTATCTTTTACAACCACAATTGTATGAAACTAGAACTCAGTAACAGGAGAGAAGCTAGAAAATTAACAAATGTGTGGAAATTAGACATACAATCTTGAACAATCAAAGGGGGAATCAAATGACTGAGGCACTTGAGGCAAATGAAAACACCTCATAACAACATTTATGGGATACAGCAAAAGCAGTCCTGTAAGGGAAGTTTATAACAATAAATACCTACAGTAAGAAAAAAAGAAATATATTAAACATCCTAATTTTACATAAGGAACTAGAAAAAGAACAAACCAAGACCCAAATTAGCAGAAATAAGGAAATAAACACTAGACATACATGAAACAGTCTGGAAAAATAGAAATGATTAATGAAATTGAAACTTCTTGATTTGAAATTGAAAAGATAAGTTAAACTGAAAAATCTTTATTATACTATGGAAAAAGAAAAAAGACAAAGTCAGAAATGAAAGTGTTATCAACCCGATTCTTTTTGCCTGAGGAGCAGCAAGCCAAATGCTGAGTCTCTGAGGTTTGCAGCAATTCAAGGGCTTATTCACAAGGCAGCCAATGGAGGAAACTGGAGAATTAGACTCATATCTGCCTCCCTCAAGCCAAGGGGCTGGGATATTTACAAGATAAAGAATAAAGAAGCAAGGCAGTCTGGGGCATGGGGAGCAGGGGAAAGGTGATTGGAAAAAGGTGTGGTTATTGTCCTTCTGCACAGGTTTAACTAAGCTGGAGGCCTCTGCATGTGCAAGAAGGAGTCCCTTAGTGGCATCTGACGGTGGAGTTTTGGAGCCCTCTGACGTCAAAATGTCATCAAGCAGACCTGGAGTAAGCCTAGTGGAGGATCTGTGGACCTATCGAGTCTTAAACTATCTCAGCTCAAACTAGACACAGCTAACTCTAAGTTCCTAAAAACACCTCAGGCAAATACCTTATTGTTTAGGCTGCCTGCAGCTTGAAGGACATGCAAGTCTTTTGTAGCAATAATTAATTAGTAAAGACAGGTGAAATGGATTTGACTATTGATTACCAATGGTTTCAGGAGGAGACAAAAAATTGATATCACAGAAATGTTAAGGATTTTAAGATATTACTATGAACAATTATACTCCAGGAAGTTGGGTAGCCTAAAAGAAATACATAAATTCCTAGAAATATACAACCTAGTTTGAATTGTGAAGAAATAGAAAATCTAAGTATACATTTGACTGGTAAGGACGTTGTATCAGTAATCAAAAGACTTCTAACAAAAGAAAGCCCAGGGTCAGATGTCTTTACTGGTGAACTCAACCAAACATTTAAACAAGAAGTAATGCCAATACTTCTCAAAAACTGAAGAGGAGAGAACATTCCAAAACTTTGTTGAAGATTAGAGTGAAGGAAGACTGCACTTTGAGGTTCTGACTCCTGGGGATCAAGGAAGAGTTCCATTTCATCCGTCATTTCATCTTTCATCAGCTAGTTAAAAATTAGATCACTTTTTACATGAATGTATTTCAAATTATGGATGTTTATGAATAATTTGTATATATGTATATATATATATATGTATTCAACTATTTACGTGTACTAAGTTATGCAAATATACATATTTCACCTACACACTTACAATATTTGGGTAATTTTCTGGACTTATGTCCACTCCTAAATGCTTCATAATAGGCTATTCCTGAATATAAAAATGGAATCTTACCTGATTACAAACAGTTGTAACTCACATATGCAAAAAAGATGAGGGAGACTTCGTGGTTCTTCAAATGACTTTAACCAATTTAAATGTTTTGCATTATATAAAAAGAACACTATACCACAAGTCAAGATCTATGTAATTCAATGGCAGTTCTAGAATTACTGTGTGCATGTTGGTTTATACAATACTATGCTTCCCTGGTGACTCAGATGGTAAAGAATCCACCTGCAATCCAGGAAACCTGGGTTAGATCTCCAGAGGAGGGTATCACAACCCAGTCCAGTAGTCTATAATGGAGAATCCCCATGGGCAGTGGAGCTGGAGGGCTACGTGGGGTCACAAAGAGTCAGACACAACTGAGTCTTTATATCTTTAAATAGGTATAATTATACCTGCCCTAATATCCTCACTGCTCTCATAATAATCATGTAAGGCAGTATATTAAAAAGTACTTTGTAATCTGTAAGTACTGTTAGGCACTTTATTGTTAGTACTGGTTAGTTACTAATAACAGTACTAACACTGTTAGTACTCTTATTGCACACCCTATTCAGACTTTCACATATCCCTGTACACCTCACAATTGCAATTATCTGTCTAAATTAAAAGCATCTTCTTTTATGTATAAAGAAACTGTGTATTATCATCACATATTTAAGTTATACACTGTCCATAATATGGTATATGCAAAATCAATACTTAAGTAAAAGTAAAATAATAATTCAAGCTCTCCCTGTTTAGCAGATTGTGCTCAGTCAAGCATGCTCGGTCACTCAATTGTGTCCGTCTCTGTGACCCCATGGACTGAAGCCTGTCTGTGAAATTCTTCAGGTAAGAACCCTTCAGTGGGTTGCCATTTCCTTCTCCAGGCAATTTTCCTGACCCAGTAATAGAACCCGTGTCTCCTGTATCTTCTGCATTGGCAGACAGATTCTTTACCACTGAGCCACCTGGGAAGCACTTCTGCCCAAATGTATGTATGAAATAATAAATTCCAGACATAACCTAAAACTTTACATGTAAATAATACTGCTATTTTACACAGAGGTTTCATGTGTAGAATTGCTTTGAGAAAGCACTGCTCTGTAAAAGACTTGGAAAATAAGTACCAAACAGACATTGTTACTGCAATACAGAAGCAAGTAGAAATAGCTCTGTGAACAATATTAAAACTGTCATAATAAGAAGAAAAACTTCAAACCATCCTTAAAAATTATGCAAATTAGAATATTCTCTTCAAACATTATATATTTTATACTTAAAACTTCTAGAGACATCGCTCAGGTATTTATAAGACCCCAAACAAAAAAATCCTAGCTTAAACTTATCAGTTGGATATTTCATGGCTGATTCCACATCAAGGGGAAGTTGCTAGCCCTAAATTAAAAACTGGAAGACTGAACAGGCATTATCAGGGACTCCCAGAAGTGAAGGAAAAGCACTTCAAATTTGTTTAACAAAATCACGTTTTCAAACTAACTTTAATTTATTCATAAGAGGGCCATTACACTCGTTCTTTTCAAAAGGAAACTTCTTAATTGGAACTAAACCATTCATTATTCACTGTGATACAGGTTTATACCCTTAGGTTCCATGTGATTATTCACATGTTCAGCTGACAGAAAGGAGAAAAAAGCTATCCTAATGATTTAGCTTGGCTTTGAGTCACTGGTTTTTATCTCACTTTTACTTCCAATCTCAGTTACAGACTGTGTTAAAGCTGGGGAAAATAACATTTTGGTAGATGGTAAAGGATAAGTACAAGACATTTCAAGTTGCTGAAGCTTTCATTAAATTCCACACACTATTTCAAATCATTCTATAGCTATTTAAATGAGGGTCTAAGACTTTTCTGTTGTATTTACTTAAGAGCTTAAAAAGTACTGTTTAGAATCCAGCAGCCAACCTATTGAATGGTGTGATTAGACATTTATTTTGACAGTGCTCAATGATGACTCAATTATGCCCCAACAATCAAACTAGCACATCATCAAGATGTCTACAGATATGAGTGTTTATGAGGTGACAACAAACCCACATACTCTAGAATTCTGTCATTGCAACATCTGAACAGAACAATTGGGTGCTAGTCTAATGCACGTAAAGTCAATTTGGAGCTTTAGCTAAAAGAATTAAAATCATACCTAAGCCCTTAATGAATGTTACCAAAAGAGAAGATACTCTTGAATAACAAAATGCATATTTGTAGGATCAAAGACTGTCAGTGCTTGAAAAGGTATTTGGGATCATTTAAATCAAGCTTTGCATTTTTTTTTTTTAATCCGGAACTGAGATCCAGACATTGCAAATTTAAAAAGTTACAACACAGAGCTGAGACAACAATCCAAAACTCTTAATTCAGATGTCTGATTTTCCTTCTATCATGCAAGAGTACTTCCTGGAAATTAAAGTTAAATATAGCATGTCTTAAAATGCATCATAAAAATAGAGATTTGGTGTACTGCTGCATATAACCTTATATTGTTTAATCAGTTATGTAAGATCTTATAAGAAGAAAAAAACAGGTATTCAAAAAATGTTCTTATTACTCAAAAATTTCTTATTTCCTTAATTTACTTATTACCAAATTTCTATGACTACCCTAAATCCTGCAAAATGTGTAGTTGATCTAAAGTGAATAAGATATATACAAAGATCTTTGTTGAATTTCTGAAATTAAAATCTGTCAAACTAGAAAAACATCAGTATGTCTTTAAGAGTCTAGTATACAAAATGGTAGAATTATGGAAAGGCAAAATACTAAAAACAAAGTCAGAAATCTTGGTGTCTTATCCCAATTCTGCCAATACATGCCTTTGTAACCTAATCTAATTCACTTAAGCTCTTTGATCATTGTTTTTAATAATTACATGGTCCCATATGATTTAATTGAATTCAAACATGCACATTTTATACTTTGAAACAATTATCCAAATTTCATTACATATGCTAAGCAATAATGCTCTCAAACTATCATATCATAGTAATTCTTCCCTGTAGGAAAGTTGAGACTCTACAATACATACTTACTACCAAAATAAAGTTCTCCTGGGATTCCAGAAGGATTTTGTTGGTAATCCCTGGCTAGTTTTGCCTCAGATGACCTAACTTTCTTCCCCTCAATCTATCTTGAACTTCGAGTAAAGATTGATTATTGCTTAATTATCTAAATCTTCTGAAAGGAGCTGGTGACACTCTAGCCTTTTGTTGGCTGCCATCTTGAGATCCAGGGTTCCTAGGTATCTTTGAATTTTCTCACTAGATTAGTTGGGCATGTGGAAGTAGCACAAACATAAAGCATAATTGTGATACTATGGGATATATGTCACATTTTATAATATTTGAATTAATAATTCACTTTCAGACATTTAAATTTCAAACAGATATGCTCTATATTAATAGCAATACCCTTCTTCCCCTCTATCCAAAGGCTTCAGAAGAAAGCAAGATATAATGCACAGTATACATATATTTGTGATAAATGTGATCATAAACCTTGTTTCTCCTGATTTTTTGAACTTGCGGATGCTCTGAAAATTAAGTATCTTGAATGAGTCTGTAAAATTTCCTATTCTAAGTTCTTAGCATTATTCTTCCCTATCCTCTAAAAGAGGCTTCCCAGGTGATGCAGTTGCTAAAGATTCTGCCTGTCAATGAAGGAGATGCAAGAGATGTGGGTGCTATCCCTGGGTTGAGAAGATCCCCTGGATAGGAAATGGCAGCCCACTTCAGTATTCTTGCCTGGGGACAGAGAAGCCTGGTAGGGGCTACAGTCCATCGGGTCACAGAAAGTGAGACATGACTGAGCACACACTGACTGGATCCTCTAGGAAGTCCTACTCAAGTAGCTCAGGCAGAATAGAAAAAACACATTTCATTCAAAGGACAAATTTTAATGAAAGTTTCAATTTTTAAATATATTTACAGCTCATTATATTATAAACAGCATATATTTAAGGAATGACATATATTTCTATTCCAATAGGAATAGGGAAAAAAAGAAAAACTTTTTTATCATTGAAATTTTATTTTAATTTTAAAATATCACATGTGTATTATTTAACAGCTAGGAAGTATACAGTAAACTCAATCTCTGAGTAGACATTACCTAAAATAGAAATATTATTTTTCCTAAACCCATCTCTAAAATAGATACCAGCAGACAGAGGGAGCCATTCTTTTTAGGGACTGTAATGAATTCAGGAATACTCATTAATTTTATAGCAGCTCTTTCAGTTTCACAGTGAAACATAAAAAGGTCTATCTTATTGGAAAGAATATCAAGTAGCTATCTTGATACTTGATGAGAAGAAATTTGTTCTACTGTTTTAAATGCATGGGTGCTAAAGCAAGACTTAGAAATATTTTTGCTATACAGTTTCATTCTACTAGTATCTTCTATAACAGAAATGACCGATAGTAAAATAATTCAAAACACTCTCTCTTCTGAAGGTGATTTCCGCATAAAATTTGAACACAGTTTTAAATAGCACATTACTATGATATGAATTTGAATGACTTTTGAAGGAAACATATTTTCTATTGATGTTAAAGGTTCACTGATAGAGTATATTTTGTTAAAGCAGTTTGGTCACTGTTCCTGTATGATCAACCTCAAACCATCATGAGAATTCTATATTTTTTAGTCAAATTTGATTTAATAATGAATACTACATTAATCATACTAAGTTAGTAGGACAACCAAGGTTATCTCGGTAGGAGGGTGATATAATGCTGTTAATAACATCTGATTACAATACCCAAGATGTCTTATACAAATTCAAAGTGTGCCTTTTAAAAAATATGAAATAATTTTCCTTTCATAGAAAGCCCTTAACATTAATTTAGAGCTATCTTCTAGTATAATTTAAACTGCTCAATAAATGGCCATTTAGTAATTGGTTAATTATTTGGAAAATTATTTAAAAACTCAGATTCCTATCAATATCTTATAGGTAACTCAGCTATAACTAAAATCTAAAATAAAACTTAAAAACAGAAGATATAACTGTGAATATTCAAATGATGGCACAGTGAAATACCTTTTTATACAAATCATGAGAGGCAAAAGTAATGGGAAATATCAATAGATTTGTCTTAATAATTTATGTTACGTATATTCCATTGTTATTTAGTCACTAAGTTGTGTCCTACTCTTTTGTGACACCAAGGACTGTAGCCCACTGGGCTCCTCTGTACATGGGATTTTCCAGGCAGGAATACTGGAGTGGGTTGCCATTTCCTTGTCCAGGGGATCTTTCTGACCCAGGGATGGAACCCACATGTCCTGCATTGGCAAGAGGATTCTTTACCACTGAGCCACCAGGGAAGCCCCTTGACATAATAATTTTAAAAACAAACACATACATTCAAATGAACCTATCTACAAAGTAGAAGTTGAGTCACAGATGTAGAAAACAAACCAGTGAGGAAAAGGGCAGAGGAAGGATAAATTAGGAGAGCAGGATTGACACAAACATACTACTATTTAGAGAGCTGGTAACTAACAAGAGCCTCCCGAGTTGCACAGGAAACTCTATTCAACACTCTGTAATGACTTAAATGGGAATAGAATCTTAAAAAAAAAAAAGAGCGGATATATATATATCTGCTCAGATATGTGTGAGATGCGTGTATCACTCACTTTGTTTTACAGCAGAAACTAATACAATGTTGTAAATCAACTGTACTCCAATTAAACATTTTTAATTAAAAAAATGAACTTGACAAAAGAATTACAGGCAACTAGAAATTAACAGTTATATCTGTCAATAGTAGGGCTGATGACATTTTTTTTTTTTTATTTTTCAAGTTTTCATTATTAGGAAGTATTATTCTAAAATTGGGACTTCCCAGGTGGTGCTAATGGTAAAGAACCCCCCTGGCAATGCAGGATACATAAGAGATGCAGGTTCAGCCACTGGGTCTGGAAGAGTCCCTGGAGGAGGAAATAGCAACTCATTCCAGTACTCTTGCCCAGAGAATCCATGGACAGAGGAACCTGGTAGGCTACAGCCTATAGGGTCACAAAGAGTTGGACACAACTGAAGTGACTTAGCATTCTGAAATTAGAAAAAAAGTAACATTCTGAGTGATATAAAAATGGATACTGAGAAGTAACCTGTGTTGTAGCAAAATCACATATTGGAGTCAGCTAGTAGGCAGCAAGGCACTTTTGAATCTAGGAAGATGGTGACCCCTGATGTGTGGCATTGAAAGATTGATAACACCGTAAATTGAGGTAACTTGGGAAGTAGAGCTGTACCTAATGAAGCTCTAGTGTTAGTAAGCATAGGTAAGAATACAGAATATTAGTATTGTATGATAAGTTACAACTGCATTAGGGAGATATTATTAAAAAGAGATGACCTTGGAAACACATGGCCAGGTTACAAGCAGGAATGAAATGGAATATAGTCTGCAATGTATCTCCCATTTCACTTCACTCTGAATAGGGGTGTTTGCAATAGTTATCCTGTACCTGTTTCATATTATACATTGAAGGTGAGGTAGAGCAGATAGATTTTATCTATAAGTTCTGGATCAAGAGGAGACCCCCATGCAGAGATACAACATAATGGAACACTCATATTAGTAATATTTTTCTTATAAAAATGCATAATCACTACAAATACTGCAAGGAAGGAAAGACTCTAAAGTGTGTGTTCATGAAAGCCCAATTATGTGCTCATGTTTTTGCTGTTAAGAAACTACAAAATAGCCAAAGTCTAGTCCAGTAGATCAATGAGTCTCAGCAAAATTATATCATCAAATGTTTCAGTGATATAATCAGATAGTCCCATGGCAGGATAATCCCTGCCTTTATATTTACTTTCTCTAATAATTAGTGCACACACATTTAGAGAAATGGTATTGATTCCATATTGTTTTAGATTGAAATCAGCTAATAACTCCTCTGCTGATCTCTTTTAATTCTTATCCTCCTAATTATCTGTCTGATAATGACCATTTAAATGAGAAAGCTCTGATTACAATACATCCTTCAGTTCAGAATGTCAACAGGTAAGACACTTTGGCTGCAGGCAGGTCTTAGGCTGAAGACTCAACTTGACAGACAAATCTCACTTTCATAGTAGCCAGCTTTAAGAACTAAACATAGCTCCATGATTATTTTCCATCTAAACTTTTATGTTAATTTTACTCTAAAATTTAATTGACGCTACTAAATAGTAAAGGAGCTGAAGGCCACTGTTTTGTTCTGAAAAACAAATGAAGAAAGAAAGATATGTAATTTCTATAAATACAATTCTAATAAAATTAGAATAGAGTATACTGTCCTTATTAAAAAATATAATTACTTCTAACTGTGCTTTCATTTCAGATAATTTTCAACAAGTATAGTGATGGAGAATAAACACAATTCCAGAAAAAGTCAGCCTTTTTTTTTTTAACAGCATTGTTATTTATTCATTTTCTTAAATTGTAGCCACTCAGTGTCAAAAATGTTGAACACCAGAAAACCTACTATCATTCTGCTCATTTGCTTTCTTTTTTATTTTTTAACTGTACTAGTCATTCACTAAGAAAGTTCTCTTAGGCAAAATTTTTCAGATAAACTCTCATAGGATTAAAAGGCTTCCTTGGTGGTTCCCTGGAAAAGGTCATTTTTCATTCCAATCCCAAAGAAAGGCAATGCCAAAGAATGCTCAAACTACCACACAATTGCACTCAACTCACATGCTGGTAAAGTAATGCTCAAAATTCTCCAAGCCAGGCTTCAACAGTACGTGAACCAAGAACTTCCAGATGTTCAAGCTGGATTTAGAAAAGGCAGAGTAACCAGAGATCAAATTGCCAACACCTGTTGGATCATCAAAAAAGCAAGAGGTTCCAGAAAAACATCTACTTCTGCTTTATTGACTATGCCAAAGCCTTTGACTATCTGGATCACAACAAACTATGGAAATTTTCTTTAAATTCTTAAAGAGATGGGAATACCAGACCACTTTACTTGCCTCCTGAGAAATCTGTATGCAGGTCAGGAAGCAACAGTTAGAGCTGGACATGGAACAACAGACTGGTTCCAAATTGGGAAAGGAATATGTCAAGGCTATATATTGTTGCCATGCTTATTTAACTTTTCACCAAGTTTAATCTGCTAATTTGGGGAAAAGAATGTTTACAAGTGGGTCTGAAATTACTTAATACATGCCAAATTATCAGTATATCATGGCTCAGATGAATTTGAAATAGCAATAGAAAATCATTCTCAGAGTTAAATACACACCATATATATTAGAGAGAGAGTGAATAGTGGTAGGGAATTTGAGAACTATGGGTATTCTTGTGTGGTTATATTGTATGCATCTGCATAGGGTTATAATTTTTATACTTCTGATTACAAAAATATAGAATCAAATTATACTCCCCCATATTTCCATAATGTGGTGAGCAAGAACATATATACATATATATATATATATATATACACATATATATATGTATATATATACACACACACACACACACACACATATCCTAAAATTTACAATATTTTTAATAAGTTAATAAAATATTTCTTAGAGAAAACAGTATAATATCTGAAAACTTGGAGTATTATATTTCAGGTTGACTGCAAAGTCAGAGCAAATATATTACTTAGCAATGGTATAGTAACTAATGGGCTTCCCTGGTGGCTCAGGCAGTAAAGAATCTGCCTGCAATGCAGGAGACACGAGTTCAATTTCTGGGTTCAGAAGATCCCCTGGAGAAGGAAATAGCAACCTATTTCAATATTCTTGCCTGGAGAATCCCCTGGACAGAGGATCCTGGCAGGCTACAATCCACAGGATTGCAAAGAGCTGGACATGACTATACACCTCTGTCTCTTTTTCTGTCCTGCATATAGGGTTATTGTTACCATCTTTTAAAATTCCATATATATGCGTTAGTATACTGTATTGGTGTTTATCTTTCTGGCTTACTTCACTCTGTATAATGAGCTCCAGTTTCATCTACCTCATTACAACTGATTCAAATGTAAATAGATCGCCAGCCCAGGCTGGATGCATGAGACTGGTGCTCAGGGCTGGTGCACTGGGAAGACCCAGAGGGAAGGGATGGGGAGGGAGGTGGGAGGGGGGATCAGGACGGGGAGCGCATGTAAATCCATGGCTGATTCACGTCAATGTATGGCAAAAACTACTACAATATTGTAAAGTAATTAGCCTCCAACTAATAAAAATAAATGAAAAAAAAGAGTTGGATATGACTAAGTGCATACATAGCTGCTGCTGCTGCTGCTAAGTCGCTTCAGTCGTGTCTGACTCTGTGCGACCCCATAGACGGCAGCCCACCAGGCTCCTCCGTCCCTGGGATTCTCCAGGCAAGACCACTGGAGTGGGTTGCCATTTCCTTCTCCAATGCCAGAAAGTGAAAAGGGAAAGTGAAGTCGCTCAGTCCTGTCCAACTCTTTGCGACCCCATGGACTGTAGCCTACCAGGCTCCCCAGTCCATAGGCTTTTCCAGGCAAGAGTACTGGAGTGGGGTGCCATTGCCTTCTCCTAAACTGTATATAATGTGATGCAAATAATGATACCAGCTCAATTTAGATGTACAACATTGCAACTAAAGACCCTTTAAATAATTTAAAATAATGTTTAACATTTATGAACCCATTTAAGAGAACATAAAATGTTATGCAGGTGCTAGCTTAATACGTAATACACTACCTAAAATTTGTTCTGAATAACATATATTGTGTTAATTATGTCAAATTATTTTTAGACAGTAATTAGATTTTATTGATGGATCAAATGACTAAATCATAACATAGGTGAATACAACTTTTATACTTTAATTACTCTAAGCAATTAAATCTTAAGAATGTATAGTATAAATAATGATTTGAATAGCATTTGGCTTATGTATTTCAGCAAATAAAATAAAACCAGGTTGATTCTTAATTATCTTTTTTTTTTTTTTTTATTTTTTTATTAGTTGGAGGCTAATTACTTCACAACATTTCAGTGGGTTTTGTCATACATTGATATGAATCAGCCATAGATTTACACTTATTCCCCATCCCGATCCCCCCTCCCACCTCCCTCTCCACCCGATTCCTCTGGGTCTTCCCAGTGTACCAGGCCCGAGCACTTGTCTCATGCATCCCACCTGGGCTGGTGATCTGTTTCACCATAGATAGTATACATGCTGTTCTTTTGAAACATCCCACCCTCACCTTCTCCCACAGAGTTCAAAAGTCTGTTCTGTATTTCTGTGTCTCTTTTTCTGTTTTGCATATAGGGTTATCGTTACCATCTTTCTAAATTCCATATATATGTGTTAGTTGCTGTAATGTTCTTTATCTTTCTGGCTTACTTCACTCTGTATAATGGGCTCCAGTTTCATCCATCTCATTAGACTGGTTCAATGAATTCTTTTTTGACGGCTGAGTAAAATTCCATGGTGTAATATGTACCACAGCTTCCTTATCCATTCATCTGCTGATGGGCATCTAGGTTGCTTCCATGTCCTGGCTATTATAAAACAGTGCTGCCGATGAACATTGGGGTGCACGTGTCTCTTTCAGATCTGGTTTCCTCAGTGTGTATGCCCAGAAGTGGGATTGCTGGGTCATATGGCAGTTCTATTTCCAGTTTTTTAAGAAATCTCCACACTGTTCTCCATAGGGCTGTACTAGTTTGCATTCCCACCAACAGTTGTAAGAGGGTTCCCTTTTCTCCACACCCTCTCCAGCATTTATTGCTTGTAGACTTTTGGATAGCAGCCATCCTGACTGGTGTGTAATGGTACCTCATTGTGGTTTTGATTTGCATTTCTCTAATAATGAGTGATGTTGAGCATCTTTTCATGTGTTTGTTAGCCATCTGTATGTCTTCTTTGGAGAAATGTCTGTTTAGTTCTCTGGCCCATTTTTTGATTGGGTCATTTATTTTTCTGGAATTGAGCTGCAGGAGTTGCTTGTATATTTTTGAGATTAATCCTTTGTCTGTTTCTTCATTTGCTATTATTTTCTCCCAATCTGAGGGCTGTCTTTTCACCTTACTTATAGTTTCCTTTGTAGTGCAAAAGCTTTTAAGTTTCATTAGGTCCCATTTGTTTAGTTTTGCTTTTATTTCCAATATTCTGGGAGGTGGGTCATAGAGGATCTTGCTGTGATTTATGTCGGAGAGTGTTTTGCCTATGTTCTCCTCTAGGAGTTTTATAGTTTCTGGTCTTACATTTAGATCTTTAATCCATTTTGAGTTTATTTTTGTGTATGGGGTTAGAAAGTGTTCTAGTTTCATTCTTTTACAAGTGGTTGACCAGTTTTCCCAGCACCACTTGTTAAAGAGGTTGTCTTTTTTTCCATTGTATATCCTTGCCTCCTTTGTCAAAGATAAGGTGTCCATAGGTTCGTGGATTTATCTCTGGGCTTTCTATTCTGTTCCATTGGTCTATATTTCTGTCTTTGTGCCAGTACCACACTGTCTTGATGACTGTGGCTTTGTAGTAGAATTATCTTTTTAAAAACGCTCCTACAGAGGTTTTGAAATCAAAATATTACATTAATTAATAACTAACTGATTATTTAATTTCTCTGAAAAATGTGTCCTTAGTAGCAATGGCAAAAGGACTTCAAATTGAAAAGCAATAAACCTAGTAACTAGAATAAAAAGTTTGATAAATCCAAGATAATTCTAACATACATATATATGTATATGCACAAATGCATAAATATGTATAATTTATTATTTGAAGTATGTAAGAAAAAAGCAGTAAGAGAAAATAACTTTGAGAGCCTTTTTAAAAACATCGTTCGTAGTTAGCTACCTTAAGTCTCAAATGACAATTGCAGGTTCTTTCTCTTCCTTGTTTTATACCTGAAAGGAATTCAGCACTAAAAAAGAGGTGGAAATTTAAGTAAGTAATTCACAAATGAAAATTGTAGGAAAGTTACAAAATACCTAATATCACATACATCATTTCTAATGTTTTATTCATCTTTAAAGCAGAAGCCAGTATTTCTGTTTTACCCTATTTTATGCAGCTGTAGGATAAAATCTAGAAACAATCCAATGTAAGAGTATTTTTACATAAATTGTAAGTTATTTTATTTAAATTATGTGGTTGACCAACCATGGTCATTTTGCTATATAAGTACCCAAGGAGATATAATTCTTAGAAGAAAATTATGTCATAGCTTTAATAATTAAAAAATAAGTAAGAAAGCATCACTTTTCACTGGGAATCAAACTTTTAGTTGTCATCCCATAAAACAAAATCTCAAAGTGTCTGGTGAAAGAACTGCAAGAAATAGGAAGACAAACATCCTCTCTCTACTCCCAGAGATAACATGAACTGGACCTAGGCACTATGATCTCTCCTGCCTCTTGGATTTATTCTCTGCATAATAATTCTGTCTTCCAATGTGATTCCATTGGCAAACCCTGCCAAAAGAAAACCAAGAAGAGAATCTAATACATGCTCCGCTTTTCTGATATGTCTCTGTTCCCCGGATCCCATCTTCTGCTCCCTAGATTTATTAACGATAATGTCATGTTCTCCTTGTACAAATCTTATTTACATATTCAAGCTCCTATTCTTTGTTTGTGCCTGAAGTCCTTCGGTAGACTCTGGCACTCCAGATATCAGTTATTAAATAGCAGAGACCAGCAGATCTCAAACAGGTTGCAATTCAGGCCTATCTACATGTGACTGTGGTTTGTAAGACTTTAACTTGCAGAGGGTTTTGTCTGAGGACTTTAAAACTTTCACTGAAATATGTGTTAGGATTTGTCTTCCTCTAGTGGTCCACTAGTAAAATGCAAAGCAGCCTGTTAAGGAAACCATTAAATAACTGACTTAGTGTGAATGAATTTTCTCAGGTAGCATGGAGGAATTTAATATCAACACAAATAGTGTTTGTGAGAGAAGAGCCATTCTGATTTTAAGTACATAGAACAGAGACAAGAATGTAGTTGATAAAAACAATATATTTATCTGGTATTTGTGAAATCACTTTAAGAGATAATATTTAAAGTTATGATGTGAGCAGAGCACAGAGGAGGAAAAGAGTGGAGAAAAGATGAGTTAATTTTTTTTTTTTTTTGGACATAACTTGGGAAATCATTTTTTTTTTAATTAACAATAATGAACATTTAGACTTTCAAATAGATAGTATACTAGTTTGAAAAAGACTGTCAGACAATATATCACTAGAGCAAAGTTCAATGTTTCCTTTATTATAGATAGTAATTAAAGATGGTTCAGGGCTTCTTTGGTGGCTCAGTGGCAAAAAACCTGGCTGCCAATGCAGGAGACACAGGTTCAATCCCTTGGTTGGAAGATCCTCTGGAGAAGGAAATGGTAACCCACTCCAATTTTTGCCTGGGAAATCCCATGGACAGAGGAACCTGGTGGGCTGCAGTCCATGGGGTCACAAAGACTTAGCAACTAAATAACAACAAAAGATGGTTCAAGACTTAGTAACAACAACAACAACAAATGATGGTTCAAAGGTAGAATTATGCAAAATATCCTTAATCAGAATGGCGCCACCATGTAGGATTCTCTCTTTTTCATCCCATGGGGAGAGAGGCTATATAATAGAAAAAGAAGTACCTAGAACTTCCAAGAAAATGCTATATATTTTAATACAAGGAAATGGACTGTATTTTTCTATCAGTGATATCATTACTTTACAAAAAACCAATATGTGTCAGGAATCGTGGACCATGTGGCATCATGTTTCAACCTCAATATGTCAATCATAACATTGTTATTTGGGATTAATATAAAGCAAAACCATTCCTTTCATTTAGGTTAAGATTACCTTGCTAGGATAAAACTAACTTTGTGATTTCCTTCTCAAATTTCCCACTTCTTGGGTGGTGTTATCAATGAAATATCTAAAGAGGTTGTTGGAGGTTCAAGGAAAACAAAATAAAAACTCCACCTAAAAATTAGCACATAATTCACATCAATCTGTGCCTTGCCTTACTTGAGAGGCCATATTTTCTTAAAGCATGCATTTTTAAAATTTCAACATGCACATATTTTAAAACAGTAGTTACCAATATATATGCAGTTGAATAAAATGTCTCTTTTTTAAAACAAAACAAGAAAAATCAAAATAAAACAAAATAAAAAAATCTTCCTCTATACTTGATGCTGTGACATTTTGTGCAAACCTTGTGAGTAGTAAAAAGCTGTAAATGTTTACTATTGTGAAAATGTTGTGTACAAGCAGCACTGTATAAGAAAATACTATGAAAAAGAAAAAAAAAAAAGAAATCAGAATACTGATACCAGAATGTGGCAATGAATGCCACACATATTGATGACCTCAGCAATGACCCCAACAATAACCGGCTTACTTTGCTTGGAAAGAATGGGGGAAATTAAGAATGTCACGAAAATGTCAGTTGCAAAGGAAAAGACCCAAAAGAAATGACCAAATTTACCACTGGTTTCAGGATGTCATCAATCAGTTCCTTCACTTTCATGGTCCACTTGTGAAGTTTTATTAATGAAAACAAAGATAAATAGTAGAAAAAATCTGTAGGGATTTTAAGTTTACTTTCTCTTTTTATAATTTCACATAAACTACTTGAATTACTTTGCACTATTAGGAAATCATGTAAATATGTGAAATAAAAAGATTAGCATGTTAAACTCTTTTAAAGATTTTAAATCTTTTCAAAATTGACCTCCCCATTCAATGAGGAAGAGATAATCATAATGTTTACTTAAAGTTATCCTTTAATCAAACCATCAGCACATTAATTTTTTTTAAATTTATTAATGCACAATAATTGTGAAGCATTTCCATCACCTTAATTTTAGTGCCTCCTGGTTTTAGTCACAAATGGCCACCATCCAGCGCTTCAAATACACAAATGATAGACACTTGGTATTTGAGAATAGTCATCATCTCACAGGAGAGACATGACAATAAAAATGACATTGATAATGGAAAGCAAGGAAGACTGAAAAGTCAAATAAGAAAGAATTTAGACTAATATGACTTTACAACACTCTCCCTAACAAAAGAAGTTCATTAGCACAAAGCTTATATTTTCACCAGATAATTTTTGAACTAGGAGAATTGGAATCACCCATGGCGTTAAACATGCAGTTAATTGGGTCCTCTTGAACCAATTTCTCCTGTGTTAGGGGTCATAAATCTCAATTGTTATGCATTCTTAGGCAGTAAAATTTCAGAAAGATGGTTTTAGACCCTAGTACTGAAGAGTTTATTTGAAAGTCAATAGCTACAAATGAGAGCTGTTTATTTTCACAGGATTCTCAATTCTCTTCAAAGCTTTTATCAAGCAAGGAGTCTGACCTTTCAGGTAAACTTATCCATGCAGATCTAAGAGAAGGTTGATTCCTGCTGAAGATAATCTATCCCTCTACACACACACACACACCCTCAGATTTTGACATTATTCCTTCTTTTCCACACAGCTCCAATTTTCTTTAAGTTACTATCCATGTTCCTAGCCACGTTCTCACCACTTCAGTTGTACCCTAGCTTCCCCCAGACACCTTGCTGCCCCACTTGGCTTAACAGGATACACTCAGATTCTATCCAACAACTACATAACAACTACATATACTTTATTATTGGGATATTGACTTATTTCAATTCAGGGAAACCCCAACTCAAAGCTGCCCTGTGAAGATGAATACATGAGTGATAGGACTTACTGCGGTGAGACTTAGATCCAGATTGGAAGCTACAACTGTATAGAGCAAGAGAAGAAGGAAGAAAGGAAGATTCCACTAGTTGCAGCTTATGTGAAGAATACCCAGTAGCAAAGAGATGACAAAAGTAAGGAGGCCAGATCTTGGACCTTGTCTCTCTCTGCTTTACAGAATATCCCGGGATCTACAGCACACATGTGTAAGGAAGTTAATAAACCCATCCAACATCATTCTCACAAATGAGTCTGGAAATAAAATGTAACAGCAGTTTTTCTATAGAGCCAAGTATTGCAAGCTCGGAATACTAACTGGTTCATTTATTTCACTGATTATCATATGTAGATGTGATACATCAGGCACTGATTTTTCAATAAACCACCCTTTTAAGTTAACTTGCCTTCTATTTTCATCAATGTATTCATATTCTTGCCACAAATTTTACCTTCATTTTTTTTTAAGATTTCCCCCCAGTCCAAGAGTCTCATTTGCCAAAAAATCAAGTGCTGTTTCTATCATCTCAAGCAATTTCTGTCATCAGCTAACATGCAACTATAGGGATCAATTACATATGCTTCATGCAAAATCTTATCATGCTGAGTTGCACTGACAATATTAATCCAGTCTTATTTCAAATTACTTCTAACTAAAAAAGATCTGGTATTTAAATAAAAACTTCAAGCAAGGCTGAGAATAGCAAAGTCTTTCCTTATTCTTTCAGATTTTAAAAGCGTTCCATTCTCTCTACACTCACAGTGCTTTGTTATATGGGCAGCATAGGGGAAAATAGAAAGAAATACAAAATAATGGCAATGTCCTTGATATTCTGCACTTTAAAAATAGGAGAGCCCCCTCCCCAGTACACATATAATAAAGCAAACCAAGTCTCCATGCACTGCTTCTGGGCAATAAGAAAACTTGCATGGGGAAAACTTTTGGGGAGGAAATAAAGGTGATTTTTAAGCTGCTATTGCAGTTGTATATGACACTGACATTTATTTCCCATAATTCTTGCCCACAGGAAACACATCCTTTAAGAAACTGAATAAAATCAAGTTGGACCTTTTCAAAATCTGCAAGCTATCAACTTCCTGGAAAAGCTTAAACACCCCCAACGCAATCAAATCAATTTAAAGAGCACTGGCATTCAGGCGTTGAGGAGGAAGGCAGTCCACCTTGAGAGTGCTCCTAATCTGGTTGTTCTTGAGCCTGAATCCTTAAATGAGAGAGTGCGATGGGAAATGAGAAGAATGCCTCCTCTCCGTGAAACCAGACACCCTTTTGGAATCTGGGCTGAGCGCTAGAATCTGGATCCCACCCCCTTGCCTACCTCCAGGCTCCAGTAAGCAGCGGTTGGCTTCCTCCCCTCCGCTCCTTCCGCAGCAGCGGACACACGGATCCCGAGCAGCCTGAAGCTTGGGTCCCGCAGAGCGCTCGTGCCAAGCGCTTCTCTCCACTAGTTACCAAATTAGAAAAGGGGCAGAGACGCGCAACCAGGATGGTGGTTAAAATCCAGGTTTTAGGCACCAGCGTCCCAGAAGGTTCCGACGCTTCTTCTGTACTCTTACCCAGCTCTTTCGCCTGGCAAACGGTTACCCAGGGACCTGGGAGCCCCTCGCAGCATCTCCTTCTCTTCTGCTCTGCCTGATCCCTCCAATCTCCGCCGCCGCTGCCACACTGCACGCCCCGCTATCCACTCACCGCACAGAGAGGAGGCCTGGCAGAGACAGCGCGGAGGGAGGAGAATGGATTAAACGGATAGATTTTTCGGGTAGGGGAAGAAAAACTTTGATGTTGGAACCGCACACACAGGACTAAGAAACCCTAACAAGTTGCAGGTGCCGGGGCGGGGAGGACGCTTTCGCCAGCTCTGAGATAAATCACCCCCGAGCAAAACAGAGAGAGGAAGCTCTGTGCTCCTTGAGCGATCCCCGAGCGCACTTCGTAATATCTGGTCTTCGAGTCTACAGGAAAAGCACAGGGTATGAGAAGCCCTTTTGGTTCTCTCCTGGGATGCAAAACCAAATGCGCCTCCCGCTGGAGAGGCTGGCGGGGGAGTCAGTGCAAAGAGGTCAGACAGAAACGCAGATCCAGGAAGAGCGAGGGGCAACCAGGGCTGCCGCCTGCTAGAGCAGAGGCGCGACTCCCTTCGGGCAAAGCGACTGCTACAAACTCCGTTCCCTCCTACTCAGGGACGGGCACACTGAAGGGCTTGAACAGACGTCAGCACCAGCTGAGCTCCAGGGGTGAGCGCCAAGGCTCCCGCCCCGCAGGCTGTAGCGCGCAGAGGGCGACCTGCTTGCGCCGCTGAGTGACCTAGGAGAACACAGCGCTGGCGGCTGTTTGTCAACCCCCAGAGCCCATCGTGAAGCCCATCGTAAATGACGTACCGGTGGTATTTACTGCGGTAGGTGCACTTGCCGAGTTGAACGGAGAGCCACAGCTGCGTGAGTAGGATCTGACCACTCTGCGCGCACCCAGCATTAGGTCATCAAGGCGCTCAACACTTAATTACAAGGGAACTCACCTCCCGCTTTCGCGGTGGCTTGAGTCATCGCTCTGATTCACTTTGCAAAGTTAGTTGAAATAGACGCCTTTTAAAATATAAAGGGAATTAAAATTTTCAATCTTGAAATTCCAATCAAGACAATAGTCAAATCTTTGTTTTATCCCCATATGCGTATTTCCTAATTCAGTTACAACAGATGAAACTATTTGAGGTGGAAAAAAAAAAAAAAAGCCCTGCACTCTTTTTCTTAAGTGATTTTCATGCTTAGATACTCACTAGGAACTTAGAAGCCTTTACACAAGGACATGGTATTTCTATTTACTTAAAGTGGCATTTTCTAACGGTTTTGTGGCCATTTCCAGGTGGGCAACAGGGAATTAAATTCAGTCAGAAGTGTGATGAAAAGGAATTTTGTTTCTTTATCCTTTGTAAAACGACCAAGTATGTTTCCAACTGAGTTTTACACTTTGCCTGAATAATGGTGTAACATGTAACTGCTATATTTTTGAAGCAATAGAGTAAGATTGAACAAGTGTGGAAAAATAATTCAGAAAACAGGATTCACACCTCCACAGCCCCTTCCTAAATTTCCTTCAGGAAGAACGCAATTAAGGGAGTAGGTGTCCAGGCTCTGTTCTGGGCACCTTGTGACTTTCAGTGTCCCACCTAGGGATAACAGAATGGGAAGTCCCAAGATCAAAGGACTTGTCATTGTAAAGAGAAGATAGCACTTACATTTTCTCCCTTTGTGCATGTCCAACCTAGCCAAGGTGGATTCCCCTTTATCACAATCAGTCCAAGCCTTTTAAAGTGGCAAATACAAACTGAGAGCAGGCTCCATATTTGCGCCATCACGCAGGACTGCCCAAAGGTCCTCCCTCTAGTGGCCGTCTACAGGAAACACTCGTGTGTGTGTGTGTGTGTGTCTACACCAGATCGTGTGTGCGTGCTGGTTTGCGTGGGAAGACTGATCACTGAGAGAACCCACCAGTCACCTGCACACTGCAGTTTAAAGAGTTTCGTTTTCTTCCTCAGACCCTGGCCCTGAGCTGGGAGGGTCTTCCCAAACTTTATTTTAGAGAGGCATTGCTGTAAATGTGTTGGAAACTGGCAACAGTGACAGTGTTTTTGCTCTTTGTAATGAATACATCCCAAAAGATAGAAGTTGGGATTGGGGAAGGGAGCCGAATATACAAGGACTTTGGGAAAACATGAACAGCATAAACCAACTAGTTTTTCTTCAAATAAATGAAACTTTCTAGGAAGTCGGGGACAGAGTTAATTTGGTTTGTTGTTGCCTATACCTTGCACTCCGTTTGGTTCAAAGTCTCCCAAGTTCAGCATCCCTCAAAAAGCTTTTGGGCTGGGGGAAGGCTTCATCACAGTAAAAAGAACTGAAGGCCTGCGTCTGCCTCCCTGGAACCAAGAGGATCCCATCCCACCCCACGGTTTTGTAGCTTTCTGGGAGGCCAGTGACTGGAGAATATCTGGAGAATCCCCGGGTTTTCCATCGGACTCAGAGTCAGGGTACGGGGGGTGAGGGGCAGCCTGGACGGAGGGGGAAACAGGTAGGCGTCCATGTCTCGGGTCGGGTGGGAGCAAACTCGTGAAAGCACTTGGTGGGAACTCCCTTCTGGGCAGGAACCTCAGGGTGTCCTGTCCTCAGCTGCTGGGCTGGTGCTGGTTCATTGGGAAGAAAGAGATACCCCAACCATTCACGGTCAGATATTCTTGCGCCGCAAGACCCGACACCAGCGGCGCCCTCAGTCAAGTAGGTACGAAATCCGAGTCTAGTCCTCGCTCAGGGGTTGAGTCGCTTTCCCAGGAGAGGAACGATCTCGCAAAGGCGGCAATGCTCACGGGAGATTTTCTAGCGCGCAATGTTGCTCCCTTCACTCACCTCACTTCCACCTCTACCCACACACACAGGATTAGATGGCTGTGATTCGAAAGGACACAGAAAAGGCCTCACTCTCTGTTGTCCCCTCCAACGCCCGCGCTCAGGCGAATGCCCGGAGCTGCCCAGAAGCTGAGCCCCTGAGCAACAACCTCTGAGCGCTGTGCCAGCGGCGGGCCTGGGCACGGTCTCCGGGACAGACACAAACACGCAGCCTCAGCCAGCCACCGGGACGATCCCGGCTGTAGTCTAGGCGTCCGGAAGCAAATGCCTGACAGCTTCTCGCACCGACTGGTTGAGCCGGCGCTAGGAGACCTTCTCTTCCCGGAGAGCTTGCGATCTGCGAGCGGGAGGGGCGGCCAACTGCGGGACGAGGGCGCCCCCAGCGCTGCCGGGCGCGTCGGGAACTGCAGTCGGCGCGCTCCCGCCCGTTGAGCGCGCTGTCCTCCAGGCCTGGGCGGTAGGCGCTGGGGCAGAGCGCCTACATAAAGGGAGGGCTGCAACTTTGTATGAGGTCTTTCCTCCTCTGTTTCCCTTCTGGGACACCGACACTTCATCTCAACCAGATCACCAGGTCCTGGTTGTTCCTTTGACTCTAACCGGATTCACCTGCGTCCCTGCCCCAAGTAACAGGCGACCTGAGTGAGTGAGTGCAAGTCCCTCAGTCGTGTCCGACTCTTCCATGGTAAGAGGGTGACTACTTCATTAGAGACAACAATTCACCTGATGTATTCAGAATATAATATTTTTGGCAAAGTCTGTTTGTGTTATATTCGTAAGTTAGAACTAAACTGAAAAATAAATGCTAGGAGTCTTGGAAACTAAATACAAGTGTTGTGTTACCAAATGAAAGTCACTCAATCATGTCCAACTCTTAGCGACCCCATGGACTATACAGTCCATGGAATTCTCCAGACCAGAATACTGGAGTGGGTAGCCTTTCCCTTCTCCAGGGGATCCTCCCAACCCAGGGATCAAACCCAGCTCTCCCGCATTGCTGTCGGATTCTTTACCAGCTGAGCCTGGTGACAAAACAGAATGTGTACTTACTAGCATGAAGTGAGAATCTGCTCTCTGGATCACAGGATCAAATTTCCAAAAACTCTAGGAAATAACTTCCTCTTGAATGCGTCTGAGAGAATGAACCTTCTTTGATGCGGCTTTAGATTAGCCAGAGCAATGCTTCCTTCAGCTAATCCAAGCATGCCCTCCCTGCCTTTTCTTCTTTTCCTACTCCTTCTTTGATAAATCAAAGAAATAGAATCTGTAATATTGGAAAGAGTAACAATTGTTTTTGCTTCTGTAAGCTAAATGATACATTTTATTTGTTTTTTTGTCCTAAATGAAAGTATTTTGCTGGAGTACCTACAGTAGAAGAGCTACACATATCAACAGTAATTAGTTAGATTAAATTTGCATGATAGTAAATAGTATTGATTTTCTTTTATTATGACCTGATTTAGTTATTAAAAAAATCTTATGACAAATCATTTCCTTAGATCTAGAGAAAACTCATCTATAACATGAAAACAAAAATACTACCTTTAAAATATTGTTCACTTATGAGTACAGTTTATACATACATTAATATTCTTATAGATTAAGTCATGATACTTGGAGATCCTGGTCAAAAATGCTAAAAGTGAATCTCAAAAAGATATTGGAGAAATGATGGGATTTTGGAGGGAAATATTTAGGGAAATAGTCTATAACTGAATATTTGCTTTGTTATATCTATATTTTGAAACAGTTGATAGTTAAAATATTAACTTAATTTTTATTGTTGTTTTAAAGCGTATAGTCAATTTATAATTATTATAAAATATTTGCTATATTCTGTATGTTGTACAATATATCAAAGTAACTTATACGAAATAGTTTGTACCTCTTAATACGTTACCCCTATGTTGACTCCCCACACTTCCCCCTCCCCAATGGTAACCACTAGTTTGTTCCTTATATACATGAGTCTGCTTCTTTTTTAGTATATTTTCTAGTTTGTTTTATTATTTAGATTTCACATATAAGTGATAGCATACAGTATTTGTCTTTTTCTGTCTGACTTATTTAACTTATCATAAGGCCCTCCAAGTCCACCCATGTTCCTGTTAATGGCAAAATTTTCATCCTTTTTAATGGCTGAGTAGTATTCCATTGTGTGTGTGTGTGTGTGTTTGTGTGTACACCATCTATTTATCCATTCATCTGTTGATGGACCATTAGGTTGCTTTCTTTCTTGGCAGTTGTAAATAATGCTGATATAAACATCAGGTGCATGTATCTTTTAGTATTATTGTTTTGTTTTTTGGTGTATACTAAGAAATAGAATTGCTGGTTCATATAGAAGTTCTATTTTTAATTTGTTTTTAAGAAAGCTCCATACTGTTTTCCAGATGGCTGCACCAATCTACATTCCCTTCAACAGTGTCTGAGGGTTTCATGTTTTCCACATTCTCACCAATATCATTATATCATTCTTTTTGTTGATAGCCATTCTGACAGGTGTGAGGTACTATCTCATTGTGGTTTTGATTTACATTTCTTTAATTATTAGCAGTACTGAGCATCTTTTCATGGACCTGTTGGCCATCTGCACTTCCCCTTTGAAGAAATGTCTATTCAGCTTTTCTGCTCATTATTTTCAGTGAGGAAGTTCTATTTTTTTATTTTTTTAAACTTTATTGAACAATAGTTGTTTATAATATTATATAATTTACAGGTGTACAATAGAGTGATTCACAATTTTAAAGGCTATAATCCATTTATAGTCATTATAAAATATTGGCTATATTCCCTTGAAAAATATTTCCTGGTAGCTTACCTTTTTTGTTATTTACTTTAAATATAGCAGTGTATACATGTTAATAAATTGGGTTGCATATTTCTCTGATGTTGAGTTGTATGAACTGTTTATATATGTTGGCTGTTAATTGTTTATGGGTCATATCATTTACAAGGAATTTCTCCCATTTCATAGGTTGTCTTTTTATTTTGTAGATGATTTCCTTTGGTGTGCAAAGGAGAAATAGAAAGATGAATGGAGTCCAAATTGGAAAGGAAGAAGTTAAATTTTAACTGTTTGCAGATGACATGATATTATACATCGAAAATCCTAAAGACACCACCAGAAGACTATAGAGCTGATGGGTGAATTTGGTAAAGTTGCAGGATAGAAAATGCAAAGATGCAGGATACAAAAATCTTTTGCATTTCTATACACTAACAAAAAGCTATCAGAAGAAGAAATTAAGGAAACAATCCCAGTACAACTTCATCAAAACAGTAGAAACCTAGAATAAGCCTACCAAAGGAGGTAAAAGACTTGTACTCAGAAAACTGTAAGACACTGATGAAAGAAACTGAAGACCATAGATGGAATGGTATACTGTGTTCATGGACTGGAAGAACTAATATTTTTAAATGACCACATAACCCAAGGCAATCTATGGACCCAGTGAAATCTCTAACAAAATTCCAAGGGCACTTTTACAGAACTAGAACAAAAAAAATTTTAAATGTGTATGGAAACATAAAAGATCCTGAAGAGCCAAAACAATCTTGAGAAAGAACAACAGAACTATAAGTATCATGCCCTCTAACTTCAGACTATACTGTATATGGTGGTGCGTACATACATGCTAAGTCGCTTCAGTCATGTCTGACTCTTTGCGATCCTGTGGACTGTAGCCCACCAGGCTCCTCTGTCCATGGGATTCTCCAGGCAAGAACACTGGAGTAGGTTGCCATGTCCTCCTCCAGGGAATCTTCCTGACCCAGGGATTGAACCTGCATCTCTTTCATCTTCTGCATTGGCAGGCAGATTCTTTACCACTTGAGTCACCTGGGAAGCCGGTATATGGTGGGGCCACCCCAAATGACTGTTCTCTTGCTCTCTGTCCATCCCCTGCTTGATCAGTGCTTGCTTCACCTACATCTTACTTATCTGACTGACCTTCCTACCTACTTATCCCACCCAGCTAGTGACTGTTCTAACTCTTAGATCAGAACATCTCCACCATTGATAGCTCATCAAAGGGGTAGTGAGGGGTAGTGAGTGCCAAGTAACCAATGAAGTAGCCTGACTCAATTCTGCCTGTAACTGGTAAACTTCTCTTCCTCCCAGGAGCAAAGTCTGCCCACATGCCCTGTCCACCATCTGCCACATATGGCGTAGTGTCCCTCCAGGACCATGCTTCAGACATGTAAGAGCTTGCTAGCCAATAAACTGTTGATGTGTCTGTGACTGACTCTGGGCTCTTTCTTTGGTTTTGAATCTGGGCAATCATAGGCTTTGTAGGCCTGTAGGATGCATCCCAACAACTTCAAAGCTACATTAATCAAACTGGTATGGTATTGGCACAAAAACAGACCCACAGATCAGTAGAACAGAATAGAAATCCTAGGAATAAACCCATACACTGACAGTCAATTAATCTACAATAAAGGAGGCAAGAATATACAATGGAGAAAGTTTCTTCTGCAAGTGGTGCTCAGAAAACTGGACAGCTACTTGTAAAATAATGATATTTCACTAATATCATATACAAAAATAAGCTCAAAGTGGATTAAAGACCTAAATGTAAGATCAGATACTGTAAACTTCCTAGAGGAAAACACAGGCAGAACATACTTTGACATAACTTATAACAATAATTTCTTGGACCTGTCTCTTAAAATATAGGAAATAAAAGCAAATATTAAAAAAAATGGGACCTAATTGAACATTTTTATCTTTAACTGTGGTAAAAAACACATTACATGAAATTTATCATTTTAACCATTTTCAAGTATACAGTTGAGGAGTGCTAAGTTTATGTATATTATTGTGCGACAGAGCTCCAGAACCATTTCATCTTACAAAACTGAAACTCTACACCCATCAAAAAACTTCCCCTCTCCTTAGCCCCTGTCTTTCTTTCTCTCTCTCTCTCTCTCTCTTTTTCTGAATGTAGGTAACCATCTGCAAGCCAGGAAGGGTTCCTACCATAAACCAAATCTACTGGTACATTGCTCTTGAATTGCTCTACTTCCAGATTTGTGAGAAATAGATTTTTGTTATTTAATGCCACCCAGTCTGTGATATTTTGCTATGGCAGCCTGAGCAGACCAATACATATGTTAATTCTATTTTGATTTCTTGGTCAGTCACCATATTGCTTTCCGTAGCAGCTGCACCACTTTACATTCCCCTTTATAAGGTACAATGTTCTTATTTCTCTACATCCTTGCTCACACTTATTACTTTGTCTTATTGATAATAATCTTTCTAGCAAGTGCGAAGTTTTTAGGGGATACATTGACTGAAACAACCCATCTGGCCAGGCACCACAGTATTCATTTGCATGAGTTATTTTATGACAGGAGGTCCTGATAAGGAACATGGAACCAATAAACTACCACTAACCCAAAGAGTTTGGGAAAGGTCAATAGGAGATGCCATGTTTCTTACTACCTCTCAGAATCCTTCTTGCTGGTATCCATACTGGCTGAGCAATATGTGTACCACCAGGAAGGACTCTGAGTCAGAAAGATTGGCCAAAGACAGCCTGGAAACTAATCCCATTACTATAAAACCCGAGGCTGTAAGCCAGGTGGCAGAGCAGACCTCTTGGTTGCCCTTACCCTCCTGCTCTCCACCCAGGCACCCCTTGCCAATAAAGTCTCTTGCTTTGTCAGGATGTATGTCTCCCCAGATAATTAATTTCCTAGTGTTAGACAAGAATCCTCTTTCAGGCCCTGGAAGGGGTTCCCCTTCCTGTGACAAGGTGATATCTCATTGTTTTGATATGAATTTCTCTAGTATTAATGATATTGAGCATCTTTTCATATGCTTGTTGGTCGTTTATATATCATTTCTGAAAAAACATTCACGTCTTTTTCCCATTTTTAAATCTGATTGCTGTTGTTGTAGGAGTTCTCTGTATTTTCTGGATTAATCCCCTGTTAGAAATTTGATCTGTAAGTATTTTCTCTCAGTCTGTAGGTTCCCTCTTCATTCTGTTGATAGTGTCCTTTTAAGCCCAACAGTTTTTAAGTTTGGAGTGTATTTGTGTGTGAGTGTCTGTATCTTTATGTTAAACTATTATCTTGTCTCAATGATAGCATTCATATTTTGGAAACACACATAACAATTGAAACTTTCCATAATAAATGAATTTGCTGATAAGCCATGACTTTTCCTACTCCATATTAATATGAAAACTATCCTTCTGATTAACTTGTTCTATATTTCAAAGTATTATTTGGTTGTGGCTTACTTTACTTAATGTTGAGGGTTCATGATCTCACATATTTTAGTTTTTGAAAGTTTAATATATTACACATATTAGGGAAAAGTCATATACTTGTAATATGAACATCTGAGGCTTCTTTTTTAAAGTTATTGTGAAAAAGTATAGTTACTATAAAATATTCTACATATAAACAGAAAATCTTATATGTATTTAACGATAATGAAAATGTTAACCAAACTTCAGGAAAAATGAGTGATTCATTTGTTAAAGGAAAACAATTAAAATACAGTGTGTTAAATTATAGGTCTAATTATACTTTCAGTAGAGTATACTTTTGCATTGTTATTTGTGCTCCATTCATATGTGGTGGCAATGGCACCCCACTCCAGTACTGTTGTCTGGAAAATCCCATGGACGGCGGAGCCTGGTAGGCTGCAGTCCATGGGGTCGCTAAGAGTCGGACACGACTGAGAGACTTCACTTTCCCTTTTCACTTTCATGCATTGGAAAAGGAAGTGGCAACCCACCAGTGTTCTTGCTTGGAGAATCCCAGGGATGGGGGAGCCTGGTGGGCTCCCATCTATGGGGTTGCACAGAGTTGGACACGACTGAAGCGACTTAGCAGCAGCATATATGATGTTCATATCTTGACACAAAGCAGAATTAAGATATTCCTTACAATACAACCTTGTTTTCTTTCTAAAGTAATTATTTTAACCTCAGATTTTATATTTTGTTTCCAAAATAGAAGATAATATAAATAAGTAAATGGTAAAATAAGACTTTAGGACCCTATATAATTATGCATCTTTTATAATAAAGTTCAGTTGTGTCAAATATATGTATACAATTCCAGGAGAGGGAAGAAGAGGAACACTATATTTATAAAGCATATCAATCCACATTAAAAATGGGACACTTTACTTAGTTTTCTACCTTCTAATTAAGAGATTCAGATAATTTTTGATTGAGGTAAATGGACAAGAGTTTGAACAAACTTCAGGAGATAGTGAAGGACAGATAAGCTTGGCATGCTGCAGTCCATGGGGTTGCAAGGAGTGGAGCCTGGCTTAGCGACTGAACAACATCTATGGGTTTATATGTTTAAAATAATAAAGTTTGAATTTTATTTTGCTTGAGAATATCTTTGTATCCTCAATTTTTAAAAATGCAGAGAGGGTGGCAGTGGCGGGGGCCAAGGCAGCAGGTGGGGGAAGATGGGGGAACTTGGTAAGAAGTACTGTGTGTACTGCTGGGTGGAGGTGAGCCCACTGCACTTCTGCTGCATCACCTGCCAGGACATTGAGCTGTGTGCTCTGAGTGCTTCTCAGCTGGTACAGAGATCAGCCACCACTGCCGCTATCTTGGCTACTGTTACAAGGAAAAGTCAGTTCTGATTCCATGTTGGAAGTGTTTCTTTGACATGCCTTTTTGTTGCTTCAGTTATTATAATCATACATAATGGCCTGCCTCAGAGAATTCTGCCTCTATCCCTGTTAAACTAAAGTGCCTTTGTTCATGATCCTGCCCACCTGTGGATGGCAAGAAGGAAGAAATGAACACGTCTCCTGCTTGAGACTTGCCATTCTAGGAGATATTTGCAAGATTAACAGCTTTTATACTTTGTTTCCCCTTCTCCTCCCATCTCTGACCCATAAAAGAACCTGGTATCCAGGAGAAGATAGCTATTTTGAGATATTAGTCTGCCATCTTCTTGGTCAGCCAAATCGCCAAATAACACCTTGCCTCAACACCTCCTCTCCAATTCATTGGCCTGTCATGCAGCCAGCAGAACAAGCTTGGACGCGGTCACACTACCAGCTGGTGGCCACAAGGACAGCTGCTGCTGGATGCCACTGAGCAGTTTGGCTTTGGAAACTGGGAGGATATGGCTGCTCACATGGAAGCTTTCCAGACTCCCCAGGAAGTGTTGGCTGAGCAGCATCAGCTGGACTACTTGCCCCTGTGTGACAACTACAAGAGAGAGAAGTATGACCAGGACAGTGAGATGTTCATCAGCTGGTTCTCAACTAAGACTACCATGCTGTGGAGATAGAGCTGAAGTTCGCACATATGGACATAAGCCTGCAGAAGCTCAAGGAGTGGAAGCAGTGCAAGAAAACCACAGGTGACTACAACTTGGTGCCTGCCTTCCTAGGCAAGGACAAGGAGAAGGAGGCTAAGCACAAGGTCACCAGGGAGGAGAAAAAGTTGTGATTGAAGCTGCAGCCACTCACATGGTTGATTTCCTGCGAGGAGTTGATACACAAAAAGAAGATGCTATGCACCAATGTTCGGCAGCTGCAGTGGAACCAGCCCAAAGGCATCACCAAGATGGAGGAGTTGTCTAAGTATGAGGTGGCCCAGCACGAGTGCAAGAAGAGGAAGAAGAACAGGATTGAGGCAGGCACCAAGTGAGGTAAGGAGGATGGCTAGGATGGCAAGATCACTGCCATCCGGAACCTGCCCAGCTTCAAGCGCCTATTGGATGATAAGAAGGTGCTCTCCAGCTCGCTGAACTTGATCCCCATGTGCTACGTGACCATGAAGACCATCATCTTCAAGAACCACCTCCATAATTGGCAGACATCCCCTCTAAGAGCCAGCTTCTGGGCTATCTGGACAAAGTCCTCAAGAAAAGGTTTTTAAACTTCTTCATGGAAAGTATATCCAGGGATCGTTCCTAAAGCTGTAGCTGTGAAGGCTGGAACAATGCTGTAAATCTTGTAAGCTAAAATGACAAGGGGTATAGGAGGAGGGATGGAGAGGAAACAATTTTTTGCCCCAATATTGCCCATTATTGCTCATTTTTAAGCAAATTGAGTTTTTGGGGTTTTTTTGGGGGGGTTAGGATATAAATTATATGGTTCTCTGAAGAAGCAACAGTAACAATCTTATATCAATCAAGGAGGAGACAAATACATGTATATTTTAACTTAGTCCTAAACCTAGTACTTTAAGATGACAATTGCCTTTAAGTGTTCAATTTGGAGAATATTATGATGAAATTTGGAAATTTATGTTTATTTGTGACTTTCTTTCCATTGGTTCATGACTGTTGTGCTGTGGGTGGAGGCAAATATTTCCCTGCAGGGCCACCAGCTTCACCCTGTGACCTGAGCTCTGCCAGCTGCCCCACAGCCACCCACAGTGCCCAGTACAGCCTGGCATGTGGCACTTTAGGTGGGGGCTGGGCAGGGTAGGTGAAAGAGAGGCCAGGGAAGGACAGGGTGGACATCCACAGGGACTTGCAAGGAGGAATCTGGTGTTGCACAATTTGGCTAACCTGAGCTTCCCTGTAACCGCTGGCAGTGGCAGAGTTTGAGCTTGTAACTTCCAAACCGACTGCTAGGGAGCTCACCATGGAAGGAGCAGCAGCTCTCAGCAGGCTCCCCTGGGTCTCTGGTGATGCAGGGACCAATGCAGACAGCCAGAACATTAAGCCTCTTCTACTAGGGGTGCTTTTGCTGCTCTTAGAGCTTGTGTACATTGTATTTGGAAGAACTCATTTTAGGAAACTCATGGCTGAGAGTTTTGAGTCCTGGTACTAGCTCCCTCCAGGGTTTTCACCCCAGTAGCAAGTACCTCTTTCCCTGAGATTGGCTATGTGTCTTACTTGGGTGGCATCAGGCACTTGGCTAGGCCACGATGGGAGGGGCCCCTAGAGGCCTCTAAGCTTGGGCACTGCTTCACTGGGTCACTGTCTTGAACCAGACTCAGGGGTGGCTCTGCCCAACTCTGTTTAAAGATGGTTTCCGAGGCACTTTTTCATGGACATGCACTGTACCTTCCTACCGGAACTTGAGGAATCCTTTGTTTTCCAGCTGCTTGGGGCTCTTGTGTCCAAGAACCTGCAGTAGAGTCAGTAGAATGGCCAGGCCCCAGCATTCTCTCCTCCTTTGTAGCTACCAAGACTATTTACCTCCCAGAATGTCTGGGCTTGAAGTTTTATTACCGTGAAGTTATTAAAAAACAAAACAAAACAAAAAACAAAAACCTCATCATTTCCAAGGATGACTTAATCAAGGTGCCTTTTTCTTTCTATTTACATTCTTCTTTCCCCTAGGGTAAATTTGCAGCATTAAATAAACACTTCAAATATATTGTATATGGCTTTAGTTGTAAACCTCATCACATGCTGGCAGAGCAGTACTCCATGTGACCTGAGAACAAGCCCGGACTTCCCTCTGACCATGAAGTAGCAGGCAGTGGTGTGCCTCCTGAGCGCCCCCTGCATGCTGTCTCCTGCAAGATAACCACGGCTGACACTGCAGAGCAGAGATAGACACAGTGCTATGTTTTTACAGGTGTTCTGGCCAGTGTTTCTCACTTGGGGTTCCTGGACCAGCAGTGCCAGCATTCCCTGGGAACCTGCTAGAACGTCACGGACTCAGGCCCTGCTCAGTCTTCTAGGGGTGGGGCCATGGCGCTGTGTTTCTGTGAGCCTTCCAGGTGACTAGTCTAAAATTTGAGAACTACTAGCTTTAGCTACTCTGATATCATCGATTTTCTATATTGGATTCCTAATTTGGTGAGATTTTAAATTTAGTCTTATTTTTTTATAAAATGATTCCCAGGCTTTCATTAAGCTTGAGAAGCAAAAACTTCCTGTAAATGTTCATGGCCCTGGCTGAAAATTTTGTGTTTAAGCAGGTCTTCAGTGTGTGTATATTTTTGACAGTATGGATATATTTAGGCTTGACTGTTTTTAAACACCACAATGAATGTATAATTTATGTTAAACTATGAACACTTAGTTACAAAGGAAAAGTGATATTATGATCGGTTGCCTCTTGTCCCATCAACCCCGCTGTTACTGTTACACTAGTTCTTCCCCTGCTGTTAGCTTGGAGCCTTTAATCTTCTGTATTTAATTCTCATGATAAATTAGTCACCATAATCCCATGGAATTAGGTCTTTTCAAAACTGAAACTCTCTGGGTCACAGAAGATAATCAAACTATTCAGAATAATGCTCTGGATGGCCAGCATTCCAAGAATGTATTCAAACCAAAACTCTGCCTACTACTCATATTTCTCTTTTACACATTAAACAGGTTGAGAACCAAAAAAAAAAAAGAGAGAGAGAGAGCTTTGCTTATATGTTAATCTATATGTTTAGTTTCCTAAACTAAAAGTAAAAGGAAGATTAATGTAAAAAGGTAACAAAGTTAAACAGGAAGATTTGTGATCAACCAGTTTGTTGTAAATGATACTTTTAAAATTTTTCCACAGGAACTTGCATGCTATCTCTCTTTATTCTCTGTCTAGAGATCTAACTGTTTTCTATTTGGACAGCAATGATGGATTTACTATGTCCACAAAAGCCCAGAACATCCTTAGACTAAAATGTCCATGCAAACTGATTCTATGTCCATGCAAACTGACATACATCTGGATACTATTTCTAGAGCTAAACATAATCACAAGGAATCATTATTGCAAATCATATTGACAGCACTAACCATCTTAGACAGTGATGATTAAAAGGATATTGAATAAAACACCAGATGACAGGACTGGTGTTTTCTGTAAGCATAATATACAAATAGAATGTCACAAGAAAGTTACATCCTGACACACCTTGTAGGCTTGGGATATCTTGTAGGAATGAACTCTTTTGAATTAAAGGGAGAATATTTTCTTTCTTACCAAGAAATGTCATATGACAAACTCTACTATATCCTTTTTATAACTATTGTATAAAATTATGCTTAAATCAACTTTAAAATTCTTGCTCTGCATGTACAGTTATGCTCCTAATTTTTAGTGTTATAATATCCCAACAGTAAGATTCCCTCTAGCTATTTTTGCATGTAGAATATCTGGACTGTGTGAACACTTAAAAACTACTATTGCAAATTTGCTTCTGCTGTTTAGGACTGATAAAATCATTTCCAGGACCCCTTGGAAAATTAGACTGTCAGGATTTTCTCAGTCTGCTTGAGAAGCAATCATACTGTTGGGTTTATTTAAAATTCCAATGGGATTGGAGCTAAGTTAGCAAGCTTGTACGAGGTAAAAAAGAAGTAGATAGATGGAACTATATTAATCTATATATCTTATGAAACTAAATTTTAAGTACACAATATATGGTAAATTTGGTCAATAATGCTAGAATAAGTTTTAAAATAAAAGAACAATTATTTCCTTTCCCTATTCCTTTTGTTTAAAAATATTGTCCTTTAGAATTTAGTGACAGCAATTGATTAGAAATCATACACAATATATTTATTCACAGATAAATTCTGGAAAATATATTCCTTGGTAGCTTACAATTTGTATTTCCTATAAATCTCATCTCTTACAGTATTTTTTAAAAGTGCCTTGACAAGCCAAATATGTTCTTGAATATTTGAGCAGCTTGTGTTAAAAATGTAGGTTTTTTTTTTTTTTTTTCCTGCCACGCTCAGTGACTGTCATAGGAAACAGTTGCAAATAGCATCTGCTTCCATGGCTGATGCCAGGGCAGTATTGGATCCTTGAAATGTCCAAAGGGTCTGTCTGGACGGTGAAGAGCTTTCTGTGGGCCCGTTTATTGTTGTTTAGGTTGCAGTAATAGAAATATTGTTAAACATTCTGTTTTTTGATTATCAATTTTGTCTGCAGTGCTAAACTATAAAAATGATATTAATGACAGTTTTCCAAATTATATGTAAGCATTCCCCAAGTATGTTTACACTATTTATAGTGAATCAGCAAATTGCAAGAGGAATAGATAAAAATATGTGTATTTTTAAGGATAGATTCCCAGTGTCTTTATCCTTTAGTTGTACTCATTATCAATAGTGTAACTAACATTTATTTACTATTTCTTATCCGTTCTACCCTAAACACTTTACATATATCACTGCATTATTTCCTAACAACAAATAAGCACAGCTAGAAAGATTATTACTACTTTGCAAATAAGGAAATTGAAGCTTTTAAAGGTATAATACTATGGACAAATTCTAAGAGCTGGAGCCAAAATGTGACTGTGGTCCAGGTCTGGAAGCAGGATGTGACTGAAGAGGAAAATGTGTAGTTCTCCACTGAAAATTGATGCTCCATCCCCCCGCTCTCATTCCTGATTTTAAAAAAGGTTTACATTTACAAAGATTCAGATGCAATTTTCAACTATTCTAAAAACAGCAGGACACACTTGACTTTAATAGTTTTCTTAGCTGAAATGTTATGTTTTTTTTTTAAGATCAATTTATGAGAAAAGGTTATTTTGATGCATTTTGTGTTCAACTTCCCCTTTAGTGATTCATTTTTGTCTATTTCTTCCCATCTGTCTACTAATAAAATGTGAAATTTAATAAAGAAAGTAGACTGTGGAAGGTAGAATGATTGGTCCCCAAAGATATCTACATCCTAACCCCTGGAATCTATGAACAGGTAAAGATTCATGACAAAGGAAGTAGATTTAAGGTTGCCAAAAAGCTGACCTTAAAATAAAAAGATTATCCTAGATCATCAGGATGGTTGTGAAAAATGGAAAAGAGAAGCAGATGAGAGTTTAGAGTGATGTCATGTGAGAAAAACTTAACCTACATTTGCTGACTTTGAAGATGGAGGATGAGAGCATGGGCCAAGAAATGGTATGGCCTCTAAAAGCTGGAAAAGGCAAAGAAACAGATTCTCCCCAAGAACCTCTAGAAATGAACACCAAACTTAATTCAGTCCAATAAGATCTATGTCAGACTGATTTATGAAATATAGGATTATATTCTGCAGTTAAGACACTAAATCGTTGCTAATTTCTCTCAACAGCAATACAAAAGCAGCATATTAATATTGTTTCAGGTCATTATGAATCAGAACCCTCACTCTAACCCCTGCACTGTTTGGGGGTGAGAAGAGGGTTATCTACAATGATCAAATAACTCTTTGGAGCTAAAACTAAATAATTCAGGGGAGTTTTTGACACTGATTCTATTTTTTCTACACTAATGAATACACATACCTCTTGCAGAAGACATAGGTCAGAAGTACATGTATATATGCCCTTTGTGATCAATATGTAAAAAAAATCACTTTATAAAAAATCAAATGGGTTATTCAATTATTTATCTCATTATTTAGTCAGTTATCAGATGATCTTGTTCTAAAAATTACATAATTATGCATGCAACTTAGGACACAAAAATATCTTTCAAAATAAGGGAGAGAACAAGGGAGGATAAGAATTTAAAATTAAGGAATGTGAAGTGAAGTTAGTCTTTAGGAATAAATCATTAAAAAGAAAAATCATCACATATTAAAAAAAAAAGAGGGTACTCCTTATGTTTCTTACAAAAATCATACCTAACATATAAGGACACTCAAATGTTGAAAACAAATTGAATTATACTTCTGGTCAGGAAGTAGAAAGTCTCAAGAGACCAGGGAAAAATCCAAATAGGCTGCAAATTCATAGTATTAGGGACCCGCCAGAAATCTGATGATGCAATAAATCTGGAAAAGCTATATTGCATACATAAATGAGCACTTAAATAATTTCTATGCTTGGTGGTATGAGATGAGGAAAGGTAAACACACCATACAGAAGGATGAGAAGAAATGCCTTAAGTTTCAGCAGATTCTTAATGTGACACGTGAGTGAACCTGTTGGATTCAAAACCAGTGGCGCCTCACAGATATGATTTGAATTCACTTGCTAATTCCTTCTCATGTGCCATTTACTAAGGGCACAAAAGCCTGGGGAAAGGGAAAAAAGACCTGAGAAAATATACCCACAGGATATTGGGTTATCTTAGTCCTTTAGGGCTGCTATAACAAAATGCCTTAAATGACAGAAAGTTATTTCTCAAGAGTTCTGGAGGCTGGAAGTCCAAGATCAAGGTGCCAGCATGGTTAAAAGAGGACCTTACTCCAAGTTGTAAAGTTTTCATTGTATCTTCACATGGCAAAGGGAAAAGGGATGCAAGCAGACAATTGAAAGTGAAAGTCACAGTTGTGTCTGACTCTTTGCAACCAACCTCATGGACTATACAGTCCATGCAATCTTCAGGGTAGAATACTGGAGTGGGTAGCCTTTCCCTTCTCTAGGAGATCTTCCCAACCCAGGGACAGAACCCAGGTCTCCTGCATTGCAGGCAGATTCTTTACCAACTGAGCTATCAGGGAAGCCCTTACAAGTGTCTTAAAGAGCTTAGTATAGTGGTGTCCTGTTAAGGTAGGACAGTGGGAGAAAGGAGAAAACCAGATAATAATTCAAGGCTTTCACTGAGTCAGTAGTGGCAAAGAAATTCCCTAAAAGCTAGGGACCTTCAACAGATTACAGCTGCAGCACACAAAAGTCTGGGAGTAAGTCATCTAATTGGAGAGAAAAGTCTTTCTAGGTACAGAAAGAAGGGAGCTATACTAGAGAAATGAGGGACTCCTCCCACCTGCCCAAAATTAGAGCTGAAAAGTAGAACTCTGACATCTCACTGAAGATGACATCCCAAACACTGCTGGGACTGGAGGTCTGTATCCCGATCACCTGATTCACAGATGGGCCGAACTCCTCCCGGGTCCCTTGGCATACAACACTGGTGACAGAACCAGAGCTGATGGGGCTGTGGCTGAGTTCTCAGGTTACAGAACTGTTTCCAGGTCCATAGTTGAGACCATGGCCATTAGGTGTCAGCTTGACTTCTAAAAATGGCTCTCTTTGGCCAAGGACTACACTGAAGTTTAACAGTCTTCTGGTTCTCAAGTGCCTCCCATGCACTTTTGTTCATGGGTATTCGTTATTGTTGTGCAGTCCCCTAAGTCCCGTCCAACTCTGCAACCCTGTGGACTGCAGCATGTCAAGCTTCCCAGTCCTTCACTATCTCCCAGAGTTTGCTCAGATTGATGTCCAGAGTTGGTCATGCTATCTAACCATCTCATCCTCTGTTGCCCCCTTCTCCTTCTGCCCTCAATCTTTCCCAGCATCAGGGACTTTCCCAATGAGGTGGCCCTTTGAATCAAGTGGCCAAGATCTTGGAGCTTCAGTTTCAGCATCAGTCCTCCCAATGAATATTCAGCGCAGATTTCCTTTAGGATTGACTGGTTTCACCTCCTTGCAGTCCAAGGGACTCTCCAGTATCTTCTACAGCACTACAATTTGAAAGCATCAATTCTTTGGCATTCAGCCTTCTTTATGGTATTATTCTTACATCTGTACCTGACTACTGGAAAAACCATAGCTTTGACTATACGAATCTTTGTCAGCAGAGTGATGTCTCTGCTTTTAAATATGCTGTCTAGGTTTGTCATGGCTTTCCTTCTAAAGAGCAAGCATCTTTGAATTTCACGTTTGCAGTTACTGTCCACAGTGATTTTGGAGCCCAAGTAAATAAATTTTGTCACCATTTCCATTTTTTCTCCACCTGTTTGCCATGAAGTGATGGGCCCAGATGCCATGATCTTAGTTTTTTGGATGTTGAGTTTTAATCCAGATTTTCATTCTCATTTTTTGCCATCATCAGGAGGCTCTTTAGTTCCTCTTCACTTCCTGCCATTAGAAGGATGTCATCTGAATATCTGAGGTTGTTGATATTTCTCCTGGCAATCTTGATTTCACATTGTGATTCATCCATCCCTGCTTTTTTCATGATGTATTCTGAGTTAAATAAGCAGGGTGACAATATACAGTCTTGATTTCACATTGTGATTCATCCATCCCTGCTTTTTTCATGATGTATTCTAAGTTAAATAAGCAGGGTGACAATATACAGTCTTAATATACTCCTTTCCTAATTTTAAACCAGTCTGTTGTTCCATGTAAGGTTCTAACTGTTGCTTCTTGACCTGCATACAGGTTTCTCAGGAAGCAGGTAAGATTGTCTGGTATTCCCATATCTCTAAGAACATTCCACAGTTTGTTGTGATCCATGGTGGATGGATGCCAAATTATTGCAGTTGTGAGGGGGATAGGAATTAGGGACAACTTATTTAGCCATCTTGCTGATGTCACTCTTTTCTGTGTTCACTTTAAAGAATGTGTCAGTCACTCATAATTTGACAAAAACCCATATCCATGTCTTCCAAATGGAAGGCCAGTTACTGATATGTGGTAAAGTTATCAAAGTGAATGGCTACCCACTTCGGTATTTTTGCCTGGAGAATTTCATGGACAGAAGAGTCTGGCAGACTGCAGTCTGTGGGGTCACAAAGAGCTGGACATGACTGAGCGACTAACACTTTTATAGGTATTTGGTCTTATTTTGGTGACTCTTGTTTATATAATTCTGAATATCATTGTTCAATGTAACTGACAGCTATACTCCTCAAACAATACTAATTTATTTATCCAATCATTGATTTACTCTTTTAAAATGCTTTGATGGCTTTTGTATCTTTGCACTGAAGGAATGCTTAACAACTTGTGGCACAAAGGCTTTGAAGAAGAAGAGACAAGGAATGTAATTTTCCTAGTGCAGTGAGCTATTCTGAAATATTATATTCAATATTTAAAAGCCTGAAACTCAAAATGAAGAAGATAAATTGAAATGCTGTGATTTAAGTGCAAATTAAGCTCTCAGGAATGTTAAAATAAAAGTTTTGCACATAATTAATGAAGCAGAGCATGTAAATATTATACAGTAATTGGATTGGTCAATGGTAACACTGAGGTAACTGGTGATTTATTTATCTATGGAAGGAACAAATTTTAAAACAAACATAATAAAGAGCAATTACTGTTTTATGATTATAAATAAAGTCATATATTTAAGAACTGAAGCCTCAACATTCTTAAAAGCTACTTCATACCTTGAATCTCTCAGGAGTACTTTAGTCTAAATTATTGGAAAATTTCAGTTTAAGGGTATTTCCCATTTATGCAAGGTTTAAGTTATATAGTACCATATTTTCAGGAGAACTGCTTTTATTTTTAGGTAAAATTCAAATATATTTATTATTGACAAATGTAAAAGATAGAATTTTGATAAAACAAGTCATATCATGATCATATGCCAAGGAAAATATTATATAAATAATTGTTTAATAAATCAATCAAATATCATAATATAAACTAGTGTGTATTTTTTTCAGCTCACTGACTTGTTTCTAGTTAAAAGAATTACAAGGAGTCTTATTTCAATTGGAAGCTAGAAATTTTCAAATTTTCTTGTTTTTTTAAAAACCTGATATAAACAAATTTGAACTAACAAACAGGCAAACCCTTCATAATGTTTTGCCTGTCAATTCTGTGTCACTTTTAATTTCTTCCACTATGCATTCTGTGCCCCCATCGTACTAAGTCTTTGAGTTCTGAGGTTTTAACTTATTCTCTATCATCTTTGCATTTGCCATTTCCTGTACTAAAACAATCCACATTTCTTCTTCCACTCTATGGTCTGCCTTCTCATCTTCTGGGGATCATCTAAGGATTGGCTTTCTTGTGGAAGTCTGCATTAGTTGCCCTTCCCAAGATGTGCCCATTGTGCCTTGAATTCTTCTTAAAACACTTCTCACATCTACTATATTCTATATTAACATAAAACATTTGGGATAATAACATGTCTAACCTATAACAGACTAAGATCTGTAAAGGAAGAATAAGGATAAAAAGAGTAAGCACAATAAGTAGAATTAGGGTTTGTTTTAGCATACCAAGTATCTCAGTTATCTAGCATAGTGTACACACTAGGCACCATATATACATTTTTGAACATATGAATAACTAAATCTGTAATAATATTCAAAATATGGGCCTTTAGTTTGTATGTTATAAATAAGCTCCCCTATATTGTGTCATAGTTCTCATAAACTTTGTGAAATACTCCTTGCTCTGATTCCTTGGTTTTCTTAGTCTTTCTTAGATCATTCATATTTGAGAGAACCTGAAGGGATCCATTAATGTTATTTTTAGAAGACACATATACCCAATATTTGCATACAGTTTTGCAAAATGAATCGAAACCATGAGGTTTTGGTTTTGATCATTATTTGTTGACAACAGACAAAGTATTAATACTTGTATCTACATTCATTCTTCTTGAAAGAGTCACTTGATTACACAAAACAAATATAATTACAGACTTAAAATGAGGAAATTATGGCAAAAAAAAACAGTGAACACTGAAAGACATTATATGCATTTGGTGATGTAATTAATGGATAACCTGAATCTAAGTTACAAAGTTGTAATATTCAAAAGATAATCTATTAGTCAGTTACAGAAAAGAGCCTGATTATGTTAGTAACATTGGAGTCATCTGTGATTATACATCCATAAATTTTCTGTTAAATATTTGAAATATTATTATTATTTTTTTGCCATACTGCACAGCATATGGGATCTTAGTTCCCTGACCAGGCATCAAAACTATGACCCCTGCAGTGGAATCACAGAATCTAACTGTCCTGGACTGGACAGTTTAAGGGTATTTTAACTGGCTGAACAGCCAGGGAATTTCCATGAAATGTTAAGTTTTGAAAGCGTTTGTATTGGTTGTCTGTTGCTGTAAAACAAACTACACCCCAAACTTAAAAACAATCACCATTATTAAGTCATGGTTTCTAAGGATCAGGAATTATTCTCAGGGTCTCACAGAAGCTGCAGTCAAAATGTTGGCTGAGTTGCTAGTCATCTCAAAGCTTGACTGAGGAAAGATATGCTTCCAAGCTTACTCAAATTTTATTGGTAGATTCAGATTCTTGTGTGCTATAGTCAAGGCTTTTCTGAATTCCTTATTATGTGGGCTTCTGCAACATAGCAGCTTGCTTCATTAAAATGTATAAGCCAAAAAGGGGATAGAAAGAGTCCAGCAAGATGGAAGTCATATTCTTTTGTATCTTAATAAAAGAAGTGATATTTCATCAGAGAAGTGACACCTCATATATTTAATTCTGTTCTATTTAATAGAAGCACATTACTAGGTCCACCCACTATCAGGGGGATTATGCAAAGGCTGGAACCCCAGGAGAAGATCATTGTGAGCTATGTTGATCACCAGCATCAGTATCAGTTGAGTTCAGTTCAGTCACTCAGTCGTGTCCAACTCTTTGCGACCACATGTAAGCCAGGCTTCCCTGTCCATCACCAACTCCCAGAGTTTACTCAAACTCATGTCCATCGAGTCGGTGATGCCATCCAACTATCTCATCCTCTGTCGTTCCCTTCTCCTCCTGCCTTCACTCTTTCCCAGCATCAGGATTTTTTCCAATGATTCAGTTCTTCGCATCAGGTGGCCAAAGTATTGGAGTTTCAGCTTCAGCATCAGTCCTTCCAATGAATATCTAGGACTGATCTCCTTTAGGATGGACTGGTTGTATATCCCAAGATGGACGGATTGTGGTGGAGAGTTCTGACAGAATGTGGTCCACTGGAGAAAGGAATGGAAAACCACTTCAGTATTCTTGCCTTGAGAACACCATGAACAGTATGAAAAAGTGAAAAGATATGACGCTGAAAGATGAACTCCCCAGGTCAGAAGGTGCCCAGTATTTTACTGGAGAAGAGTGGAGAAATAACTCCAGACAGAATGAAGAGATGGACCCAAAGGTAAAACATGCCCAGTTGTGGATGTAACCAGTGATGGGAGTCAAGTCCAAATCTGTAAAGAACAATATTGCATAGGAACATGGAATTTAAGTTTATGAATTGGAAGTGGGTCAAACAGGAGATAGCAAGAGTGAACATCAGCATTTTAGGAATCAGTGAACTAAAAATGGACTGGAATGAGCGAATTTAATTCAGATGACCATTTTATCTACTACTGTGGGCAAGAATCCCTTAGAAGAAATAGAGTAGCTCTCATAGTCAACAGAGGAGTCCAAAATGCAGTATTTGGATGTGACCTCAAAAACGACAGTATGATCTCTGTTCATTTCCAAGGCAAATTGAAATTCCAAGGCAAAACCATTCAGTATCACAGTAATCCAAGTCTATTCCCCAACCACTAATGCCAAAGAAGCTGAAGTTGAATGGTTTTATGAAGACCTAAAAGACCTTCTAGAACTAACACCAAAAAAAAAAGAAAGAAAGAAAGAAAGAAAGTCCTTTTCATCATTGGAGACTAGAATGCAAACGCAGGAAGTCACTTGCCTGGAGTAATAGGCAAGTTTGGCCTTGGAGTACAAAATGAAGCAGAGCAAAGGCTGACAGAGTTTGGTTAAGAGAACACACTGGCCATAGAAAACACCCTCTTCCAAGAACATAAGAAACTGTTCTACACAAGGACATCACCAAATGGTCAATAACAAAATGAGATTAATTATATTCTTTGTAGTTGAAGATGGAGAAGCTCTATGCAGTCAGCAAAAACAAGACTGAAAGCTGACTATGGCTCAGATCATGAACTCCTTATTGCAAAATTCAGACTTAAATTGAAGAAAATAGGGAAAACCAATAGACCATTCAGGTATGACCTAAATCCAATCACTTATGATTATACAGTGGAAATCAACTATACTTAAGTAAAATTTACAAAAGCATATTATAGCTCCCATCACTTTATTATTAAAAGACTCTAATATAGTAATACACATTTCATACACATTTTAAAAATATATTAATGAGTAAAATACTTTTGATCTAATTTGCCTTTAGTTTTTCACTAAAAAAAAAATGATTGTGAAAACTTTATGTTCCAAAGGAGTTAATCATTTTATAGATGGGATATTGGGATAAAATCATTTACTTATTGTGTTTGTTAATGTGGTTGGCAAAAAAATAGATAAATAAATACTTCATGAAGATTTCCATGATTCTTGTTAGATGAATAAAACTTTATCAAATAATTTAAAAATTGTATCAGAAGTAATTGTACTCTATATTATTATGGGAGTTTGGAAGCAGAAAATTAATGGTAAATATGTTTTCCTTATAAACTGTAAATCTTTAACCCAAAGCAAAGTTTTTAAATGTTATAAGTATATAACTATAACCATGTATCTGTGGTAATTTGCATTTTTGCTTTAAGCCAATTATAATAACTTTTGTGTTTTCATGGTACCTATAGTAGTTGCAATTGCAATTCATGCTATTATTTACTGTTATTCTTAGTTTAATATTTTTTTCAAGTCTGAAGACTGTATTGGATCTACATCTAATGTTGAAAGGTAAAATGTTCTGCCCTAAGACCTCTGGAAATATATAAAATTCTACATGTAATATAAAAATAAATGCCTAAAATCTCTAAAACTTCTATATAAGCTTATGCATTGCCATGAGGGGAAATAATGTATGATTACTTAAGATATTTATATTTCATAATGTTGTAATATTTTTAATATATGCTAATGAAAAACAAAGAGGGAAAAAGTAATGATTACAATATATTTTTTTATAAAATCACATGTAGAATTTATGGTTAAAAATAATCAATGTTGTGAACTAAAGATCAATCAGGTTTTTGTTTTTTTCTTCCCCAAAGATTTTAAACATTTTCTTTTGCCTCTGTGAAACATCAATATGGCAAGGGATCAAAGAAAGGAAAATTCAATGAAAGTAAAATCTGACTCATGAATTTTAAAGTTCAAGTGCACCTTGCAAGATTAGATAACTAATTCTGATGAAGACTCAAGAAAGACTGTTTTCAAACACAGGAAGACTCATAATCTGCTCACTGTTATCTATGTGCCACAGATAAATCAAAACAAACATACAAACAAAACTTGAGGTGAGCAAAACTGGTATCCCTTGATCAAAGGTCATTTATGTATGTAGTTCAGTTCAGTTCAGTCGCTCAGTCATATCTGACTCTTTGCGACCCCATGAACTGCAGCATGCCAGGCTCCCTGTCCAATGAGTCCTTAATTACTTTCTCAAAGATTCCTGTGAATCAATTAAAAAAACAAGACAAAACAAAACTGAAAACCATTCATTTCAACACCTTTCTCAGTCTGATTTAATGAAACATAAGAAGGTTGGAATAAGCTTGAAATGTTTAGTGGTGTGTAGAATCATTTTATTGCATTAAATATAATTTTATGATATTTTGTTACTTTTTGTAAACAGAGATATATAAAAATACACACACACATAAAGTTTCCAAAGCAAATTATTGAATGATTATTAAATGTGGATTGTATGTAATTTCTATTAATAAAAAAAACAAGAAATAGAGAAAGGCAAAAAATTGATATATTTGCATATTTGCAAATATGCCTAAAATGAAAAAGAGGAAAAATACTAGTATTAAATGATGGTGACCACATGAAATAACTAGAACTCCCACTTACTAATGTGAGATTATTAACTGATTTGGCTATTATTGAAAATTGTTGATTGAGCCCTCCCAAATATAACTGAATGTATGTGTTATACAAACCAGACATTTCTTTCATCCTTAAATATATACTGAACAAATATGCACATATGTATTCAACAACAACAATAAAAAGAACTGTAATATTTAAAACAAACCTATATGTAATATCCTATAATGAGATACTATATATAGACTCATTAAGAGGACAAACTGTATTATATTCATACCAAAGAATACTATCCTTGAATACAATATACTAGTCCTAATTAGATACAAAATATAAAAAGGTCAGAAACATAATGTTGAGCAAAATAATTCTTATGACATGAAATTTGTAAAAACTTCAAAAAGAGACATTTATTCAGTGTTTACCAAAGTCACATTGTTATATGGATGCAGATAGACTGGAAGGGAAACATGAAGGCAGCACTTTAGGTATATGGCGTTATCTGTATTTTATTCTGGATTCACACTTAATTTTTGAAAACTTTATCAAGCTACACATTGATTGTGCATATTTCTATTTTAATGTAATTTTTCTACAAAAATCTGAACATTAAGAATCAGATTTCTATTATATGTGTTAGAGAAATATCAGATTTAAAATGTGCCATTTCAAATAAAATACATTTTTAATAATTAAATGTGAGCAGTTATCTAAATCTGTGTGTGTGTGCTCAGTTGCTCAGTCATGTCTGAATTTTTACCCATGTACTATAGCCCACCAGGGTCCTCTGTCCATGGAATTTTCTATGAAGGATACTGGAGTGGTTACCATTTCCTACTCCAGAGGATCTTCCCCACCCAAGGATTGAACCTGTGTCTCTTGTGTCTTCTAAGTCAGCAAGCAGGTTCTCTACTACTGCACCACTTACACTAATTGTAGATGCTATATTCAACTTCCATTTCTGGATCCGATAAATCAGACCTACAGAGATTGCCCTGAAATCACGGTAAGTCTGTAATAATCCTATGGAATGTTTTTCATCACTTTTCTGCAAAAGACAAGTCTAGGAAGAGAAACCCAATTATAGTGAGATTTTACTCTAGTATTAACCTTCACCTCTGGGTTCTGTCAACATACCAATCAAGAACAGATTTGCATATGAAAAAATGCACAAGGAGAAACCTCACATCACATGCTGCCATTTATATACCAGCTTTTCACGAACAATGCTTCAGCTTTATATTAGTGCTTTTGGTTTCTGAGCAAAAAAATGCTTTTATTAATAAAGATATGTTTCAACCTTAATTGGCTAATTCTTGTCTTTAGTTCTTTACATCTATTTGAACAGAAAAACAAATGTAATAGAAATTTATTTTTCAAAAAACTGAAAAATGCGCAGCTGTTTCTTTCATAAATTAAATCTGCTAATTTGTTAAGAATACTGCAATTCTGTGCTCGTTATTATAACTATTATATATTACATAATTTATTATATATGTGTTTAACCTTACTGGAATAGCACCATAGATTTCAGAATAGAAATCAAATAACATTCTTTAGTACAAAATGTAAAACAACTACAAAAGGATGAATTCTTTAAGGTTTTTGCTTTTGTTGACTAATGCAAATTTTTATTGTCAGGAAATATTTCTACTAGGATTTGGAAAGTTACTTTGAGAGCATGCCTCCTTAAGCCAACTTTCAGTGTCTTGCCATATTGTCAGGGCAATGAAGTGGAACAATGGAAGTATCCTTGCTCTCAGAGTTCCGAAGAATTTACTCCCTCCATTCTAGTAAAATCTTACCCCCATTGATTTTCTTGCTTTCATAACCATTTTGCTGTCTCACTCCTCCTTTCAAGACATTCAAGACACCTAGAATTAAACACGCCACCAAAAAACTACCAGAGTTTATCAGTGAATCCAGTAAAGTTGCAGGATACAAATTAATACATAAGAATCTGTTGCATTTCTATATATTAACAAAAAACTACCAGAAAGAGAAATTAAGGAAACACTCCCATTTACAACCTCATCAAAAAGAATAATATACCTAGGAGTAAACACACCAAAAGAGTCAAAAGATCTGTACTCAGAAAACTAGATGACATTGATGAAATAAACTGTGAATGACACAAAGAGATGGAAAGAAATACCATGCTCATGGATTGGAAGATTAATAATGTAAAAATGACCACAACCCAAGGCAATCTACAGATTCAACAAAATCCCTAACAAAATACCAATGGCATCTATCACAGAACTAGAAGAAGTAATTTTAAAGTTTATATAGGAAACACAAAAAATTCCAAATAGCAAAAAAAAAAAATAGACTTGAGAAAGAAAAGTGATCAAGGTTTTGCATTCTCTGACTTCAGACCATAATACAAGGCTACAAAAGTCATTAGTACAGCTACTGGAACAAAAGCAGACACATAGATAGTGGGAACAGTATAGAAGTCCCATAAATAAACCCACACATTTATGGTCAATTAAGTTGTGACAAATAAAGTGAGAATATATAGTTGAGAAAAGACAGTCTCTTCAGTAAGTGGTGCTGGAAAAACAGGACACATTTTTGTAAAAGAATGAAATTAGAACATTCTCTATCATCATATACAAAAATAAACTCAAAATGAATTAAAAACCTAAATGTAAGACCAGAAACTATAACTTTCCTAGAAAAGAACATAGGCAGAACACTCTGCCATAAATCATGACAATATTTTTTATACCTGTCTCTTAAAGTAAAGGAAACAAAGAACTCTAAACAAATGAAGTTTTCTTAATTTCTTCTTGGGGTAATTCATTGTTAGTGTACAGAAATGCCACTGATTTTTGCATGTTGGGTTTGTATGCTGTAACATTACTGAATTTGTTAAAATAAAATTAACTATTGAAGTGTGAAAACAGTATTATTGTTGTTATGTGGGTTTCATAGTAGAACTAGTTAAAATAATCTGAAAAACAAGAATTACCACTGGAAAAGTAAATTACAGAAAAAGGAAAGACTCATGACCAAAATACAATAGTCAATAATAAGTATACAATATATCTGTTGCTGCTGCTCCTGAGTCGCTTCAGTCGTGTCCGACTCTGTGCAACCCCATAGACGGCAGCCCAAATGGCTCCTCCGTCCATGGGATTTTCCAGGCAAGAGCATTGGAGTGGCTTGCCATGTCCTTCTCCAATAATATATCTAGATCAATACAATTTTTTAAATGTAGTGGAATGATACTACATTTTCAAATGTAAAGATACTGAGTTAATGGTTCTCATTGACATAATGTTGTAAACAAATATCTTCTAAAAATGGAGAATGATCTCAAGCACACTCTTATACAATTGGATTTGGCAGTCTTTGTGCATTATATCTGTGTTATGATTTATCTTTTGATCAATTGAGACTGTCAGGTTCAAATATGCATTAACGTTGAAGAGTACAGTTCAATTCGTATACATTAACTGAATGTGTTTATTACATAAATGGCATTTTTGTTAAAAGTGTAAATTATTGCTGGAATATTAATCTCAATGCTATAGGAATATAGAAATTCTCTACTATAAATTTCAGCTTTAAATTGTCATGCTTCTAATTACAAAAATAACTTGATGATTAGAAAGTCATTCATGTGGCCATTATTAAATTTAATACAGGGTTATAATTACAGCTTTCTTTACAAATGGTTTATGATGTAATATTTCACAATGCTAAAAAGTATAGAGAATTTTGAGTACTCATACTTAACATACATTTCTATTAAATTCTTATATTTTTCTATATTGATTTTGATTATATATGAATCAAATATCTAATACTATATAACAAACTACCTTAGTAATTTTCTATTACATATGAATTGACTAAGGACTGTGGTGTTCTACATGGTGTAGCTGAAGTCACTCATGTGGCTACATTCACTTGAGAGTACAAAAAGAGATGGTTTACAAAAGATTACTTGTCTACCTAGGGTTGAGAGACTGCTCTAAAACAATTCATTTATCCTTCATAGATAACCTTTTAATCTAAACTAGAGAGTTTATGAAGCATCATTTTAAATCATCCAGAAATCTTAGCAAAACGTTCAAAATCCTCACCCATAATTTGACCTAAACCCTAAGGCTATAGTTTACTAAAAGCATCCTTTTAGTAAGGGCTCAATCAAACCTTGTGCACACCGGGACCCAGAGATCACAAGGGACTGAGACAGAACTGTGTTTGAGTGTCCCCTGTGGAGATACAGGTCAGCAGTAGGCTGCCACAGAGACAGGGGCTCTCAGTGCAGTAGACTTGGGTATAGAGTAGGCCCTCTTGGAAGAGGTCACCATTAACCCCACCATAGAGGTGCCAGAACTTACACAGGACTGTGGAAATAGACTCTTGGAGGACACAAACAGAAATTTGTGTGCACTAGGACCTAGGAGAAAGGAGCAGTGACCCCACAAGAGACTGACCCAGACTTGCCCGTGAATGTCCAGGAGTCTCCTGCAGAGGCATGGGTTGACAGTGGCCTGCTGCAGGGTCGGGCGCAATGAGTGTAGCAGAGCGTGCATGGCACCATTTGAAGGAGGTCACCATTATCTTCATTACCTCCACTGTAGTTTGGCCCCAGGTAAATAACAGGGAATAGCAAGGAGAATAGCCAGAAGAAATAAGTAAGCCTTCCTCAGTGATCAGTGCAAAGAAATAGAGGAAAACAATAGAATGGGAAAGACTAGAGATTTCTTCAAGAAAAGGATAGATACCAAGGGAACATTTCATGCAAAATGGGCTTAATAAGGGACAGAAATGGTATGGACCTAGCAGAAGATATTAAGAAGATGTGGTAAGAATACACAGGACTATACAAGAAAGATCTTCATGACCCAGATAATCATGATGGTGGGATCACTCACTTAGAGCCAGAGATCCTGGAATGTGTAGTCAAGTGGGCTTTAGGAAGTATCACTACAAACAAAGCTAGTGGAGGTGATTGAATTCCAGTTGAGCTATTTCTAATCCTGAAAGATGATGCTGTGAAAGTGCTGCAAATTTGGAAAACTCAGCAGTGGCCACAGGACTGGAAAAGGTCAGTTTTCATTTCAATCTCTAAGAAAGGCAATGCCAAAGAATGCTCAAACTACCACACAGTTGTGCTCATTTCACACACTACCAAAGTAGTGCTCAGAATTCTCCAAGCCAGGCTTCAGCAATACATGAACCATGAAATTCCAGATGTTCAAGCTGCTTTTAGAAAAGGCAGAGGAACCAGAGATCAAATTGGCAACATCTGCTGGATCATCAAAAAAGCAAGAGAGTTCCAGAAAAAACATCTATTTTTACTTTATTGACTAAGTCAAAGCCATTCATGTGTGGAACACAACAAACAGTGGAAAACTCTGAAAGAGATGGGAATACCAGACCACCTGACCTGCCCCTTGAGAAATCTGTATGTAGGTCAGGAAGCAACAGTTAGAAGTGGACATGGAACAGACTGGTTCTAAATAGGAAAAGGTGTATGTCAAGGCTGTATATTGTCACCCTGCTTATTTAACTTATATGCAGAGTACATCATGAGAAACGCTGGGCTGGATGAACACAAGCTGGAATCAAGATTGACAGGAGAAATATCAATAACCTCAGAAATGCAGATGATACCCCCCTTATGGCAGAAATTGAAGAAGAACTAAAGAGCCTCTTGATGAAAGTGAAAGAGGAGAGTGAAAAAGTTGGCTTAAAGCTCAACATTCAGAAAACAAAGATCATGGCATCCGGTCCCCTCACTTCATGGCAAATAGATGGAGAAATTGTGGGAACAGTGGCAGACTATTTTTTTTTGGACTCCAAAATCACTGCAGATGGTGACTGCAGCCATGAAATAAAAAGACACTTACTCCTTGGAAGAAAAGTTATGACCAACCTAGACAGCATATTAAAAAGCACAGACATTACTCTGTCAACAAAGGTCATCTAGCCAAGGCAATGGTTTTCCCAGTAGTCATGTATGGATGTGAGAGTTGGACTGCAAAGAAAGCTGAGCACCAAAGAATTGATGCTTTTGAACTGTGGTGTTGGAGAAGACTCTTGAGAGTCCCTTGGACTGTAAGGCGATCCAACCAGTCCATCATAAAGGAGATCAGTCCTGGGTGTTCATTGGAAGAACTGATGCTGAAGCTGAAACTCCAAGACTTTGGCCACCTGATGGGAAGAGCTGACTCATTTGAAAAGACCCTGATGCTGGGAAAGATTGAGGGCAGGAGGAGAAGGGGATGACAGAGGATGAGATTGTTGGATGGCATCACCGACTCAATGGACATGAGTTTGAGTAACTCCAGAAGTTAGTGATGGACAGGGAGGCCTGGCATGCTGCAGTCCATGGCCTCAGAAAGTGTCAGATATGACTGAGTGACTGAACTGAACTGAAATAACAGGGAGGGAACACAGCCCCAACCATCAACAGAAAGTTGGATTAAATATTTACTTATCATGGCCCTGCCCATTAGATAAGACCCAGTTTCCCCTTCAGTCAGTCTCTCCCATCAGGAAACTTTCATAAACCTGTTATATTCTCCATCAGAGGGCAGACAGACTGAAAACCACAATCACAGAAACTAACCAATCAGATCATATGGACGACAGACTTGTCTAACTCAATGAAACTATGAACCATGCCTTATAGAGCTACCCAAGACAAAGGGGTCATGGTGGAGAGTTCTGAAAAAATGTGGTCCACTGGAGAAGAGAATGGAAAACCATTTCAGTATTCTTTCTTTGAGAACCCCAAGAGCAGTATGAAAAGGCAAAAAGATATGATACTGAAAGATGAACTCCCAAGGTCAGAAAGTGCCCAGTATTTTACAGGAGAAGGGTGGAGAAATAACTCCAGAAAGAATGAATATATGTACCCAAAGGAAAAACATGCCCATTTGTGGTTGTGACTGGTGATGGAAGTACAATCCAATGCTGTAAAGAGCAATACTGTGTAGAAACCTGGAATGTTAGGTCCATGAATCAAGGCAAAATCGAAATGGTCATACAGGAGATGGCAAGAGTGAACCTCAACATTTTAGGAATCAGTGAACTAAAATGGACTGTAATGGGTGAATTTAACTCAGCTAACCATTATATCTACTACTGTGGGCAAGAATCCCTTAGAAGAAATGGAGTAACCATCATATTCAAGAAAAGAGTCTGAAATGCAGTACTTGGATGCAATCTCCTAAATGACAGAATGATCTCTGTTCGTTTCCAAGGCAGACCGTTCAATATCATGGTGATCCAAGTCTATGTCCCGACCAGTAATGCTGAAGAAGATGAAGTTGAATGGTTCTGTGAAAACGTACATGAACTTCTAGAACTAACACACATAAAAGATGTCCTTTTCGTTTTAGGGGACTGGAATGCAAAAGTTGGAAGTCAAGAAACACCTGGAGTAACAGGAAAATATGGCCTTGGAGTATGGAATGAAGCAGGACAAAGGTTAACAGAGTTTTGCCAAGAGAATTCACTGGTCATTGCAAACACCCTCTTCCAACAACACAAGAGATGACTCTACACATGGAAATCACCAGATGGTCGACACCAAAATCAGATTGATTATATTCTTTGCAGCTAAAGATGAAGAATCCCTATACAGCCAGCAAAACCAAGACCAGGAGCTGACTGTGGCTCAGATCATGAATTCCTTATTGCCAAATTCAGGCTTAAAATGAAGAATAGGGAAAACCACTAGACCATGACAGAAATCAAATCCTTTATGATTATACAGTGGAACTGAGAAATAGATTCAAGGGATTAGAACTGATAGACATCATGCCTGATGAATTATGGACAGAGTTTCATGACATTGTACCGGAGATGGGAATCAAGACCATCCCCAAGAAAAGAAATGCAAAAAAAGCAAAATGGCTATCTGAGGAGGCCTTCCAAATAGCTGTGAAAATAAGAGAAGTGAAAAGCAAAGGACAAAAGGAGAGAAATAACCATTTGAATGCAGAGTTCCAAAGAATAGCAAGGAGGGATAAGAAAGCCTTTCTCAGTGTCGGTGCAAAGAAATAGGGAAAAACCGTAGAATGGTAAAGACTAGAGACCTCTTCCAGAAAATTAGAGATACCAAGGGAACATTTCATGCAAAGATGATCACAATAAAGGACAGAAATGGTATGGACCTAACAGAAGCAGAAGATATTAAGAATAGGTGGCAAGAATACACAGAACTATACAAAAAAGATCTTCACGACCCAGAAAATCACAATGATATGATCACTCACCTAGAGCCAGACATCCTGGAATGTGAAGCCAGGTGTACCTTAGGAAGCATTACTAGGAAAAAAGCTACTGGAGGTGATGGGATTCCAGTTGAACTATTTCAAATCCTAAGAGATGATGCTGTGAAAGTGCTACACTCGAATTTGGAAACTCAGCAGTTGCCACAGGACTGGAAAAGGTCAGTTTTCATTCCAATCCCTAAGAAAGGCAATGCCAAAGAATGCTCAAACAACAATTGCACTCATCTTACACGCTAGTAAAGTAATGCTCAAAATTCTCCAAGCCAGGCTTCAATAGTACATGAACCATGAACTTCCAGACGTTCAAGTTGAATTTAGAAATGACAGAGGAACCAGAGATCAAATTGCTAACATCCACTGGATCATTGAAAAAGCAAGAGAGCTCCAGAAAAGCATCTACTTCTACTTTATTGACTATTCTAAAGCTTTTGACTAGGCAGATCACAACATACTGTGGAAAATTCTCAAAGAGATGGGAATACCATAACACCTTACATGCCTCCTGAGAAATCAGTATACAGGTCAGGAAGCAAGAGTTAGAACTGGACATAGAACAGACTGGTTCCAAATTGGGAGTACGTCAAGGCTGTATGTTGTCACCCTGCTTATTTACCTTATATGCAGAGTACATCATGAGAAGCTGGGTTGGATGAAGCACAACCTAGAATCAAGATTGGCGGGAGAAATATCAATAACCTCAGATATGCAGATGACACCACCCTTACTGCAGAAAGCAAAGAACTAAAGAGCCTCTGGATGAAAGTGAAAGAGGAGAGTGAGAAATTTGGCTTAAAACTAAACCTCAGAAAACTATGATCTTGGCATCTGGTCCCATCACCTCATGGCAAATTGATGGGGAAACAGTGGCAACAGTGACAGAGTTTCTTTTGGGGGTCTCCAAGATCACTGCAGATTAAATTAAATTAAAATACACTTGCTCCTTGGAAGAAAAGTTCTGACCTAGACAGCATATTAAAAGCAGAGACATTACTTTCCCAACAAAGGTCCATCTAGTCAAAGCTATGATTTTTCCAGTAGTCATGTATGGAAGTGAGAGTCGGACTATGAAGAAAGCTGAGCGCCAAAGAATTCATACTTTTGAACTGTGGTGTTGGAGAAGACTCTTGAAAGTCCCTTGGACTGCAAAGAGATCCAACTAGTCCATCCTAAAGGAAATCAGTCCTGAGTATTTATTGGAAGGACTGGTGCTGAGGCTGAAACTCCAATGTTTTGGCCACCTGATGTGAAGAACTGACTCAGTTGAAAAGACCCTGATGCTGGGAAAGATGGAAGGTGAGGGGAAAAGTGGACAACAAATGATGAGATGGTTGGATGGCATCACTGACATGTATTTGAGTAAACTCTGGGAGTTGGTGATGGACAGGGATGCCTGGTGTACTGGAGTCCATGGGGTGGCAGAAAGTCGGACATGACTAAGTGACTGAATTGAACTGAACTGAACTGAAAAGTATCCTAGATTTAATCTTTTCCCTGAGGCTATTTCTTGCTCTGAGAATGTGTTGCTATCTGTAGAGATTGACGATAGAAATAGTTTTGTCTTTCAACCCTGAAAATTTAGGGCAGACATATATATATATATATATATATATATACAATTCCTGCTTAAGAAATGAACAATTCTTTAATAAATCACCTTTCTTGAAACAATATATAAAAAGTAGCAAAGGAAGCCAACTGGCACTATTGACATTCTACAGGAAAATGTCTTTAACCGTGTGCTGTGCTGTGCTTAGTCACTCAGTCCTGTCTGACTTTTAGTGACCCCATGGGCTCTAGCACTCCAGGCTCCTCTGTCAGTGGGGATTCTCCAGGCAAGAATACTGGAGAGTGTTGCTATGCCCTCCTCCAGGGAATGTTCCCAACCCAGTGATTGAACCCAGATCTCCCGCGCTATGCGTGGATTGTTTACGATTTGAGTCACAGGGAAGCCCACCACAATTTTATTTCCCCTGGAAAAGAAAATAGCAACCTACTCCAGTATTCTTGTTTGTGAAGTCCCATGGTAGAGGAGCCCAGCAGACTACAATCCGTGGGGTCGCAAAGAGGTGGACACCACTCAGGGACTAAGCAGGCATGCACACAATTTTACTTGGCTCATATTATATTTTTCAGGTTACCTCTGGACACAGTCTCACTAATGGTTCCATCCAAGTTCTTCTTTCTCCAGTTTTTTTCATTGATATTTAAACTTCTTTTATTGTGCAGAAAAACACTATATTTTCCTTTTCCTTTTCTCTAACACTCAAAATACTTCTGATACCAGATGTGTGATTTTTTTCCCCCACAACAACCAGTTCTCCAACACCAGCTGGCTGTCCTTGAGCAGTTCACTTCAGACACTATTGGAGTTAACACAGACTTCAGAGGTTAAGGGTTCAGACCCACAAGACTGCACCCTTCTTCAGATGCCAACCAAAGATTCAGTTTTCTAGTCCATGCTGTCAGTCTGACTAATCAGCTAAAAATCAACGTTTCCATAACCCTGTTCTTGGATTCAATAATTTGCTAGGGTGATTCACAGAACTTAGGAAAAAAGTTTTCTTATTAATGTTGATTAATTATGAAAGATATTTTATAGGCTGCAAATAAACATACAGATAAAGAGATGCATGGGGTGGGGTCCTGAAGGGTGCTTAGTGCAGGAGCTTCCATTCCTTTGGACTTGGAGTACACCCCCAGCAACTGAATGTGTACAGCAACTTAGAAGCTATCTAAATCCCATACCTTAGGGATATTTATGTACTCATGATTGATTATCAACTCATTTCCAGCCCCACTACTCTCTTGGTGGGGGCATAGGGCTGGAAATCTTCTAATAATGTCTTGGTCTTTCTAACCCAACCCACTGAGCTTCACTTCATTAGAATAAATGGTACTTTATTATCACCCAGGAAATTCCAAGGGAGTTAGGAGCTCAGTGTCAAATGCTCCTATCTCTTAAGAAACTACAAGAGTTTTAGGTATTCTATGTCAAGAAGTTAAGTCAAAGACCAACTATTAACAGGAAATGGCAGGCACAGATGTAGTATTTTTTAATCTTTTCTTAATGTCTTTTTAACATTTTTTTTTTTTTATCTTATTTCACAATCCATCCCCTGGTCTCTATCCACAGACCCCCCTTACAGCAAATTGATCCCATCTGTTTTTTTTTTTTTTTTTTGTATTCACTAATCTTGGATAAATAAAACTCTATTGTAAGAGGCAAATGTCCGGTTGGGCTTGGGATATGAGTCAAAGAATTGTCTGCATATCCCTGGTGGTAGTGAGGGAAGAGAGACAATGAGTTTCTGCCTGCCATGTGAAGTTGGGCAGCAAGACTGGAAAAGACTCTCAGGGTATACTTAATATTTAGTTTTCAAGAATAACTATAGTAACTATTATTAGGCCTATCCTATTCTTTAGGAATAACAGTAAAAGTTACAGTGGATGGTCAGTTACTGACACTAGGAACATAATTGTGACTCTCTAACAAGAAGACAGGTAAAACATGAAGGAAACTAAGAATGCAGCAGATGCACTACCGGGGAGAAATAAGATATGCCTCTGATGGGGCTTTGGGCACACAGAATGGATACATGGAACATAAAGGTGTTCTCCAGTAAGTTTTAAAGATCTCAGGAATAAAAAATCTGGTTCAAATTCTGACACTGGGCAATTATACATGAATGGACATTTTTATTACAGATATTTAAAAAAGAAAAATCATATTCTAAATATTCAGGTTGATAAAACATAAGCCATGTAGCTTACATTTGATTATTTTCAATGATCGGAATGTCAGTTTTTATCTATATATGTTAGTAAGATAGAGTCATTCATTTAGTTTCATGATTTCAAAATGCATTAGAATTTAAATCTTTCATAAATATATCAAATTTTTCTGAAGCTACAATTCCTAAGGGCAGTTATAAAAATTACCCTTCAGTTCAGTTCAGTTCAGTTGCTCAGTCGTGTCCAACTCTTTGAGACCCCATGAATCGTAGCATCCAGGCCTCCCTGTCCATCATCAGCTTCCGGAGTTTACTCAAACTCATGCGCATCAAGTTGGTGATGCCATCCAGCCATTTCATCCTCTGTCATCACCTTCTCCTCCTGCCTCCAGTCCCTCCCAGCATCAGGGTCTTTTCCTATGAGTCAACTCTTTGCATGAAGTGGCCAAAGTATTGGAGTTTCAGCTTCAGCATCAGTCCTTCCAATGAACACCCAGGATTGATCTCCTTTAGGATGGACTGGTTGGATCTCCCTGCAGTCCAAGGGACTCTCAAGAGTCTTCTCCAACACCATAGTTCAAAAGAATCAATTCTTCAGCGCTCAGCTTTCCTCACAGTCCAACTCTCACATCCATACATGACCACTGGAAAACCCATAGCCTTGACTAGACGGACCTTTGTTGGCAAAGTAATGTCTCTGCTTTTTAATATGCTATCTAGGTTGGTCATAACTTTTCTTCCAAGGAGTAAGTGTCTTTTAATTTCATGGCTGCAATCACCATCTGCAGTGATTCTGGAACCCCCAAAAATAAAATCTGGCACTGTTTCCACTGTCTCCCCATCTATTTCCCATGAGGTGATGGGACCAGATGCCATGATCTTGGTTTTCTGAATGTTGAGCTTTAAGTCAAATTTTTCACGCTCCTCTTTCACTTTCATCAAAGTTGTTGACTAACTTCATCTTGTTTTTTTCCCTTCAATTGCCACTTTCATTCAAATTTTCCTTTTTGTTCCAAACACATTTTTTAAAGAAAGAAACTTAGACAATTAGATATACCAGGCTCATATAATTTTAAAAGAAACACCCCTATGAATTAATTTGGGGGGCAATAGCCCTTAGATCTCAAAAGAAATTAAAAGTTATCTATTTTAAAAGTTGGTATAGTTGAACAGAAATACAAGGTAACAATATTTACAAAGTAAAGTATTTGAACAATATATTTCATTACAATGGATTTAATTTATAGGGAAAGGATCTTATCTCAGGTTTCTCTTATAATTAGATAGCTAAACAAACATCCATGCAACATATAATAAACTTCCTAAATTTGCTTTTGCAGTAATAGATTCTATCTGAAAATCTAAAAAAAAAGTCTTCTGAGTGAAGTGAATAGTTCACTGTGACTTTAAAGAAAAAGATGGCTTTAATATTGCACAATGTCTCTGATTTCCTAAATTCATTCTTTCTTAGATCCAGATGAATCAGTCCTGAATGAATCAGGACACAATTTCTTAAAATGAATTTTACCATAAAGTTCTACAGAGCATGGTTGACACTGTGTGCAGAAAGAGAACTTGATCTTTCTTATAGTTATTATTACCTTGACAAGTAGAGAAATAATAGGGAAGCATACGATTGGAATGGCTTGAAGGCAGCATGGCAGGTAAGAATGAATAAAATTTGCTATCCTGCTTAAAAAGGTAAAATTTTAAATTTAAATTAAAAAAGGAATAGTTCTATATTATGTATATAAACACAATTAAAATATTTTTGTTAATCATGAAATACAAGCAAGAGGTTCATTAAATTATGTAAACCTTAATAAGGAATTGTCACAGATCCTGAATAATCTTGTGTGCCATAGCTAATGTATACATTACATTTAAGAATCTTATGCTCATTTAGTCAATCCATGTATTTTAGCATTTATTGTAATGCAATGTCTATTAATAATGGAGTTGTTGGTGAAAGCCTAGGATATCTTTTTATTTATTACAAAAGACATAAAGAACCTCCAAGAATGAATGAATAATTCATTAATTAAATTAGAACACAATTTTTAAGTATATAGCATGCTTGAGCAAATGTCCACACTGTAGTCAGTAAGATGATAAACAAGACACTGTTGCTTCTATTTAGACAGGAAAATAATTACAACAACATGCTAAATACTAAAGACAAGCTGTAATCTATATGCAGTTAGAAGGGAAGAGAATAATTTTTAGTTAATGAGAAAAGTATTCAAAGAAACAGTGATATTTAAACTTGGTCTTGTGATGAAGGCTCAACAGTAGATGGGATATAAACTGTGAAGGTCTTTTTTGCTATCTTATCAAATATTGGGGGTCAACTAAATTTTTAAACAAGTGATTTATATAAGTAGATTTTCATTCCATAATAATTGCTCTGGTCACAGTTATGAGTGATAGATTTAAACAGGGAGAAACTGGAAATGAGGACAACATTTATAAGGCTGTTGTATAAGTTCAGACAATTTCTGGGTATGAACAAAATGGTGGAAGTTAAAATGCACAAGAAGAAAGAGTCAACATAATAAGTAGTGTTAGAGATAATACCTAGAGAATTCAGTGTAAAGTAAATTGTGAGTGTTTCAGAAAACATGTATAAAAATATCAAACATAGAATTAAATATATATACATATACAAACTACAAAAATCAGTTTTAGATGTTACACTACTTTTTTTAGGACTCTCATAAATTATCACAGTTTATTGTTACTGTTGTTCAGTCGTTAAGTTGTGTCCAACTCTTTGCGACCCCATGGATTGCAGCAGGCCAGGCTTCCCTGTCCATCACTATCTCCCTGAGTTTGCTCAAACTCAAGTCCATTAAGTAGGTGATACCAATCAACCATCTCATCCTCTGTCACCCTCTTCTCCTCTTGTCCTCAATCTTGTCCAGTTTCAGGGTATTTTCCAGTGAGTTGGCTCTTCACATCAGGTGGCCAAAGCACTGGAGTTTGAACTTCAGCATCAGTCCTTCCAATGATTATTCAGGACTGATTTCCTTTAGGATTGACTGGTTTGATCTCCTTGCTGTCCAAGGGACTCTCAGGAGTCTTTTCTAGCACCACAGTTAGAAAGTATCAATTCTTTGGTGCTCAGCCTTCTTTATGGTCCAACTCTCCTATCTGTACACTACTGGAAAATTGGAAAAAACATAACTTTGACTACAAGGACATTTCTCAGCAAAGTGATGCCTCCACTTTGTAATATGCTGTCTAGGTTTGTCATAGTTTTTATTCTGAAGAGCAAGTGTCTTTTAATTTTGCGGCTGCAGTCACCATCTGTGGTGATTTTAGAGCCCTCACTGTTTCCATTTTTTCCTCATCTATTAACCATGAAGTGATGGAACCAGAGGCCATGATGTTAGTTTTCTGAATGTTTAGTTTTAAGCCAGCTTTTTCACTCTCCTCTTTCCCATTCATCAAGAGGCTTTTTAGTTCCTCTTCACTTTCTGCCATTAGGGTGGTGTCATCTGCATATCTGAGGCTGTTGATGTTTCTCCTTGATTCCAGCTTGTGAGTCATCCAGCCCAGCATTTCACATGATATACTCTGTCTGTGGGCTTCCCTGGTGCCTCAGTTGGTAAAGAGATCACCTGCAATGCAGAAGACCTATGCTCAATCCCTGGGTCGGGAAGATCCCTTGGAACAGGGCATGACCACTCACTCTTGTAGTCTTGCCTACAGAATCCAATGGACAGAGGAGCCTGACAGGCTATAGTCCATGGGGTCACACAGAGTCAGACATGGCTGAAGTTACTTAGCACACACACACACACACTCTGCATATAATTTAAATAAGCAAAATGACAATATACAGCCTTGGAGTATTCCTTTCCCAATTTTGAACCAGTCTGTTATTCCATTACAGGTTCTAACTGTTTCTTCTTGTCCTGCATACAGGTTTCTCAAGAGGCAGGTGAGGTGGTCTGGTATTCCCATCTCTTTCAGAATTCTCCACAGTTTGTTGTGACTCACACAGTCAAAAGCTTTGACATAGTTAATAAAGCAGAAGTAGATGCTTTTCTGGAAATCTCTTGCTTTTTTGATGATCCAGTAGAGGTTGGCAATTTGATCTCTGGTTCCTCTGTCTTTTCTAAATCCAGCTTGAACACCTGGAAGTTCACAATTCACATACTGTTGAAGCCTGGCTTGAAGAATTTTGAGCATTACTTTGCTAGCCTGTGAGATGAGTGCAATTGTGTGGTAGTTTGAGCATTCTTTGGCATTGCCTTTCTTTGGGATTGGAATGAAAACTGATCTTTTCCAGTCCTGTGGTCACTGCTAAGTTTTCCAAATTTGCTGGTATATTGAGTGCAGCACTTTCACAGCATCATCTTTTAGGATTTGGAATAGCTCAACTGGAATTCCATCACCTCCAGTAGCTTTGTTCGTAGTGATGCTTCCTAAGGCCCACCTGACTTTGCATTCCAGGGTTCTGGTTCTGGTAGCATAGTTTACCTTTTTATGGCAATTAGTTTAGCTAGTATTAGGGTTAAAGAGAAGGGAAGAATAAATGAAGATTGTAAGATTTTCCTTTTAAGTTATCAGGTGGAGAGTTTTGCCATTGTTGAAATGGAAAAAGCTAGGTTGAGGGGAAACAAGATCTCTACTTTGGACCTGGGAGGCAGATATGGCTACTATCAATAGAGTGGAAATGCAAATTGGATGATCAAGGGGGCCAATCTGGAACTCAGTTGGCAGTTTTCTATCCAAATCGACTGGTTAACTGTCCACAATTTGAAATGCTACTTATCGAATATAAACATCTATATATAGGTTTTTTATTCTATTTTGTTCCATTAAGTGGTTTTTACTTCCAGTCCTGGCCTACTTTCTAATAGTTTTAGCTTTGTTTTAAGGTATTCTTTACCATCTATAGACTCTAGTCATATTATTTTCTTCTTTACTGTCATGTATTTAATCATTGAATGATTCTCAGAAACATATACCTTATTTCTCTTCCAAATAATATATGCTTTAACCTAAAATTTGTGAGATTGAAGACTAATGAAAATCTTTTTCAAAAAGCTCATAAAAACCTTATATAAATCTCTTTTTAATTAATCTAACTGGAGTGGGCTTCTGCTGTTTGGGAAGAAATGTGCACTAAGTCATTGATTTTTTTTTTTTTTTTTTACTCTATTCATGTAAAAATTATAAGTAAACATTTTTGATAAAAGGTTTACATGAATAAACAAAGAAAACTCTCAATAAAACAAAATCACTAATAAATAGTATAGCTGACAAAAAAAATTAAACATTTCCAAATAACATATTGGGGAACATTGTAAATATTTCTGATATTCTTTGCTTACAAATTGTATATGAAATTATAATGCCACATCTCTCCCTGAATCAGTATCATCCCTTAAAGAAGTGTCAGATGTGATTTTTAGTGAACATGATTTATTGCCGACTAAGTATCTACTTTGACTTCCTATTTCTTTATAGAAATTTAAAATTCACTCAGTTTTGCATTCTCTCACTCAGTTGTGTGTTCTACAGAAGCAGCACTCAACCCCTTGCATATTTCTATTCTCTTTCCCTGTAGCTGTTTTGGCATATGTATTTGGTTTTATTCTAGGTAATAAAATATTAGAGGAAGTCCACTGAGCAATTAAGATGAGACTGTATTAATACGGGGCTTCCCTGGGGTTTCAACTGATAGAGAACCTGCCTGCAATGCAAGAGACGCTGGTTTGATCCCTGGGGTGGGGAAGAATCCCTGGAGAAGAAAATGGCTACACCCACTCCAGTATTCTTGCCTGGAGAATGCCATGGACAGAGGAGACTGGTGGGATACCATCCACGGGGTTGCAAAGAGTCGGACATGACTGAGTGACTAGCACATACACACACACATAAGCAGGAAAAGTTTCTTTGAAACTTTTTAATACTTTAATGCATGCCTTGATGTGTATTAATCTCTTATAACCATAAGAATAACTGCCTCGAGGACAATGCTGACACATAGAAAAATGGCATTATACAAATCATAAGCCCCTGAGACTTTGAGGATGTTTTTGAACTCTGAATTATCTTACTCTGAAAAAGACATACCTCCCAACATCTAGATAGTAAGAGAAAATACATTATCTTATTGCAAAAAACATATCTAGCTTGATTTTTTCTTATTTTCAGCTGAAATATTCCTGATGACAAAAAAGTACTAATTAAAATGCCATATATGATTTAAAATGTTGTCTCAAATTATTAGCTTTTTATTTTACCTAGTGAGTAGTGATGAGGTGAAGAAAAAAAATTATCACAATGGTACAGTATACTGTAGCTCAGGTTGTCCCACACGCTCTTTCAAATGGTTTGAATTGCAATCATAAATTGCTTATATTTTACAACTACAAGCATAATCAATATTCATATATTCATAGTATAATATTTTTAGTAATCCACAAATAACAATTTCATATATCTCTTCAAATATCATTTATTAAGTATTATAAAAATTTTAAATTTACAATTTGTTAATATTTTCTACACCTACTATGGTATTGGCTTTCAATTTTTAACAACTGCTTAAACAAACTAAACATAGTAAATATTCATTCCTGAATTCCATATTTGTGAATTTTTTGCTATGCTAAAGTTCACTTGTAACCCCAAAATCAATATCAAGGAGACTTTGCCATCATTAATGAACACGTATACAGCAATACAGCAACAAAATATTTAGTTGCCCAATGCACACCAGATGAGGTTGAAGCAGGCGATGCTCTATCTGCTTATTTCATCTCTCGGTTTAACCAAGTATCCCTTTCGTGGACTATTTAATTTAATATATTTTAACATTTTTTGCTTGTTGTTGGTGACTTTGCTTTTTTAGGGCTTCCCAGGTAGCTCAGTGGTACAGAATCCACCTGCCAATGTAGGAGACACAGGAGATGCTCATTCGATTCCTGGGTCAGGAAGATCCCCTGGAATAGGAAATGGCAACCCACTCTAGTATTTTTTTTTAATTTATTTGTTTTAATTGGAGGCTAATTACTTTACAATATTGTAGTAGGTTTTGCCATACATTGACATGAATCAGCCATGGGTGTACATGTGTTCCCCATCCTGAACCCCCCTCCCAACTCCCTCCCCATCCCATCCCTCAGGGTCATCCCAGTGCACCAATCATGAGCACCTTGTCTCATGCATTGAACCTGGACTGGCGATCTGTTTCACATATGATAATATACATGTTTCAAAGTTATTCTCTCAAATCATCCCACCCTCGCCTTCTCCCAGTCCAAAAGACTGTTGTATACATCTGTGTCTCTTTTGCTGTCTCACATATTGGGTCACCCTTACTATCTTTCTAAATTCCATACATATGCACTTGTATACTGTATTGGTGCTTTTCATTCTGACTTACTTCACTCTGTATAACAGACTCCAGTTTCATCCACCTCATTAGAACTGATTCAAATGAATTCTTTTTAATGGCTGAGTAATATTCTATTGTGTATATGTACTACAGCTTTCTTACCCATTCGTCTGCCAATGGACATCTAGGTTGCTTCCATGTCCTGGCTATTATAAACAGTGCTGTGATGAACATTGGTGTACACGTGTCTCTTTCAATTCTGGTTTCCTCGGTGTGTATGCCCAGCAGTGGGGTTGCTGGGTCATATGGAAGTTCTATTTCCAGTTTTTTAAAGAATCTCCACACTGTTCTCCATAGTGGCTTTACTAGTTTGCATTCCCACCAACAGTATAAGAGTGTTCCCTTTTCTCCACACCCTCTCCAGTACTTATTATTTGTAGACTTTTGGATAACAGCCATTCTGACCAGCGAGAGATGGTACTTCATAGTGGTTTTGATTTTGATTGTTTCTCTGATAATGAGTGATGTTGAACATTTTTTCATGTGTTTTTCATGTGTTTGATAGCCATCTGTATGTCTTTGGAGAAATGTCTGTTTAGTTCTTTGGCCCATTTTTTGGTTGGGTCATTTATATTTTTGGAATTGAGCTGCAGGAGTTGTTTGTATATTTTTTGAAATTAATTCTTTGCCAGTTGCTTTGTTTGCTATTATTTTCTCCCATTCTGAATGTTCACCTTGCTTATAGTTTTCTTTGTTGTGCAAAAGCTTTTGAGTTTAATTAGGTCCCATTTGTTTATTTTTGCTTTTATTTCTATTACTCTGGGAGGTGGATCATAGAGGATCCTGCTGTGATTTTGTAAGAGAGTGTTTTGCCTATGTTTTCCTCTAGGAGTTTTGTCGTTTCTGGTCTTACACTTAGATCTTTAATCCATTTTGAGTTTATTTTTGTGTATGGTGTTAGAAAGTGTTCTAGTTTCATTCTTTTTCAAGTGGTTGACCAATTTCCCCAACACAACTTGTTAAAGAGATTGGCTCTTCTCCATTGTATATTCTTGCCTCCTTTGTCAAAGATAGGGTGTCCATAGGTGTGTGGATTTATCTCTGGACTTTCTATTTTGTTCCACTGATCTATATTTCTTTCTTTATTTTTTTTTTTAAATTAGTTGGAGGCTAATTACTTTAAAATATTGTAGTGGTTTTTGTCAAACATTGACATGAATCAGCCATGGATTTACATATATTCCTCATCCCGATCCCCCCTCCCACCTCCCTCTCCACCAGATCCCTCTGGGTCTTCCCGGTGCACCAGGCCCGAGCACTTGTCTCATGTATCCAACCTGGGCTGGTGATCTGTTTCACCCTAGATAATATACATGTTTTGATGCTGTTCTCTCGAAACATCCCACCCTCGCCTTCTCCCACAGAGTCCAAAATTCTCTTCTGTACATCTGTGTCTCTTTTTCTGTTTTGCATATAGGGTTATCATTACCATCTTTCTAAATTCCATATATATGCGTTAGTATACTGTATTGGTCTTTATCTTTCTGGCTTACTTCACTCTGTATAATGGGCTCCAGTTTCATCCATCTCATTAGAACTGATTCAAATGATTCTTTTTAATGGCTGAGTAATATTCCATTGGTGTATATGTACCACAGCTTCCTTATCCATTCGTCTGCTGATGGGCATCTAGGTTGCTTCCATGTCCTGGCTATTATAAACAGTGCTGCGATGAACATTGGGGTGCACGTGTCTCTTTCAGATCGGTTTCCTCGTGTGTATGCCCAGGAGTGGGATTGCTGGGTCATATGGCAGTTCTATTTCCAGTTTTTTAAGAAATCTCCACACTGTTCTCCATAGTGGCTGTACTAGTTTGCATTCCCACCAACAGTGTAAGAGGGTTCCCTTTTCTCCACACCCTCTCCAGCATTTATTGCTTGTAGACTTTTGGATAGCAGCCATCCTGACTGGCGTGTAATGGTACCTCATTGTGGTTTTGATTTGCATTTCTCTGATAATGAGTGATGTTGAGCATCTTTTCATGTGTTTGTTAGCCATCTGTATGTCTTCTTTGGAGAAATGTCTGTTTAGTTCTTTGGCCCATTTTTTGATTGGGTCATTTATTTTTCTGGAATTGAGCTTCAGGAGTTGCTTGTATATTTTTGAGATTAATCCTTTGTCTGTTGCTTCGTTGCTTCATTTTCTCCCAATCTGAGGGCTGTCTTTTCACCTTACTTATAGTTTCCTTTGTTGGTGCCAAAGCTTTTGAGTCTTTAATCAGGTCCCATTTGTTTATTTTTGCTTTTATTTCCAATATTTGGGAGGTGGGTCATAGAGGATCCTGCTGTGATTTATGTCAGAGAGTGTTTTGCCTATGTTCTCCTCTAGAGTTTTATAGTTTCTGGTCTTACACATTTAGATCTTTAATCCATTTTGATTTATTTTTGTGTATGGTGTTAGGAAAGTGTTCTAGTTTCATTCTTTTACAAGTGGTTGACCAGTTTTCCCAGCACCACTTTTTAAAGAGGTTGTCTTTCTTCCATTGTATATCCTTGCCTCCTTTGTCAAAGATAAGGTGTCCATAGGTGTGTGGATTTATCTCTGGGCTTTCTATTCTGTTCCATTGATCTATATTTCTGTCTTTGTGCCAGTACCATACTGTCTTGATGACTGTGGCTTTGTAGTAGAGCCTGAAGTCAGGCAGGTTGATTCCTCCAGTTCCATTCTTCTTTCTCAAGATTACTTTGGCTATTCGAGGTTTTTTGTATTTCCATACAAATTTTGAAATTATTTGTTCTAGTTCTGTGAAAAATACCGTTGGTAGCTTGACAGGGATAGCATTGAATCTATAGATTGCTTTGGGTAGTATAGTCATTTTGACAATATTGATTCTTCCAATCCATGAACACGGCATATTTCTCTGTTTGTGTCCTCTTTGATTTCTTTCATCAGTGTTTTATAGTTTTCTATGTATAGGTCTTTTGTTTCTTTAGGTAGATATACTCCTAAGTATTTTATTCTTTTTGTTGCAATGCTGAATGGTATTGTTTCCTTAATTTCTCTTTCTGTTTTCTCATTGTTAGTGTAGGAATGCAAGGGATTTCTGTGTGTTCATTGTATATCTTGCAACTTTACTATATTCACTGTTTAGCTCTAGTAATTTTCTGGTGGTGTCTTTAGGGTTTTCTATGTAGAGGATCATATCAGTGAGAGTTTTACTTGTCCTTTTCCAATCTGGATTCCTTTTATTTCTTTTTCTTCTCTATTGTGGCTAAAATTTCCAAAACTATGTTGAATAGTAGTGGTGAGAGTGGGCACCCTTGTCTTTTTCCTGACTTTAGGGGAAATGCTTTAATTTTTCACCACTGAGGATGTTTGCTATGGGTTTGTCATATATAGCTTTTATTATGTTGAGGTATGTTCCTTCTATGCCTGCTTTCTGGAGGGTTTTTTTTTTTTATCATAAATGGATGTTGAATTCTGTCAAAGGCTTTCTCTGCATCTATTGAGATAATCATATGATTTTTATCTTTCAATTTGTTAATGTGGCATATTACATTAATTGATTTGCAGATATTAAAGAATCCTTGTATCCCTTGGATAAAGTCCACTTGGTCATGATGTATGATCTTCTTAATATGTTGTTGGATTCTGTTTGCTAGGATTTTGTTAAGGATTTTTGCATCTATGTTCATCAGTGATCTTGGCCTGTAGTTTTCTTTTCTTGTGGCATCTTTGTCTGGTTTTGGTATTAGGGTGATGTTGGCCTCTAGAATGAGTTTGGAAGTTTACCTTCCTCTGCAATTTTCTGGAAGAGTTTGAGTATGATAGATGTTAGCTCTTCTCTAAATTTTAGGTTGAATTCAGCTGTGAAGTCATCTGGTCCTGGGCTTTTGTTTGCTGGAAGATTTCTGATTACAGTTTCCATTTCCATGCTTGTGATAGGTCTGCTAAGATTTTCTATTTCTTCCTGGTTCAGTTTTGGAAAGTTATGCTTTTCTAAGAATTTTCCCATTTCTTCCAAGTTGTCCATTTTCTTGGTATATAGTTGCTGATAGTAGTCTCTTATGATCCTTTCTATTTCCTGTGTTGTCTGTTGTGATTTCTCCATTTTCATTTCTGATTTTGTTGATATGATTCTTCTCCCTTTGTTTCTTGATGAGTTTGGCTACTGGTTTGTCAATTTTATTTATCTTCCCAAAGAACCAGCTTTTAGCTTTGCTGATTTTTGCTATGGTCTCTTTTGTTTCTTTTGCATTTATTTCTGCCCTAGTTTTTATAATTTCTTTCCTTCTACTAGCTCCAGGGTTCTTAATTTCTTCCTTTTCTAGTTGCTTTAGGTGTAGAGTTAGGTTATTTATTTGACTTTTTTCTTGTTTCTTGAGGTAGGCCTGTATTGCTACAAACCTTCCCCTTAGCACTGCTTTTACAGTGTCTCATAGGTTTTGGGTTGTTCTGTTACCATTTTCATTCATTTCTAGGCATATTTTTATTTCTTTTTTTTATTTCTTCTGTGATTTGTTGATTATGCAGAAGCATGTTGTTTAGCCTCCATATGTTGGAATTTTTAATAGTGTTTTTTTTTTTTTTTCCCCTGTAATTGCCATCTGATCTTACTGAATTGTGATCAGAAAAGATGCTTGGAATAATTTCATTTTTTTTTTAATTTACGAAGGCTAGATTTATGGCCTAGGATGTCATCTATCCTGGAGAAGGTTCCGTGTGCACTTGAAAAAAAGGTGAAATTCATTGTTTTGGGGTGAAATGTCCTATAGATATCAAATAGATCTAACTGGTTCATTGCATCATTTAAAGTCTGTGTTTCCTTGCTAATTTTCTGTTTACTTGATCTATCCATAGGTGTGAGTGGGGTATTAAAGTCTCCCACTATAATTGTGTTGTTGTTAATTTCCCCTTTCATACTTGTTTGCATTTGCCTTACATATTGCAGTGCTCCTATGTTGGGTGCATATATATTAATAATTGTTATATCTTCTTTTAGGAGTGATCCTTTGATCATTATCTAGTGTCCTTTGTCTCTTTTCACAGCCTTTATTTCAAAGTCTATTTTATCTGATATGAGTATTATTACTCCTGCTTTCTTTTGGTCTCCACTTGCGTGAAATACCTTTTTCCAGCCCTTCAGTCAGTTTGTATGCATCCCTTGTTTTGAGGTGGGTCTCTTGTAGATAGCATATATAAGGGTCTTGTTTTTGTATCCATTCAGACAGTCTGTGTCTTTTGGTTGGGGCATTCAACCCATTTACATTTAAGGTAATTATTGATAAGTATGATCCCGTTGCCATTTACTTTGTTATTTTGGATTCAAGTTTATACACCTTTTCTGTGTTTCCTGCCTAGAGAAGATCCTTTAGCATTTGTTAAGAGCTGATTTGGTGGTGTTGAATTCTCTAAGCTTTTGCTTGTCTGTAAAGCTTTTGATTTCTCCTTCATATTTGAAAGAGATCCTTGCTGGGTACAGTAATCTGGGTTGTAGGTTTTACTCTTTCATCACTTTAAATATGTCCTGCCAATCCCTTCTGGCCTGAAAAGTTTCTATTGAAAGATCAGCTGTTATCCTTATGGGAATCCCCTTGTGTGTTATTTGTTGCTTTTCCCTTGCTGCTTTTAATATTTGTTCTTTGTGTTTGATCTTTGTTAATTTGATTAATATGTGTCTTGGGGTGTTTCACCTTGGGTTTACCCTGTTTGGGACTCTCTGGGTTTTTTGAACTTGGGTGACTATCTCCTTCCCCATTTTAGGGATGTTTTCAACTATTATCTTCTCAAGTATTTTCTCATGGCCTTTCTTTTTGTCTTCTTCTTCTGGGACTCCTAGGAATCGAATGTTGGGGTGTTTAATATTGCCCCAGAGGTCTCTGAGGTTTTCCTCATTTCTTTTAATTCTTTTTTCTTGTTTCCTCTCTGCTTCATTTATTTCCACCATTCTATCTTCTACCTCACATATCCTATCTTCTGCCTCAGTTTTTCTACTGTTGGTTCCCTCCAGAGTGTTTTGATCTCATTTATTGCATTATTTATTATTGATTGAGTCTTTTTTATTTCTTCTAGGTCCTTGTTAAACATTTCATGCATCTTCTCAATCCTTGTCTCCAGGTTATTTACCTGTAACTCCAATTGTTTTCAAGATTTTGGATCATTTTTACTATAATTATTCTGAATTCTTTTTCAGGTAGTCTCCCTATCTCCTCCTCTTTTGTTTGGTTTGGTGGGCATTTATCATATTCCTTCTTGCCTGGAGAATCCCCATATCAGAGGAGTCCGGTGGACAACTGTTCATGGGGTCACAAAGACTCAGACATGATTGAGTGACTGAGCACTATTCACTTGCTGCTTCCCCACTCCCTGTAGAAGTACTGAAGTGCTCTCTACTGTTCCTAGTGAAAGAAGGTTGTGATGTACCATATGGAGAAAATGTGCTTGTTAGATAAGGTCTAAGGTGAGTTACAGTTCTGTTGATTGTGAGTTTAGTGGTAACACATCAGCAATATACACTAACACACAAAGCAAGGCTATGGAAATGAGACCTAATTAAACTAAAACAATTTTTCACATAATGAAGTGAAATAAATTGACAAAATGAAAAAACCATTTAGTAAGTTGGAAAAAAATACTTTTAATTTATATGACCATTAAAAGGTTAATACCCAAAATATATAAACAGCCCATAAAACCAAATTTTAAAAAAGTTAATTCAAAAAATCGGCAGAATGCCTGACTATACACCTTTCCAAAGAAGATATACAGCTGACCAATAGATATACATGACAAGATGTTTAACATTGTTAATCATCAGGGAAATGCAAATCAAAACCATAATTAGATATCACCTCAATCCTGTCAGAATGGACAACATCAAAAAGTCTACAAATAACAAACATTAGAGAGGATGTGGAGAAAAGTGAAGCTTTGTATATCATTGATGGGTGTATATATTGCTGCAGTCACTATAGAAAATAGTATGGAGGCTCCTCAAAAATTAAGACAGAACTACCATATGATCCAACAATTTCATTTCTAGGCATATATATCTGGAAAAAATGAAAACATTAACTTAAATCATAATGCACCTAAACGTTCATGGTGGTGGTGGTGCTAAGTCATGTCCAACTCTTTGTGATCTCATGGACTGTAGTCCACTAGACTCTTCTATCCATGGAAATTTTCAGGCAAGAATATTGGGGTGGGTTGCCATATCCTACTCCAGGAGATCTCGACCCAGGAAATGAAAGTGTGTTACTTGTGTCTTCTGTTTAACAGGCAGATTCTCTATCATTGCACCATCATAGCAGCATTAATTACAGTAGACAAGATATGGAAGAAACCCAAGTCTCCACCAACAAATGAATGGATAAGGAAGATATGAGATTTAAATACAGATATACACATACATATTCACAAATATACACAATGGAATATTTAGTTCAGTTTCAGTCACTCAATCGTGTCTGACTCTTTGCGACCCCATGAATCGCAGCATGCCAGGCCTCCCTGTCCATTACCAACTCCCAGAGTTTGCTCAAACTCATGTCCATCATGTCGGTGATGTCATCCAGCCATCCCATCCTCTGTCATCCCCTTCTCCTCCTGCCCCCAATCCTTCCCAGCATCAGGGTCTTTTCCAATGAGTCAAATTTTGCATGAGGTGGCCAAAGTATTAGAGTTTCAGCTTCAACATCAGTCCTTCCAATGAACACCCAGGACTGATCTCTTTTAGGAGGGACTGGTTGGATCTCCTTGCAGTCCAAGGGACTCTCAAGAGTCTTCTCCAACACCACAGGTCAAAAGCAACAATTCTTCAGCGCTCAGCTTTCTTCACAGTCCAACTGCCACATCCATACATGACCACTGGAAAAACCATAGCCTTGACTAGACAGACCTTTGTTGGCAATGTAATGTCTCTGCTTTTTAATATGCTATCTAGTTTAGTCATAACTTTCCTTCCAAGGAGTAAGCGCCTTTTAATTTCATAGCTGCAATCACCATCTGCAGTGATTTTGGAGCCTAAAAAAATAAAGTCTAACACTGTTTCCACTGTTTCCCCATCTATTTCCCATGAAGTGATGGGACCAGATGCTGTGATCTTAGTTTTCTGAATGTTGAGCTTTAAGCCAACTTTTTCACTGTCTTCTTTCACTTTCATCAAGAGGCTTTTTATTTCCTGTTCACTTTCTGCCATAAGGGTGGTGTCATCTGCATATCTGAGGTTATTGATATTTCTCCTGACAATCTTGATTCCAGCTTGTGCTTCTTCCAGCCCAGCGTTTCTCATGATGTACTCTGTATACAATTTAAATAAGCAGAGTGACAATATACATCCTTGTCATACTCTTTTTCCTATTTGGAATATTACTCAGACATTAGAAGAATGAAATTCTCCCATTTCCAACAAGGTTGATGAGCCTAGAATATTACACTTTGTGAAATAAATCAGACAGAGAAAAGCATATATAGCATGTTTATTACTTATATGTGGAAAGTAAAAAATAAAACCAGTGAATATAACAAAAGGAAACAAACTCAGTGATACAGAGAACAAACTTTTCTTTACTAGTGAGAAGAGGCAAAGGGATAGCATGATAGAGGTATAGGATTAAGAGATACAAACTACTATGTTAAAATAGATAAGCAACAGGGAGGTGTGTACAACACAGGAGATTATAACCATCTTTAAGTAATGACTTTAAATGGAGTATTATATTTGAAAATACTTAAGCACTCTTTTGTACACTGGAATCTAACATAATTTGTAAAGCAACTCTACTTCAATTAAAACCAAGGTTATTTGCTGTTTGGTTGATGAATTGTGTGACCAGAGTCTTACATGATGTGAATTCTACATTTTGCCTAAGAACAGACTTCAGTGTTCCCTATTTAGTATATACACACATATACACACATTCAGGAGGCTGGACCTCCGCATGCCTCTAGGCTGCAGGAAGCCAAGTTTGTTTACTCTCCCTCCCCAGGGACCCATGCCCATTTCTCGCCTAGGGAGCCCAGGCAACTGTGACCCCTGCATCAGTCTGTGGCATTAGCTTGGCCTTCAGATAGAGTTTGGGTGCCTGTTGCTCAGTTCTGCCCATAATGACAGCTTGATCCTTCCTTCTAATTAACTCAGATTTAGCTGTTTATATTTTTTATTTTCTTCTAGAAATTAGAATTTCTGGTGCTCCCCAGCACCTATGAAGGACTGACCTGGACTGGGCTTAACTATAAAGAGGAATCCCAAGGATTGCTCAGGTCCCAAATCCCTAGTAAGCCAGAAATAGTTGAAGTAATATATAGTTTTATGTTTTTCATGAAATGAGTTATATTTTAGACGCTGATGTAATTTAATTGGGCTTCCCAGGTGACTTGGTGGTAAAGAATTCACCCACCAGTGCAGGAGTGGCAGGAGATGTGAGTTGGATCACTGGGATAGGAAGATCCCCTGGAGTAGGAAATGGTCTTGCCTAGAAAATTCCATGGACAGGAGCCTGGGGGGCTATAGTATATGGGGTCACATGTAGTTGGACAAGAATAAGCAAGCATGCATGTCATTTTAATGCAAAGTGTTTCTATCAACATATTATGAATGTAGCTTCTTTCCATTTATTTTTCACTTAGAGTTTTAATAAGACTTCTATAATTATACAATGCTTCTTTTAAATCAATCTTTTGTTGGAAATATACAAAACACCCTTTTAACAAAATTATTTTTCAAAACATAAATAACAAACAAAAAGAATATGGATCATTATTGTGAAATTTGATTAGTTTATCATGAATTTTAAATAACTCACATAATCAATGTTCAGATGAAAGAAAGAAATACTAGTGGGACAAAAAAGGCCCCCTCTCTTATGGCCCTTCCCAGATACCACCCAAGGTAACTATGACCCTGGTTTCTAGGACCATGGTTCAATGCATGCCTGTATTGAAATTTACATAAATAAAATCATAGAGTTTAGATATTTTAATGTTTTTCTTCTTTTTCAGAATTACTGTATATTTCTGAGGTTCATCCATGTATTTACACATAGTATAACTTGTGTGTATATATATATATATATATGTATATATATATATATATTTTTAACATGTAGCTTATTAGAAAATTCTTGAATCTGTCTCACACATAAATAAGGGCAAGTTGACCAATTTTCTTTTTCACTCTCCTATGTCACATTAAAAATTAATTCAGTGATAATAAATCTTAGTTCATAGATTCAGTTGTGCAAGAACAGTAACATTAAAAAGTAACATATTCTCTATATCTTAACACTAGCTCTGAATTCAATCTTTCTTCCTTGACCTGTTTTGCTTCATTATCCAAGGATAATTCAGAAAACTCAATAAGGAGAGGCTATATCTGAGCCTTAGTTATAGCTTAATAATGGTTGTAGCTTAAATGTCTATTATCCCTGCACTCACAGTTCCTTGTAGACTAGAAATAACCTGCTACTTCTGTGCCATGACTGGGTTACAGGAGTCTTCTGTGAGATTACCTGTGATTCCCCCATATACAGCTGTGCTATGCAGGAATTTATGTCTGATGCCTGCATGAATCCTTCACAGTTATCCTAAGCACTAGGACTTAATGTCACTTCTGTATTAAGGACCTTTACAACTCTCCTTATTTTCATCCTCTTACCTAACTAGGGATAATATCCCTCTTAGTTTTATGACTAGTTTTTCTGCTTCAAGATATTATACTCTGATTTCCCTTGATTTATTTTCTCCATGACTTTAAAGATTTTTTATTTTATTTATTTATTTTTTTTTTGAGCTTAGACTTTTTGCTGGGAAAAGCATGCCAGGCACAAAGTCAACTTCTGATGTTTGTCTTCCCACTTGCCTCCTCTCAAGTAATGAACTAAGGTCAGTTTACAAATTTAAGGTGGAAGTAATAGGGAATTAAAAATTGCTAATAAGTACACATATTTTTAAATCTTGAATTTTTTATATATCATTAGTCCCTTAAAACTTACATATTGTCAGCTGCAAATTGGCAACAATATGATACAGAAATAGACTGAAGATAAAAACTATTTGGTGAGGGAAAAAATATAAAACAGCCTTCCAGTTCTTTATATCCACTGTTCAGAAGTGAAGATGTTTTCTAATTCTAGATTTTTATTACTCTAAATATTGAAAATCTTTGCATCTTCTGAGTTATTCAAACATTCCATATCTAAAATATTCTGGTAGACTCAATTATTTCACTCCCTCTTGAGATTATACATATTGGGTTTATAAAATGACAACAGCAAAGGATTACTTAAGCTAATCTTCTCATCTTATGAAAGAAAACACTGAGATCTAGAGGAAAGAAATGGCATAAATGAGCCTAAGGTATTTGCCCCAATAGTATACCTTTTGATGCACTGAATCATCTTGAATCAAAGTGTGGTAATTATATTAATTACATGTAACTTTATAAGAATTAATGCTGAATCCTGGATACAGTTTTCGAATCAAATTTTATAATCAGAGTTGAAAAATATTATTCTTAAATACTTTAATCTTACTTGTCAGAGTAGAAATTTTTCTTGTTTCATTAGATTAAGTAATGAAAAGTTTTTAAAAAGTAGACAATTAAATACTATAAATTACATGTTTAATATTATATCCCTGAATATTATAGTTTTTAAAATTTTAACAAGATTTTGAACAAACAGTATCATATATTCATATTTTTATGTCTAAGTTCCCAGATATCTTAGGCAACCACATATAAATATGCAGTTTTATGACTAGCTTTCCTTAAGATACATATGCAAATGCTATGGCTGATAATCAAATAAGACTTCATCCTTTATTTCTCATTGTATCATAACTTAAACTAAAGCATAATTTTATTTTATATACCAACAAAATTGTCATTCTGGGAAATAGCTTTCATAATATATACTAAGACTATATAAAATGAATTATTGTTGTAACTAAGCGTGCACTGTGAAATGGCTTAGTAAAACACTGGCTTGCATGCCATATTCTTGTCTTGCTTAACAATTGCAATAAAATAGGAATGATAGGAATTTAAAGAACAGTGTACAATTAGAAATAGAAATTATTGTACATTACAAAGCCATTTGATATGATGCACTGTAGCTTACTAGCAGTAATCTTAATGAGGATTACAGTAGAGATTTAAAATATATATATGTTGTCATCTATTAACAATTAAATACTCAAAGGTATTTATCTTGTGTCTACATTTGCTTGCTACTTTTAAAAGACTTTTACTTAAATTAACAGAACATTGAAATCCAATTTGAAAAGAAATGTGAACAATAAATTAAACCATCAGTAAAATTCAACAAAGACAACATACTGAGTAAATACAGAAAACCTGAATGGCTTTGAAATTTTGATTGTCAAGGACAAATTAAACAGGGAAGATATACTATCTGGTACTGACACTCAGAAAACTATGCAAGAGTTTGCCACTGGCTCACCAGTTGCCTAACACGTCTTTGTATGCATCTGTTTCCAGGGGATGAGTAGGATGTGTAGTTCTATTTAAACCCTCAAGCAATAATATAATTAGTGGTCCATATTTTCTGCATTGCCATTGAAGAATCTAAATTTGTCTTTAATTATTTAGGATTCTTTCATCTAAGCTCATCAGGGATCGTAATCTAAGTATACAGGGCTAAGGATGGGGCCAAGTTTATTGGTTAAATAGATGAAATTCACTGAACAAACCAGAAAAAAAAAAAAAAAAAAGGTAGACCAAGAATATATTAGGATGTAATCAAACTGACTGGGTCATCTTGTATGTTTTTCTTCATTTGTGTTGGTTTTATAATTATTATTTTTACATATTTCTTACTTCATGATGGAAACTTGGCAAATACCAGCTTCAAAGTTTCTGTTTTACATGTTAAGCCTTTCTTATTTTAAATTTTATACTCTAAGATAAAGTTTCTATTTATCTCAGTTTGGATTTGGTTCCTACAGATGGCCAGGATTTATCTGAGAAATGGAAAGATGAAAAAAGTTATACAGTGGACAAAACTGTCTGGAGTAGGGCAAGTTTTATAGAAGGGACCGTTGTTCTCAGAAGACAAAAACAGGCCAAATAATTACTACTTTGCAATCATGTGTAATTTTATATGTCAGTCAGTCAGTTCAGTTACTCAGTCGTGTCCAAATCTTTGTGACCCCATGGACTGCAGCATGGCAGGCCTCCCTGTACATCACCAGCTCCCGGAGCTTAGCTCATGTCCATTGAGATGGAGATGCCATCCAACCATCTCATCCTCTGCCATCCATCCTCACATCCTTTCTCCTCCCGCCTTCAATCTTTCCAGCATCAGGGTCTTTTACAATAAGTCAGTTATTCTCATCAAGTAGCCCGAGTATTGGAGTTTCAGCCTCAGCATCAGTCTTTCCAATGAATATTCAGGACTGCCTTTAGGATTGACTGGTTGGCTCTCCTTGCAGTCCAAGGGACTCTCAAGAGTCTTCTCCAACACCACAGTTCAAAACCATCAATTATTTGGCACTCGGTTTTCTTTATAGTCCAACTCTCACATAAAGCAATGTCTCACATAAAGTAATGTCTCACGTAAAGTAACGTCTCTGCTTTCTAATATTCTGCCTAGGAATATTAAAATATTAAAATTTTTAATATTCTTTTCTTCCAAGGAGCAAATGTCTTTTAATTTCAAGGCTACAGTGATTTTGGAACTCCCAAAAATAATGTCTCTCACTGTTTCCATTGTTTCCCCATCTATTTGCCATGAAGAGATGGGACCAGATGCCATGATCTTAATTTTCTGAGTGTTGAGTTTTAAGCCAGTTTCTTCACTCTCCTCTTTCACTCTCATCAAGAGACTGTTTAGTTCTTCACTTTCTGACATAAGGGTGGTGTCATCTGCATATCTGAGGTTATTGGTATTTCTCCCAGCAATCTTGATTCCAGCTTATGCTTCCTCCAGACCAATGTTTCTTTTGATATACTCTGCATGTAAGTTAAATAAGCAGGGTGACAATGTACAGCCTTGACATACTCCTTTCCTGATTTGGAACCAGTCTTTTGTTCCATGGCCTGTTCTAACTGTTGCTTCTTGACCTGCATACAGATTTCTCAAGAGGCAGGTCAGATGGTCTGGCATTCCTATCTCTTGAAGAATTTTCCACAGTTTGTTGTAATCCACACAGTCAAAGGCTTTGGTGTAGTCTATAAAGCAAAAGTAGATATTTTTATGGAACTCTTGTTTTTTTGATGATCCAATGACTGTTGGCAATTTGATCTCTGGTTCCTCTGCCTTTTCTAAATCCAGCTTGAACATTTGCAGTTTCACAGTTCACATACTGTTGAAGCCAGGCTTGGAGAATTTTGAGCATTACTTTGTTGGTATGTGAGATGAGTGCAATTGTGTGGAAGTTTGAACATTCTTTGATATTGCCTTTCTTTGGGAGGAATGAAAACTGATATTTTCCAGTCCTGTGGCCACTGATGAGTTTTCCAGATTTGCTGGCATATTGAGTGCAGCAGTTTCACAGCATCGTCTTTTAGGATTTGAAATAGCTCAACTGGAATTCCATCACCTCCATTAAGCTTTGCTTGTAGTCATGCTTCCTAATACCCACTTGACTTTGTATTCCAGGATGTCTGGTGGGTGATCACACCATCGTGGTTATCTGAGTCATGAAGATCTTTTTTGTGTAGTTGTTCTGTGTATCTTTGCCACTTCTTAATATCTTCTGCTTCTGTTACATCTGTACCATTTCTGTCCTTTATTGTGCCCATCTTTGCATGAAATGTTCCCTTGGTATCTCTAATTTTCTTGAAGAGAGCTCTAGTCTTTCCCATTATATTATTTTCCTCTATTTCTTTGCCTTGATCACTGAGGAAGGCTTTCTTATCTTTTCTTCCTATTCTTTGGAACTCTGCATTCAAATGAGTATATCTTTCCTTTTTTTTCTTTGATACTTTAGCTTCTCTTCTTTTCTCAGCTATTTGGAAGGCCTCCTCAGACAGCAATTTTGCCTTTTGCATTTCTATTTCTTGGGGATGGTCTTGGTCAGTGCCTCCTGTACAATGTCATGAACCTCCATCCTTAGTTCTCCAGGCACTCTATCTATCAGATCCAATCCCATAAATCTTTTTGTTACTTCCACTGTATAATCATAAGGGATTTGATTTAGGTCATACCTGCATGGTCTAGTGGTTTTCCCTACTTTCTTCAATTTAAGTCTGAATTTGGCAGTAAGGAGTTCATGATCTGAGCCACAGTCAGCTCTCGGACTTGTTTTTAGGTTAATTAATTCATCCAAAATTAGTCACTGTGTATACCTACTATTTGCCTAGCACATAACTGTGCTAAGCACCTTAGATTCCACAGTGAAGAAGAATGATAACTTCTCCGCCCTCACATAATGCACATTTTAGTGTGAAGATAACTAGACTATAGGTCACAAAGGAATATCAAAAATATACAAGTGATTCAGATGAAGAAAGGTGTAGGGCAGTTATTGTAAATAATATGGCCAGTGAAGAACTTTTTGAGAATCATTTTAGTCAGTGAAGAAAAAAAAAGGAAAAATACATCTGCAATCTCTGAGTTGCAAAAGACTGTGATGTGTTCAAACAAACAATGGTTTATAAATAGTGAAATGCAGGCCAGTCTTACTTAAGTTTGTAGAAAAGATTAAATTATATGGAGACTCAAAAGTCTGGAGTATCAATTCTATTCTAAATGCAATGTGAAGCTTTTGAAGAATTTCAAGCTATGGAACAATATGGTTTTATTTATATTTTAAAATATTTCACTCTTGCTGTTGTGTTGAGAATGATTTGGGATAAAAAAATTATTTGGTGATTTATTGGATAGGGGATTGTGAGGGATTAAGAATCTCAGATATGTTTTTATTTTTATAATTGAGTAATTAGATGGTACTACCAAGTGGTAAGATGAAGAATAATTACCTATGCAATTATAAATAACTGTGGTACAAAGAAATGGAGATTTCACTGCAGCGCATGACTATGTTGAAATAAGAGATATATGAATGAAAACAAAAATCAGGTAACTAGATGCATGAATCTAAATTTTAAGTGTGGACAGGAACCACTTTTAGAATGGTGTGTTGTCTCTCATGCAGATTCCATGACCTTGATTCAGATCCCTAAGGGTTTACATTATGACAGTCTTTTCCATTATGGCTAGTCCTAAATTCCACACAGATTATTTTCCTACCAATGATATCTTTATAATGTTAGAGACTAGAGGATCCAAAAGGCACAAGTACCAGGAGCTCCTACAGATATTTTTTTCTATTCTACAACTATTTATTAACTTAAAACAACTAAATTACTTAACTAAAGTATCGCAGGTCTTTTGTGCCATTGCAGGAGATATGAGATGCATGTTTGATCTCTGGATCAGGAAGATACCCTGAAGGAGGGCATGGCAACCTACTCCAGTATTCTCGACTGGAGAATCCCATGGATAGAAGAGCCTGGCAGGCTACCATCCTTATAGTCACAAAGAGTCAGACACAACTGAAGGGACTTAGAACATATACCTACCAATGACACTTGCCATGATTTCCCATTACTCTTCAAAAAAGAATGTGAACTCCCTTTCGGTGGTTTCATGGTCTAAGAAATGCCTCAGGTTTGGTAACTGACCATGAACAGTGGTTATCTGAGGGCCACTTCTCTTGTTCTCCTCATTATCACTTGATAATGTGATTTATTATAAAGGTTAAGCAATATTTTTGTGACTTCTCATATTTCTTCCTTCTGGAAACAATTGTAATATATCAGTCATCTCCATGACTCTCTGAAAATAAGCCCCTTCAATTGCCACTATGATGTTGCTGATCACTGAAATTGCTGTGAGCACCTGGCTTTTGACATTTCAATGTTACCATGTGACCTCTCAGGGGACCAATTCCTTTATAGCATCAGTTATGGTTGGTCCTAACCTACAGTAAGGAGACACCACTTAAAGATGGTGGTGCACTATTCATCAACATACATTTTTTTTTTAAATCACTTTGGTAAATGGATTATTCTCTAGGCTCATCAGTGGAAATATTGTTGGCCAGTGGAATTTCTAACCTTTTGTTACACACTTACTTTAAAATTCCCAATTCTCTAAGCCTATGATTTTCCTTTACTATCACAGAATTTTGGCCTTTCATTTGACATGAGTCATCAATGAATCCAGGCTTAAAAGAGAAATCCTAATAACATGATGGCATCATCTACCAGAATTCTTGTCAGGCTGTTAAATTTTGTATCAAAGGAGGTTACTTCCATATCAACAACTTTCCCTTTTTTCAATTTTGTGTTCTCCTTTCTGTATCAAACACCTTCAAGATTTAGTCACATCTCCTGAAAATACTTATTAACCAGATCCTGAAGCTTTTTTTTTTTTTTTTTTTTTTATGACCTCCCCTCCCTTTGAAATCTGTTTCAATTCAGTCAGGCTATGTTAGATTTGAGTTATGCTATTGATCTAGCTGCCCAGAACAGGCATGAAGGTGAATCCCAAATCAGGAAAACTTTGTTTTATGATACCCTTATGATTTTCAAATAAGGTAAAAGGGAAACATCTTCTAGTGGGGGTGACCTGCCACTTTTGTGGGCTCAGTTCAGAGGAATCTGTAAGGGGAGAGTTCTTAATTGTCCCTAAACTATTATTTATGTATCATAATTCCCCATTAGATCCCTTTTATTTTTAGTCAAGTCATAATTTTCAGTGAAAGAGAAAGACTTGTACACATATGTGTAAACTGATGTGAAAATATAAAGATGACATAAAATGCTAAATGCATTTCAAAAGAAAAGGAAGGAAAATAAAATTATCCTTCTAAAGAACACTTTTTTATGAATGACAATAATATTTTTACCATGAGCAGATTCTTATAACTCAGAGAATAATGACTTGCACATAATATGTTTAAACACTAAAATGAAATCACATACAAAATGATCTTACCTGGCTATATATACTGGAACTTGATATAATAAATGTTTGTCCAATGTGTGATTAATTTGTGACATCATGGTGACATTTGGAAAATTATCTCAGTCCTGTAGTAACTTAGTTACTTATGTGAAAATTGCAATAAAAAAGAATACACTGCAGAGTGGTTTGCTATGAGTATTGGAAACTATAAGGTTCAGTATATGGTACATAGCAAGTACTTAGTAGATGTTTGTTGAATAAATTAATTTTAATTATTCAATGCAAAATAATAGTTACCTTTATGTTAATTATGAATAGTACAAGTCCATATGGGAGAGAATTCTCTGAAAAAATATATTACCTTCATTCTATTGGGGGAAACAACAACAACATAAATCAAACCCCAAAGACAATTTATATGATCATTTAAATTTCTATTTCTTGCAGGTCTAAAGTTGCCAAGATTTGTAATATATTCTGAGTAAAAAAGTTGGTGGTTTCATAGCTTAAGGCATTTAAAATTCAACTGATATTTTGTTGAACTTCATTATAAGAATAGCTCTACAAAGAAATATACAGGTTTAAATGTAGGTTTAAAATGTTTTATTGTGTAGGACAAAAAATTTGTTTGTGTTTTTCATCACATCTGGGAAAACCCAAACAAACTTTTTGGCCACCCCAATACTTATTTAACACATTTATCAAATACTATGCATATAAATTACTCTTTTATTTGCAATAATCTAGGTGCTGTATGTTGTATTGATGATGCTTGTATTGTCCCCAAGCATTTTAGAATCTCTCTTTCGATATAACTTGAAAACGAATATATGAGGGTACACGACACATAAACACATATACACTTGTTACATCATTTTATAATCAACATTTACATTTTAATAAAGAACTTATTATCCCATTTAGTCATCCTACCCATTATGTTCACAAACACAAGGCACATATTTAACAAAATTAAGAACGCTTAGAAAATATGTTATAAAATGTGAAGACCAATGTGCTAGAGAACTACAATACTTGCTTTGGCAAAGGCAATATCACCAGTATAGATATATGACCAACCAAGGCAGCACCTTGAAAGACATAATGACTATTTTAAAATATAAAATCAGTAATTTTAGGTTGATGTATTTACATATGCTATATCCTCTTCAGATATCTGTGTTTGTTAGTCACTCAGTCTTGCCTGACTCTTTGCCACCCCATGGACTGTAGCCCATCAGGCTCCTTTGTCCATGGAATTCTCCAGGCAAGAATACTGGAATGGGCTGCTCTTTCCTTCTCCAGGGAATCTTCCCTATCAAGAGATGGAACTCTGGTCTACTGCAATGCAGGCAGATTCTTAACCATCTGAGCCACCAGGGAAGCCCTCTTTGGATATCTAATATCTCATTAATGTTCACCTTAGAATAAGGAACCTTTATGATATATATTATTTTGATGTGGTATTTTGGCAATCATTAGTTTATTGAGGGATGTTAATATATTTCTTCATATAACATGATTTTTAATAAATTAAATTAATATGATAGATATGTTTTATTGATCAATAGGACATGCATCCATGCTAAAATTTAAAAAAAATCATATGTAATGATTTCAATGTAGAGAAGAGAAAGTCTCAAGTTAAAAAACAAAAAACAAAAACCTGAGAATATAAAATTGCATTATACACATTCAAATTCACTTGGTTTAGTATTTGCGAGGAAAGCAAAACATGTAACAAATAAAAATGCTTCCTTCTATCATTTAAGAAAGCAGCTAGGATTTCCTAAAGGATAAGACTGGAGAAGATCAATTGAAGGGTTTTTGGTAAACAACTCAAGAAATCCACAAGCTAATTTGAAGTTATTATTTTTAATTTTTGTACACATGATTTTCATAGATATGGAATGCTTAGAGGTAAATGCCTATTTATGCACAGTCTACCTGAAACTAGTACATAAAAATGGTTTGATAAGCCTAGATATGCCTCTTCTAATTATATTCCTATCTCTTCACCTCAGTTCAGTCTCTCAGTCGTGTCTGATGCATTGCGACCCCATGGACTACAGCATGGCAGGCTTCCCTGTACATCCCCAGATCCCAGAACTTACTCAAACTCATATCCGTTGAGTTGGTGATGCCATCCAACATCTCGTCCTCTGCCGTCTCCTTCTCCTCTCGCCTTCAATCTTCCCCAGCAACAGGGTCTTTTCAGATGAGTCAGTTCTTTGCATCAGGAGGCCATAGTATTGGAATTTCAGCCTCAACATCAGTCCTTCCAATGAACATTCAGGACTGATTTCCTTTGGGATTGACTGGTTGGATCTCCTTGCAGTCCAAGGGACTCCCAAGAGTCTTCGCTACAGCAGAGTTCAAAAGCATCAATTATTTGGTGCTCAGCTGTCTTTATAGTCGAACTCTCATATCCATACATGACCACTGGAAAAATCACAGTTTTGACTAGATAGATATTTGTTGGCAAAGTAATACCTCTGTCTAGGTTGGTCATAGCTTTTCTTCCAAGAAGCAAGTGTCTTTTAATTTCATGGCTGCAGTCACCATCTGAAGTGATTTTGGAAACCAAAAAAATAAAGTCTCTCACTGTTTCCATTGTTTCCCCATGATTTTGCCAAAAAGTGATGGGACCTCAAGAATAATATAAATTTAAAATAATATAAAGGCCTCTTCATCTCAAGAATAATATAAATTTTGTTTATATTGCTGTGAGTTTTTAAAATTAACAGACTTTATTTTTGGAGAAGTTATAGGTTTATAGAACGATTGAGCAGAAAGTGCAGAGCTCCCATATAGCCCCACCAAATTCTCTATTATTGTCCTGCATTAATGTGACACAGTTGTTGTAATTGATGAGCAATTATTGATAAACTGTTCTCAGCTATCCGCAAGAAAAAGAAATGCAAAAAAGGCAAAATGGCTGTGGGAGGAAGCTTTACAAAAAGCTGAGAAAAGAGATGTGAAAGACAAAGGAGAAAAGGAAAGATATACACATTGGAATGCAGAGTTCCAAAGAGTAGCAAGGAAAGGTAAGAAAACTTTCTTATGGGAAAAATGCAAGGAAATAGAGGAAAACAATAGAATGGGAAAGACGAAAGATCTCTTCAAGAAAATTAGAGTACCAAGGGAATATTTCATGCAAAGATGGGCACAATAAAGGACAGAAATCGTATGGACCTAACAGAAGCAGAAGATATTAAGAAGAAAGGGCAAGAATACACAGAAGCACTATACAAGCAGGTCTTAATGATCTGGATAAACACGATTGTGGGATCACTCACCTATAGCTAGACATCCTGGAGTGTGAAGTCAAGCATCACTATGAACAAAGCTAGTGGAGGTGATAGAATTCCAGCTGAGCTATTTCAAATCTTAAAAGATGATGCTGTCAAAGTACTGCACTCATTATGCCAACAAATTTGAAAAACAGCAGTGGCCACAGGGCTGGAAAATGTCAGTTTTCATTCCAATCCCAAAGAAAGGCAATGCCAAAGAAGGTTCAAACTACCACTCAACTCTGTTCATTTCACATGCTAGCAAGGTCATCTTCAAAATCATCCAAGCTAGACTTCAACAGTACGTGAACCAAGAACCCCCAGATGTTCAAGGTGGATTAAGAAAAGAAAGAGGAACCAGAGATCAAATTGTCCAGCAGCCACTGAATCATAGATAAAGCAAGAAAATTCGAGAAGAAAAAAAAAGAAAAGAAACATCTATTTCTGTTTTGTTAACTATGCTAAAGCCTTTGACTATTTGGATCACAACAAACTGTGGAAAATTCTTCAAGAGATAGGAATACCAGATCACCTTACCTACCTCCTGAGAAACCTTTATGCTGGTGAAGAAGCAATAGTGAGAACCAAACATGGGACAACAGACTGATTCAAAATTGAGAAAGCAGTATGTCAAGCCTGTATGTTGTCACTCTGCTTACTTAACATATATGCAGACCACATTATGCGAAATGCTGGACTGTATGGAAGCACAAGCTGGAATCAAGATTACTGGGAGAAATGTCAATAACCCCAGATATGCAGATGACACCACTCTTATGGCAGAAAGTGAAGAGGAACTAAAGAGCCTCTTGATGAAGTTAAACGAGAGTGAAAAATCTGGCTTAAATTTCAACATTCATAAAACAAAGATAATGGCATCCAATCCCAACACTTCATGAGATATAGATGGGGAAATAATGGTAACAGTGACAGGCTTTACTTTCTTGGGCTCCAAAATTCCTGCAGATGGTGACTGCAGCCATGAAATTAAGAGATGTTTGCTCCTTAGAAGTAAAACTATGACAAACCTAGATAGTGTATTATAAAGCAGAGGCATCACTTTGCAGATAAAGGTCTGCATAGTCAAAACTATGGTTTTTCCAGTAGTCATGTATGGATGTGAGAGTTGGGCCATAAAGAAGGCTGAGCACCAAAGAATTTACGCTTTCTAACTGGTGTTGGAGAAGACTCTTGAGAATCCCTTGGACAGCAAGGAGATCAAACCAGTCATTCTTAAAGGAAAGCAATCCTGACTATTCATTGGAAGGACTGATGTTGAAGCTGAAGCTCCATTACTTTGGCTACCTGATGTGAAGAGCTGACTCACTGGAAAATACCCTGATGCTTGGAAAGATAGAATTCAGGAGGAAAAGAGGATGACAGAGGATGAAATGTTTGGATGGCATCACCAACTCAATGGACATAAGTATGAGCAAGCTCCAGGAGATGGTTTTATACAGGGGAGTCTGGAGTGCTGCAGCCCATGGGGTAGCAAAGAATCAAACAGTACTGTGCAACTGAACAACAGCAACTAATCAAAGTAATAAACCACCTTAATGTTGTTGTTTTGTTACTAAGTCGTCTCTGACTCTTTATGACCCCATGGACTAGAGCCCACCAGGCTCCCCTGTCCATGGGATTTCCCAGGCAAGGATACTGCAGTGGGTTGCCATTGCCTTCCCCGGGGAATCTTTAGAACCAAGCAACTGGACCAGAGTCTGCTGCATTGACAAGCAGATTCTTAACCACTGAGCCACATATGGGAAATCCAAAATGTCAGTTGCTCATTTATGTCCAACTCTTTGCAACCCCATAAACTGTGGCCCACTTGGCTTCTTGGTCAATTGAATTCCCCAGGCAAGAATACTGGAGTGGGTAGCCACTGTCTTCTCCAGGGGATCTTTCCAACCCAGAGATCAAACCTGGGTCTATTCTTTCTTTGTGTAGTACAGCATATGGGTTTTGACAAATAATTTTGTTGTACACCCAACATTATAATATCATACTGAAGAGTTTCATTGCTCTAAATATCACATCTTCTCTAGGCACTAAATTGGTTTGCAACTCATACCCCCAACTGAATTCCCAAGTGAGACTCCTTGGCAACCACTTTTTACTGTCTCCATAGTTTTGTCTTTTCCATAATATCATATATTTTGACTCAAGCTGTATGCAAGCTTTTCAGACAAGTTTTCTAGACTTACAATATTCACTGAAAATTCATCCAAATCCTTTAGGTCATGATAGCTCATTTCATCATTGAATAAATTTATTCTATTATATACATGTACCACAATTTCAGTTCAGTTCAGTCGCTCAGTCATGTCTGACTCTTCGCGACTCCATGAACTGCAGCATACCAGGCCTCCCTGTCCATCACCAACTCCCGGAGTCCACCCAAACCCACGTCCATTGAGTCGGTGATGCCATTCAACCATATCATTCTCTGCTGTCCCCTTCTCCTCCTGCCCTCAATCTTTCCCAGCATCAGGGTCTTCTCCAATGAGTCAACTCTTCCCATGAGGTGGCCAAACTACTGGAGTTTCAGCTTCAGCATCAGTCCTTCCAATGAACACCCAGGACTGATCTCTTTTAGGATGGACTGGTTGGATCTCCTTGCAGTCCAAGAGACTCTCAAGAGTCTTCTCCAACACCACAGTTCAAAAGCATTAATTCTTCGGTGGTCAGCTTTCTTTATAGTCCAACTCTCACATCCATACATGACCACTGGAAGAACAATAGCCTTGACTAGATGGACCTTTGTTGGCAAAGTAATGTCTCAGCTTTTTAATATGTTGTCTAGGTTGGTCATAACTTTCCTTCCAAGGAGTAAGCATCATTTAATTTCATGGCTGCAATCATATTCTGCCATGATTTTGGAGCCCAGAAAAATAAAGTCAGCCACTGTGTCCACTGTTTCCCCATCTATTTCCCATGAGGTTATAGGACCAGATGCCATGATCTTAGTTTTCTGAATGTTGAACTTTAAGCCAACTTTTTCACTCCTCCTTCACTTTCATCAAGAGGCTTTTTAGTTCCTCTTCACTTTCTGCCATAAGGGTGGTGTCATCTGCATATCTGAGGTTATTGATATTTCTCCCAGATATCTTGATTCCAGCTGTGCTTCCTCCAGCCCAGGGTTTCTCATGATGTACTCTGCATATAAGTTAAATAAGCAGGGTGACAATATACAGCCCTGATGTGCTCCTTTTCCTATTTGGAACCAGTCTGTTGTTCCATGTCCAGTTCTAACTGTTGCTTCCTGACCTGCATACAGGTTTCTCAACCACAGTTTATTTCCCTACTAAAGGACATCTTGGTTGAGTCTGATTTTTGACAATTATGGCTAAAACTTCCACAAACATTTGCCTGTAGTTTTTCATATGTGCATAAGATTACTCTTATTTGCATAACACACTTGTTGGATGATAATCTGAGTATGTTTACCTATATGAGAAAATGTAGCTGTCTGCCAAAGAGTCTGTGCCATTTTCGTTGTAACCAGCAATCAATGAGCTTCTTTATTCTGTATAGCACATACACTTGAACATTTGGTGTCATCAGTGTTTTGAAATTTAGCCATTCTACTAATGTAAAGATGTTGAGTATCACTTCACATGTTTATTTGCATCTTGTGTATCTTCTTTGCATAGGTATCTATACAGATATTTTTGTCCACTTTTAATTAAGTTGTTTTCTTATTGTTGAATTTAAGTATTATGTATATATATATATGCATATATATATACATATACATGTATATATATATATATGCTTGATGAAATCCTTATTAAATATGTGTTTTGTGAATCCACAATCCCAGGATGTGGCTTGTCTTTTCATTCTCTTACCAGAGCAGAAGTTACTAATTTTATGTAGTTCAACTTCCATGGATCATATCTTTGGCATTGTATTTAAAACTTGTCAAAAGAAGGTCACTGAGATTTTCTCCTATGTTGTTTTCTAGGAATTTTGTAATTTATTTTACACTTAGGTCTAATCCATGATGAATTAATCTTTGTAAAAGATTTAGTATCTGTGTCTGGATTCACTTTTGTACATGTGGATGTCATACTGATCCAGCACCATTTTTTGAAAGACTTACCCTTTTCCATTGAATTACCTTTCTTTTTTTTGTTAAAAATAAATTCACTATATTTTAGTATGGTATGTCTGTTCTGTTACAATGAATCTAGTTGTCTATTCTTTGACCAATGCCACACTCTTGATTAGTGCAGCTCCAGAATAAGTCCTGAAGTTAGTAGTGCCAATACCCCAGCTTTTTTTATTTTCCAGTATTGTGTTGGCTATTCTGGACACTTGCTTTCCACATAACATTTAGAATATGTAACTATCCAGAAAGCAATTTGGCAGGATTTCTACTGCAATTGCACTGAACTTGTAGATCAAGTTATGAACTGACATCTTTGTAATATTGAGCTTTTCCATCTATGAATATGGAGTATCTTGCAATTTATTTAATTCTTCTTTGATTTTGTTTATCAAAGTATTATATATTTTTCCTCATATACATTTTGCATATACTTTGCTACATTTACACTGAAGTATTTAATTTTGAGGGTGCTAATGTAAATTGTGCTGCACTTTTAATTTCAAATTCCATTTGTTCATTGTTGGTATATAGGAGGTAATTAACTTTTATATATTATACTTATGATATATCTTGTGACAATCATTTATTGGTTCCAGGAGTATTCTTTTTTTAAATTCTCTGGAATTTTTTACATAAATGATCATCTCATATGCAAAGATATTTCAATGCTTTCATTTCCAAGCTATACAGTTTTTCATTTTTTAGTTTTATTGTATTAGCAAGGATTTTCAGTGCCATGATGCATAGGAGTGATTAGAGGGGATATCTTTGCCTTGATTCTGATCATGAGAAAGCATCTAGTTTCTCCAGATTGACAGCAATGTTTGCTGTAATTTTTTGATAAATGTTCCTCTCATGTTGAGGAACAGCCATTTTTTCCCTAGTCTGCCGAGAGTTTTTATCATGAATGGGTTGTTGTTATTTTCTTAAATGTTTATTTTGCATCTATTGATAAAATCATGTGATTTTCTTTTTTTTTTTCTTAGCCTGATGATGTGATGAACAACCTGAATTTATGGTTTGAATGCTGAACCAACCTTGCCTACCCTTATAAATTAACTAGGAAGCATTCACTTTGCTTCTGTTTTCTAAAATATATTCTAGAGAATTTGGTATCATCTTATTTAACTTCTGCCCGTCAAATCTGTTCATTTTTAATGTTAAATTTTCAACTATGGTGTATTTGTTTATTACTCTTTGCAGTCTTATCATTTTTCACATCACATACTTTGATGTTCTCTTATTAGACATATTCATCAAGGATTCTTTATGTCTTCTTGGAGTGTGTACGTGCTAAGTTGCTTCAGTTGAGTCTGACTCTTTGTGACCCTATGGACAGTAGCCCACCAGGCTCCTTTGTCTATGGGATTTTCCTGGAAAAAATACTGGAGTGTGTTGTCATACCATCCTCCAAGGAATCTTCCAAACTCAGGCTTAGATCCTCCCTCAGTGTGTGTGTACTGACTCTTTATCATATAAAACCTGTCTTTATCACTGATAACTTTCCTTGCTCTGAAATCTGCTATGTTGGATATTAATATAGTTGTTTCTGTTTTCTTTGATTAGTTAGTGTGGTATATCTTTCTTCATTCTTCCTTTTAATCTGCATGTAACTTTACTTTGAAAGTGGGTTTCTTGTAGATAGAATATAATTAAGTTTTGTTATTGATCCTTTCTGACAGTCTCTGTCATTGAATGGTGTATTTATTCCATTTATATTCCATTTGATTATTTATACAGTTAAAATAATACTGAACATATTTTTTAACTGCTTCCTATTTATTACTCTATTGTTTGCTTCTTTTTTTCTTTTCACTCTTTTCCTGATATTTATTGTCTTAATTAGGAATTTAATGTGATCTTATTTTCTTCTATCAGCATTTAGTTATGCTTAAAAAATTTTAGTTGTTGCTTCTGAGTTTACAATATATGTTTACAACTAATTTTGTTCTATTTTTAAACAACAGTATATTATTACATAGGTAGTACAAGTACCTTATAACAATTTATTCACAATTTCTTTCTCCCATTCCTTATTATATTTCTGACATTCATTTTATTTATCTATAAGTTATATTTAGGACGAGGTGGTTTGATGACATCATCTACTTAGTGGACATGAGTTTGAGCAAACTCCAGGAGATGGTGAAGGGCAGGAAAGCCTGGCATGCTGCAATCCATGGAGTAGCAAAGAGTCAGACACAACTGATCGACTGAACAACAACAACAACAAATCTAGTACATCATTGAGGTTATGAATCAATATATATTAAGTCAATTAAGAATAAGAAAAATAAAGAACTTATCTTCATTTATTTGTCAGAAATGCTTCTATTTTTTAATATAGTTCTACCTTTCTGATCAAAATTATTTTGCTTCTTTCTAAAGAAATTAAGAGAAAATTCAAATTTTTTCTTAGAAATTCCAAAATACTTTTTTTCCCAACAAATTCCCTTAATTTTTGTTTGAAAAAGTATTTATCTCTGCATCACTTGTGTAGGATAATTTCACTGGATACAAAATTTGGGTTTTTAGTTTAGTTTTTTTTTTTTTACATTTAGATTTTAGACTTTTTTAAGAAGGGGTTTTAGATTTTTTTCTTTCAATACTTTGTATATTTCACTTTATTTTTCATTTTCCTTAAATTTCTGACTTACCACTCTTATAGTAGGTAATAGCCTTGAGTTGAACAGAGGAAAATGAAAGACAGCAAGAAAAGATCAAATTTTATTGCTTATGTAACAAATCCCTGCTACTCTCAAAACCCATCCTGGAATGGCTGCCATCATTCATCTTCCTTCAGGATGGTATTCAGACCATAGCATTTGTGCATTTTCCCATAGTCCAGGGCACCACATTTAACCCAATACTTCTATGTAAAGCAGCAGCTATTTTTCTTGTTTAGGCTCATCTTATTGTGTAGAATTTGCTACTACCTACAATCAGTCTGCACACAATCCTACAAAGGCACGTTGAAATATTCTTAAGATGAGAGTTGTCTATTTCCACTATCCTTAACCTCAACTATGAAGCACTGGAATGTAAAGTATTATTATCCAACATAGTCCTGCTTGAGTCATTATTGCATGAGAAAATATAGTTGACTTAGAAAAGCTTCTCACAATGTTTTTTCCCATGACATATGAACTCTCAATTTGTTGTTTATATATGCATATATATATACATATATATATATGTTTCTATTCCTGATTTATGATTCAATATTTAAAGTTTTATTTCTAATAAATATAATTAGAGAATATGTCTTAGGTCTATGGCTAGAGAGACTTCCTAAGTTTTCTTTCAAAGTTAAAGTTATTATAGAATAAGGACAGGTCACCTAACATAGGTAATGGAGAAAATTGTGAAATCTGAGGATACAGTAATTCAAAATATGAGAAAGATGCTAATTCTCATATTCTCATATTTCCCTCTAAAACTTTAGGAATATCAGTGAATGAAGGGTGGAGAGTTCACCAGGCATGCATTTTTTTCTCTAGAAATTAGAGAGAAGTTCTGATCTCTCATGAAAATTTGAAATAAATATTATCACTTAACAATATAGTGTATGATATCTACTAGTATCAGCTCTAAGATTCAGTTCAGCTCAGTTCAGTCGCTCAGTTGTGTCTGACTCTTTGCGACTCCATGAAATGCAGCATGCCAGGCCTCCTGGTCCATCACAAACTCCCGGAATTTACTCAAACTCATGCCCATCGAGGAGGTGATGCCATCCAACCATCTCATCCTCTGTCCCCTTCTCCTACTGCCCCCAATCCCTCCCAGCATCAGGGGCTTTTCCAATGAGTCAACTCTTCACATGAGGTGGCCAAAGTATTAAAGTTTCAGCTTCAGCATCAGTCCTTCCAAAGAAAACCCAGGACTGATCTTCAAGATGGACTGGTTGGATATTCTTGCAGTCCGAGGGACTCTCAAGAGTCTTCTACAACACCACAGTTCAAAAGCATCAATTTTTCGGCACTCAGCTTTCTTCACAGTCCAACTCTCACATCCATACATGACCACTGGAAAAACCCTAGCCTTGACCAGACGGACCTTTGTTGGCAAAGTAACGTCTCTGCTTTTTAATGTGCTATCAAGATTGGTCAAAACTTTCCTTCCAAGGAGTAAGCGTCTTTTAATTTCATGGCTGCAGTCACCATCTGCAGTGATTTTGGAGCCCCCAAAAATAAAGTCTGATACTGTTTCCACTGTCTCCCCAACTATTTCCCATGAGGGGATGGGACCAGATGCCATGATCTTAGTTTTCTGAATGTTGAGCTTTAAGCCAACATTTTCACTCTTCTCTTTCACTTTCATCAAGAGGCTCTTTAATTCCTCTTCACTTTCTGCCCTAAGGGTGGTGTCATCTGCATATCTGAGGTTATTGATATTTCTCCCAGCAATCTTGATTCCAGCTTGTGCTTCTTCCAGCCCAGCGTTTCTCATGATGTACTCTGAATAGAAGTTAAATAAGCAGGGTGACAATATACAGCCTTGATGTACTCCTTTTCCTATTTGGAACCAGTCTGTTGTTCCATGTCCAGTTCTAACTGTTGCTTCCTGACCTGCATACAGGTTTCTTGAGAGGCAGATCAGGTGGTCTGATATTGCCATCTCCTTCAGAGTCTTCCACAGTTTATTGTGATCCACAGTCAAAGGCTTTGGCATAGTCAGTAAAGCAGAAATAGATGTTTTTCTGGAACTCTCTTTCTGATGATCCAGCATATATTGGCAATTTGATCTCTGGTTCCTCTGCCTTTTCTAAAACCAGCTTGAACATCTGGAAGTTCTCGGTTCACATATTGCTGAAGCCTGGCTTGGAGAATTTTGAGCATTACCTTACTACTGTGTGAGATGAGTGCAATTGTGCAGTAGTTTGAGCATTCTTTGGGATTGCCTTTCCTAGGGATTGGAATGAAGATGGAACTTTTGCAATCCTGTGGCCACTGCTGAGTTTTCCAAACTTGCTGGCATATTGAGTGAAGCACTTTCATAGCGTCATCTTTCAGGATTTGAAATAGCTCAACTGGAATTCCATCACATCCACTAGCTTTGTTCATAGTGATGCTTTCTTTCTTTTTTTTTTTTCATAGTGATGCTTTCTAAGGCCCACTTGACTTCACATTCCAGGATGTCTGGCTCTAGGTTAGTGATCACACCATTGTGATTATCTGGGTCGTGAAGATCTTTTTTGTACAATTCTTCTGTGTATTCTTGCCATCTCTTCTTAATATGTTTTGCTTCTGTTAGGTCCATACCATTCCTGTCATAATTTATTGAGTCCATTTTTGCATGAAATGTTCCCTTGGTATCTCTGATTTTCTTGAAGACATCTCTAGTCTTTCCCATTCTGTTGTTTTCCTCTATTTCTTTGCATTGATCACTGAGGAAGGCTTTCTTATCTCTCTTGGCTATTCTTTGGAACTCTGCATTCGAATGGGAATATCTTTCCTTTTCTCCTTAGCTTTTTGCTTCTCTTCATTTCACAGTTATTTGTAAGGCCTCGTCAGACAAGCATTTTGCCTTTTTGAGCTTCTTTTCCATGGGGATGGTCTTGATCCCTGTCTCCAGTAAAATGTCACGAACCTCCGTCCATAGTTCATCAGGCTCTCTATCAGATCTAGTCCCTTAAATCTATTTCTCACTTCCACAGTATAGTAATAAGGGATTTGATTTAGGTCATACCTCAATGCTGTAGTGGTTATCTCTACTCTCTTCAGTTTAAGTCTAAATTTGGCAATAAGGAGTTCATGATCTGAGCCACAGTCAGCTCCTGGTCTTGTTTTTGCTGACTGTATAGACCTTCTCCATCTTTGGCTACAAAGAATACAATCAATCTGATTTCAGTGTCGACCATCTGGTGGTGTCCATGTGTAGAGTCTTCTCTTGTGTTGTTGGAAGAGGGTGTTTGCTATGACCAGTGCGTTCTCTTGGCAAAACTCTATTAGCCTTTGCCCTGCTTCATTCCGTACTCCAAGACCAAATTTGCCTGTTACTCCAGGTGTTTCTTGACTTCCTACTTTTGCATTCCAGTCCACTGTAATGAAAAGGACATCTTTTTTGGGTGTTAGTTCTAAAAGGTCTTGTAGGTCTTCATAGAACCATTCAATCAGGTTCTTCAGAGTGACTAGTTGGGGCATAGGCTTTGATTACCATGATATTGAATGGTTTACCTTGGAAACGAACAGAGATCATTCTGTCCATTTTGAGACTGCATTCAAGTACTGCATTTCGGACTCTTTTGTTGACTATGATGGCTACTCCATTTCTTCTAAGGGATTCCTGCCCACAGCAGTAGATATAATGGTTATCTGAGTTAAATTCACCCATTCCAGTCCATTTTAGTTTGCTGATTCCTAAAATGTCGACATTCACTCTTGCCATTTCCTGTTTGACCACTTCCCAATTTGCCTTGATTCTTGGACCTTACATTCCAGTTTCCTATGCAATATTGCTCTTTACAGCATCAGACCTTGCTTCTATCACCACTCCCATCCACAACTGGGTATTGGTTTTGCTTTGGCTCCATCCCTTCATTCTTTCTGGAGTTATTTCTCCACTGATCTCCAGTCGCATATTGGGCACCTACCGACCTGGGGAGTTTCTCTTTCAGTATCCTATCATTTTGCCTTCTCATACTGTTCATGGGGTTCTCAAGGCAAGAATACTGAAGTGGTTTGCCATTCCCTTCTCCAGTGGACCACATTCTGTCAGACCTCTCCACCATGACCCGACCATCTTGGGTGGCCCCACATGGCATGGCTTAGTTTCATTGAGTTAGACACGACTGTGGTTCTGTGATCAAATTGGCTAGTTTTCTGTGATTATGGTTTTAGTGTATCTGCCCTCTGATGCCCTCTAGCAATGCCTACTGTTTTACTTGGGTTTCTCTTACCTTGGACATGGGGTATCTCTTCACCGCTGCTCCAGCAAAGCGCAGCCGCTGCTCCTTACCTTATTACTTTCCCAATTTCCATCTTCATGCGTAAGAACAGTTTATTAAGTATGTGAGCTCTCTGTGATATGTAATAGTAATGAAACTACAGCCTCTAGTTAAATATGAAGAGCAATTTATGAATGTTCCTAATGGATTAGGAGGATTTCTGACATTCTGCATAGTTGACTTTTTTCTGCTGATAATTTTTAGGCACCAGTGAAAACATGTTTTCTTGAACATTCCATAAATAATTTATATGCCAGAGAAATAATTTATATACTCTATTGAACTTAAAACCAAATAGTGTTTAACAAAAAGTATCTTGTTATTTTAATATAATTGAGACTTTGTTAAATGAAATTTGTTACCCTCAAAGATGTTCTCAATAAAATAGTAAGATTACTTTGAGCTAATTTAAACTATTTACAGTGAATGCTCATTGGATTCTTGGAAAGATTGAAGGCAGGAGGGGAAGGGGGTGACAGAGGATGAGATGGTTGGATGGGATCAACGACTCAATGGATGAGTTTGAGCAAACTCTGGGAGAAAGTGAAGGACAAGGAATCCTTGCGTGCTGCAGTCCATGGGGTTGCAAAGAGTTGGAGACCACTTAGGGACCGAACGGCAACAACACAATGAACATATGACAGAGACAGGAAATTGTCATCTATGATGTTAAATTCTAAAAAAAAAGTCTATTTTTTTCAGCATTCAGCCAGGACACACACATGAAAATACAAACACACACACACACACACATAAGCTCATTATTTTTTTTAATGGGTAAGAAGCATATTTATATTTTAATATAACTTTCCTGCCTGGTGAAATATGAGTGGATTTTAGTTTTGTGGCATCTCTCTCTAGATTCTCAAATTTTACCCTGTGTCTGAACTTAACCTAGGGGATATTCTGTATGATTGGTAATGTGTCTCCTAATGACAACCCTTTAATTGTGCTTTAAGTGTTAAAATTAACTTGCAGATAAGTAATCATAAAAACTTCTGCTGGCAATGCAGGAGATGCGGCAGGAGCCGTGGGTTTGATCCTTGTGTTAGGAAGATAACCTGGAGAAGGAAGTGGCAAGCCATTCCAGTATTCTTGCCTGGAAAATCCCATACATAGAGGAGCCTGGAGGCTACTGTTCATGGAGTAGCAAAAGAGTTGGACCCAGCTGAGCAACTAAATAACAATGAACAGTTGCAAAATTTTGGATTTGAATAGTTATCAAAATATTATACATTAACATTTTAGGAATGTCTACAAAAGAGAATCTAGGAATAATATGCTGCTGCAAATGTTTAATTTTTACAAACATTTACATATTTTCAATGCAATAATATAATTGACTTAAATATACAAACATGCATATTTGAATACCAGAGAAGTGAATATATTTCAGGTAAATTATTTAGAAACATATTAGAAATAAGCAGCGTTTTGAGGAATCAAGGATAGGAAAAAAGGCCCTGCTTTAAAAACTATAGATGCTAGTAAAAAGGTTTATCTTGATATATTAAGAAATTATTCAGGCTAAATTTGCCATCCGGTTGTCATAACAACATGTATTTTGCCTAATGGGAATTTTTGGAGAGAGAAAAAAAATCTAACTTCCAGACAAGGTGTTGCCCTGATATGTAGAAAACATTCACTCTGTTTTAATCAATTTTATGTTATGTATTACTTAAGTTACTTGCATCATAACTGCCTAACTCAAAGGAAAGTAAGATTCATTTCAAATTATCTATAGCATTAAAATATTTTTATATATCATTTGAAAACTTTTACTTTATTTACTATAAAGTCACTATTTCCAGAAGTAAGTTTCTTTAAATACTTCTATTATGTAAAGCTATTCCAAAAATATGTAGATAAAAGTAAAGTTTCATATAAAAGCTTGACATAAAGTCATAAACTTTTAGATTAGAAATAGAATTAAGTGCAGGTGAAACATTTTAAAAAAAGATACATTTCTTTCACAACATCTTACTTTTACTGAAAGAAAAGATATAATTTCGGCTAAAATATTTCTGCTAATGTAACATCTCTATAGTTACTAAACACTCAAAATATTCATATTGATTTTGTTTTCTGTTTGAGTCACAGTGGCACAGAACCAATTTTTACTTTTGCTTCATTTTAATCTTTCTTTCCTGTGAAAATGAGTGAAATTTATATTTGCCTCCTTTTTTTTTTTTCTTATTTTTCCTTTTGAGTTGACTACATTGATTGCTACGTTTATTGTCACAGTTAAAACTGATGCAGTTTTATGGAAGAAAGACATAGGCTTATCATCATTTAAATGACTTACAGGTCATGCCTTGTTTCCACCAGGAAGGAGAGGTGGTTACTCCATAATGAAGCCTGCAGTTCTTAATCACTGTCATTGTTTTCCTGACCCCAGTGACCTATAGATTTGCAACCCACCAATGAAGTAATACAGTACAAATGACTGAAGAAGATGAGTAAGAAGTGGGGAAAAAACCTGGGTGTTTCAAATACAACCTCAAAGAGTGACTATATATTTCTTATTCTACAGTGTGGGGAACTTAAATCTATAAATAATTCAGCTGGGTTTCCATTCTGGGGATAGATTCATGCTCACTGACTCATAGTAGAATGGGTTAGTATATTAAAAAAGAAATAGCTTACCATTTGCAGTAGAATTATGATCATTTGAAATACTATAATTTAACCATCTAGGCTCATATTCAGTCAGAGTTGAAGTCTTACTTTAGCATCTAAAATCTGCTTGACCAACAGAGAATTAGTTGGAGCTAATATGTTAGTAAATTAGAATTTAATAAAAGTGTTTCTGATCCTGAAAACATATGAGAGTCCATTATGCCACATTTTCTCTCTTTAAAAGCAGAGTGAGTCACGTGAGTTATAGTACCTGCATCCCTAGAGAATAGCAGTAAAGCTTGCTAGAGTTCTTTCAGGCCATGAAAAGACACCTTCAGGCCATGAAAGGACACCTGACCCACTGAAAAGAGCACGCTTGAGCCTCCCTCCCACTCCATCCCACCCCTCTAGGTTATCAAAAACAAAAACAAAAACACACCAGATTTCAGCTCCCTACTGTACTGCAATTATCTTGATTAAAACTTAATCAATTAAAATAATAATAAAAAATAAAATTAAAAATAAGTAAGTTAAAAAAAAGAGATGTGAAAAACCATATCTGTTACAGAGAATCTGTCCCATAAACAATGCTGGTTAGGACCTTCCTGGTGCTACAGTGGGTGAGAATCCACCTGCCAATGCTGGGGACATGGGTTCGATCCCTGGTTCAACAAGATTCCACATGCCGTGGAGCAACTAAAGTACGTGCACCACAACTACTGAGCACCCAGGCCACCACTACTAGAGACGATGGACCTGGAGTCTATGCTTCACAGCAGGAGAAACGACCACAGTGAGAAGCCACGGCTACAAAGGGTAGCCTCCACTCTCTGCAACGAGAGAAAGCCTGTAGGCAGCAACAAAGAGAGAGCACAACCAAAGAAAGAAAATGAATACTGCTAAACAGTGTTACAGTTCTATTTTCCAGTATCTCAGAACTGTTCTTTAACATCCCCTAAAGCTTCATAAAATGTCAATGTACTGTTTACATCTTATTGACATTATATTTTCTAAAATCACAATATCACTTTACATTAGAGATGTCTGACTTTTTTGTTTGGGAAGGGGCACGGAGGAGGCACACTTATCTCTTATTAGCAGTATTTTGATAAACACTCTTCCAGTTCAGACAAAATGTGGTCCACTGGAGAAGGGAATGGCACTTCTGTATTCTTGCCTTGAGAACCCCATGAACAGTATGAAAAGGCAAAATAGATAAGACACTGAAAGATGAACTCACCAGGCTGGTAGGTGCCCAATATGCCACTGGAGATATAACTCCAGAAAGAATGAAGGGATGGAGCCAAAGCAAAAACACACCTAGTCGTGGGTGTGAGTGGTGATAGAAGCAGGGTCCGATGCTGTAAAGAGCAATACTGCATAGGAACCGGGAATGTTAGGTCCATGAATAAAGGCAAATTGGAAGTGGTTAAACAGGAGATGGCAAGAGTGAACACCAACATTTTAGGAATGAGCCAACTAAATGGACTGGAATGGATGAATTTAACTCAGATGACCATTGTATCTATGACTAAAGGCAAAAATCCCTTAGAAGAAATAGAGTAGCCAATCATAGTCAACAAAAGAGCCTGAAATTCAGTACCTGGATTCAATCTCAAAAGAGACAGAATGATCTCTGTTTGTTTCCAAGGCAAAACATTCAATATCATAGTAATCCAAGTCTATGACCCAACAAGTAATGCTGAAGAAGATAAAATTGAATGGTTCTATGAAGACATACCCCAGATCCTGTGGGCAGGAATTCCTTAGAAGAAATGGAGTAGCATTCATAGTCAACAAAAGAGTCCGAAATGCAGTACTTGGATGCAGTCTCAAAAAAGACAGAATGATCTCTGTTCATTTCCAAGGCAAACCATTCAATATCACGGTAATCCAAGCCTATGCCCCAAACAGTAACTCTGAAGAAGAATAAGTTGAATGGTTCTATGAAGACCTACAAGACCTTTTAGAACTAACACCCAAAAAAGATGTCCTTTTCATTACAGTGGACTGGAATGCAAAAGTAGGAAGTCAAGAAACACCTGGAGTAACAGGCAAATTTGGCCTTGGAGTACGGAATGAAGCAGGGCAAAGGCTAATAGAGTTTTGCCAAGAGAACGCACTGGTCATAGCAAACACCTTCTTCCAACAACACAAGAGAAGACTCTACACATGGACGTCACCAGATGGCCGATTCCGAAATCAGATTGATTGTATTCCTTGCAGACAAAGATGGAGAAGCTCTATACAGTCAGCAAAAACAAGACTGGAAGCTGACTGTGGCTCAGATCATGAACTCCTTATTGCCAAATTCAGACTTAAACAGAAGAAGGTAGGGATAACCACTAGAGCATTGAGGTATGACCTAAATCAAATCCCTTATGATTATACAGTGGAAGTGAGAAATAGATTTAAGGGACTAGATCTGATAGAGAGCCTGATGAAATATGGATGGAGGTTTGTGACATTGTACAGGAGACAGGGATCAAGACCATCCCCATGGAAAAGAAACTCAAAAAGGCAAAATGGCTGTCTGAGGAGGCCTTACAAATAGCTGTGAAATGAAGAGAAGCAAAAAGCAAAGGAGAAAAGGAAAGATATTCCCATTTGAATGCAGAGTTCTGAAGAATAGCCAGGAGAGATAAGAAAGCCTTCCTCAGCGATCAATGCAAAGAAATAGAGGAAAACAACAGAATGGGAAAGACTAGAGATCTCTTCAAGAAAATTAGAGATACCAAGGGAACATTTCATGCAAAAATGGACTCAATAAATGACAGGAATGGTATGGACCTAACAGAAGCAGAAGATATTAAGAAGAAGTAACAAGAATACACAGAAGAATTGTACAAAAAAGATCTTCATGACCCAGATAATCACAATGGTGTGATCACTAACCTAGAGCTAGAAATCGTGGAATGTGAAGTCAAGTGGGACTTAGAAAGCGTCACTACAAACAAAGCTAATGGAGGTGATGGAATTCCAGTTGAGCTATTTCAAATCCTGAAAGATGATGCTGTGAAAGTGCTTTACTCAATATGCCAGCAAATTTGGAAAACTCAGCAGTGGCCACAGGACTGTAAAAGTTCCGTCTTCATTTCAATCCCTAGGAAAGGCAATCCCAAAGAATGCTCAAACTACCGCACAATTGCACTCATCTCACACGCTAGTTAAGTAATGCTCAAAATTCTCCAAGCCAGGCTTCAGCAATATGTGAGCCGTGAACTTCCTGATGTTGAAGTTGGTTTTAGAAAAGGCAGAGGAACCAGAGATCAAATTGCCAATATTCACTGGATCATTGAAAAAGCAGGAGAGTTCCAGAAAAACATCTATTTCTGCTTTATTGACTATGCCAAAGCCTTTGACTCTGTGGATCGCAATAAACTGGAAAATTCTGAAGGAGATGGGAATACCAGACCACCTGACCTACCTCTTGAGAAACCTGTATGCAGGTCAGGAAGCAACAGTTAGAACTGGACATGGAACAGCAGATTGTTTCCAAATAGGAAAAGGAGTATATCAAGGCTGTATATTGTCACCCTGCTTATTTAACTTCTATGCAGAGTACATCATGAGAAACGCTGGGCTGGAAGAAGCACAAGCTGGAATCAAGATTGCTGGGAAAAATATCAATAACCTCAGATATGGAGATGACACCACCCTTATGGCAGAAAGTGAAGAGGAACTAAAAAGCCCCTTGATGAAAGTGAATGGGGAGAGTGAAAAAGTTGGCTTTAAGCTTAACATTCAGAAAACTAAGATCATGGCATCTGGTCCCATCACCTCATGGGAAATAGATGGGGAGACAGTGGAAACAGTGTCAAACTTTGTTTTTTTGGGCTCCAAAATCACTGCAGATGGTGACTGCAGCCATGAAATTAAAAGATGCTTAGTCCTTGGAAGGAAAGTTATGACCAATCTAGATAGCATTTTAAAAAGCAGAGACATTACTTTGCCAACAAAGGTCCGTCTAGTCAAGGCTATGGGTTTTCCAGTGGTCATGTATGGATGTGAGAGTTGAACTGTGAAGAAAGCTGAGTGCCAAAAAATTGATGCTTTTGAACTGTGGTGTTGGAGAAGACTCTTGAGAGTCCCTTGGACTGCAAGGAGATCCAACCAGTCCATCCTAAAGGAGATCAGTCCTGGGTGTTCATTGGAAGGACTGATGCTGAAGTTGAAACTCCAATACTTTGGCCACCTCATGCGAAGAGCTGATTCACTGGAAAAGCCCCTGATGCTGGGAGGGATTGGGGACTGGAGGAGAAGGGGACGACAGAGGATGAGATGGCTGGATGGCACCACCGACTCAACGGGCATGAGTTTGAGCAAACTCTGGGAGTTTGTAATGGACAGGTAGTCCTGGTGTGCTGCGATTCATGGGGTTGCAAAGAGTTGGACAAGACTGAGCGACTGAACTGAACTGAACTGATGAAGACGTACAAGACTATAGAACTAACCCCCCAAAAATATGTCCTTTTCATTATAGGGGATTAGAATGCAAAAGTAAGAAGTCAAGAAACACCTGGAGTAACAGGCAAATATGGCCTTGGAGTACAGAATGAAGCAGGGCAAAGGTTAATAGAGTTTTGCCAAGAGAACACACTGGTCATAGCAAAGACCCTCCTCCAGCAATACGAGAAGACACTATATGTGGACATCACCAGATGGTCAATACCGAAATCAGATTGATTATATTCTCTGCTGCCAAAAATGGAGAAGCTGTATACAGTCAGCAAAAACAAGACCAGGAGCTAACTGTGGCTCAGATCATGAACTTCTTATTGCCAAATATAGATTTAAATTTAAAGAAAGTAGGGAAAACCACTAGACTACAAAGGAAGTAGCAAATAGATTCAAGGGAATAGATCTGATAGACAGAGTGCCTGATGAACTATGGATGGAGGTTCATGACATTGTACAGGAGACAGGGATCAAGGCCATCCCCAAGAAAAAGAAATGCAAAAAGGCAAAATGTCTGTCTGAGGAGGCTTTCCAAATAGCTGAGAAAAGAAGAGAATTGAAGCAAAAGAGAAAAGGAAAGATATAACTATTTGAATGCAGAGCTCCAAAGAATAGCAAGTAGTGATAAGAAAGCCTTCCTCAGTGATTAGTGTAAAGAAAATCAAAGCAAAGTGATCAATGCAATGCAATGGAAAGCAATAGAATGGGAAAGACTAGAGGTCTCTTCAAGAAAATTAGAGATACCAAGGGAATGTTTCATGAAAAGATGGGTTCAATAAAGGACAGCAATGTTATGGACCTAACAGAAGCAGAAGATATTAAGAAGAGATGGCAAAAATACAAAGAAAAAACATACAAAAAGTCTTCATGACTCAGATGGTATGATCACTCACCTAGAATCAGACATTCTGGAATGTGAAGTCAAGTGGGCCTTAGGAAGCATCACTAGGAACAAAGGTAGTGGAGGTGATGCAATTCCAGTTGAGTCATTTCAAATCATAAAAGATGATGCTGTGAAAGTGCTGCACTCAACATGTCAGCAAATCTGGAAAACTCAGCTGTGGCCACAGGACTGGAAAAGGTCAGTTATCATTCCAATCCCAAAGAAAGGCAATGCCAAAGAATGCTCAAACTACCACACAGTTGCACTCACTCTCATGCTAGCAAAGTAATGCTCAAAATTCTACAAGCCAGGTTCCAGCAATACATGAACTGTGAACCTCCAGATGTTCAAGCTTGTTTTAAAAAGGCAGAGGAACCAGAAATCAAATTTCCAACAGCCATTGGATCATCAAAAAAGCAAGAGAGATCCAGAAAAACATCCATTTCTGCTTTATTGACTATGACAAAGTCTTTGACTGTGTGGGTCACAACAAACTGTGGAGAATTCTTAAAGAGATGGGAATACTAGACCACCTGACCTGGCTCTTGAGAAATCTGAATGCATGTAGGGAAGCAACAGTTAGAAAGGGACATGAAACAACAGACTGGTTCCAAATCGGGAAAGGAGTACATCAAGGCTGTGTCTCATCACTGCTTCTTTAACTGATATGCAGAGTACATCGTGTGAAATAACGGGCTGGATGAAGCACAAGCTGGGTACAAGTTTTCTGGGAGAAATAGCAATAACCTCAGATATACAGATGACACCACCCTTATGACAGAAAGTGAAGAAGAACTAAAGAGCCTCTTGATGAAAGTGAAAGTGGAGAGTGAAAATGTTGGCTTAAAACTCATCTAACGTAAAACTATTATCATGGCATTTGGTCCCATCACTTCATGGAAAATAAATGGGGAAACAGTGGAAACAGTGATGACTTTATTTTGGGGTTCTCCAAAATCACTGCAGATGGTGACTGCAGCCATGAAATTAAAATACACTTGCTGCTTGGAAGAAAAGCTATGACAAACCTAGACAGCGTATTAGAAAGTAGAGACATTACTTTGCCAACAAAGGTCCGTCTAGTCAAAGCTACGGTTTTTCCAATAGTCATGTATGGATGTGAGAGTTGCACTATAAAGACAGCTAAGCACTGAAGAATTGATGCTTTTGAACTGTGGTGTTGGAGAAGACTCTTGAAAGTCTCTTGGACTTGCAAGGACATACAACCAGTCCATCCTAGAGGAAATCAGTCCTGAATATTCATTGGAAGGACTGATGTTGAAGCTGAAACCCCAATATTTTGGCCACCTGATACGAAGAACTGACTCATTTGAAAAGTCCCTGATGCTGGGAAAGATTGAAGGCAGGAGGAGAATGGACGACAGAGGATGAGATGGTTAGATGGCATTACCAACTCAATGGACATGAGTTTGAGTTAAGCTCCGGGAGTTGGTGATGGACGGGGAAGCCTGGTGTGCTGCAGTCCATGGGCTCTCAAAGATTCGGACACGACTGAGTGACTGAACTGAACTGAACTTCTACTTATCAGATGGTAATTTATTTCCTAAAACGTGTCCCTGAGGCTTCTAGTTTCAGTATTTCTGGCAATGCATTCCAAGTAGTGCCTGGGACATTCCCACATATACACACAGTCCGACCTGTTTTCTCTTTACAAGTTTACTCCACATTTGAATGATTATTATCCTGCTTTTATGCCTTGGAATTCAGAGTTAAATTACAATGTGCCTCGTGGAGAATGTTACTTAGTTTATTGCCAGAAACTGAAATTTAAATTTTCTAAACCTAATTTCTCTTTTTCAATCCTAACCTGTTATTCTGAACTCCCCTATTTCTTTTAAGAACCTAAACTTATCAGAAGTTAGAATAAATATCAAAATTAATCCAAATCCTTCTATCATCTCTTATATTTGATTGGTTTGCTTTTTCATAATCACATCTCTCTTTTGATACTTCTTTTGAATTAATCACCAATTTCACATTCACATTCTAGAATATCATAGTACTATTTTGCTATAGACTTTCCTAGACTATAATTGCTCTTCAAACCAAGCAATGATATCCACAGTAACCATATTAGATAACAGCAGGTCATATACTAGCTAATTCTGAATTTTAATATTCTCTGTAACAATTAAATTACATCTCAAGTCACAATTCTATCAATTTATTCCCTTCATTCTATCGAACAGTGTTTTTTCCTCTAAACTTACTTGGTATTATTCATTTTCAAACAGCAAGTTACATAAATCTAGAACACTTTCAGTTTTGTTTATCTATTCCAAAGTCATTAGCTTCTGTGACTTTGTTCACACATCACCTCCCTTTTTTAGTTCCCATTTTATCACATTATGGACAAATTCCATATATCATTAAAGGTCCAGCTAAAATCATATATTTTCTCCTGTTTTTAAAGCAATCTCTCCTTCCTCTGAAATCTCCATGGGTGCTAAATATCTCTGATCCATTTACTACACTATATTGGATTCATTAACATCATCTTTACTAATTCTACCCACTTCACACTCATTCATTACTTGAGCAGTTTCTGATATTTCTTTCTTTTAGTGCTATATGCCTTATATAAGGACTTGAATATTCAAGGCAAATTTGTTGAATCAATTAAATCATTAAACAAACAAAATGACATTTATTCTAACTTTAAAACATTTTTTTAGTAAGTCATTTTTTCACATGTATATTTTTCTTATTTCTCTTTCCTTTGCTCTTCTTGGTCCTTCAACTCTCCAATAATTAGACTGTTCTCTGTCTACACATCATCAATGTGCAGCATTTGTTTACTTCTCAAAGGCTTCTAGCAACTTCTAACAACGTATTACAAGGCTGGAACACTCTCATATTGGTCCTAAGTCTAAAGTATACTTAATTAAAGATGTTTTTATTGTAGGAATCAGAGAGAAACATGTTTAGAAAATGTTATACACAAAAAATATACAGGCCAAAGATGAATATTTGACAAGTACTTGAAAGGAAACTTCACTATGATCCAAAGGAAACTTATACTATCTTGGAGGTAATTAACATATTAGAATGTTCCCTTTTTGGATGCCTGCTCATTACTCAATGTTATGTCACTTTACTTGCCCAATACATATGTATTGCTCATCCAAAAAATGTACGATTAAGGTTGACAGCTTAAAATAGTCTCCCTTTTACTTTTCAAAATACACTTAGTAATATATACATTATGCTTTCCATGTCAATGGCCTCTGAAAACTTAAAATACCTATTGCTCATTTTAATGACAGCTGAGATTAAAAAAATAAACATGCAATGTAAATTTCGAAGCCACTGTTGACCAATATGATGGATTACTATGATGGAATAATTACTTTTAACAATCAGATAACAGGTATAATAACATGCACACCAAACAAACATTTGCGATCCATTCCTTAGAAAAAGTTTAAAGTAAGTTAAATCTTGTGAAAAAAATAATTTTGAAAAATTTAATCCAAGATTGCTAGAGACAAGGCTTAAATAATCTAGCATTAAAATTTAGGCTTTAGATGTTAAATGGTTGGAAAAATAGGAGAGTAATATATCATTTGTGATATAATTTTATATCACCCAGAAACTGTATATAGAAGACAAAACTGTAGGATAAAAAGAACTATTTTAAAGTTTATATGGCCACTTTTAAACAGAAACCTCAAGTAAGTAACTACTAATATGTCTTGATTTTTCCAGTGGAAAAGGAGTTAAGACACCCATATTATACTTTTCATAGTTAAATTGTCACTTCCAACTCCAAAAATATGAAGAATGCCCTCTGGCTTTAAATAAATATATGATATTAGTTTTTGGTTCTCAAATAGCTAATACATTTATAAGAACTGATTGCTCTAAGAGCACAGCAACAATTTCAAGAATTAAATATCAAGAGCTATAAAGTCTATGAAGATCTTTTTATGCTTATATTCTTTTCAGTAATAGATATGAAATAACTATATATATTATTATAATTTATTAAAATTTGTATTCATTGAAAAAAATTTACAAAGTATTTTTGGTATGGTTATATTCTATTTTTGTTATCATTATGCTAATTCCTGGTGATGAGAAAGCTAATCATAGGTATCAAAACAATTAAATACAAAAGTTCTGTATTTTTGTAAGTAAATAGATTTACTCACATTTCATTTAAAGGGTAGACATTGAATGAGTAGTATATTTATTTTTAAAAAATGAGAGTTTTCTGCTCTGTCCTTTGTGCAGTAATTGATAACAGACTAGATCTCTCACTATAAACAAGAATGAAACTGAATAAACTATTTTCAGATGTTGAACCAAAAGCATTGTAGGACAGAGATTATAGGTGGGATGAAAAGTCACAAGATAAATTCCTGGATAATCCAGACTTTTTGATTTCAGATTCTTGTTCACTTTATTGTAAGGAAATGAATCCAAATAGAGACAATGATCTTGCTAATCTAAAGAATAAGAAATTGGAACTCTCAATTGCTGACACAGCTAAGATTTCTGAACAGTGTGCCAGGCATAGGAATTTTTCATAGAATGCACTGCAGAAATCTGCACAGGGTTCTCCTAAGTCATTGTCCACATACAGGTTTCTATGTACAGATCAAGACCACATAAACAGGCAGGACATGGTTTTTGTGATTTGGGGGTTGGGGGAGGTGGGCAGGGCATTATTTTCAAGGTGTTGTTAATAGAACAAAAAATTGGAGATCTGAATATTACATAGAGCTTGGAGACAATGGAATTTATTCATTCATATGGAGTAATCTTACTGAATACTCTATCTATTCATTTGAGACCCTAGAAATACCATTCTCTAGATCCCTCCATCCAGGGATACACAAATGCTAAGTTCATGGCTAGTCTAGAGGAACTAAAGAAGCTTAAAAAACAAGACTTAAAAAAATAAAACAGATTCAAATGTAAATGAACTGCAAATCAGCACTACATGTAACCCTCTTTAAAGAAAGAAAACACACAGCAGGCATTCAAAAGAATATCAGCCATCATTTCTTATATGCAAAACAAAGCAAAAAAAAACTTAATATGTGTAGACAAGGAGAAATATGACCAACTATCAGGAAAAAAATTTTCAATATTGCCAATAAAATGACAGACATGTTTAGAGTTACTGAAAGCAATTTAAAAAGCCATTAAATATTTTCTATGAACAAAGATTTAAGATACACATAAACATAATGAGAAATAAAATAGGGTATTACAGTAATAAGAACTAGAAACAAACAGCAAAAATAAACAATTGAGCCCCAAATTTCATATATGAATGGAAAAGTTCAATGAATGACTTTAAGAGCAGATTGAACATATAGACATCAGTGGATTTAAACTATCAAACCAAATCATAGTGGAAAATAATTGACCAGAAACAGAGACTCATTGTCTTGTGGGACAACATCAAGTAACTTAATATACAGGTAATTGGAATCTGAGAAGCTGAGTAGATAGCATAATGTATCAGAAGAAATAAAACGCAAGGAACTTCTGCTCTGGCCTAACAGTATAATTAGTTCTAGATTAGGCTTGAGGCTATAAACAAGCACAAAATCAAAACACAATATATGACGCATGAAGTGATTGTCTTCAAGCATTATATGGGAAACAGGACAAGAATGTTACCCAGAGAAAAGGGAAACATGGTATCACTTCATATTCACCTGGACTTTCTGCTGGAAGAAGAACATGGCAACATTACAGAGATGAAGATGCAGAGATCACAGTTCAGTGCACTCAAAATGACTGTTCTGAGGGTACTGAGGAGGAGTATGCTCTGGAGAAAGAGAGGGAGTCATAGAAGTTCATGTTACGGTCTCATGAATTTTTGACTGAGGAATGAGATGAAAACAATCAGAGATCACTTGAAGGATGGGAAACAGAATAGAGAAACTAGAAGTTAAACATTTATGAAAGATGGTAAAAATCTTTCCAAATAAGAATGGCAATGGAGAAAGTAAAGAATACTAGTAAGTAATTTAGTTTAGGAAACTAATTTTAGGAACAATATCTATATAATGTGTGTGTGTGTGTATATACACACATACATATGTATGTATATATATATATATATATATATATATATATATATATACATATGTATATATGTTAAGTCACTTCAGTCATGTATGACTCTTCACGACCCTATGGACTGTAGCCCGCCAAGCTCCTCTGTCCATAGGATTCTCCATGCAAGTATACTGGAGTGGGTTGCCATTCCCTTCTCCAGGGCATTTTCTCAACCCAGGAATCAAACTCACATCTTAATGTCTTCTAAATTGGCAGGAGGGTTCTTTATCACTAATGTCACATGGGAACCTCTAAATGTTAGTTACATCCAACTCTTTGGGACCCCATGGACTGTAGCCCTCCAGGCTCCTCTGTCCGTGGCGATTCTCCAGGTGAGAATACTGGAGTGGGTTGCCATTCCCTTCTCCAGGGGATCTTCCTGACCCAGGGATCAAAGCTGGGTTTCCCACATTGCAGGCATATTCTTTACTGTCTAAGAGGGCAAAGAGTTGGACATGACTGAGAGACTGACTACACACATACAGATACACACACACACACACACACACACACACACACACACAGAACAAGTGCAATGAATTGACAAGGGAAGATCCTTTCAATAAGAACAGCTGCTTAGAAAGGACTTTGTTGGGGGCCCAATATTAAGATAGGAACCAAAATTAAATTAAGAATATAGAGTCAAACCAATAAATATATCAAAGGAATATTTTAAGTTATATTTAAGTTTAACTGTTAAGAGCACAGTGTTTGAAACTGTGCTACTTATGATGAAATCAGTTTCTGTCACTTGGCTGTGAGACTTTATCCCTGTTATATTAAATAATTTATTGGACTAAGATAAAAGAAACAAACATACAAGTTTTGGAGAGATAGAATCACTCAAAAATAAGAGCTACTCAAACAAAACATTACCTCTAAAGTATTATATTCTATGCATTTTTTGGTCTGGTGATATGCTTATCATTATCTGCTCCATGCCTATTACCAAGAGATTTGTGTTTATTCTTATTGCAAGATTTCTCCCAGTGATTTAGATATTTTCAAGTACTAATTCATAATAATCCTTGTGCTCCTGTCATACTTTTAATAATTTCCAATTGCTCCTGTTCAACAGGGAGGTTAGAAGTTTCTGAAATAAAATGATTACACTAATGATGATTAGTTTTCTGTTAGGCCGATTAACAGAATGAATGTCCAAAGAGGTACATGCCATTATTAAGTGCACTCTTCTTGCTAATATTGGTGCTGTGATGACTCCAAAATTACAGGAACTCAGATAAGAGCACAATGAGATCAAGATATGGTGGAATAAAAAGAGGAAAAACTACTAAAATGGAGTTTTTGTTAAGTCTGTTAATACATGTATTATTTGGAACAATCCTAGAATATATTTAGATAATGAAATAAGTGGGAAGATTAACTTTCTCATTAAAAATTTCAGGTCAGATATCTTAACTTAATATACTAAAATTGAGATAGTAATTGAGAAATAAATGGAAATGCAAAGTTATTAAATTCTGTCATTTGTCATATCTTTCCATTTTATATGACATACTAAAATAGAATATAGTAAATATACATTATAAAGAAACCTATTAATTCCCATGACTAATATGGTGTTTTTTTTAATTCCATGAAATATGCTATTATTGATAAGATCCAATGTCCCGAGTTAGCCAATCATTACTAACCTATTTATATAGCATTTTCCAAAATAGTCAAAGACTACTTAGTGAGATTCAGACAGGCTCCCTTACTTGCACTGGATCTGAATTGGGACACATTACAAAACATCCTGAACATCCTGAAACATATATGTACTCAGAATACTGGAAAAAGAAAAAAGAGAGAAAGGAAAAGATGAAATATTTGAAGCAATAATGACTGAGAATTTCCCAAGATTAATATTTATATAAGACACCCAGCCACAGATCCAGGAAGCTCAAAGAACATCAAGAGGATACATGTTTTTAAAATCTCTGAGTCACATCATAGACAAATTGCAGAAATTTGAAACATAGACAAAAATCTTGAAAAAAAATTCAGAGGAAAAAACACCATCTTACTTACAGAGGATCAAGAATAAGAACATGCATTGAGAACGCCAGGGCAACCACAAAAAAATTAGGTTTAGTTTATGTGCAAAGGAAAGAGAAAATGAGGAAACAGAATCATACAAAATACTCAAATTGCAACCACAAAAGAGAGAAAAAAAAGTCAAAAGAAGAAAAAGAGAACAAGGGCAATGAATAAAATCCAGCAACAAGTTTGTTAAATAGTAATGCAAATATAACTATAATTACTTTAAAAGTCGAGAGTCTAAACATACCAAGGGGTGGGTGGTGGGGGGTGGGCACAGACAGAGACTGCAAGAGTGGATCAAGCAACAAGATTCAATTCTATGTTGTTTATAAGAAACCCACTTTAACTATAAATGCACATGCAGATTAAAAGTAAAGGGATTAATAAAGATATAGAGACCAAAAGGAAGATTTATGTGGTTATGATGTTGTAATATAGACTGGGATCAGTGGCAAGTTTCTTTAAGTGATCACATAGCCTGGTGTTACCCATTCAGCTGCCATCTTTAGGTTGCTAGCTACTCTATGACATTCCAAGAACACTTCATTCACATGTATGGTTAGCCTGGGTTCTTAGCTAGGGCCTCCTTCTCTGTGACATATCTTCAGCAAGATAGTCCAAGTTTCTTAGAAGCAATTTTCAGAGGAGCCTAAATTTTGTGTGTTTATCAAGTTCTTCTTTTAGGAAATGATGGTCAGAAACATTAGGTAATTTACCCAAAGTTACAAAGATAGAAAGTAAGAGCTAGAAATTAAACTTGGAAATCTAGTTTTACAGTTTATATATGGATTTAAGTCTCAATATAATGAGAACACATGGATTGTGAAACTGAAGCCTATGGTAACACTGATCATTAAAACAAACAAACAAACAAAACAAACAAACAAACAAACAAAAAGAGTACTGGGTGACAGACTGAATAAGTTGTGGAGTAATGACACCATGGAAACCATGAAAAGAGCTCTATCACGCACTATGGAATTATACAGTCATTTCCAAGACTGAAATAGGGCTACGTTATATATTCAGTAAAAAAGAATGGAATGAATCTTTATCAGATGTTAAAACTTCCAATACTCTATCGTTTGCAGTGATCCAAATACCAATCTCTCTCTTGCTCAATCGCTCTCTCTCTCTCTCTCTCACACACACACAGAATATGAATATTAATAAATACTTAAGTAAATATATGAAGGAAACATACTAGTTCTCTGTAACATTGTAGAATTTGGGTTAAAAAAAAGAGAGAGAGAGACATGGACAAGTAAAAACCAGCAACAAAAGAAAAAAATGCATTGTATAAAATGTATCATACATGCACATGTACATATACAGTCTACCCTCCAAACCACAGGTTCGGCATCACAGATCTGATCCCAGGTTGGCTGAATCTGCTGTAGGAGGGTGAACTGTTTGATACCATTTAATAAGAAAGATTTGAGCAACAGGGGATTTTGGTATCTTCAGGGGTCCTGAAAGCAATCTCCTGATAATACCAAGGGACAACTGTACTTACAGAATGCTGCTGCTAAGTCACTTCATTTGTGTTCCACTCCTTTTGACCCCATGGATTGTAGCCCGCTAGGCTCCTCTGTCCATGGGATTCTCCAAGAGAGAATACCGGAGTGAGCTGCCATGCCCTCCTCCAGGGGATCTTTCTGACCCAGGGATTGAACCCATGTCTCTTACGTCTCCTGCACTAGCAGGCGATTCTTTACCACTGAGCTTCCTGGGAAGCCCACAAAATACTTAAACCTATGTGTTTGTTTGTTTGTTTTTAAATTAAGAATACATCTTGATTATAGAGGGGTTATCAAAGTAATGAGAATACACTAAATGTTAAAGGCTACTAATATAGTAAAGAAAATCAAAGAGCCAAATAAATGTTAGTACTGTGGTAATATTTGCCATCAGACATTAGTGGGAGAGATTTTTAAAAATTTAGAGAATTTAGAGAATAATAAAGTGGGAAAAATTTTAGAGAATAAGTGCTAGAGTGCTAGAGGGGATATTTGAGACACTTAGACTCATTTATCAATTGCTGCTAAGATAATAACTTATCTTCAATTCAAGAAGGGAAGATTTTGGAGCTTCTGGGAACATTATAGGATAGAAAAGATGAGAAACAAATAGGAAGAGAAAATGAGGAATTAGCAAAAGCATTAATTTTGCTGGGAATTATTGTAGGAACACTGTACATGTTGTTATTGGGTCCTTTTTCTGCAGTCCCAAATTATTCATTACATTTAGTAAAACAACTGCCCATAAAAATAATCAATTTGAGGTATCTATCCATAGAAACTTATTTTATATTAAATATTTTAAAGCATGAACCTCATCTTAGCTATACAATTTACATGTAAACTATATACTCAGGACAAATGATTTAAGTCTGCTTAATGCATTATTATGGTACAACAAAATTTTATTTTATAGGAAGTCTGGAAAATTAATTTATATGTTTAAATTTTGCTGGTGAATTCATAAGGAATTAGCATTATAGAGACAAGACTTTCTCTATGAAACTATCCTCATTCTAGAATTTTTGATCATTATCTCAGCTTTGAATTTTAGGAATGCAGGCTATTTTATTAGCAAAAACATACTATTAGAAATTATTAAATTTTGTCATTCTAGCATATGACACCATTTCAAGTGACTCTAATGCTATTTGCCAATATTCCAACTTGAAACATACAATTATTATAAAATAAAATTTAGTGGGTGTAAGCTTTATTTTAATTTTTAGTCTTTCTATGAGATCACTAATTAAATACTCTTAGATTAGTTATGCTAATGGAAAGTAAAGTTGGGAAAATTTTTTTTGACCTATTCTAGGTAATCATTCTTACAAATTTTTATTGCCTACAAATAAATTCAGGGTATTAATGATCCATATCTCTAGTGAAATGAGATCTTTCATTGCTATAATTCAAAGAGAAAGTATTTCCATTAAATATTTTAGATCTGGAGTTAACATTTTTTGCCTATAAATTAAGCCTCCCCATAAATAAATGTTCAATTAACTTGCCCTGATTTCCTTTAAAGGATCATAAATTCAACTGTAATAGCTATCTCTTTATTTAAAAAAAATGCTGTAAGAAATCAAAAAGAATATAATAATCAGGGACATAGAATAACACATTTCAAAGATCAGGAGTTTTGCCATGTTGTCAAGATGTGTCACCATAAGTAGTTGAAAAAGAAGTAAAATATGAATACTTTGAAAATTTCAAGTTTCATCTATCTTTATCAATCCTTAAATTGTCATAGAATTCTAAAGTTAATATTTAAGCAATAACCCTAACGGGTTATTTCTGGTTACATCTTAAGAAATCTGGTGTCAAAATTTTCAAATGACTATTTCTCTTTCTGTTCCAAGTAAGGTATCAATTTGCAATTTATTCCTAGAGAATGGAGAAAAATCTCTTAAAAAAAATTTAATCCTCAATCAAATTTTACCAACTTATAATGTCATAAGCATTCATATAAACTACAGTTTTCTATGATGTCTTATTTGATGTGATATCACTTTACCCAGGGGAAAAAAAATCAATCAGGATTCCTAATTCATGCAGATCTTAACCATCAAGGTTCTGCTTTTCCAAAAGTAAAACTGTTTATGCACTAAAGTTTTATATGTAACACTTACTTTAGACATGAACTTCACATGATACAAATCAAAAATTTTTTTTGTATTATACAAATGATTCTACCATTTAGTTTGATTTTTATTTTGCTTCTTACACAGTGTTTATTTATTTTTTTTCCATTAATTTTATTAGTTGGAGGCTAATTACTTTACAAAAAAATATGGAACGCTTCACGAATTTGTGTGTCATCCTTGCTCAGGGGCCAAGCTAATCTTCTCTGTATCGTTCCAATTTTAGTATATGTGCTGCCGAAGCGAGCACACAAATCAAAATATTTTAAAATAAATATGTTACTTGTCTTCAACTGCAATTATTACCTAATAACATAATATACAAGTCTGATAAAAATATAATAATTTGGCACAAAATCTCCCCATTAAATCTACTAGAAATTATCAATAGATTCCATTACTGTATTTTTCTCTCAGTAATTAAGAGAAAGGAAATTACCAATGTCAAACATATAAAAGCACTCTATGTATATGGTCAACTGATCTCTATCAGTTCTATTAAAAAATTATGAAAGTAGTCAAGATTTTACCAGATTAATATTTGATTAAAAGAGAGAGAATGAATATCTTTTTCAGACAAAACAAAAACAAGGAGGTTACTTTTAACATTTTTATTTTGGCTTGTCACTTAAAGGAAAGGAATCAAAAGATCACAGTGCTCTGTAACCACATTTTTACTACTCAGTTATGAGAATTCAGTCTTTCATGATGATCACCCAAAATGATCCTAACTTTCTATAAACATTGCTCCTAAAGCATTAGGATTCCTCTCTGAGAAGGAATTACAAAACCTAGATCCATCAATATGGTGATATCTGTTATCAAAATATATACTGCAGAGAGACTTTTATCTACTTTATCTATATATGATTTCAGAGGGGCCAAGATATGCAGGGAAATTTTAGTTTATGTTTAGTTCAGTTCAGTCACTCAGTCATATCCTAATCATCTGTTCTGCCTCTGTCCTTCACTATCTACCAGGGTTTGCTCAAATTGATGTCCTTTGTAGCACCAATCAGTATACAATTCACAGACATATCATCTAATTCTTCCAAAGGTCACTAAGGTATCATCTCATCATTATTTTAAATATTATCTCTTTTCATGTGTTGGAGTTCATATTTGCTAGCTATAAGATAGATAGAGATATAAATGTATTTTTAAGTTTGAAGTAAAAATTTTGAATTTTAAGGGAATTTTGAATCATATTTTGAATCAGAAGGGAAAGGAAGTCAAGTCACACGTACATATACATATACATATACATATACATATACATATACATATATACCTGGCTACTTTGTTCAGAAAGTTACACTGATTAGTATGAAATTTTATATTGGAAAAATAAAGAATATATATAGTTTCTTATGGGATGTTCCAATGTCTCTTTTAACATTGCAAAAAAAAAGAAAAAAAGTGTTTTGAACACACACAATATTTTGGAAGGAAAATAGACTGACAGTAGTCAAAGCTCACTTCATATGTTTACTGTTATTTATTTTTGATAAGAGAATAACTTGAGAAAAAGACAAGCTGGAATGTATGGAGATTTTAAATTTATGATTATTATATTAGAATCCCTATTTCCTTTCCTGACCAGAACAAATGGATATTTTCCTATCTTATTGAAAAATGACAGTGATTTTATGATTTTTATATTTCTGATTTACCAAGTCAATCATTTTTCATTTGCAAAATGAGAAAGGCAGTCCCTAAAGCTCTTAGATGGGGCTGTGTTTAGCTTTAAGATATAATCCATGTTTTTCTCCTGTTGAATAAAAACAATTTCAGAGGTCATTGCCTTCAGATAATATAATTTCAAATGATATATACAGTCAAAAACAAAAGCCACTCTTTAATCATCCCTAAGTACAGACAAAAATAAGAAATGACCAAGCATTCCCTTTTCCATAGTAACATGGTTAATGCTACTTCTTTATCAGTTATATGTATCTGCTTTAGATCTGCTCCAAATCTCTCACTATCTAAATAAGACATGTTAACATTAAGGAGACCCAGGTTTGATCCCTGGGTTGTGAAGGTCTCCTGAAGAAGGGCGTGGCAACCCACTCCAGTATTCTTGCCTGGAGAGTTCCATGGACTGAGAAGCTTAGCAGGTAATAGTCCATGGGGTCACAGAGAGTTGCATATGATTGAGGGAATAACACCTTCATTTCTTTCATTTCAGTGATGCTTCCTTATCAGTTATATGTTTCTACTTAAGACCTGCTTCAGTTTTCCCACCATCTAAATAAAACGTGTATATCATCACCCTGCTTATTTAACTTATATTCAGAGTACATCATGCAAAATGCCAGGCTGAATGAAGCACAAGCCAGAATCAAGATTGCTGGGATAAATTTCAATAACATTAGATATGCAGATGACACCACTCTTAAGGCAGAAAAAGAAGAGGAAGTAAAGAACATCTAGATGAAAGAGAAAGAGGAGAGTGAAAAAGCTGGTTTAAAACTCAACATTTTAAAAACAAAGATCATGGCATCTGGTCCCATGGCTTCATGGCAAATATTTGGGGAAACAATGGAAACAGTGACAGACTTTATTTTCTTGGGCTCCAAATCACTGTGGATGGTGACTGCAGCCATGGAATTAAAAGATGCTTCTTCCTTGGAAGAAAAGCAATGACAAACCTAGACAGTTTATTAAAATATCAGAGATATTACTTTGCCAACAAAGTATATATAGTCAAAGCTATGGTTTTTCCAGTAGTCATGTATTGATATGGGAGCTGAACAATAAAAAAGGCTGAGTGCCGAAGAATTTATGCTTTTGAAAAGTAGTGTTGGAAAAGACTCTTGAGAGTGCCTTGGACAGCAAGGAGATCAATCCATTCAATCCTGAAGGAAATCAATTAAATATTCATTGGAAGGATGATGCTGAAGCTGAAGGTCCCATACTCTAGCCATCTGATGCGAGGAACCAACTCATTGGAATAGACCCTGATACTGGGAAAGATTGAAGACAGGAGGAGAAGTGGACGACAGAGCATGAGATGGTTGGACGGCATCACCTATTCAATGGACATGAGTTTGAGCAAACTCCAGGAAATGGTGAAGGACAGGGAAACCTGTTCTGCTGCAGTTGATGGGGTTGCAGAGTCAGACATGACTGAGCGACTGAACAACAACAACATACCCAATCCTAGAATTACTCCTGCTTTTCAAGAGTACTCCATGAAAAGAGACACTGCTTCCTAATCCCTCACAAAAATCATCTAACAGAAGCTAGACTCATAACAGCTCCCTACTAATTCCCTGTTGCTGAGATGCTTCCTATTTCCCCAAGGTAGGCTGTCTACATTGTTGCAATGAGCCTAATAAACTAAATGTTTGCCCATATAGGTGTACCTAATGATCTTTAACTATAGGGAAATTGCATGACTGTGCATAGTAGCAATTTTTCACATATAGGAAATTGTACATATATGACACTCTGTAATCATACAATACTTATTCCAGTGACCTATCTGTATGGGTACTTTTTCTTTCTGAAAATTTGTGTTTATGCGAGACTATCAGAATAGAAACTTAAACTTTCATTTCTCCTTATTGCTTTAATTTAATACATTAAACACGTAAATACATTCAACAAATATATTTTTTGAATGACCATTATATGTTAGATACTTGTCTTTGCACTTGGCAACATTTGAAAAACTAACTCAATGTTCTTATACTTTAGTTAAGGAGCTATTATGTGTCATACCCTAATATCTATTATCTGATTAAAAATATATGATGTTATTAATATTGCCAGGGAAAGAGGCATTGCAAAATAGAAGTATTTAAATAACGGTAAAGTAGAAGGAAAGTGTTAGTATGAGTAGGTAAGTGTTAAAACAATTTTCTATTTGTTAAGATTTCTTACTCTCTATCCTGTCTATATTCGCATTAACCTTATTCTGAGATCCAGCTCCTTTTTGCTTAAGCTGTCTGTCATTGTCCTTTGTGGAAAGCAAAGAAAGTCAAAAACACACAAACATGACTACTCTTTCCTACCACTCTCCTGGATCGCCTGCTTCATAGTCATCTGTTTTGCCTTTCAAATTATCATATATAAGACAATTAAACATTTTGCATTTTAAATATGGATTTCTAGTTTTCCAGTATGTTATCTCACTTCTAAAAGCCCAATGGCAAAACCAATGCCAAGCATTTTACAGTTGTTGTTTTTTTTTTTTTTTAATTACAGCATCCCACTCTAAAGAACTGTTTATTTAACTTACATGCAGAGTTCATCATACGAAATGCTGAGCTGGATGAATCACAAATTGGAATCAAGATTGCTGGAAGAAATATCAACAACCTCAGATATGCAGATGATTCCCTCATAGCTCAGTTGGTAAAAAATCTGCCTGCAGTGCAGAAGACCCTGGTTTGATTCCTGGGCCATGAAGATCCCCTGGAGAAGGAAATGACAACTCACTCCAGTACTCTTGCCTGGAAAATCCCACGGACAGAGGAGCCTGGCGGGCTACAGTCCATGGGGTTGCAAGGGTTGGACTTGATTTAGCAACTAAACCACCACCACCATTCTAATAGTGGAAAGTGAAGAGGAACTAAAGACCCTCTTGATAAGGGTGAAAGAGGAGAGTGAAAAAGTTGGCTTAAAATTTAACATTTAAAAAACAAAGATAACATTCAGTTCCATCACTTCATGGCAAATATAGGGAAAAAGTGGAAGCAGTGACAGATTTTATTTTCTTGGGCTCCAAAATCACTGCAGAGGGTAACTTCAGCTGTGAAATTCAAAGACACGCTCCTTGAAAGGAAAGTTACAACAACTCTAGACAGCATATTAAAAAGCAGACACATCACTTTGCCAACAAAGATCTATATAGTCAAAGCTATGTTTTTTGTTTGTTTTTCCCAGTAGCCATGTATGGATTTGAGAGTTGCACCATAAAAAAGGCTGAGTGCAAAGAACTGAAGCTTTCGAACATGGTGCTGGATAGGACTCTTAAGAAACCCTTAGAGTGCAAGGAGATCAAACCAATAAATTCTAAAGGAAATCAATCCTGAGTATTCACTGGAAGGATTGTTGGTGAAGCTGAAACTCAAATACTTTGGCCACCTGATGGGAAGAACTGGCTCATTGGAAAAGACCCTGATGCTGGGAAAGATTGAAGGCAAAAGGAGAATGGGGGTGACAGAGAATGAGATGGATGGATGGCATCATCGACTCAATGGACATGAGTTTGAGCAAACTCTGAGAGATGGTGGAGGACAGGGAAGCCCTGGCATGCTGCAGTCCATGGGGTCATGAAGAGTTGGACTTTAAGTTAAAGTCCCTCAGTCGTGTTTGACTCGTTGAGACACATGGACTATAATGTCCATGGTATTCTCCAGGCAAGAATACTGGTGTAGGTTGCCATTACCTTCTCCAGGGTATCTTCCCAAATCAGGGATAAAACCCAGGTCTTCCACATTGCAGTCGGATATTTTACAAGCTGAGCCCCAGGGAAACCCAAGAACACTGGAGTGGGTAGCCGATCCCTTCTCCAGCGGATCTTCCTGACCCAGGAATGAAATCGGGGTCTCCTGCACTGCAGGCAGATTCTTTACCAGTGAGCCATCAGGGAAGCCCCAAAGATTTGGACACCACTTAACAACGGAACAACAGCAGCAATACTAAATATCTAATTTCTCTATTAATTTAGTTATCACTCTCTGCTATAAACACATCTTGATTTAAACATGGCTTAATAAAATAAAAGGTTGTTATTTATTCATCCCACAGTGCAATGTAGATGCTCTTGCCTTACGTCTGACCACTCTGACACTTGGGTTCCTTTTGTGTGATGTCACTGTTCTGTAGATCCTCAGCATCCTAGCCATTTTGGCAGAAGACAGGGAAAAAGACTACTGGGAAAAAGCATGCCTATGTTGACCACTTGGCCTGAAATAGACATAGATAACCATTCTTACCTTTTTTTTTTTCCCAAGAACTCAGGAAGTTGCCTCACTTAAGGGCAAGGAAAAAAAAATATATAGAATATAGCCTAGCAGAGTATGTAATAGGAAAGTGAAATAGGTTCTGATGAACACATCGTAGCCTCTGCCACAGGAACTTCAAGCATTTAAAATTTTTTCCACACTGATATTGTTGTCACTGAAAGTTTCCAAATCCACTGTAGTAAATGAAAGGAACTGGACTTAAGAGGACTACTACAGCATATATTTTATGAACTGTCTTTTCTTCTTGCTGAGTTCAATTAAAGAACTGTCATTTGCTATGTTACTCATAAAAATTGGAGTGTTCTCTTATGTGCCTCAACTTTCACACAAGTTCTCATTTAAAATGTTCTTTTAATACCAATTGGCTAGTTCAGAGTGTTTATTCAGAAGCATTAACACTTTGCAAGGTTTTTGATAAGACAGTAAAATTGCTACTTTTGCCAGTCTTTCTACCATGTAAGTTATTTCGTCTATGTATTATGTAGTCTTTAAATATATATATGTGTGTGTGTATATATATATGTGTGTATATATATATATGTAATTTCTTTCTAAATTTATCTTGCTGTTCAATACCACAATATGTGTCAGAAAGGGAAGACATGTTTTAGAACTGGAAGTAACTTTTGCAGCTGCATTTGTAAATATGTTTGTTAGTTGCTTTTAGAGAGAAATAACACCACTGAATTTTCACGCAGACAAGACCTCACTGTTACGATCAGTTTCCTGTCCTCACTTGTTTGCAGACGTCCTCAGGTATGTCTTTCTGCTCTAGTGGCTCACACTTTCCTAATATGTTTTTCACCACAGGACTTCTGAAAGTGGTGTCAATCAGTTGATATGACAATGGACTCTGGCTACTCTTACAGTTTGTGCACCATTTAATATATTGTTGATTTTCCTAAATTTCCTTTCCTCTCCGTTTGCTACAAATTGCTCCTATTTTTCTCAGCTAACTTATTGCATTTTGCCTTTCTTCCTTTGCTTTAGTTCCTTCTATTGTATTTAGCTTGTTGTTTTATGTTGTTATGTATACTCACCTAGAAAAAGTTCTGTAAGCTATTTCATGAGGTAAATCACAGTCAGAAATATGTTTCTGAAAATTCTCAGACAATTCTAACAACTCTTCTTTCTTTCAAAACCAGTGGCACCAGACCTCTACCAAGTCATGTTCAACAGCTGGAGCAATAGTTTGGTACTACAGAACGGTACATTTTCTTTGTTCTGAGTGACAATTCATCTTAAAATTTGCTCATTTTATTTTTGCAATCGTGTATACATAGGTTGTATGCTATTCTAAAACTACAGAGTTGTACAAACATCATTATGATAATAGTTTAAAACATTTTATGACCCAGAAAGAATACTCTTTCCTGTTGTAGTCACCCCTTTCTCCTCTCTGAACTTGCAGACTATTTTGAATCTACTTTTTGTAGGTAGAAAAAAAAACTTTTTGTTTTTTAAGAATATTTCATATAAATAGAGGCCAACAATATGTGGTCTTTTGTCCGTGGGTCCTTTCACTTAGCATATCTTGGAATTCATTTGTCTTGTAGCATGCATCAGTATTCCATTCTTTTTTTTTTCCTTCCAAATAATAGTCCACTGCATGGACACATCACATTTATTTTATCTATTCACCAGCTGATGGGCATTTGGGTTGCTTCTGTTTTTTGCTATTATGAATAATGCTGTTATGAATATTCATATAGTCACACAGTCTTTGTGTTTTCCTTTTTCCTGTATATCTTAGAAAAGTATTGCCGGGTCATTAGTAAATTTAACAAATTATGTTTAAAATTTTAAGAAAATGCTAGACTTTTTTCCAAAGTGGCTGCATCAATGTATAATCTAGCCGGCAGTGTTAGAATGTAATTGAAGTTATTTGAAAGAATAAAATCCACAGTGATGTAGTTTATACCTATTCTGAAAAACAAACATGTTTCTAAAGAGCACTCTGTATTAAAACCCTCTGAAAATGTTTTTAGCATATTCATAGAAATATTAATATTGAGTACATTTTATGAACATTTTATAAGCATTTTAAGTGTTTATGAAACTATTACATACTAGTATCATTTTTTCAACACTAAAATAGTAAGTGCACCATCCTTTGTTGTTGTTGTTATTCAGTTGCTCAGTTGTGTTCAACTCTTTGCAACCCATGGACTGCAACATATCATGCTTTCCTGTCCATTATCTCCCTAAGTTTGCTCAAACTCATGTCCATTGAGTCAATAATGCCTTATCATCTTCTGTCATCCCCTTCTTTTTCTGCCATCTTTCCTGCATCAGGGTCTTTTCCACTGAGTAAGCTTTTCGCATTGGACATTATCCTATGCACTGGACATTTGGCAGTGAACAAAAAAGACACAGCCTCTCTGCATATACTTATCCTGCATCATAAGATATCAACCACATAGTCACATGCATTCCTATTATTTTGGTTATTATTGCTGAATAATACCTTACCTCCAAAATTAGCATGACTATTTTATTTTGTAGATCATGGCCATAGGAAGATTTGAATGGGCAGTTGTTGCTTGTGGTCTCTGATGAAGTCATAATCAGATGCTGGCTGGACTGCAGTCATGTCATGGTTCTGGGCTGAATCTCCCAGCTGACTCTTCCCCATGACTGGAAACTGGGAACTTAGATAAGCTACTGACTGAAGTTCCTACAAGTGGTTTCTGTCCCATGATTTTCTCAGGATAGTCAGACTTCTTATAATGTACTTGACTTTCTCCAGAGAAACATCCAAAGAGTCAGAATCTGCATCACCTTTAATGGGCTTTTCTGAGCTCAAATTTCATCACTTCAGATGCATTCTATTGATTATAAGTAAATTACTAAGGTTGAATTGGACTTAAGGAGAGGTGAACAGAGATCTCACTTATCAATGGCAGAAATGTCAAAAATTTTTGGCAACACATTTAAAAACCACCTCATAAATATGAATCTAAAATGTGATCAGTACTCTAGAGGAAAGGTAAAAGGTGGGATGAATTAGAATAGCAACGGGGACTAGATTCAAGGTAAGTGTAATCTTTTCAGGGGAGGTGACCTAAAACAGACCTGAATTATGAACAGGAACTAGAAAAGCAGAGCATTAGAAAAAGAGTTTTGCAGTTATGTGTGTAAAATCTAAAACACGAAAGAGCTCCATATATTGGAGGAAGACCAGTGCGCTAGGAATTAATGGGAGCTGGTAAGACTCCCATTAATTGTTAAAATGATGGTAAAGCCAGATCATGCAGTACTTTTTAAGATACTTCAATGAGTAGACCTTATATTATAAATACAGTGCTAAATCATTAAATGGTTTCAAATATGGATTTTTTGTTTTTTGTTTTTCTGTGAGAAGAATAGTTGGGCGTAGGTATAGAATACAAGTAGTAAAAAACCCAGAAAATTAGAATCTCTCTTTTGTTAATTTCTTTCCTTTCTTTTCTCTTTCCTTTTACTTAATGCAAACTAACAACAACAACAAAAAGATCACTGCTATTATTTATTGATTCATCAGCTACACAGAGTACTGTAAATTGGAGAAAAACAGACAGTACATATAAATCTACCCTCTCAACATCAAAAGTGAAAATAATAGGCTGAAAAAAAATTAAAACTGCTCACTGACTTTCTACTCTCATCTGTAGATGAGACTGAATCAGAGCTTAAGCCTCTTGACTCCTCAGGTCCCAAGACTCATTTTCTTTATATGTCACTGCCTTTCAGTTTATGGAGTGATGCCAATATGAATTTCTCAGGTCAAGAATCTAGCACTGTGAGATTTACATTTGCAGACAAGAAAATATGGAACTCAAGGTTAGTCAGAATAATTATTGGCATTTCCCCTTATTTTCTGAGGTATTGATTACTTTTGTCATTGCCCTTTGTATCCAGAATGCTGTGTCACTGTGGCTGTTAAAATTATGGAAGCAATTTACAAACCTTGAAAGTAAAGTGTTTCAAGATTTCCCAGAAGCAAAGTAATGAAGAGTAAAAGAAAAACTATGAACAGACAAGATGGTTTCCTTCAGTCAAACAGGTGAAGGCAGAATGCAGTAGACAAGGAACTGCAGATAGGATGCCCATTCTTCTTTTTTTTTTTATTTTTCATTTATTTTTATTAGTTGGAGGCTAATTTTAGACATAGATGTACAGAACAGGATGCTGTTCTTATTTTAGGTTTATGAGCAACACAGAAATCTCAAAATGTAAAGAGAGACAAGATGACCTAGGGAGCCCAAACTCACATCTTTGAAATATTTTTTAAATGTTAGTTTTAGATTTACAGAAAACTGAAAATAAAGAAGTAGCACCATATACTCTGTAACTAATTTCCCTTATTCTTAACATCTTGTGTTAGTCTGGTATGTTTGTTAAAATCAGTGAACTGATATTGATAAATTATTTTGAATTAAAGTTGACTCTTTATAAGATTTCCTTAAAATTAATATTTATGTAATATCCTTTTTTGATACAGGATCCCATCCAGGATATTACAGTTCAATAAGTTATTATGCTTCCTTTCGGCTTTAACAGTTTGTCAGACTTTACTTTCTTTAGTATTATTTTTTTTTCTTGAACGGAGGCTTATTTAATTTTTAAATTATTTTTAATTGAGGGAAAATTACATTACAATGTTGTGCTGTTTCTGCTATATAGTAACGTGAATCAGCTATGAAAGAGAAAGTGTTAGTCGTTCAGTCATGTCCAACTCTTTGCAACCCCATGGTCTGTAACCCTCCAGGCTCCATTGTCCATGGAATTTTCCAGCCAAGAACGCTGGAGTGGGTTGCTATTTACTAATCCATTGGATCTTTTCAACCCAGGGATTGAACCTGCATTTCCTACATGGCAGGTGGATTCTTTACCATGGTGCCAGCAAGGAAACCCATCTATCTATCTGTGTGTGTGTGCTTAGTCACTCAGTTGTGTCCAACTGTTTGTGACCTGGTAGACTGGTGGACTGTAGCCTGCCAGGCTCCTCTGTCCATGGGATTCTCCAGGCAAGAAAAGAATACTGGAGTGGGCTGCCACTCCCTTTATATATATATATATATATATATATATATATATCTCCATATCCCTTACTGTCTTCTTAATTAAGAATTTATTTTATATAATTTTATATACTAGTATTCCAATACATGAATGTCCACAGTCTGTTACCCATTCATCTATTGAAAGGCATTTTTAGTTGTTTCCTCATTTTGGTAATTATGAATAAAGCTGCTATACATACCCACATGCAGTTTTTATGTATGAACATAGGTTTTCAGATGAATGAGGAAATACCGGAGAGTGGTTGCTGTAGCATATGGTACTTAGCTCATTCCCAGAGGTTCTTAGTTCAGCACCAAAGAACAGCATTCAATACGGCTATTTCATATATTTGTAAAGGATTTAGGTCTGTAGTAATCTACAAACTATCCCCCAAAATGGCTTTCTCATTTTGTATTACCACTGACAAAGGGTTTCATTTGCTTCTTCTTGGTATTTGGTTTGTCTTTTCTTTTTTTAAGCCTCTCTAATGATTGTGCAGTATTAGCTCATTTCTGTTTTAATTTGCAATTTCCAAATGAAAATTATATTAAGCATCTGCATTTTTTATTATGCTTATTTTCCATGTCTGTATCTTCTTTAATTAAGTGGTTAGTCAGATCCTTTCAGTTCAGTTCAGTCACTCAGTCATGTCCGACACTTTGAGAGGCTTCCTTGTCCATCACCAACTCCTGGAGCTTACTCAGACTCATGTCCATAGAGTCGGTGATGTCATCCAACCATCTCATCCTCTGTCATCCCCTTCTCCTCCTGTCTTCAATCTTCCCCAGCATCAGAGTCTTTTCAAATGAGTCAGTTCTTTGCATCAGGTGGCCAAATTATTGTCGTTTCAGCTTCAGAATCAGTCCTTCCAATGAATACTCAGGACTGATTTCCTTTAGGATGGACTAGTTGGATCTCCTTGCAAATCCATGGGACTCTCAAGAGTCTTCTCCAACACCACAGTTCAAAAGCATCAATTCTTTGGTGTTCAGCTTTCTTTATAGTCCAACTCTCACATCCATACATGACTACTGAAAAAACCATAACTTTGACTAGACAGACTTTTGTTGGCAGGGTAATGTGTCTGCTTTTTATTATGCTGTATAGGTTGGTCATAGCTTTTCCTCCAAGGAGCAACTTTTAATTTCATGGCTGCAGTCACCATCTGCAGTGATTGTGGAGCCCCCCAAAATAAAGTCTCTCACTGTTTCCATTATTTCCCCAACTATTTGCCATGAAGTGATGGGACTTGATGCCATGATCTCAGTTTTCTGAATGTTGAATTTTAAACCAACTTTTTCACCCTCCTCTTTGACTTTCATCAAGAGGCTCTTTAATTCTTCTTCACTTTTTTCCATAAAGGTGGTGTCATCTGCATACATACAAAATTATTGATATTTCTCCCAGCCATCCTGAATCCAGCATGTGCTTCATCCAGCCCGGCATTATGCAGGATGTAGTCTGCATGTAAGTTATACAAGCAGGGTGACAATATACAGCCTTGACATACTCCTTTTCCTATTTGGAATCAGTCTTTATTCTGTGCCCAGTTCTAACTGTTGCTTCTTGACCTGCATACAAATTTCTCAGGAGGCAGGTCAGGTGGTCTGGTATTCCCTTCTCTTTAGGAATTTTCCATAGTTTGTTGTGGTCAACACAGTCAAAAGCTTTGGCTTAGTCAATAAAGCAGAGGCAAAAGTTTTTCTGGAACTCTAGTGTTTTTTTTGATGATCCTACAGATGTTGGCAATTTGATCTGGTTCCTCTGTCTTTTCTAAATCCAACTTGAAGACCTGGAAATTCACGGTTCAGAAGTTCAGATCCTTTGGCCATTTTTAATTGAATTGCTTATTTCCCCAATTTTATTCTTTTTCAGTAGTGTGCGAGTTCAATTTTGTTTTAATTCCGGGTCGTTTGCCTTTCTGTATAAATTTTAGAATATGTTTGTTGATAAGTTCATAATAACATTTGTGTTTCAATTATGACAGTTCTATACACCAAATTGGGTAGAACTTACATTTAAAAAATATTGAGTCTTCCAATCTATGAACATAGAATATCCTTTCATTTATTTAGATCTTTTATCTCTTTCATCAATGTTTATAAATATATATTTATAAATCCTATACATATTGTTAGATTTATATTAAGAATCCCATTGTTTTCTATGTTAATGTAAATAATATTGTTTTTAATTTCAAATTCCAATTGTTCATTGCTGTTCTTTATAAAAGCAATTATCTTTTGTGTCTTAATCTTGCATCCTATAACCTTGCTCTAATCACTTATTAGTCCCAGTAGTTTGGGTTAATTTGGGGGAGAATTTTTAACACAGAAAATTTTGTTATCTGCAAATATTGTTTATTTCTGTTTTTCTTAATTTATATACTACCTTATTTCTTGTTTTCCTCTTACTGAGATTACTAGGCCTCTTTTCACAGTGATTAATAGGAGTGTTAAGTGGGGACATCCTTTCCTTAAACTTAAGGGGAAAGCACCGAGATCCTTCCCATTCATTATGATGCTAGCTGTAGGGTTTTTATAGATATTCTTCAGTGAGGAGGACTACACTCCTCTATTTCTAGTCTACTGAAAATTATTAATATAAATTGATGTTAGATTTTTCTATATTTTAACCTTAATTTATACAATCATATAATTTTTCCTATTTATATTGTTGATATAATGAATTAATCAATTTTCAAGTTTATATCATCCTTGCATACCTGGAATGAATGTCACTTAGTCATGATATACAATTATTTATCCATTATGAATTATCAAGATAATAATATTTTAATGAGGATTTTTGCATCTATGATCATGAGAAATATTTATTTTTAGTTTTCTTCCCCGTATTGTCTTTATCTGATTTTGATATTGTGTACTGATGGTCTCATGCAAAGAGCTTTTACTTCCTCTGCTTATGTTTTTTGTGAGCATTTGAGGATTATTGGTATCATTTCTTTCTTAAATGTTTGGTAGACTTTCACCAGTGAAATCATCCAGGCACAATATTTCCTTTTAGAAGGTTATTAATTACTGATTAAATTTTTAACATAGGGATGATACTATTCAGGTCATCTATTTCTCCTTGTCAGAGTTATTGTAGTTTGTGTCTTTCAAGAAAAATGTCCATTCCATTTAAATTATCAAATTTGTGGCTATGGAGTTGTTGGTAGTATTCCTTCATTATTCTTTTTATTGACCATGAATTGGTAGTGATGACTCTTTTTTCATTTCTGATATTGGAAATGTGTATCTTCTCTGGCTTTCCTCTATGTATTTTTGACTAAATTGGCTAGATATTGCTGTCAGTGCAGCTTTTATTTCACTGAATATTCGCCCTCCCGTCCTCAATTTCAATTTCATTAATTTCTGATATAATTTTTATTATTTCTCTTCTGCTGCTTGCTTATGCTTACTTACTTTTCTTACCCTAATTTCCTAATGTTGAAGCTTAGATTATTAATTTTAGATGTTCCTTTTTTTCTAATACATGTTGCTTTTGCTGCATTCCATAAATTTTTCAAGCTATATTTTTAGTTTAATAATAAAATATTTTAAAATATTTCTAGGAATTTATTTGACCCATGTGTTATTTATTAATGAACTTTTGGATCTCTAGATAAGTGAATATTTTCTTACTACATTTCCATTGTGTTTTTCTATTTAAATTTCATTATGGCCTAAAATACTTTGTATAATTTATAGTCTTTTAATATATTAAGTTCTGTTTCATTGCCTAGAATGTTGTCTATATTGATGAATGTTCCGTATGATATTGAGAAGTAAATGTTTTCTAAAAATGTCAATTATATCAAGTTATTAGTTTGCTATTTAGCTTAGCTACAATTGTACATATGTTCTGCCTTTTTACTCTATCAGTTATTGAAGGAAGGATGTTGAAGTTTGCTAATAAAATAATGATCTTCACATTTCTCCTTGTAGTGGTATAAGTTTTTGCCTCATGTACTTTAGCGTTCTGTTTTTACTTTAGCACTTTAAAGATTACTATAACTTGTTGGAGAATTGACCTTTATGCCACTATCTAACATCCTTCTCTAATCTCATAAATTTCCTTTTGGCAGTGTGCTGCATCTGAATTAACCACTCCAGTTTTCTTTTATTGGTATTAGTATGATGTATTTTCCCCGTTGCTTTTTTTTTTTACTTTGAATCTATTTGCTTCTTAATAGTTAAACTGGTTTCTTGTAGACAACATATAGTTTTGTCCTGTTTTTATTCTAACATACTCTCTATCTGTTTTTTAATTAGAAGTCTTACACCATTCATATTTAGATTAAATGTTGATACTGTTGGGTTAACACATATTTTTAATTTTTCCTGTTTTTAAAATTAATATTTGACATTTGATATCTTTTTTTCTTCCTCCTGTAGTTTGAGTATTTTATAAGATTCTAATTTTTCTCTTCTTTTACATATGAATTATATTTCTTAAAATTGTTTTAATGATTTTTCTATAATTTAAAATATGCATTTATAAACTGGAAATAGAACTGCCATATGACCCAGCAATACCACTCCTGGGCATACACACCAAGGAAACTAGATCTGAAAGAGACACGTGCACCCCAATGTTCATCGCAGCACTGTTTATAATTGCCAGGACATGGAAGCAACCTAGATGCCCATCAGCAGATGAATGGACAAGGAAGCTGTGGTACATATACACCATGGAATATTACTCAGCCGTTAAAAAGAATTCATTTGAATCAGTTCTAATGAGATGGATGAAACTGGAGCCCATCATACAGAGTGAAGTAAGCCAGAAAGATAAAGACCAATACAGTATACTAACGCATGTATAGGGAATTTAAAAAGATGGTAACGATAACCCAATATGCAAAACAGAAAAAGAGACACAGATGTACAGAACAGACTTTTGGACTCTGTGGGAGAAGGCGCGGGTGGGATGTTCTGAAAGAATAACATTGAAACAAGTATATTATCAAGGATGAAACAGATCACCAGCCGAGGTTGGGTGAATGAAACAAGTGCTCAGGGCTGGTGCACTGGGAAGAACCAGAGGGATGGGATGGGGAGGGAGGTGGGAGGGGGAATCGGGATGGGGAACACATGTAAATCCATGGCTGATTCATGTCCAATGTATGACAAAACCCATTACAATATTGTAAAGTAATTAGCCTCCAACTAATAAAAATAAATGAAAAAAATATGCATTCATAACTAATTTAGGCCCATTTTCAAATAACATTATGCCATTTTATAGGTAATGCAGGCAGTTTATAACAGAATATTTCCAGTTTATTCCTCTTATTCCTTATAATGCTGTTGGCATTCATTTCAATCATCCATAATCTAGAATCATACAAATGATTGTTGTTATTCAGTCACTCAGTTGTGTCCAATTCTTTGCAACCTCACAGACTGCAGCACACCAGGCTTCCCTGTCCCTCACCATCCCCTGGAGTGTTCTCAACCTAATGTCTATTGAGTCAGTGATGCAATTCAACCATCTCATTCTCTGTCGTCCCCTTCTCCTCCTGCCTTCAATCTTTCCCAGCATCAGGGTCTTTTCCAATGAGTTGGCTCTTTTCACCAGGTGGCCAAAATATTGGAGCCTCAGCTTCAGCATTAGTCCTTCCAGTGAATAATCAGGATTGATTTCCTTTAGGATTGAATAATTTGATCTCTTTGCAGTCCAAGGGACTCTCAAAAGTCTTCTCCAACACCACAGTTCAAAAACATTAAATTTTGGTGCTCAGTCTTCCTTATGGTCCAAATCTCACATCCATACATGACTACTGGAAAAACCATAGCTTTGACCATACGGATCTTTGTTAGCAAAATGATGTCTCTTCTTTTTAATACACTGTCTAGATTTGTCATAGCTTCTCTTCCAAGGAGCAAGAATCTTTTAATTTAAATGGCTGCAGTCACCATCCACAGTGATTTTGGAGCCCAAGAAAATAGTCCTTCACTGTTTCCAGTGTTTCCCCATCTATATACCATGAAGTGATGGAACCAGATGCTATGATCTTTGTTTTTTGAATGCTGAATTTTAAGACAGCTTTTTCACTCTCCTTTTTCACTTTCATCAAGAGGTCCTTTAGTTCTTTGCTTTCTGCCATTAGGGTGGTGTCATCTGCATACTGTTATTGATATTTCTCCCAGCAATCTTGATTCCAGCCTGTGCTTCATCCAGCCCAGCATTTCACATGATGTGCTCTGCATATAAGTTAAATAAACAGGGAGACAATACTTTCAGAATTTTCCACAGTTTGTTGTGATTCACAAAGTTAAAGTTTTAGCATAGTCAATGAAGCAGATGTAGATGTTCTGGAATTCTCTTGGTTTATCTATGATCCAATGGATGTTGGCAATTTGATCTCTGGTTCCTCTGCCTTTTCTAAATCCAGCTTGAACATCTGGAAGTTCTCAGTTGATGTACTAAGTAAGTTAAAAATTTAATTTTATTTTCATTTATTTTAATTTTGAATTTCTTCCTTTTTATGTAGATAAGTTTTCTGACCACGTAACTTTTATTCTCCCTAAGGAACTTTTAGGGGTTCCCTGGTGACTCAGATGGTAAGGGGTCTGCCTGCAATGTGAGAAACCTGGGTTTGATTCCTGGGTTGGGAAGATTCCCTGGGAAAGAAAATGGCAACCCACTCCAGTGTTCTTGCCTGGAAAATCCCATGGACAGAGAAGCCTGGCAGGCTGCAATCCATGGGGTCACAAAGAGTCTGACACAACTGAGCAGCTAACAAGGAACTTTCAGCATTTCTAATTGGGCAATTCTGCTGATTATAAATACTTTTTTTTTTTTTTTTGCTGTCATATAGAGCATTCCTTCATTTTTTACATAATAATTTCAATGGATATAGAATTATAGGGTTTCTATTTTCAACATTCTGTATATCTCACTGTTCTCTCTTCTTTCTTCCAAGGTTTCTGATAAGAAATCATGTAATTCTTTTTTATTTTTTTATTTCATTATAGTAAGGCTTATTTTTCTTTGTATTTGGTTTTCTGCAATTTGAATATACTATGACTCTATTTTTTTCAGTGTAAATGCTAGTTTGTCTTCTCTAATATTACTGAATATGTGGTTTTGTACATCTTAACAGTTTGGAAAATTCTCGTTCTTTTTATTTTGCCCCCCTATCTTCTTTTCTTTTGGGTATTTCTATTATGTATCCTTTACCATTTAAAGTTTTCACTCTCACTGTAGTTCACACTTGGCCTCTAGTAATGCCTCACAAGTACTACTTATTTCTACCAGTTCCATGTTCTCTGTTCCAGTTCCAGTTCTATGGCTCCAACAGCTCCTGTTACCAGCTCTGATTCTCTATATATTCAACAAGAGAAGACAGCACTGTGAGAAGCCCACAAACTGCAACTAGGGAAATGCCTGTGCAGCAACGAAGGCCCAGCACAGCCAAAAAAATACATAAATATAAAAGGAAAAAGGCAACATTAATAAATAAATACAACTGGGTTCAAAAGGTAAAAGAAATTGCCAGAGGTAATAGTGCTAGTGAAACAGTATTGGAATTTGTGTCTAAAAACAATTGAATTAGATTTGATTAAGTAATGATTGTCTTATATTATAGTAGGTTTTAAATATGTCAATATTTAAAATTCCATATGTGAAAGCTGTCAGAGAAGGAAATAAAGCTTACACACATTTGGATCTATACCTCCCCTCTAAGCAAGTGCAATTCAATAGTTTTATTCTCAGATGTGTGGTATAAATGTTTCCACTTTTGTTACATTTTATTTTTCATTTTGAGATATTTATTGAGCCCCTACTATGTGTCAGGGAAATCAACCCTGAATATTCATTAGAAGGACTGATGCTGAAGCTGAAGCTCCAGTATTTTGGTCACCTAATAGGAATACCCAACTCATTGGAAAAGTCCCTGATGTTGGGAAAGATTGACAGCAGAAGAAGAGGGCACCAGAGGATGAGATGGCTGAAAGGTATTACTAATGCAATGCACATGAACTTGGGCAAATTTTAAGAGATGGCAAGGGACAGGGAGTCCTGGCATGCTGCAGTCCATGGGGTCACAAAAAGTTGGCCATGACTGGGCTACTGAACAACAATGTGTCAGACATTTACGCAGCACTAAGAATATATCAGTTACTAAAATAAACACGGTCCCTATTCTCATGAAGTCTATAATTATTGAGGATGTGAAAAATTAGATTTTTATTAAAACAACTATAGAAAATACATAAACAAAAAAGAATGAAAAAATTACAAATAGAATTATAATTAAAAATATGCAATACCACTCTTCAATTCACTGTTATTTCTAAATTTCAGCATATTTCATTTTCATGAATCTAATAAGATACTATCAGTAGAATGATTTAAACTATAGACAGCTGTGCTGGTGGATCGTTAAGGCTGTTCTGAAATATGCCAATCAGCAACTGTATTGAAAGTAAAATCCCATGAAACTCTGATAGTCACAGATATTGAAACTGAGATAGATACTGAGTCTATATTTTCTTTTTCAAAAGTGAAATTTGAAATGGCTGAGGCTTTGCATATTTGCAGTTTTGTAAACCCTGCAATGAGAAGGCAGAGACCAGAATGACTGATCAGTTAACAAACACAGCCAGAGACTCTTCATCCAGAACTCCAAATGTCCAAGAGTAATTCAGAAAATAAAAGACAAAGACAAAACAGACAGTCATTTGGGGATTTGTTTTTATATTCTGAAGTAAAGTGATTTCACACAGAAGAGTAATCTGACTTCTCAAATTCATCTTAAAACAGCACATTTGGCACAAATATGTATGAAACAGAGAAACACTTCTCCCTAAATTATAACAGGAAGTGAGGGCTTAAGCAGATCTTCTCTGGAGTTGTGTATTCTGTATGAGATCGTTATAAAGATTTCAAATGTTTAAAACTTTAACAAGCTCAGCTCAGCAGGAATCTAAGTCCCTGTGAGATTAATAAAGGGCCTGAGAAGAGAAGCAGATGGGGTACAAAGGAAGTAGAGAACTAGTAGTTATAGCTTGAATGATTAACTGGGTTAGTGAATGAATAAGAGGAAATGCACATGTGGCAGCCATTCAAGCTGAATTAAAATTGTGAAGAAACAATAATGTAAAGATACATAACTTCTTCATAATTTATTCTATTCATTTATTACATGGAATTTCTGTAATTTTATTACACTCAACAACCCTAAGTATTTCATGCAGCTATTAATAGTTGTTAATAGTTATGCAATTTCTGGTAGCTATTATCATTTATCCTTCGGGAATGAATCTATACATAATATTAAGAGAATGCATCCATCTGTTCATCTATTCTATTGTTCACAAATCTACTTTAGTTGCTTTAGAAGGATGCATGGGAAATTAATATTCTGATCGCATTATGATCCCCTGATAATTTCCATCTAATTTTGAAAAGTACTTTAAATACATAAGATTAAGAAATAATTATTCAACAAATTATTACCTTAGGTCATCTATTAGTTCATTTACTCATTTATTTATTCTCCCATTCAATAATTGTTTATTATCAACCAAATCTAAGAACTCTACCAGGTATAAGGATATCACTTATTTTACTAATTAAAATAGAAAAGTATGTTTCCCAAATACTCCTAATAATATATACTTAGTATTGACTAATCTGAAGAATTATATTAATTTTCAGTTTAAAATTCATCCTAGAATATTGGTATTTGGGAGGCAATTCAGAGAGGAAGTGATTAAAATAGTTTGATTCATGGAAAATCATATTTGTGTCAGTAAAACCAGACTAATTATTAATTATGTACCTAATCACACTGGATTCTAATTCAGTATTTTCTATATTTCTGTGAATTGTTCTTCTTCACTTTACAGAAAATCTCTCCTGTATTATGATTTCAAATAACTTATGGTGTAATAGGGGCCATATATTTTCATGGAAAGAAAATGAACTTAGGTTCCAATATCAGATCCTGTTTCACATGAACTTCCCTCTATTACCTCAGCTTTCTTGTTAGTTAAACTAAGGAGAGAAATCTACAATAGTTGTTATAGTTCTTTTCAGATTTAAACTTCTATAGTAGTTAAATATTTTAAGAACATTTAACTTAAACAGTATTCAAGTATTGAACATTAATTTGCTCCCCAATCTGTATTTCATTATATATTTGTAGGGAGTTTCAGGAATTTTAATCTTCAATAACCTTTCATCTTAGTCAATGAAATAAAAGCAATCATATTTGAAATGTGCAATCACTGAAGCTTTTGAGATTCACTTATAGCAAACTGAAATACCCATTCCTTTATTTAATCAGCAAACTTAGTTAATAGGTCCTAATGTCACATGCAAATGTAAAGAAAATAATGCATATTTCAGTTAATACCTTGATAAATACTAGAGCAACTCTGAACAATTGAATACTCAAAGGAAGCATGGATTCAAGAGCTGGAGAATAAGATCAATTTTCTAGATAATGGGACTGTTACTTCAGAAACCCTTAAAAAACTGCATTGAAGTATGTTTTTCACATGTGTTTTAATTATGTGGTACCCTGGTTTTCTGGAACCAGGCCAAATGATTATACTCACATGTATAAAGTATCTGTACAGGTTTTAAAGTGCTTTTCTTCACAAAAAAACTTAATTTGTTTTTCATGATTCACTTTTCATGTGAAAAACCATAGTAATCCACATCTCATCAGCAGTTAAATGTCTTGGTTATGATACATGATTACCTTGTATTATAGTCAAAAAACCTTATGGTAAAGATAACAACGTCATAGTCATTTCTGTGACGAGGAAACAGATGTTGAAGAGACAAATCCCTTGTTCCAAGTGATGCGATTAGGAGATAGAACCAAGAGGTGGTGGATTAGCAACCATTGTTTAATTGTTACAACTAATTGTTACATTGCTTACAGGAAGGCAGTTATTTCTGAGAAATAATGCATGTCACTATGAGTTGTAATTTTTACTACCACAGAATTTTAAAGCATTATTTACAGTTGAGGCAGCAGAGACTCAGAAGATTGGGGATCACAATAAACACTTCTGTTGGGGCTAATACTGGTTCTTACACATTTTTATTATAAATTTACTGTTATTCTTAGTGTACCAATTTATCTTCATTACATCTCACAAAAAAATGTAAGGCTCTAAGACTTCACTTAAATAATCTACCAATATTCTCTCTTTCTTCCACTGGCTGGTGTTCTTCACAAGATAGATATTTGCCTCTAAAAATTACTCTCAAATGTGCCCATCTACCTCTGTTCCAGTAACCAAACCAGCTCCCAAGCAAAGTTCTGTTGGGGGCTAGAGAACTACTTTACAAATAAAAAAGTTCTTTCAGATGCATATTCTACAAACATATCTGTTTTAATGAAAATGTTTCTCTTTCCATCCTTGAACTTAGAATGCAGTGACTGAAATGTCAAATTGGTCCACTGAGATAGATTCTGTAAGACCCTTTGCGGTATAAATTTGGAAATGACAATTGTTTAATTGAGAGCTCAAGCTTTTGTGGCTGAGTTAAACCTGCAAGTACTTGCAGAATTTCTCATCCAAAGATCACTTCTATGAGAACTATTTTATTCTCTGCTGTATAATCAATCACCAGTGCCTAGGACAGTGCTTGCCACAGAGCAGGTACATATAAATATTTATGGAATGAATGAGTAAGTGATGTATTTTAAACATCATCCATCACTTCTATCATCCATTACTTCATTAAAAAAAGAAAAAAAAAATAGCATAAATACCAAAGTGGTGTACATTTACCTGTCCTATGGAAGCTTCTGTTACAAGTCTTTGTATACAAAACTGAGGTTCTTTTTTATTTATTTATTTTTTATTTATTTATTTATTTTAAACTGAGGTTCTTAAACTATCTTCGATAAGAGATAAGTAATGAACTATCCATTTCCTAAAATAACCACAGCAGGGTCAGCACCTCGAATTAGCTTTTCAGCTTTGGCAGTTTAGACACAGTTGCTAATGACAGAAAAGGGGTCTGCTTGCTTGAATCAGTAGGTTCCTATAGTTTCAGGAGGCTCTTGTATAAACTTTCTATATGAAGAACTAGGAAACCAGGGTGAATAATAAGTTTGCTGATTACTACTTTGATTTCATGATAAAATAAATTATTTTCTGTAAAAATCCTATAGAATCCTAGTAGATTCTATTCCTAGATTAGTTTTAGATAATCCTGGAAAAAGTAATTATTAGGGTAACCAAGAACATTGAAAAAGGACTCACAGAAGCAGAGATATGATTTAATTTCTATTTAATACAACTTTGGTTAATTTTTACATTTCTATTGCGATTTTCTTCTCTAAGTTCTAAGCAATTCTGGCCTTCTATTTTATGTGCTCGGTCACTCAGTCATGTGCCACTCTTTGCAGCCCTATGGGCTGTAACCCACTAGGCTCCTCTGCCCATGGAATTTTCCAGGCAAAAATGCTGTATATATACTGATTTGAGTCTCAGATGAACTATTTCTATATAGCAGAAAATATGACTGCTGTCAGTTCTAGATCTAGATATACTTTACGGGCTCCCTACAATAAAGTTATCTCTCAGTATTGGTGGGGGGTTGCTTCCAGGACCTTCTCAGAAACTAAAATCTGCAGACACTCAAGTTTCTTATATAAAATGGCACAGTACAGTTGGCCCAATCTGTCCATGGAAACCAAGGGCCACTGTAGATTAAAAACTTTCAAAAGACCACGTTCTTGAAAACACATGTATTAATGATCATCTATTGGTACACAACAAATTACTCCAAAATTCAGTGATATAAGACAGCAAACACTTATTTTCTTGAAATTTCTGTGGATTAGAAATCTGGAAGCACACTTCAGGCACCTCTGGTTCAGGTCTGTCACAAGGCTGTAATAATAGGTATCGACAGAGATTGAAGTCATCTCAAGCGTGGGTTGTAGAGGATGTACTTTCAGGCTCACTCATATGGCTTCTAGCAGACTCTTCACCCTTGTTTACTTATTTTGTTTACTTGTTTACCTTGTTACTTTGTTTACCTTGTTTACTTGTTTTGGTCTCAGACCTGGTACATGGGTCTTTCCATAGGATTATGCACAACAAGATAGCTTGTTTTCTCCCAAGTGATGGTGGGGTGGGGTGGAGGGAGAGACTAAGAGGGAAACAGACAAATATTAATCCTTTTGTTACTTGATTTTGGAAGTGACATACCATGACTTCTACCCTATTCTAGTCATTAGAAGCAAGTCAGTAAATTCTGAGCAGAGGATGATACAGAATGTGAACACTGAGTGTGGAGATCGTTGGTAATCATCTTTGAGACTGCTTAACACATGTGATCTAAGATATAAAATAGTCTGGCATGAGCCAGACTATGAGTTCATCCTTCACGCCTTGAGTGGAGACAGATCTACATGAAGCACATGAAATAGGTTCTTCACCAAAAAGAGGGGTGCTTTTACCAAAAGAGGGAGGGAATTCCTGGAGAGTCAAAAGCAACTAATATTCAATTTTCAGGACAGTGAATTAATGGACTATGTTGCTGAGGGGAAGTGTTTGAGATACCTGGACAATTGGAGAAAAAAAAAATTGTGTTGAATGATCTTGATTTTTACTTTCTCTTAGATAATCACATTTTATTTGTGTGTGTGTGTGGCTGCTGTGTTTGAAAGAAAACAGTGATGCTACAAAAACTGTATAATATAAGACTAATATCACGGTGGAAGTAGAATAAATTGCAATAGGAATCAAGGGAAGGCAACTGAGTTAGGGGATAACTTCAGGGATCTAAGTATGAGAACATAAATGCCTGTCAAGGCTTACTGACTTTGAAATAAAACTTTAGAGACATACCTAAGGAATTGTGAAGGAAGGATTGACATAACTTGTTAAAGTTTGATGAAAGAGAGTTAAAATGTATTGGAAGAGGGACTCCAAGGAAAATGATCCATCAGAACCAAGTGTTCACTATTGAAACATAAAGGATTTAATATTTTTCTCATTATTTCTCTCCTGAGTCTGAATATTTCACAATAAAAGAAGGCTCTGTATTTTCAAAAATTTATTTTATTTTAAATTTTACTTTCAGGATATTGTTATAGGATAGTTCTAATATGTGAGGCTACCATTTCATTTCAGTTTCCATTAATTAAGTGAACTCTGAAAGAGTACCTGTAGAAAAGACATTAAATTTGACATTCAAAATGACATCACTTGATCTAGGGGTTAGATCGACAGTTTTGGGTTGGTTCCAGTAAAAATTAGCAAATATGCTAAGAAAGGAGGACATCATGTATGAACTAACCCCCACAAAAGTCAATACGATCAATGCAAAAACTGGTAAAATTTCACCTATTTTCCCAGAAAGATGACAAAGTATCTATTCTGAGGACTCTAGGTTAAATGAAAGGAGAGTTAAAAGCCCAGAAGACTCAAAATTAATGGCATGCACTTAGAGTGAATTTAGGATTCACTTAAAAAAAAATCTTGTGGTTCTGGATTATGCAAACTCAGAAAATAAGTTAAAAATTATCTAAACCTATGATATCTCAGTGCATTTGACGAAGCAAAAGAAAACTTCACTGATGCAGGGAAAACTTCAATAACAAGGTCCTAAGTTTCTGACTACCTGATTCTTATGTTCTAGCAGGGGCAGGGAGCTACTTGACTTATAAACTACTGGCCAACGCTGAAAGAATAAAGATTTGAAACCTCACTTATTAACTGTAACAAATATCAAGTAGATGGAGACTCTCCATTCAACCCATGATAAATATGCTCAAAAATATGCTTTATACATTAGCTGCACGTGTGGTATGCATCAGACACTCAGTTGTATTCAACTCTTATGTGATCCCTTGAACTACAGCCTTCCAGGCTCCTCTCCATGGGATTGTCCAGGTAGTAATACTGGGTGGGTTGCCATTTCCTTCTCCTGGGGATCTTCCCCATCCAGGATCAAACCTATGTCTTCTTCATTGGCAGGCAGATTCTTTACAACTGAGCCAGCTGAGAAGTCCCTTATACCTTAGCTATCTTCTCATAAATCAGGAATAAGATGGATCTTGACAGTCATCTATTTGGGCTACAGGGGTGCCAAAACTACCAACAATACTGTACAAAATACTTTCCATTAAGTAATTTTGGGCTGCCCATATTTTAGAAGTTTTATCTATAAGGTATTTGTCAATACATGAGTGGACTATGGTCAGATTTCCTGCTTGCTTTTACTATGCAATAATTTGGACAGTAATGGAGAGACAGGTTTGAGGCTTCCACTTCTTTGGCAGTGTAGTGTGCATGATTGCTTTCTTGAGTGGCAATCACAAATCAAAAAGGGCAATTCAAAACCAACTTTACAATTTTAATAACTGAGGTCAGTTTGACATTGGAAGACAGTGGGCTTGTTGATGGTGCTTCTGCATACCTTTGCATGATTTTAAATGTTAAATAAGTTTTCAAGCAAACAAAATAAAGTCGAGCAAAAATAAAATTTTCTGCTTGACTGCAAAAGATGATGAAGGCTTAAACTTTTATTATTCTAGAGATTATTTGAAGTTTGTTTTAATTGAGATGAAGTCACAGAGATAACATTAAAAAATACCTCAGCATTATGAAAGTGTAGGAGGCTTGAGGTCATTTCATGGTTCATTTCCATTGAATCTCCTCAGTTCTGGAAACCATCTCTGTATTTTTATATCTTTAAAACTGGGGGCTTTATAAATAAACATTTAAACTAGACCTCTCTCTTTCAATATTCCCCTACTACCCTCTGTCTCTATCTAGCTACCACTTTCCATTAAATATTTTGCTGATATAACACATACTACACCCACGCACATGATTTATCAGTACTAATACTTCTGATAGTTTCAGTCCTTTCCTTTTCTTTGAAGTGTTCAGTGTCTCAATAGATTGGTCAATCATCTACCAAATGATATTAGTTCTGTTTGATGCCTTGGTCTGCTAGAAATTATCCAAGAAACTGAGTTTAAAATGTTAATTATATAATGTCTCACACTGTTATAAAACAATCCCAAAATACTTTAATCAGTTTACAACTTACCAAAAAAATAATGAAATTAAGATAACAGGACAATGAGTCTACAACTGAACTAAGAAAGTCCTATGTGATCACCATCAGTTACATCCTGTCATTTCTCTTTTTCGACCCACACTAACCAGAGGAGATGGGATCTTTGCAGAGGAAGAGAGCCAGAAAATGTTTGTTTACCTGAAATCCTGCTGTGTGATTTGCCATAAATTTAATTGTCTTGTTGTGTGTGTGTGTTTTTTGTTTTTTGCCTTTAATAAGCCAAAGTAGCAGTGCAAAAAGTATGAGCTAAAAATCCTACCTAAACAAGTAAGATAGAACATTCTCAACATTAGGGAGACAGGGATTTATTCATACAAACAGAGCTGACCCGCTCACTTGCATTACAAAGCAGCTGTATTAAATTTCACTTCCCTAATGTTTGCACTGAATTACAACTACAAATATTTGGGTTCCAGTTCTGCCTGTTATAAATTAGTTTGGGTTAAGTCACTTAATCACTCTAGTAACTGACACAATGTACACATTTAATCTGTAAGTAGGAGGTTGTGAATGCGTTCTAAAATTTGTCATAGCTCAGGAAAAGAATATTTAAAGATTTAAAAAACAAATAATCTAAAATAACTGATATTCAAACCAATATCTCTCCAGTTTCTAAGTCCTTTTATTTTCAAAAAGTCAGATGGTTACAATCATATAACCTTCATGGATATGCAGTACAGAAATATGATTGAGATTGACTTCCAGTTTCTACCCAACTGCTATTGTCAAACACAGGCTTGCTCTGTTAGCTGGTCAGTTGTTCTGTTAGTTAGGGAACAGTCAAATATCACTCTTACATTCCATTATTCTTCTGCCTCCCCTATTAGGTGTATACAATGGAAATGGATGAAATGAGATATTCTTGAAATCTCTGCTACTGTCTTGGAAGTACTAGCCAGTCATAAGACTTAGAATTATCATTACTGATATATAAATAAAATATATATTAGCTGATAGAGTCAAAAAGAATATACAGAAAATTCCATAGACAGATAAAACTGGCAGGCTACAATCCATGAAGTGGCAAAGAATCAGACACAACTGAGCACACACACACACATGTATACACATATATACATGTGTGTGTGTGTATAAGCATGCACATATGTACATATGTGTGTGTGTGTGTATAATGCAAACAAACAAAAATACATATGCAGATAGGGTCAAATAGCAGTGTTTCTAGACAGATTTGAATTTAAAGTTGGATCCCCAAACTTTAGGCCAGCTAGTTGTGACTCTGGTTATTTCATTATCTTTGTAAAGTACCCTGCATTATGAATATCAGTTCCCACTATCACAACATTATAGGTTTTACTTTATTTTTTTGGAGATATACAAACTTTTTTTTTCAAGGGACATAAGTTTGATTATCTTACCAAGGATAACTTGATTTATTTACCCAAACTAAAAAAAAAAAAAAAAAAAGAAGCCTACTGAAAACATGCAATGCTTTGTAGAATTAGAATGTTTTGTTTCATTAAAGAACTGGTTTAGGTTTTGTTCTGTGGTTCTCACTTTCCTTTTACTGACTCTATTCTTGACTCAAGTACACCTGCAGCTCTCCAAGCAACAACAGTTTAAAAGTTTTTGGATAAGTATCAGCCAAGGCATGATCTGGTATACCACACATCTCAAAATTACCTAGGAAACTCCTTGTAATTTTGATTTCTTCTAACTGCTGATACAAAAACTATAAGCAGAGGCAAGAGAATGTTTATTCTAAACATGTTACCCACTATTTCTATTACAAGTAAAGTTGATAACAACTACTCATTAGGGGAAAAAAATTCTGATTTAATAAAACATTTTTTTTCTGCTTACATTTTTAATGTTGTGATTTTTATCTACTGAACTTCAGTTTCGAACACTAGAAACATTCCTTACCCTGACCTCTGCATCACATTATAATGTTGAAGAAAGCAAGGATTCTTCAATATATTCAAATCAATCAATGATACACCATATTAACAAATTGAAAGATAAAAACATATGATAATATCAATAGATGCAGAAAAAGCCTTTGACAAAATTCAGCACTGATTTATGACTAAACTCTTCAAAAAATGGTCATAGAAGGAACCTACCTCAACATAGTAAAGGCCATATGTGATAAGCCTACAGCAAACATTATTCTCAATGGTGTAAAACTGAAAGCATTCCCCCTAATATTCCACCCCAAGACAAGGGTGTCCACTTTTACCACTATTATTCAACATAATTCTGGAAGACCTAGCTATGGCAATCAGAGAAGAAAAAGAAATAAAAGGAATCCAGACCAGAAAAGAAGTCAAGTTCTCACTGATTGCAGATGACATGATACTGTACATAAAAAACCCTAAAGAATACATCAGAAAATTACTAGAGCTAATCAGTGAATTTAGCAAATTTGTTGGATACAAAATCAATACACAGAAATCACTTGCATTTCTGTATACTAACAATGAAAAATAAAAAAGAGAAATTAAGGAATCAATCCCATTCACCATTGCAACAATAAGAATTAAATATATAGAAATAAACTTATCTAAGGAGACAAAAGAACTGTACACAGAAAATTATAAGACATTAATGAAAGAAATCAAAGATAACATAAACAGATGGAAAGATATTCCATATTCCTTGGTAGCAAGAATCAAATTGTGAAAATGACTATACTACCAAATACAATCTACAGATTTAATGTGATCCCTATCAAATTACCAATGGCATTTTTCACAGAACTAAAACAAAAAATTTCACAGTTCATATGGAAACGCAAAAGACCCCAAATAGCCAAAGCAGTCTTGAGAAAGAAGAATGGAGCTGGAGGGATCTTCCTTCCTGACTTCAGATTATACTACAAAGCTACTGGCACAAAAACAAAAATATAGACCAATGGAACAAGATAGAAAACCCAGAAATAAACCCATGCACCTATGGGCAGCTTATTTTTGACAAAGGAGGCAAGAATATACAATGTGGCAAAGACAGTCTCTTCAACAAATGGTGCTGGAAAACTGGACAGTTCCATGTAAAAGAATGAAATTAGAACACTTTCTAACACCAAACACAAGGATAAACTCAAAATGGATTAAAGACCTAAGTGTAATACCAGAAACTATAAAACTCTTAGATGAAAACATAGGCAAAACATTCGATAACATAAATCAAAGCAAGATCCTATATGACCCACCTCCTAGAGTAATGGAAATAAAGACAAAAGGAAACAGGTGGGATCTGATTAAACTGAAAAGATTTTGCACAGCAAAGGAAACTATAAACAAGGTGAAAAGACAACCCTCAGAATGGGAGAAAAAAATTGCAAAAGAAATAACTGACAAAGGATTAATTTCCAAAATATACAAGCAGCTCATACAACTCAATATTAAGAAAACAAACAAGCCAATCAAAAAGTGGGGAAAAGACCTAAACAGACATTTCTCCAAAGAGGGCATACACATGGCTAACAAACACATGAAAAGATGCTCAACATCGCTCATTATTAGAGAAATGCAAATCAAAACTACAATGAGATATCACTTCACACCAGTTAGAATGGCCCTCATCAAAAAGTCTACAAACAATAAATGCAGGAGAGGGTGTGGAGAAAAGGGAATGCTCTTGCACTGCTAATGGGAATGTAGATTGATACAGCCACTATGGAAGACTGTACGGAGATTCCTTAAAAAACCAGGAATATATAAATATATATGCACCCAACATAGGAGCACCGCAATATGTACGGCAAACACTAACGACTATGAAAGAGGAAATTAATAGTAACACAATAATAGTGGGAGACTTTAATACCCCACTCACAACTATGGATAGATCAACTAAACAGAAAATTAACAAGGAAACACAAACCTTAAATGACACAATGGACCAGCTAGACCTAATTGATATCTATAGGACATTTCACCCCAAAACAATCAACTTCACCTTTTTCTCAAGTGCACACGGAACCTTCTCCAGAATAGATCACATCCTGGGCCATAAATCTGGTCTTGGAAAATTCACAAAAATTGAAATCATTCCAGTCATCTTTTCTGACCACAGTGCAGTAAGATTAGATCTCAATTACAGGAAAAAAAATGTTAAAAATTCAAACACCTGGAGGCTAAATAACACGCTTCTGAATAACCAACAAATCATAGAAGAAATCAAAAAAGAAATCAAAATATGCATAGAAATGAATGAAAATGAAAACACAACAACCCAAAACCTATGGGACACTGTAAAAGCAGTGCTAAGGGGAAGGTTCATAGCATTACAGGCTTACATCAAGAAACAAGAAAAAAACCAAATAAATAACCTAACT